>NC_066841.1:10628423-11228423 GCF_001640805.2 Lates calcarifer | reverse complement strand
TCAGCCAAAGCTGATCTTCTATCTTGTGTGTGTGGGATTTTGGAGGTCAGGCACAGGTGTGTGAGGGGTCTGAATTTACAGACAATCCCTTTAAGCTCCAGTGGATTTGTTCTGTTTAGGCTTAGCCTTACTTTCTTGAGAGACTTAGACATTTGGAAAGTGAGAGAGTGGCATGGGAGAAGAGGGAGCTAAAGATGAAAGAAGTCTTTGGAGTATTTTATTTCTGTAAAGATATGCTTTAAAATCCCATTGTGTTGTGATCCAGTGTGTGCCAACTCTTTCAGCAGCACAGGGACCAAACCTATTTTGGCAAATGATCATGTTAACTGCATCTATCTTTTTTTTTTTTTAGACAGCAGTGAGGGAAAAGTAAACAGCATTATCTGGCTGCATGTTGATTTAGTCCCTCTCGAGTCCTACCCTGGGCTGTAGCTTCTACCACTTATAGGGTGCTGAGTGGTAGAGACATGGCTTTGAGATCACAAGCTGGAGCTGGCAGGCAGACAGCTTGGGGTGTACTACTGAAGGTGAGTCACCCTTAAGCACAAGCTTGAGAAGAGATGAGGAAGAGAAGAGAAGCTAAAAATCAAACTCCAAAACAATGTTCTTCTTTGGATCTGTGAAATGTTAAGAGAGAGTCTTTGAGATGTACCTCTCTTGAAATACCATGCAAGATACTGCCTTCATTTGAAGCCACTATCTTGCTTTAATATTAGCTCATTTTCACCATTTAAGTGCTGCATAGCTAACTATGAAGTTGCATTTTAAATATAATGCTCAACTTCATTCAAATTTGAATCAGAGTCAGTGCAACTGCTTCTGATGTAGATTTTAGACATATCAAAAAGTCAAGTGGCTGTTTGGCTGCAGTTCAGTACTTGTAAAACTCTGTAGTAACAATATCACCATTACCAACACCATCACTACAAAGGGTAGTTTTAGGCTGGATATGTACCAGCAGCAAGAGTTTTTAAAAAGTCTGGCAGATTGACACTTTGTGATATTTCAAACCAACACAGCACCACCACCACCACACACAGGAATTAACACAAATCCAAAAAGGCCAAATTATGTGCAGCCAAAAATTCAGATGCAACAGTCCAAAAAAAAAGAGGGTGCAGAGGGAAAATAGTCTTGAAAACGAAAAACAGCAAATTAGTTGCTGTAGTATACAGTATAGTGGTATTTTTTGCTAAAGATAAGGTTGAAAACAAAGGCAACCTGCATTAATAAAGCAATTATGAATTGAAACTGAGATATGATACAGAAAGGGTTTATATGTGCTGGTCATTAGCATGCGACCTAATACAGCCTACACTCAACAATATTTATTATAATAAGCTCCTAGTGGTCACCATAGGTTCTGTCTGGGTCTCATGCCTGCAGTGGCAGGTACGGTATATGTGCTGATAAGGCTCACACCTGATGTTGCTGTGTTTCTCATTTAAGCATCATGCATCTCTTGGCATTATCAGTGATTCTGCAGAGTTGATCTGCATATGTTACTCCTTCCAGAGCCCAAAAGTAGCAGGGGACATAAACAGACACACCACATTAAATTGGACCCTAACAAGTAATACTGTTCTGTTCTGTTCTGTTCTGTTCTGTTCTGTTGTGTGTGTACCCCTGCAGTCCAGGGGCTGCAGTGCTATGGCTGCAACATCATCCAGGGCCAGAGGTACGTTGATGTGGGCTGCTCCAACCCTGAGGTCATCACCTGCACCCACTCACACAAGGGCTTCAAACACCGATTCTGCATTAAGACAGAGAGCAGTGAGTTAACCTTTATGCACAATAATTAATGACTAATGAACTGAAGTCCTCTTCTCTTCTCTTCTCTTCTCTTCTCTTCCTCTTCTCTTCTCTTCTCTTCTCTTCTCTTCTCTTCAACCCCCCTAACTCCCTGAGCTTATGCATCTTTGTATGATACTTATTTGGAGAATATTTATGGGGTAGCAGATTAATAAATGATGAATTCACTCTGGCATGCCACTGGACACTGGCATAATCATTTTTAATCATACTTTCATGTAAATGTTCTTTGTCCGCTAATGTGAATATTCTGTTTCCCCCGTGCACTGAGGATAGTTACATAACCCTACTTTGGTGTGCTTTGCTGAGTAAATTATAAGTCACTCATTGTTTGATGTTAAGTCAAATGGAGGATGTGGACATCCACGACAGGATGGTGATGTCCAGATGAGTAGTTCTGCTGATAACCACGGAAGCGTGGACAATCCAGCTGTTCCTTTGCTCGACGTCTCAGGGATCTGCTCGTGTTGAAAGGGCTGATGAAGCACCTTTTTTCACTTGCAGAGAAACAGCAAGCTCAGACAAGGACTGACAACAGCCCATCTGACACAGTATAACAAGCACTTTGTCAAAAATCTTGAAGCAGTGTCTTGGTAGTAATCTGCGGTCAGTCAGCTTGTTAATCTTCATGTGACCCTGCAAAACCTAAATCAAACAGATGCTGGTGAAGTTCCATAAGAGTCTTAGAGTTCTAGTCTCCTTTGTCCTCAGATACAAAACATCTGTCCTTAACTCAGAACCACTCCCGTGTCCATCTCTCCTGAACAATGTCCACTTTATAATTTATAAGATAATAAGATAAAAGATAATCTTTTAATAATCCTTTATTAGTCCCACAATGGGGAAATTTACATAACAAGATAAGAAGACTAAGAATCATCATATCATCATCATAATCTAAATAAAGAAGCTGGACTCATGTTTTCATGTTGGCCCTCCTGGCACTCAGCTTGAGGACCTAATCACTCTTTGTGAGACCTTATCAGTCTTTTCAGCTTGGATTTGAAACAACAACCAGTTTCTCTGTGTCTGTGGATGTCAGGTTGAAATGTTGTCAGGTGCAAGGAGGTGATTAGTGACGACTGTGTCGACTGTTGCTGTTCTCAGATTCAAATTATGCACTTTCATTTTCTTAGTTCTTAGTTGTCGGGATGCAGTACACTCAAAACATCACACAAACTGCATTACAGTAATTACTGGACACCAGTTATCAGTCCAATGCTTTTCTTTAAGACTACATGACAACCACAAGTGAGAGAGAAACTCCACTGGATTTGCAGCTCTAACATAAGTGTGGATTTAGGTTTAGGTTTGACATGCTTCACTGAAATGCTAAAATATCTTTGTAATTTTTTTCTGCAGTATTTTCTCTGTTAAATAAGTATACTACAGATTTTAAATAGACTTTACAAGATTTTCAGAATTTTGAGGTAATGTTTTTACAATATTTTCTTGTCTCCATTTAAGAGAACAAAAAGCACTATTTGTCAAAGGCTTGGTCTCTCAGCTGTATAGACATATCCAGTGGAGTGTGCCTTTAAGATCTCTAAATGGCTTCCTCATTACACACTTGCAGTATTTGGTGCTTACTTGTGCTTTTTTTCTTGCTGAGCCAAACACCAGCTCGTCACTCTTCTCTCTGACTGACTGTCTCCCCCCTTTCTGTCCCGTCCAGCGGCCCTGGGTATTGTCCTGACCAGTGGTTGTGCCACATCCAGACACTGCCAACAACAAGAGCTGCCAGGGGTGCGCATCCACTGCTGTGACTCAGACCTATGTAACAGCGCCCCCTCCTGGCACCCGAGCACACTCCACTATATCTGCGCACTGTTCAGCCTCTTGCTGCTGAGGATGTGGTTGTGATGTAGAGTCGGTTTCGGAGTGGAACGTAACACCACTTCAGTGGACTATGGGAGAAACATTTTGTATGAGAAATCTCATCTGTTCTCTTAGCTGCTCCTGTTTAGAGCCAAATGAGAGTTTTACTCAGTATGGTGTTACTGGTGAGCACCTTGAAATAGTAGCTTTTGTCACATTGTTAGCTTGGACTTATAATCAGAGAAATGGCAAAACAATCCTGTGAATATGTTTGATCAAAAATAATGACAAAGCAGCTTGCAGCCATCAGTGAATTCATTGTGCACATCCACTTACTCAAATGTAGCTTGAAGTACATGGGGTATTATGGGGCATTTTGTTGCCATGAAAGGAAAATCTTCAATAGAGTCATATGTTCGTTCATAAAAAGCTCTCAGAAAAGCCAAGACACACAGACTTCATTTTTATAAAGGCTTAGATCCACTTGTACTGTAAGACACAAATCCCTTTTCACTGTCAAGGAGTTCATTATCTTTCCCAACATCAAGTGTTTGAGTGCGCTATGTTCTTTTAAAGTCACAGGCTATTTACTTTGCTAAATGAAAAGATATTTTTTTAGTTTGCCATCCAGTTCTCCAGGCTGAGCTTGGGAAAGCACACTGCATGTGGTTCTATGTATAATTGTACGAAATATTGTACAGTGAAAGCATGTAATGTTGTGAACTGCTGTATTAAAATATTTCATATTTTTCAAAAGAAAAATGCTTTGAACTCTTGTAATTTCTTCTTTCTTCCAAGAAACACCATGAATGTCACATACCACACATGATCAGAGAAAACTAAATATACTTGTGATTCACGTAATTTCATTTGAGTTAATTCAACTGTGTTAAATAGTAGGAGTTTTTTCATGCACATATGAAAATATGTAAAGCTGACATGGAATGAATTGAAAAATAACATTTTTAAAATTATTATTTTTTACACTAAATTGAATAAAACAGACCTACAACATTCACAGTAGGCTGATATATCATGGTCATATAAGATAGCAGCAGACATTTGAAATGTTAAAAAGGCTATTGCACAGAGGCTCTTTACTAATTTAGTACCATTTGCTAAGTACCATGTACTTACACTATTTGTTCTGTATATAACAAATCCTCATATAGAAAACATACTGTATATTATACCCATACCTGTCACACTGTGTACCTACATCCACTTATGCCTCTGAACACGTCATCAGTGATGTTCCTTGAATCATCAAGTGTTTTGGTTCTTTCAACATCACACACCCTCCTCCAGGTGACCCAGCTGGGACTGATCAGACCCCAGATGGAGTCCACATGGCTCTCCTCTTTTTGATCAAGGCCATCTTGAAGCTCTCTCTGATCACACCGATGGTACTGTGGTGGTACTCTCCTCCCCCTCCCTCCCCCTCAATGCCCAAGTTTCTGAATGCTCAAGCCAAAGAATGGGATGCAAATCTCAAGCATCCAACTTCCACTTGGAAACACCTTCGTTCTCCATCCGGCCTGCAGAGAGGTGCTGACCAGTCCTGTGTACTTGGAGAGCTTCCCTTCAAAGGCGTATTTCAAGTGATCTCCTGATGAGACTGGGAAGACTACAAAAACCTACAAAAAGGTTTTCAGAAACAGCTAAAGATGTTATTGCTGAAGACAGGACTGCAATATAAATAAGAAAATATAATTAGCTAAATTGGTTTCCCGTGTCAACTCATTGAAATTATTTTATTGATGGTTAATATATATATATATATATAAATATATATATATATATATATTATATATATATATATATATATATATATATTTGATGCAGTTTTGTTGAATGTGAAGGTGATGGTGTAACAGTATTGCATGTAGTCTGACAAAGGTCTTTCAAGGTATGTATAAGTAGCCTAGGGTGCTCAGTCAGGTCAAACAGGCACCCCTTAACACTTAGTCTTGTATCTCATGATTTCCCCTATGTGATGATTTCATTATCTGACATGACACTTAATCAGTATTAAATACTATATAGCAGTACAGTATGCATGAATACACCTGCGCAGGTGAGGTTGCCTTCCTTGAAAGGGTGCACACCGCAAACCGCCGCATACGATGCTCTTTGTCCCAGAAGCCCATTGTACACGGTGGAGGAAACCCTGTGCCGCGACCAGCCATCTTGGATAGACTGATCATACTTGAGCCAGGATAACCTGCAAACCTCCTCTGAGCAGCTCAAGAACTCACAGCTCAAAAGACTTCATTTTCTGGTAAGGACAGAAAATGGACAATACTTAAACGCACTCATACACACAGGTACATAGTGTGTAATAAACGTTGGGACATTGATATTTTAAGTGTGAAACAGCTGAAACAGTTTAGCCAGCCTGGGTTTGTCAGGAGTCAGCTAATTGGAAAGCTAACAAAGCTAGCCAACAGATGGCTAATACTAGGTTGGTATTTATCGTTAGCTTGTAAGAACAGGGGATATTACTTGTTGAAGTGTTATAGATTAGTATTGTTGGCGAAAAGGGGACTTCTTCAGCAATGACTAAACATAGGTTGACAAGCTAACGAAGCTACGTTTCTACCATAATCCAACCATCGCAGCTAGCTGGCGAACTAGCATGCTATCGCTAGCTGTCGTTAGTTTGGTATATGGTGTTTTTTGTAAAATTATGCCGAAGCGAAATTGGTTTTCTTACCTGGTTAAACTAATCACACGACATTTAATCGATTGGCTGTATGCTGACAGTGGTATCCGACTTACGTGTTGCGATTTATGTGATTTGTTGTCAAGATACAACCATTGCTGTCAGCAAGCAGGTAAGCAGCTAACGCAAACTTAGCTGTCAAAACAGCTAATATAGGGCCGTGGTATTTATCAGGCACGATCATCTTGCTGATCAGCCAAGTAAATGTCAGGTTCTATTTCCTTCCCTGCTTAGTCACGTTACTAGCCTTTTGTATGCTAACTCAACAGCAGAAAATTAACCAAACCGACGCTGTCATTATGCCGGTTGTTAAGATAAGCTAGCCACCGTCGTCGGGCAGCAGGCGTGACGTTACAGTGTCAAATTAAAGAGTTAACGTGAGACACTCCAGTACGGTTTGTTTGGATTTTGGTACGTGTGCTGACCGCCTCTTTTAATTCTGCTTTCTTGTTTGCAAGTGCTGTTAATATCATGATCATCTGTAGTGCAGCGCTGAACATAACGTCCACTGCTAATTTCTTAGCCAACAGTATGTTAGCCTCCTCTTTAGCTCTATTTTTTTCCTAACAGCAGATGTGTACAATTTCAGAACGTGATTTGGCTACCAAGTAGACCATTGATGTCTGAAGGTGTTCCACATTTGGACAGTTCTACAATTATCCACCATAAAATGCTGCATCATTTGTGTTCCTTGTGCCAGTACTCTGTGTATTTGCAGGCTTGATCTGAAGCACACCAACGTTACTTGTTGTTCTTTTGTACTGATTTCCATCATATAAATGTTGTAAATCACCATAAATCCAATTTGTACGCACTGTGATGCTGTGCTCTGGCTTGCCTGTTAGCGGTAGTGATGATCTCATTATATTGTTTTTAGGGCTTGAAAGGAGTCACATGATTTGAATAGTGGGCCTGAACATCATGGAGGCACTGTGACTATATATGTGTCATGGTTTTCGGAGAGCCCAGATTTGAGATACACATAAGTCATGCATCCTCCCCTCTACAGGAAGTAACTGTTGAGCAGAGGAAAGGCTTTGACAGCGTGTCTCTGGAGAAAGATTCAGTTAGATGAGGAGTAAGTAAGGGAGAAGTGCTGATGCTGCAGTCTGGTCACATGGGCTTGACTTGCCTTCTCCTTGATAGATACTCATTGGGTTTATTTCTACGTAATGAGCACAAAAAGAGGTTGAGTTTCACAACTGAATCACATTTTGTGTCTGACTGTGAATACTTTCTGTAACAGCTTACCCTCTGAATTACTTAAAACTGTCACACTTGGGATAGAGATGCCACATGATGGTCATGTGACAGGAGGCAGTGTAGAAAAAAGCCCTGAAAAGTTATTTCAGGATTTTGAAGGACATTGATGGTATAATTGCAAATGATTTGTTTATAGACTGTGTTTCACTTTGGGCACCTGATCAGTGCATGGGACCTTTTCAGTGGAATTTCAGGGACTTCCTTCAGTCATATCAATCAGACCAAGTGGAACGAGAATGAATGCATTGGGCGATAGGAAAAATAAAATGTATACCACTGTCATCCTCGAAATCAACACAAGTAGCTTTGTAGTGTAAACAAGCTTGTGATAGCAAGTTTGCTGTCGTCATTATTACTTTGTACAGGCTGCTTTTAGCTAGTTTGTGTTAGCCTGAGTACTTTCCAAATGTCAGGTCAAGTTGCAGTTTATGGAGGACTGCAAGTGTGAGCCAAGTCTTTTCTGAGGCCACCAACAAAAACACAGTTACAGCCTGCTCTGGTAGCCCCGCAAGTCATTTACATAGTTTCAAGACATTCAGCAGCTTCTGCTGTTTTAAGTCATATTTGTGCCCAGAAATTTGAAATTTTTAAACATACTTTGAACTCTTTAATTTTATCATCTGATTTATTTTTATTTAATCTATTTTAGCACATAAGTAGGCTCTTTTGTCATGATATTTAAGGCATCAGATTTTCAGTGTTTTCTTCAGAGGGTTGTAGCTGGAGTCAGTGTGAGTGTAGGCATGTGCCACCATGAGGGTACCTGACCCAAGGTTTCTATTAATGTAAAGGTTTAGATGACATCGACCTGAATTAACCTCAGCTACGTAGCCTTGCAGGCCCCCTTCGTTTCCTGTCTAATGAATTAGTATCTATTATCCTCTTTATTTCACTCCCTATTTCCTTGTGCTGCTTGAAGTCTACTCATTTTATCAGTTGGTTTCATCCTTTTTTCTAAAGTTTTTTTTTTTCTTTTTACCAGTTTGCTCTATTTCTTTTGGGTCTCTCTTAGTTTCTCTTATCACACGACATCCACATTTATTCTGGCTGTGTCAGCATTAATCTGGCTGTCAAGCATGGTCATTGAACTGCAGATGCAGAAGTATGAGTATAACACTAGCACTGGGCTCTGATGTCGCACGGTGATTTTAGTTTCCAGGAACTGCTTTAACTGTAGCACAGTTTTCACAGAGCTTCAGATCAGAGAAGAGCACTGGTTTAAGGCAGACTATCTTTTCCAGGTACATAGAAACCATCAGGCTGCTGAATGGTTATGCTTCTGATTGTTATGCCTGAATTATTTACTTCTCTACAGCGATTACCCTGTAGAGCAGCACCTCGATACAGAATTTTGAAGCAGCATTTACGCAGCACAACTAAATAGCCCTGATGTCAGGAAATGTAAATCATAAGGAAAAATGGCAGCTTTCTCAAGTAGCTTCATTGATGTCATACATGGAGCAGGTCATTTATTTATGAACAAATCTGAGCAAGTTCTCCCCTGGCTGTTTAGCCAGTAAATTTGTATGAATCAGCACTCTTGTGATTTACTAGTAGTGGTGATGTGTGGTAAATTCCACGGCTTTTCCTTTGCGTATGTGTTGTGAGTTGAGTGTGAGCAATGGAGCATCAGTGGATATCAGATAGGTGTCAGTACTATTTTTAGCTCTGAGCCTATGATGCTGGAGGTGTTCTTGTGTATATGTAAGTGCCACGCTGTTTGCGCGTGGACAGGCTGTGTCCAGTGCCATCAGAATTAGCCAGAGTCACCGTATTGCGGTGGAGACAGCAGGGTGACGTGGTTAGTGCTGTTGAGTCCACCTCACTTGTCTACATGCCTACCTCTGGTTGTTGTAACTAGGATACCGCTAATAGTTCTTCATTAGCGTCAAAAGTGAGGATATAGCAGGCAAATACACTGCAGACAGTATATTTACTGAACGTGTGTCACATTATTAATGGACCTGGATTTTTTTATTTTTTTAAATTCAGATGCAGACCAATGGTGGTTTGGTTTTTAGATTATTATGAGCTGAAGAAAAACAAACCCTGTAATTAAGACGTAGTTAGACAGACATTATAAGCAGTATTGTTGGAAATTGTCACAGCATGTAAAAGGTGGCGTGAGCTTTGGACTCATAATCATAATCATTGAATGTGTAGCCAGCTGTGGCTTTAATGATAGCTCATACATTGTGGCTCTGCATCCCCTGAGTCAGTTTGGGCTAGGTGTAGGGGTGGACGCTTCAGAGTGTCAAATCAAGTGATGTTGGATAGAAATGTACATTTTGGAGTATTGTTTCTGTCGTGCTACAGCAGTTAACTAATGGATGGTATTCCTCAAATTGAGAAGTGTAATATCAACATAGAATTTGTCACTACAAAGAGACAAGTGTGATCACTTAGAACAAATCTGTGCATATGTTTATGTTTGCTGATGAGTATGATAAGTTTGTAGGTGTCAGATTGACAGTGTTAAGGATATGTTCACATTTTGGAGACTTACTGTCAGCCAGGTTGTCACTCGTCACCAAACTCTTAAAACTATATGACTAAGCCTGTTGTTTTCTGCATTTATTTATGCCAGCAGAAATTTTGGATCTAGAGGAAGTGTAGTCATAGCACCTCATAGTTTCCTAAGAAGCTGAAAAAGTATTTGTCTTCAGTTTCATTTTTGGTTATTTGTACAGTCTCGGCTGTTGCAGTATAGGACTTCAGGAGGAATGATCTTGATGATCTGTTGATGAACCCTGCATTTATAGTCAGGTCATTTATGATTGCAAACTATAATGTGGTAGTTACTTAAATGATGTAACTGGATTGTTTGCATAATGCATGTGATTTGATACGTTCATTCACAAGCCTATGGACATGTACTGTTTTTATTGCTGTACTTTCGTGTTCAGTGATCTGGCCCTCTCTGTCCTCACATTGTTATGGTCCCTATGGTCTGATAGGATTACGGCTTCAGAGACTAACAGTGACCCTTACATGACCAGTTTAAAAACAAGTGTGTACTTGTGTTTTTATTTGTTTATTATCTGTATCCTCTAGTATATGTTTTTGTCTTGATAAGACATTTGTCGCTATGCATAAGATTTTGTGTACTTTATTCATGCAGAGAAAACTTTAATTAGGAGGAAGTAGCCCAGCATGCAGAATAAATGTGGTCAGCAATGAGTTCTAGTGCTACTCACTGATTGCAAGAAAAAGAATAAACTTTTTTTAAAAGCATTGTAATTCACATTAAATTATTGCGCTCACTTGCATTACTTTAAAGTTGAAAAACTGCAGATTGTCTTCCCTGACAGTTTAAATGCCTAAACTTTGCTCAACTTTTCTCTTTTACAGAGCCACAATGGCCACTGCACCGTACAACTACTCCTACATTTTCAAATACATCATTATCGGTAAGTGATTAATGCCAGCCTCTGTAGCAACCTTGATGAACTTGTGGGAGCCAGAGACAGCCAGAGACCATCCAAAGACAGACAGTCCAAAGAATGATCACCTGAATCTTATTGTTTTTTATATACGGTATGCATTAGTCAAAGAAATCCTATGACTCTTAGTCCACTGATATTTTGTAATACATAATCTCATATAATCTCATTATATATATTTTAGCTCCCTGTTTTCAAAATCAACTGCTAATACTTTAATGCCGTACTAAACAATGAACAGTTTAGCAGACATTGCTAATGTGTAATGAATTTTTAATGCCTCACGCCTTTTAGAATTATGCTTCACTTTTGCCAAAATGTTTCTTAACGATAGGCCCTGTAGTAAATGCGTAGCTGCTATTACTTGTGCATACATTTACACATATACATGTACATACGCCTACATCTCTGGGCTATTTATCATCCTCCTCAGTCTAATCTGTTACACCCCTGTCTCAAAGGTTAAGCGGATGTGTGTAAGAGCAGCCCAGAGGGATGGCTCGCTACTTTACTTTATGCTGATGCCCCCCCCCCCCAGAACAGAGAAGGAAACTTTAACTGTTTGTTTGGAACAGTGAAAGTTTTTAAGATCTCATGATTGTGTATGTCAGAGCTGCATACAATTTTCTAAGCTTCTTTTGATTGTTTTGATGAGTAAAATAAACAGTGAATGCCTCTACCTTGTTGCTATATGGTGTTTCTCAGCAATTTCTTGTGCGAAACACTGAAAACACCTAATGTCACATCCAAAATATTTGCTCATTTTAAATATCAAGATATTCAGTCAAAAATACTTTGTCAGTATTACCCAGCCCTAAAACAGATGAATTTGATTGATTTCATTTGCTCGCAGCATTGTTTTTGTTAAGCTGCAAATGAAGGATTCATCTCAGATCATAGATGATTGCTCAAACAGAACCAAGGCACACAACAAACATACTGCTGGTGTCAAAATGCTTATAAACATATCATAGTCTTTTCTGTCAGCCTCCCACTGCTCCACATTAAATTTTAAACATTGTCTCCGACTGTCACAGAGGGGCTGCTCCATCATGCATGGGGGCAACACTGCAGGCTTGAATAGAGAATTGTTCTTCTGTTATTTCCTTGGTTGACCTGAGTTTCTCTCCCTCTCTCTCTCTTCACAGGGGACATGGGGGTAGGGAAGTCATGTTTGCTTCACCAGTTCACAGAAAAGAAATGTAAGTGCTGCCCTGATTTTGACTCCTTTTCATCTTTGTGTGTGTGTTTGTGCCTCAGTGTATGCAAGGTTGCCAGGTTCAACTGCGGTGCCTAAATCACTTTAGATTTCTTTGTATGCCAGCGGAAGTCAGTGCATAGAAGTCAAGTGTGAGCTCAGCAGTGAGACTCTTCTTCTGTGCGTGAGTCAGCTGCAGCCTCCCATCACCATTCAGCTCTGTTTTGTTCGGCGCTACTATTAACAAGCCAGATGCTGTGTTCCTCATTGAGTCGCCCGTGATCACATCCTGCATGCATGCGCGCATGCACACACAAACACAAACACACACAAACGGGTTTAGAAAAGGTTTTCAGTGTCAGTTTAAAGGCATTTGCTGCTTTCTGGGCATTGATACTTTCTATTTACTGTGAGTATAATGACTGATTAATTATTGATGCACCTGCTGCTGGCCTACAATGGAGATGAGGTGTGTGTGTGTGTGTGAGTGAGAGAGTGAGAGAGAGACTAACTTGACTTGATTTTCTGTTAAAATCTCTGGTAATTATAACAAAAAATGGTAACAATACTAAAAGAATTTAAATTGAAATATAAGGTGATTACAAAAGATTGCCACAGAAATAGATGGAACATTTTCGACATAATGAAATTTGAGCAAAGATGGATGAACATTGAGGGTGTGCAAAAGAAGTAACAGTAAATCACAACTGACGCAAGAATTGAATTCACAGTAGTCTCACTTCTGCCCCACAGTCATGGCAGACTGCCCCCATACGATTGGTGTGGAGTTTGGTACAAGAATCATCGAGGTGAGCGGGCAGAAGATCAAGCTGCAGATCTGGGACACAGCGGGACAAGAGCGCTTTAGGGCTGTCACCCGCTCCTACTACCGCGGAGCCGCAGGAGCGCTCATGGTCTACGACATCACCAGGTACAGGATGCTTGCTTTGCGTTAATGTGTATGGGAGATACACATTTACTACACAACCTCCACTTCACACCAAAGCTTTCACACAAAGAGTATGCAATAACTAACTCTACTTTAAAAAAAAAAAACACGTATGTAAGAGGAAGCTGACTGCAGCTCACCCCCACAGACTCACTCCTGAACAAACACGAACAGGTTTACAGCTTGTGTCCAACCTTCTTGCCCAGACTGTTAGATGGTATCAGTGGTATGACAAATAAACACATCCCAATCATGTGGAATGTCTGTCCACACCCCACCCAAATCCAGTAAGGGTCCCTAGGGTCCCAGAAACAGCACTTAGCTGGAAAAATTCATATGAATTGCTTACATTTCTGTTAATTTGGCTGCCCACATTTGTGCTAATGGACAAAAAATGGGAGACAAAGATGAATGTTGGTTGTGTCATGCGTGTTTGCTTTGAACACATATCTGATAATATCTTATCCATATCCTGTAATTAAAGGGTGGGTTTTTTTGGTATTATGTAGATCAAGTTTTAAATGGTCCAGTCCACTTTTGTGGGTACACCGTGTCCAGTAACACTTTAGAATAGATAGAATTCATTTGCACATCTGGACCAGATCCTCTGTTACTTTTTATGGTGGTTGTCGTTAGGATCTAACTGTAATGTTGAAAATGGTGCATTCATTGGAAAATAGAAATTAAAGTTGGGGCTGTAACTTGCAACAAAAAACAGAAATGACCTGTTACAGTGTTGTCAGTTAGACAGAGGAAGCTGTAATGATGTTGTCCCACTCTCGTTGTTAAACTGTCCCTGTTCTGCGGCAGCTGCCGACTCTTTTCTGACCCCTCCTTGGGGATGGCACGATGTTAAGTCTTTGCTTGTCGCCATAGTAACCTCTGTCACTCTGTTGATGTCACGCAGGAGAAGCACGTACAACCACCTCAGCAGCTGGCTGACTGACGCTAGAAACCTCACCAACCCCAATACTGTAAGAACACACATTAACATCTTTATATTTTTCACTCTGGAATTATTCTGATATACCCTCTGCTCTCTGTATATTGTCTTCTGCTGTACAGTTTTCTTTTCTCCTGCATCATCCTTCTTATTTCTTTCAAGTACACCACTTCTGCTGCTTTATTTCCTCTCCCCCTGTGTTGTTCTCCCTCTCCTCTGAGGCTGTTTGAGGCCCTGTCCATTTCTTAAATTGGATTTCTTTGTAAATATGATTAGCTCTAAATCATACCATTCTCGTTTACTGAGCACTGTGTTCCTTCAGAGAAGTGGGTTTCTGCAACATGTCGCTTCCATTTCAAATTAAAAAAAAAAAAAAAAAAATCTTAGAGTTAAAACAACATGTTTATTTCTATATCACTATTTGTTATGAAAATGAATAAGTTTCTTGTGGAACTATATTTTCTTTTGCTCATTTTATGGACGCATAAACCCACAAGGCAAACTGTACAGTGTTATGAATATTGTTTTAATGATGAGTTTTTATTTCAATCTCTCTGTTATCTGCTCTCTACAATTTCGGAGTAGTGTTTATGTAAACATTTTCTTCCAGTGACGGTAAAACCAACCGCTAAAGCTTTTCTCTTGATCATTGCTGTTTTTGCTGAAGTATCTTATAGCGACCACGTGGTGGCACTGCTGCAGGCCAGTCATGGCTTGAGCCGTAGTTGTCAACATTTGCAAGTGATTTTTATTTTTGCTGCTTTTGCCTGAGATGGGAACATAATGAGCATTTTATGTGACTCTCTGACTGACACAGTAGTTGTCAACTGAATGAAAAGTGTTATGCAAGACTGTTGTTATGTAGCAAAAGCTTCTAAAAACCTGTTAGAAATGTAAACATCAGTCTCAAGTCAGCAGTATTTGAGTGATTTTAGGTTGAGCATTCAGCAGTTCCAGTGGAGAGGAGTCTGTCGCTCTGCTGTAAGAAAGCCCATTACATTACACCAGTATATTACAGGTCTAATTACATCACAGTTGCTAGGGGCACTGGATACTGTGCTCGTGTGGGGGAGTCAGTTCCTCAGTGTATCTCTCTATCGATTTCTTAACAGACAAGTCAATGGTGTAATAGTTGATTTAGGTCTTCCTATGCTGTCTTTGGCTCTCTTATTTCTAGTAGGTTTATAAAGCAGATTTCTCCCTGTAGAGGCCACACTGTCTCACTCTTCCTCTTCCTGTGTCTCTCCTCTCAGGTGATCATTCTCATAGGAAACAAAGCAGACCTGGAGGCCCAGAGGGACGTCACGTACGAGGAGGCGAAGCAGTTTGCCGAGGAGAACGGTGAGACACAGACCCGTGCTTGTTGGGGAGACAGGAAGGAAAGAGGGTTTTACATGGAGGAAATGCTTTCTTTTTACGTTTCACCACGCTGTTCATCTGTCTTCCTTCAACTCTTGAAGATGTTAATAATCATCCAAAAGTCGCTGACTGTTCCATCCTCAGTTTCAACAAAACACCAATCACAGGAATACCAACAAAATGTCCAAATATTTAGAATTAAAATGAGATTTAGGCTCTGTGTTTTTTTTGGAGTGTTTATAATGAAAGCCCTTGTAGCTGATTTCAACAGACAAAAGTGAAGATTAACATTGTTTTATATTTATATTGCTGAGACAGAAACTAGGAGAGGGTGACTTGGGGAAAGATTAAGTGAGCAGATGTTAATTGAAAGATGGGGTAAATGAGGGTTTGGTATTTGAGGTATGTGAGTTTGGAACAATGTTTTACTGACTCCGTCATCGTGTCTGTTTTATGTTTCTCAGGTCTGTTGTTTCTCGAAGCTAGTGCAAAAACGTAAGTCTGTGTCAGTCACTGCAGAACATGAAACATCCCTTTGCTGAATTTCTTAAGCTCCCATTTACCTGCTTTCTCACGTTTGTGTTTATGTTCTGTTCTCAGAGGTGAAAACGTTGAGGACGCCTTCCTGGAAGCTGCTAAGAAGATCTACCAGAACATCCAAGATGGTAGCCTGGACCTGAACGCCGCCGAGTCGGGGGTCCAGCACAAGCCCTCAGCCCCCCAGGGCGGCCGGCTAACCAGCGAACCACAGCCCCAGAGGGAAGGCTGCGGCTGCTAATGACCAAGCAAACACCCCCCCCCTCCACCCTCCCTTTCTCTGTCTGTCTCTCTCTCTCCCTCCATCTGTCCTGCCTGCCCTCCCTCAACCAGCACCCCCCACCCCCTCCACCCCTCCACCTTTCCATCCATTCCTTCACCTCCGTACGTTCATTCACCCTCACTGCACCAGGAGTTGCATGAGAGCAGGGCTGCGGAGGGAAGGAACCGGGGGACGGATATTGACTTGGGCCAGACTGAGCTGGGCTGTGTGTGGGCTACATCTCTCCCCTCCTCCTCTTCCTCCTCTTCCTCCTCTCTGCCCGTCTGTCTCCCTCTGTCACTGTCTCACTCCTCCTCTTTAAATTCTGTCAAGTGTGTCGTCGTCCCATAACGCTCCTCTCTCACTCCCCTCCGCTCCTCTTGCACCATTCAGTCTAGTCCCTTCTCCCCCGTATAGTATTGTAGACACCATCAACGCATCACACGGGTTACTGACACTTTAGATAGATGTAATGTTCATATGATAATGATAAACCGAGACTGTTTTTTATGTTTGGTTTTATAGCTATATATGACATGTAAACACTGCATTAAGTTTCATCCACCACTGATTGATTCTGTATGAATCAGATCTAAATTATATTCCCAGTCTCCTTACGCCTCTCCTGCATGGTTTTACCAATCCAGCATTTTATCGGGACAGGCAGGTGCGATATCTCATTTCATTCTCGTGGGATCGGGCAGCGAAGGCAACAAAGTAGTAATAACACGCAGTCACACAGGTAGAAGCTCTCAAGTGCGTTGTCAGAGAATGTGTAGCCGAGTGAGCTTTTCCAGCAGGATTTCAACCTCCTGCTCCACGGCTTTTAATTCTGCTCGGCGTTAAAGCGAACTCTTTCGCCCCAGATGTTCTCAGGAGAGAGATAGGAAAACATTTAGGAAACCAGCAATCACCCACAAATTCCTTGTGGGTGATTTCCTCAGTTGCTCCTGTGAGATATCATAGGAAAGAATATTGGGTGTTTTCCAGTTTGTCTGTGTGTGTTTGTGAGTGTCTGTGTGTTAAGAAGTTGGATGGGGGTTTCTGTTTGACACTTTAAACAAAAACAAGAAAAAAAAATCTACAAAAAAACAAACATGGCTTTTCTGTTTTTGATGGAAAGATTCATTCACATCAGTTTATTTGCACCAGCTCTCCTTCTCCTCACCCGTCTTGACCCCCAGAACTCCCCCCCACCTCCCCCTCCGGGTCATATCAACAGATTCTGTCTTTACCAGCATTTTCTTTGTCATTGTTTGTTGCCTTATTATAATTAATATGTTATTACTCTTTAATCTTTATAGTTTTGCTGCACTTGCTCTTCACACTGCAGTTGGACTCACCCCCTGACTCAATAAATCAACTCTTTTTAGAATAATTATTGCATTTTACTGGAGAATAACGTAAAACTCGCGAGTGGTGGCTCACATGGTCAGAAAATCAAATAGTCGAGCATCAGCAGCATGGTCTGAAGCCCACACCTTGACTATTCAGATGTGAAAACTAACACTTCTTTATTTCAAGTGTAGCTGCACTGAAGAGCTGATCTGTTCATTTGGACAGTTGTTACTCTTATATAATACATCAAGCAGCATGCCCCCACCCAAAAAACAAGATGAAATCCAATTATGTTTTTTTAGTACAATTTTTCTGTATCATAGTGATTCCCTGATTGGACAGCTGTATATATTGCTTCCTAACTATTGGTGATGACCTTGCTACTTGGGATTTAGAAGTTTATTTGCTGGCTCTGCCAAGATCTGTACAGTTGATGTGCTAGTGGGTTGCCTGTAATTCATGCTTGGGAAATTCTGTAACATAGTTTCTATTAATAAATGTATGTAAAGGACAGACACCTAAACACACCCCCCCCAACCACCCCCTCTGCACACTACTAAACCGATTGGTTGAGGGGAGAGGAAGTGGATTGAGATGATGTGCAAACTAGTATTTATGTCTGCAAAGTTTTGATTCCTCTCATTTCTGTATGGAGTGGAGTATGGGGCACTTTTATGTTTATATTCTCTTTTTTTTTTTTTTTTTTCCCCCCTCCCACCCACCCCATCATTAGCTCCTCCGCGTGGGAAGGGCCTGCATCGCTGTCTTAACTTTTTTTGGGGAGTGGGGATTGGTTTGTTATTGTGGGAAGTTGGTGGGCTGGGTCTTCCTTTTTCCTGTGTCCCACCTCTTTGCAGTCTGAGTGACCACTTCCTGCTTTTGTCTGTCCACAAGTAAAAAAAAAAAACAAAAAAAACGTACATATGTATAAATTTTTAAGGAGCTGTGCTAACATTTAAATGCGTTCTTGCGTGTATATGATTTTAAAATGTTGACATTTTGATTTTAATGACAAAATACTCTAGACAGAAAAAATAAATTATTCATAACCTGTTGCTGTGAGTCTGTTGTGTTTTTTTTGTTTGTTTGTTGATGTCTGGGCTGGAAATGTGGGGAAAAAAAAGACATATGTAGGATCAAGTAGAAAAAGGCACCAAAGTCAGTAATGTATTTCAAGTAGCACGACTGCTTTGTATTTTATTGCAACAAAAATTGCACCAAGGCTAGAGGGAGAAACAAATAGGAAAAAGAAAACTTATTTACAAAGGAAAGCAAAGTTTTGTCTACAAAAATTGGTGAGGAGGCTTAGTCACAAAGAGTAGTGGTATGGTTGGTAAAGGGAAAAAAAAAAGCCAACACTGACAGTACCACATTGAAGTCAAGGCAGCTTGCGGTTGACTTGTGTCCTCAGGCATCGCAGTCAGACAGGGCACATAGGGTGAGACAACTACAGCACAAATACTGAAAAATGTCCAAGAGACGCAGACAAGAATAAAGGAACGTATGATGTTACAGTGGAATTCCATGGGTCCTTTTAGTCTATAATGGTCAGCTTCTCACTTATACATTATTTTGTAAGACAGCAAGTGACAGATCCATAAACATTTCAGTCCAGTGTTTCCCCCAGGATATATATAATATATATTTTTTGCTGGGGTGGAAAGGCCTCTGAAACAGCATTTAGACCATGTGACATAAACTCTCCATCAAAACTAATTCTCTCTCAGGCAAAGAGGCCCTTCAGTGGTCAGAGAAACACTGTTTCAGTCCATGATCCCTCTTTACAGACCAAACAGCATGCTGCTGCAAGGCCAAGCTGCTACTGATGGCTTTGTGACTGGCATCTAGAGAAAGTTGAATTAAACTTATTAAAAAAAAGGTCCAGTCTAAGAACAACATAAAACAACAGTCAGATCCACTGAGTTGCAGATCACCCTGGTCCCTCTCCAGTACAGACTGGAGACAAAGGTTTTTTTTTTTGGTATGGCAAACATTTAAATCCAATAAACAAATCAACACAGCTATTCTTGGCCACTTGGCGCAATTCAGCCAAAGCCACATTTCTGCACTTGTTAAGTGAGAAGTCTTAAACAGCTCTGCCAATAGTGTTTAAGGCACTATTTGTTACCAAAGTGTGCAGTGAAGCAAAAAAGGAGGGGGGTGGGGGGTGGGGTAGCCAGAGGCTCACTCTCCCTCATTTATTTGCTCCCATTATTATTTTATGGCACATGGTTGCAAATACTGCAAAAAGCATTCATACGGTAACAAACATCAACACGTTTTCATCACTCGGCACACAACCAATCACTGATGACGCAGTACAAAGCGATAGAAGATGTTGGGATGCGTAGCACAGAGTCATCAGGTTATAAACACTGTGATTCCAGAAACTCCCTAATTCTTACAGGTGTAAAATGGAAACTACGACATCAGTTGTTTAAAGTGTTAGAAGGCATCCAAGATGAAGAACAAGATGAGGTTAAGTGTTTTGTTTTTGCTCATTGTCATTGGCACCAATGAAAAAAAATCAAACACACAAACAGTGATGGAAACAAATATCACAGGCCTTTTTTTCTACTAGTGTCATTGATAAAGGGGGGAAAATACAACTCGAATACATAAGACATGATCATTTCAAGAATGATTGGTGAAAAGTCACGTTAATCAAATATTGGCCCCTAGCCTCTCATTAAGGCCAAAAGACACTGTTCATTCATAGTTAAGGCTTTTCAATATTGCAAACTCTGTCAGACAACGTCTACAGACAGATTCCTTTGATTCCATCCACAATAACCACAGGCTTTAGTGTTTCAGAGTGTACTGTAGTGTGAACCTACACTCTGCTGCTGCTCTTCAGCAAGCTTTACCCTCAGCTCTCCAACATGAGCTTGGCGTGAACCACAGTTCATGCCTGTGCTCAGAAAAAAAGGGGTAGTGTAAGATACAGTATCAGTTTTCTGTCTTGGTGTTATAGACTTTTATGGCGCTACCTTTGAACAATGTCACTTATTTCTTTGACGGAGGACAGCAGCTTGCTGAAGTCCTGCTGTGCGTTGGCGCCCCCTGTGGCGGTGGGGCAGATCTGCAGCTCGCGCAGGCTGTTCTCAAGCTTGTTGATGGCCTCGCGGAAGGCGAACTTGTTCCTCATCTGCTGGATAGAGTCGACGAAGCTCATGCAGTATTTCGACAGGTTCTTGCCGGCCTCCAGCACGGCGCTGTGGCTGCCCGTCTGCTCCGAGTTGCGGCAAATGGCTGCGCGGAGCAGCTCGGTGCCCTCTAGCACCATCTCGCGCGTCACGGCCGAGTTGGGGGTGCGCTCGGAGCCCTGGCGGGGTGCAGTCTTGCGGAGGGAGCGCCGGGTGTTCACTAGGGGGATGAAAGCGGTGGGCGAGCTCTGTTCGCCAGGGGAGGTGAGGGAGGAAGAGAAGCCCCCTAGGCTCTGGCTGGAGAGGGAGGTGGTCACTGAAGTGGAGGAGGTGGAGGTCTTCAACGGTTGAGGTTTGGAGGTGGAGCCCAGGGGCAGCTTCTTGGAGCCCTCACTGAGTGGTGAGCGGGCTTGGTCACTGGCAGTGGTTGTGTGGTGGGGCTCTGAGACGGAGGGGAGGCCCTTAGCTTTGACGTCTGAGGTGGCGGATGACAGGGAGGGGTTTTCTTGAGTGGGGCTACGGGAGATCTTGCCCGTTTTGGCATTGGTGGGTGGTGGAGGTGGGGCTGGCTTGGGTTTCTGTAACTTTCCTCTTTCCCTGACAGATGAGGAGTCCACAGGGTGCTTGTGTCTGCGGGCTCTGCACTCTTCTCCAGCCGCTCCCAAAGCGGGGAACACGTTGGGTTTGAGGAGCTCAGCGTGGAGAGCGCTGGTTTTGGAGTTCTCTAGCCCTGGCACACCTGGTCTCCTGACCGCCTTGGGTGTCAAAGCCTGGGGACTGGAACCGGGGCTGGGATCAGTGTCTTTGCCTAGGAGGGCAGAGGAAACATCTGATGAGGTGTTCAGACGTGGCGGGGGAGTCAGGGTGCCCATCCGAGGGGCGCTCTCCCCCCCTTTCTGCTCACTGGTTCTCTTGCGTGGCAGAGCTGGCTTGCCGCCGAAGGTACCTGAGTCAAAGTGGCGCTGGCCCAAGTCTCGCGGCAGTGTCACAGACTTCCACTCGTTGCCATCTGAGCCAGTGGGCATGCTGGAGGACCAGAGAAAACGCTTCGAGTTGGACATGGATTCCTCCTCGCTGGGCGGTGTGGTAGCTGCCTTGCCTCCTGGGCCAGGCACTGCAGGAGCTCCCTTCTTCCTGGGGAACAGCGGTCCTGGGTAGGTAGGAGCCCCATTGGTGATGCCTCCTCCGCCATTATTGTTAGTACCCAGGAACTTGGAGTCAAGACCATGTGTGGTGTCATTAATGGCCAAAGATGCGCCGTTATTGAAGCTGTCACTGTCTCGAGGATCCGGAGTCACGACCCTTCTGTCAGGGTGGACGTCCATCTCTCTGAAGGACGAGCTGCGTTTGGGTGGAGCTGGTGCAT
This sequence comes from Lates calcarifer, assembly GCF_001640805.2. Taxonomy (NCBI): domain Eukaryota; kingdom Metazoa; phylum Chordata; class Actinopteri; family Centropomidae; genus Lates; species Lates calcarifer. The sequence goes on along the minus strand of NC_066841.1, from coordinate 11,206,264 downwards.
TCTTTTTCTTTTTCTTGATGAGGCTGAGAAAACCACGTGCCTTGTCCTTGTCTTTGGGTAGCAGGCGGTCATCCTCGTTCAGGTTGCTGTCCAGAAGGGGCCGCTCTTTCCTGGGGAGCATGGGCGACGACACAGCTGCCTCTGGCTCCGTTGGGTCTGAGGAGGAGTACAGAAGAACCAGGGAACCATCAGTGATTAAGAAAAGTGAAATACTTCAAATGGTTTGAACAAAAACAATGGAAACTATTGTTGAAGAAAGGTGAGTGAATGTTTAAAAGGAGACTGAGCTGGCATGCAGTTGTTCCCAGAGCCAAAGAAAGTTGAGGGAGTGAACTCCACAAGCCTTAGCGTGTTCTGTGGTTACAGCCAAAGATCTCAGACTGCTTTTGATCTTACAGGGTTTAAAAAGGCCTTAACTCAAAGGGAAGCTAAAGGAAGTAAGTCATAAGGCAGCATTAAGGTGGTAACTTTAGCAAAGAACTATCTGCATAAACTGAAAAGCATTTCATTTTGCTCTTAACTTTTTATAGTACAGAGTTTAAAGTCTCTACAGTACATTTTATCAAGTGTTTTTTATTTGAGTAACAATTATCCCCATGCATTCACTGTTCATTTCACATATTCTTTTTCAGTTTAATAACAACTGTGAGGGACAACTTTACAACAAGGGCAGGAGGCACAGTGGGTGTGAGCGCGTCTCACCTGGACTATCTCCATCCCTGTTGTCCATGTTTTTGCGGAGGGTTCTGGTCTTGGTGGGCAGCTCTGGAGCCTGCTGGATGGAGCCTAAAGTCGCCTTCTTCCCTTTCTTGCCCAGCTCCTTTTCCACCTCTAAAAATACCCATACAGTTAGTTAACCAGTTACCAAACATCACCAACAAGAAAAGGTGCCTTTAACAAAAAAGAAAACAGAACTGACCGTCAGAGATGCTGGACTCCTGGAACATGGTTTCGAAGGCTTGGTGTGTTTCAGCAAAAGAGGGGCGTTCTGAAGGGTTCCACCTCCAACCTGACAGGATGGCAAAAAAACAAGAATTACAAAATTGCCTCCAAGTGCCTTTAACCACATTCTGGATAGATTTTTGGTACTCACAGGCCCTCATGAGCTCATAGACTTTCTCGGGGCAGCCCTCCGGTCGGTCCATGCGGTAGTCTTTCTCTAGCAGCTCGTAGACCTGGGACAGGTCAATGCCGGGGTAAGGAGACATGCCGTAGGTAGCGATTTCCCACAGCAGCACACCAAATGCTGAAGATGTAGGCACAAATTAGAAAGATGCCCAGAAGTAAATGACTGGAATGTAAAGTCATGGTAGGAATATTATAATGAGTAAAACCTTTTCCCTTTGTTGAATAAGAAATCAGCACTGGCTAAACAAGATCAGACTTACCCCAGACGTCAGATTTAATAGAGAACTTGTTGTAGGCCAGACTCTCTGGAGCGGTCCACTTGATGGGGAACTTGGCTCCGGCGTGAGCTGTGTAGGTGTCTCCTGTCATTAGCCTGCTCAGACCAAAGTCTGCAACCTTCACCAGGTGGTTCTCCCCCACCAGACAGTTACGGGCAGCCAAGTCCCTGCAGGAGCGATTACAGAGAGGAGAATGAGACATGAACAGGAGGCAAAAGAGGAATCCTGACTTCCTACAACCAAAAATAGACAGTAAAATAGTCCAAAAAATGCATTAGCTGATTTGAACACACATCCATTTGTAAGAAAAAAAAGAACATTAGAAGAATGATGAAGAGAAAGTAAGAAAAAAATATCTGTAGTGTGTCTTGTTACAACATTCACTGTTGAATTGGATTTCTACAGATGTTTTGTGTGGAGCGGAGTCACAAGCTGAGTCTTGTCAGGTTTAAAAATTAAAATGCAGTTTGGCAAATATGAAAGACATAAATCATCTCGTTGCTTCTAAAGGACCTTGTTAAACGTGCCAGAACAAACTAGCAACATTACAACATCGACTTCTCTGTGATACAAGCCTGTCCTCCTGTGAGAACAGATGGGAGAGTGAGAGGAAAGTTGCTCAGAAGAATGTGTTTTCTCTGGTATTCACGCAGCTCTGGCTGAGAGCTCAGTGGAGATCTGTAGTCAGGCTGCTGACACCAACAACTACTTAAGACTAAAATGAATTCTAGGTGAGGGCTCGGATTTAGTCCAAAACAGGATTTATTTTTTACACCCACCTGTGTATAAAGTTTTTTTTCTCCAGGTACTCCATGGCAGAGGAGATCTGCGTGGCCATGTGAAGCAGCACCACGGCGTTGACCTCTTCTCTGTTGCACTCTCTCAGGTAGTCTAGTAGGTTACCGTGGGTCATGAACTCTGTGATGATGTAGAACGGTGGCTCCCGTGTGCACACACCTGCCGAGGAAAGCAAGCCATCAATATTATCCGGAAATATTTTCTGTACTTTAGTTTGCTGCTTTTTTTTATCGTCCTATTCCTGTGAGACAGATTTTAGTGCATTCACACAGCACAAAGCGAGGGCTTTTTAATTTTACATACCTAACAGTTGTACCAGGTTGGGGTGTTTGATCTCTTTCATAACAGCAGCCTCCTTGAGAAACTCCTCCACCTCCATTGTATCCTCCTGGACAGAGTTGTTGGCAAAAAAGTGAGCCAAAGCCATAGGCTGGTTGCAGTTACATTCATATAACACCAGATGGTAGCATTATTCAGCCAAATTCAAGATTTGTAGCTGATACAATGTTGATTTGTGACAAGGGTGGGTGTCAAAATGTCACTGAAATTAATCCTCTCTGCATAAAGTCAACTGGGCGTGCAGGAATACATCCAAGCTTTTTTCTCGCACAGGCTTTTTTTCAACCCGCCTTCTTACCTTTAGTGTTTTGACCGCCACGGTGAGGTTGTACTTCTTCCAAACACCCTCATACACCTCCCCGTACTGGCCCCCTCCCAGCTTGTGCTTCATGGTAATGTCAGTGCGCTCCATCTCCCACTTGTCGTAGTTGGGGGAGACTCCGTAGATGGTGGGCTTGTTGCGCTTCGGCGCCGGGTAGTGCAGCGTGGTGATGAGGCCGTCGGCCACCGTGGAGTGGTGGTGCACTAGCTCCGCCAGTGTGTTGAAACGGCTTTCTGACGAGACGTACAGCTGGAGGGAAAAAAATATATATATATTTGAGTGGAACTACAGGAGGAGTCAGAATGTATAACAACTGTGATAATACAAATTTCTGAAATTCATTAAAATATCATAATATATATATTGATAATATATATCAACTCAACTACCATCTATACTTAATTTCCCAAATAAGACACAGGTTTACAGTAACCTTTCATTACATTATATCTGCTTGTGTTAATATGCGTTTAAATGATCATGGTCATAAAGAGAGGTCTCAGGCAACTCAAAAAAACTCACAAGGCATTTGTCAAGAAGCTGGTGGAGAGGCGGATATTGGTCAGGGCTCAGTGGACACAGTCTTTTTCATTGTCCAAGTCTTACATAACCTTAAAAATGATTTGCTCTACAATCTGCACTTTGCATTGCTTTACTTATGAACAGGCTCTTTGCGCAAGCCAAAGGCATGTGGAGGGAAAAGTGAAAAAGAACAACCTTGACTGTAGTGAAAAGACCTTTGAGATCTAAAGAGGATTTAATGGTCACTTGTCTGCAATCCTGGCTTAAACCAGGACCGTTTACTAAGAAAAAAAAGCAGTTTTCTTACAAACAAACTATAGTTATTCAGAGCAGTGTTAATCACAGAGTCAGCCTGAAACAAAGCTGCAGCTTGGGGGAGTGCTGAGGTAATCTCAAATTATTGGAGAAGTCTATCATACCAGACTCTTGAGTTGTAGCTCAGTGGGAGAATGGAAAACAATATGAGATGGGGAACTGAGTGTGTGTGCGCGCTGTCGCTCTCTGTATCTGTGTTCGTCCATTTGTTCTGTGTGTGTGTGTGTGCATACTTGGCTGCAACTGTCTGCACTAATGCATGTCTTAGCATGGGCGTCAGTGTCTGGCCGGCCTCACGTCTGCTGGCCATTATGAGCAGCACAGTGGTGGTTAGAGGCATTCTTGTCATAGCTGGAGTTCCTCGAGCTAGCTCACCTCGCTTCATCACAGACAGGAGGGTGACCCAGCCAAAATGGCAGCGGCTTCTTGACTGACATAGCAATTTGGGGGAATCCCGCACCAAGAAATTCAGCTATATGTACAGTGGTATTTTGGGGACAATAAAATAAAAATCGAATTGCAAGTTCTGTTAGTTCTGTGTTAGAAGCTTATGAATGATAGAAATCTGTGCCCTAGAATCCAACACTGCACTAAGCTGTTCTTGCAAGTACCTATGCCACTTTCTGAGTGTGTGATATACTCATCTCTTGCTATTCTCAAGTGTTGCACCAACTGAAAGGTTGATTATTGTACCTGACAAATTACTTTAAACCAATCAACTACAGCAGGTACAGAACAATGTGGAAGATTTTGCCATGCGCTGTAAGTAACTTCCTGCCTTTAGTCTAGCCATTAGTTTCATTTAGACCCCAACACATGTAAAGCAGCGCATCTGCAAGTCTTGAATTTTTTTACATTAGTTAGCAAGCATGTGTATTTTTGTTTCTGGTTGCACATTAACACATTTATAAACTACAAGTGAGACTGTTGCAGTAGATTTCACATGCAGAAGGCTGCTAGCCACAGGAGCTACTTATCAAACTCATGGTGGATAAGTGTCAATTTTAGAAAAACTAAAAGGAACTTGAATTATTGGTTCATTTATCTGTTAATTTTCTGCCACTTAGCTGCGTCTCGGTCATATTAAATGGTTAATTATATTACTAGGATTTATTGTCATATACCGTTGGAAAGTACTGATGAAAATGTGATATAAATGCCAAATAAATTCATGTACTAAAATAACTGTGGGGCCTTATTGTCCCTACAGGTTTTCAGCCATTCTTGGACTGGTATGACCATGGCAGCCATATAAATACCATACAAACTGTCGTAAGATAATATGCGTGATGGGATTATTTTGACAAAAACTCACCACTATTGTTTCAGCTGTCTTTACCATTTCATTGGTAGAAACCTTTGTATGTGTCTGCGTTTCCACTGATGCCTACCTTGCCGTCAGATGCAGTGTTAATCCTGTAATGGTAGACTCTCCCCTCGTACCGCAGAGAGATGGACCTCTGGCCGGGGCTGCTCTCGCTCTCGCGGACCAGAAAGCTTCCGTTGATGCCCGAGCTGAGCAGGTACTCTGCAGCGTTGCGTGACACAGGTCCATGGTACCAGCTGTGCTTCTCCAGGCTGTTGACCGGTGTGATGTAGTTGGACGGCACCCAACCCTGGCCATTCTTGGTCTGTGCCTCGCACCACTCGCCGTTGTGGTTGTAACCCAGCACACGCAGCTTCTCTCCTGGTCAACATGTGAGATTGAAATGAAAAAAATATCCAGGCTAATTGTGGCTGAGGTACCTCGTTGGCTGCATACACATACTTTAATATTATTTTAATGGTCAGAGAACATTCCTGTGATTTTGAAAAGAATATTTCCACAGCTGGGACTGTTGTAAAGCTTCCATATTCTTTGAATTGAGTAACAGGCTACCATAACATGGACACTGTGCGAGAGCTGAACTCAGCATGTTTTGAGTCAGACATGAAGGAATCCACTGTATCTAATGTCATCTTTCCTTAGGTCAGGAACTCAGGGGCTTTCTTTTTCCACTGGGCATTTAGTGACTAAACTCGGGAAATTTATTTCTTTACTTCAGACTGGAAAGAAGAAAAAAAATAGATTTAAATGATACATGTTAAATTATAAAAGTAGCCAATTTTGTTGGCCAAACGTGAAATTTAAATAGTTGCATATTCCAAATTATTTGGCAATATTGACCAAAAGTAAAATTAACCTTTTTCGTGCAATGGATCATCTTAGATTGAAACTGAAAATTAATGTTGCATGGGACATTTTCCTGTTTATTCCGGTGCATATGTTCTCTCCTTCCTTCCTCTGTTTGTCTGTGTGATCCATCTGTGGTATTGTTTTACAGTTGGTTCAATGGGAAAAAAAAAAAAAAAACACACGGGTGAGACCATCGTCAGGAAGTGGGAGTCAGACGGGGATGAAGACAGAGAGGGAAAGATACGGGATAATGGGAAGAAAATAAACAGATTCCCAGGATGATTCATAACCTTATCAAGATTTAACGGTTCTCTAGAAGTGCAGGTCATTTTCTGTGTCATTTCTAACATCCACCAATATAAACAGCTGTCAAAAATGTAAAAATGAATTGGGATTACTGCCATATTGATTCAACCATCCCCCAAAACCCTGTTGCAAAATGGTTTGAATGACTGCATTATTTTCCCTCTTTTCCTCACCTTTGGTAATGCTGAGTGTGTTGTCACCACTGGCCACAAAATCATAGAGTGCCACAAACAGGTTGGGGTCATTCTCGCTGGGTCCAGCCAACAGGTTCTCTTTGGAGTTCCAACGGGCTGCCTCTGTCAGACCCTGACCCTCAAAGTCTGGTCTTTGGAGAGCTTCTGTGAAAATATACAAATAAAAGGAGAATCAGAAAATCAGAACACATGTAGGTGACTAAAATATGAGGGAAAACATCAAACAATGCATTTCTGAAAGGGAGACTGAGGGAGTTCTGTAGGCGTTTGTTTGGTATGCGGCGGCTTTGTGAAGCAGTTTTTTCCCATAGAGCTGATGGATGATTCAGCAACAATGTCAACTCTCAGCCTCTCCATTTATCATTTCAACTCTTCCTTCAACTGCGCCTTGCCCCGACAAGCAGGTCATCAGCTGTGATCCCACCGTGGGATTAGAGCAATAAACGTGATCATGTGACCTGCCGTGTCCCTGCTGTCCCTGCAACTTTTCATTTCCTGGATTATCCCCTGCTTAGTTTTCATTTTCTTAAATACCTAGACAACTACCACACATCAGACCATGAGAATGTGTCTCAGCAAGAATCCTCACTGTAACTGTAAAATGGATGGGCTTGCACCCACAGGTAATGACCTCAGAATGCTTTAACTTACAGTTATGTTAATTACAGTTAAACTGAAGGCTAAATTATAAAATGTGAGTAATGGAAAGAATGAGGATAAAATCTGAAGATAGTGTTTAAGGCGAACAGAGAAAAGGAGAGAGTGAAGTGAAAAGAGAACTTTTAACAGTTCAGTTTGGCCTAAACATGAGCTTGACTGTGTGGCTTGCTCAGCTTTTGTCACACATTTCATCCCCCCAGGTGTAAGAAAATAGCAAAAGAGTCAAAAAAAAAAGAAAAAAAAAAGTGATGAAGCAATCTTCCAACTCTCCACAATTATAGTATGACTGGAACAGTTAGGGGCTAGCTACTAGCACAAGACAAACTTGAGTATTATTCTCCAGACTTAGCAATGCATATGCTTTGCATTGTGTCAAAATTACAGTATAGTGTATGTATTAGTGTATGTAATAGTTTTGGGAAATGAGGAAATGCCTGGTTTGAAAGTTGCTTTAACAGCAAAGCACAGTGCGACAGACAAATAACAATGGGACATCCTGTGACCTGTGGAGTCTGGGGATTTGGTAACACTGGACAATAAATACTGACTGATTCCCATCAACAACTGTAAAGGTATTGAGGAAAAACTAAATTCAACTCAACCAGGAACAACAGTCTGAGGGAAGATTTTAGCTTTAGACAAAGGTACTGTGATTTATACAGTAGGAGTCTGTGGCATGTCCTAAAGGCTAAGTAAGATAAAAAGAAGCAGCCGATAATGTGTTTGATTATTGCCAACTGGGAATTACAGTGGAAAGTTTTGTTATCAAGGGACGCCACATAAACAAGACTGGCTGTGATCTTTGTAGGTGTATGTGCATAATTTTAAAGTCCAAAAAAGTCCCCAGTAACACTGAAGACCCCAGTGAGAGATGGTTTCAATCCCAGCACCGTCCTGCAGTCATAAACCTTGAGTTTCAGCTTTCACCAAAGGTATTTAAACCGGAACACATATTTGGACCTAAGAAGTCCCAGTGATGTGTTGAGTTTCACAGACCATTATATTAACAATATTTTTCTCAGGATAGCTCAGTAGCACACAGACGCAGACCTCTGCCAACATTTCTGAAATGCAGGTCACAGTCTGATAAAACCTAAAACCAGCTGTTTTTAATGTATGCATCATATCATCTCAGTGTACCTCAGGCAGGAAAACTCACCTACATGCAAGCCAGATGTACAAGTTATCCATTGTATCATCTCTGTCAACAGAAAACTGTATATCTCTAAGTTCTGATGCTTTGGTGTTTTCTTCTACCGCTTAAACTCATAAAACCCTTCCAAAACATACTGGATTCACTTGATTATGTCTAAAACACAACACTGTCAAGGCTGCTTTTCTGAAAAGGTTATATTTTGGATTTCAAAGCTTTTCAACCCACATTATGTAAGCGGATGATAGTTGAGACAAATTCCACAGATCTACAATGTGATCATCAATGTGAAATCTCCTGATGTATCTTTGCAGACATATTTGCTTGTGGAAGAAGTTTTATGGTGTGTCTAAAGGAGGCTGAAGTGTAAAAGCAGCCAGAAATATCAGGAACCTTAACTTGGGGAAAAGGACAGTATGTACTGAGTGATAAAGGCACAGCTGGACTTGGTGGAAACAGCGCAGAGAATTTACAGCAGAGTCACATGCACCCTCTCATGATAATTTTGACTGTTGTCGAATACAGAGCAGCAAGCGACTGCCAATAACTTCAGTCTAACCCCAAGCTTTAAATGTGTTTGAGTCCACCCCAGTCGGAGGAGCTTTAGCGTTCCAGCCACACATTACAAAAACTAGTATAACCCTGAGGAAGTAAAGAGAACATATGTGGCCAAGAGCCAGTCACATGACATTGTTGACAACTTGCAGGCATCACTGTGCTGGGAGGCTGGTGAAAGACTTTCGCACAGCCTCTCCTGCCAAGCTAGGCTCGCCAGCCTTAACACAGTCAGACAATCAAAGCCAAATGTGGTGCTTCTTTTAGGTCACAAACCTGCCATTTTGCCTGCGAGAACATGCCAGATTTGATTTTGTCTGGAGCATACTGCCCAACTCAGACTCTCATATTTATGTGGGTTCCATGGTTAAGAAACAGAAAAACCAAAAGGCCCTTTAGCAAAGCACCACTCTGAAGCACAACACGCCAGTTTTCATTAAGCATTAGATCTAAGCCTGAGAATACAGTCATGCAACAAGATCACCATTATGATATATGTTCAACATCTGAAAGACCTGAAAACGATCACTCAGTTCACTGGCATCTTGAAAATGTGTGACAAGGTTTTGTGTCATCTTGTTTTGCTAAATTAGCCAGTTTCACAAAAAAAGAAACTTGCCTTTAACTTGTTTGGATCCTGTCTTGGAGTCACAGTTTAGATTTATTAAAAATATGATGGTAAAATCCATGGTTCAATACAAATACTGGTGAGAAACTCATTGTACCTTATGCTAAAAAAAAAAAAATCTTAAGTATCTCTTTAAACACAGTTTCAACAAAGTTAGTACTGGCTTACACTGGATAAGGGCTTAGGATATGTTGTCACTCGCATTTGTGAATCAATGGCGAATAAAAAAATTATAATAATAACAGCCAGATTTCCACTTTATTTTATCCCTTGGTTACATAAACAAGAGAAGTGTGTTCCCAATAAATACTGTAGATGTGCAAAAAATTACAAATCAACAAGTCGAACACACAGCTGTGTTTTGTCAGATTTGGGCTGAAGCTGAGAAAAGAGATTGAGCAAGATATAAAAGAAAACCGATAAGCAGGAACCAGAGAGCGAGCAAGACGATAGACCATATGTCCAGAGTTTGGCCCGGTCATAAAGTGTGTGGGAAGCGCATGTGAGCAGCCCATGCCACACATGTCCACTTTACGGGCCACAAATACCACAGCTCTTTGTGAGAGGGTGACAGCACACTGACACATGGGCCAAAAAACACACACTCAGAGGGAGGAGAAGAGAAAAGTCGTATGAAAAAGGAGACTTGGGAGGTAAGAATGAGAAAGACCCTTTATCAGACTGCAGCTCTCCTGAGTTGCGCGGTGGGAGAAATTACACCATGTCCTGGCTGCGTTATTGAGATGACACTCGAAATGATTAAATATGTGTGGAACGTGTAAAGAACTCATAGCTATGACGGCACAGAAACTCACACACTGACGCAAGACAGAAATTTCTTCAAAAACCAGACTATTACTAAATTACTATTACTAAAAAAAATATACAAATTTAAAACTTCAGGTCTGGTTTCACTTGCTCCTGACTTTTGAGGGCCCTGCTAGTTTTGATTCCAGTCATCTTAAAATGAGCTGATTTACACTTTGGACGAAAAGGCAAAGGCAGTTAACTACCTGGCACAACAGAAACCAGCTGCAGCCTGGGACCAAAACCGTGAATCTATATAGCAGTGTGGTCCACCTCCATGAAGTCGGCCCTTGTCCCAAACTGCATATTTCTGAGGGCTGAGAAATGGAAAACCTCGCGCTTACATATTTCTCTTGCATCACCTGTCATCACCTGAGCGGGAGGTAGTAGAGAACAAGGCATGCTGATTCAGATCATGTGATATGGGGGAGATATTATGTGATGTAGGATGTTCAGACCAGAGCAGTGCAAACAAGGCAACTACCATCATATAGAATAACTTTCAGGCATCATTAAATAAAACTCAAATAGCATTTTCCTGCTATTATGCTGAGAGATCTTTATTCTAAAATCTTACTACTTGGAGCCAGTGGCGAATAAGGCCTCCAGCTCTGTTGAAGTATGTCAGGACAGAAAGTTAAATGTGGAGTGGATCATCATCTCAGCATGAGATTTGCTGTGCCTTCTACCATATGGTCTGAAAATTAGAGACTCTTTATCACTGTCATCCACTTCAGTGGAGAGCGTACCAGGACTATTAACTCTATTAAATCATTTCGTTGGCACACATAAGACTTGACTGAGTCTTCCATTACAATTCAATTGCCATGCTGATTATGTACAGACTCAGCGTGCCCTAGATTTCTTCAAATTCCCCTCGTGTTTTGGACATCATGGGCAAATCAATTACCTCCTTTATCTGTGACCAGGACAGTCTAATTAGAGGCAATGGAAAATAAGCTCTCATAGTCCAAAGAAATGTGGAATAAGTACATCTACACTATCTGTGTATCTAAATTCTTTATGGAAGCAGTACACAACAGCCAAGCACTAGAACATGGCAGAGGACTGAAAAGGCGAGCGCAGACTGAGATTAGATCCCCTCTCCTCATAAACAAGAGTTAAGTGGGACACAGCCAGGAGTCAGATTTCCTTGTATTCTCTTCTCCGTCTCTTTTTCCACTTCTTTCCTCTGCAGCTAGCCAGTGTGTCTGGCCTCCCTCACCCTCCCCTGTGCTTGCTCTCCACTTTCTCCTCCCCATTCTTCAGTTTCCACAGTCCAGAAATCATTGTTCAGACTTACTTTACTTGATACTTCATATTTTATCCTTCTCCCTTCTCCTAAGCCCCTGCTCCCCACCCCAACCCCCCGACATCTCTACTTTGATTTTTGTTTACATTTCCTCAATGTTAACTTTAAAATCACAGCCCAAGCTAAGAGGCAACCCCATAACGGTCGCTAAATATTCTTACCTTCCAAGTAACAGCTGGAGGAGGACGAGAGGCCTTTCTTAGATTTACACCCCACCAATTTCAGGCATATCTCCAACATTTTCATTTGTTTTCTTTCCTTTCCCGCTTGAAAGTTTTGTTGCTTGTTCAAATCAGACGTCCCTCGAACGTTTCCCCTCTACATGTGTCCAACAGAAGTAAAATTCAAACACAGGGAAAAAACTGAAAGGAAAGAAGAAACAGCACCGAGCCAAAATAGGTGATGAAATATACTAGCTTTCTTTTCCTCAGTCCTTCCAGCAGCTGTAAATCCTCTTTTTCTCCTTGCTCCTTTCTGAAACAAAAAAGCGGAGTCCGCTGTCCGGCAAAGTCTACCAACTTTCTCTTCTGAGCGTCTCCATGTTTTTTTTCCCCCCTCTTTGGCTTTTGGGCTTTTGGTTAGCTCCACTTTTGTAAGACACAACAACTATCCAAAAAGCGTGGGTTTGGTCCAAAAGCTTGCTAGGCTTACAGATGTGTCAGTTGAGTGGGCAGTAGGGCAGTCTGAGCGGTGCCATTCCTCTCTCCTGTCCCCTGTGTGAGTGTGTATCTGAGGCACAGGGACTACTCATGCTACAGCTGCCAACAAAGGGCCTCTTTCAGGCTCAGCCTGCTGCACTCGGTGACATCAGCTGAGCCGTCCCACCTCCAGCAGCAAACACACAATGAGAGGGAGAGAGGGCTACCACACACACATACACGGCCATTCACCGAGAGGAATACAAACAACAGCACACCAGCACCCAAACTTCAACCCAACATATGAGATAGAAGATCCAGAGGTCTCATTTAAAACTTTGACTGAAGTTTAGATTCTGTATGGACCTTAAATAGTTTTCCTCTCTTTCTGTTGAAGTCATGAGATGATTACAAGAAGCTCCTCCTCCAACTTGTTAACCCCCCTTCCCCCTCTCACACTGTCTCTCTGCCTCTCTCTCTTCCTCTCAGCCATGCTTTTTCCCTCTCTCCAGTCTGAAATGTTTACAGGTTAAAGAATCGCTTCTGGAAACAGGCCTGTGTTGTTAAAGACATAGCTGAAACTCCCAATCATTGGCAGCTAACAGGGAGCAAAGTATAACCTTTACCAGTCTCCTCTGGACTTCACACAAGGCTCATTTGCCACGAGCTATTCCAAATGGGAATGAAGTAAGCAATGTGTTTAAATGCATCAAAATGAGAGTATTTTATTTTCTGATCGTTACAGAAACATGTCTGACCATGTGATTTTAGACAGCAGCAGTGGTTTGGCCATATCTGGAGGGAACAAATAATCCTTGGCAGGAGGAAAGCACTCTTGCGACACATTATAACTTTATATCTCTCTCTTTTCTATCTTTTCTTAGCTGTCTCTAAGTGTAGTAATATACTTTTTCAGTTTAGTCATATCTCTGTACTAAATCTACTGAAAGTAAAACCAATAAAAAATTTGTAACTATAAATGTGATTGTAAATGTCTCTCTATCTAAATAAACAATGAAAAATCTAAGCAAAATCCAGGCATTAGAAAACCTATTTTTTTTCAAATACTGGCACTTAATTCTGAAATCCTTTCCTCTTTTGCTCCAGCAGACTTTTGTGAATATTTCTGCTCAACATTAAATTCTGCTAGAATGTTTTTTCTCCCATTCTTTATTACAGACCACCACAATTGTGTATTTCTTTAACTTAATTAAATTATAGTAGGCCATCTACTGGGGGCGAAGAAAACTTCATGAACACCCATATAACCTAATGCAATTCAAAACATCACCCACCAAACAAATAACTGTATTTGTGAACCTCATGCTTTTGTTGTCAGAGATTATTCCACTCTTCAACAATTTAAAAGATGGTGTAGTTTATTCTTTATTGCAGGATACTGTTATGCCTTTCTGTTATTTTGTCCACTCATGTTAGATGGGCTGAAAGGATTATTGATCGTCATTACACTCAAGACTGAAACCACAAAGGAAACAAAAGCAGCTGTAATCTGCTGACTCTGTCTGGCAAATATTTTTTCCTTTTAAATGACAAACATCCTCGTCTGTGTGTACATGTTTGACTTCAGAGATAAGAGGTCCAGTCAAGTGGGCAATTACCCACTGGCAGGAGGCTAGCCTGATGACACCATGCAAACAGCATGGGTGCCAAGCCAGTTTACTGGTTGACCAGGTCACTGGAATTTCCAATCAGAGGGCAACAGCACTGACTAAAATATGCCCATACAGAGAAGTATATGAGGCACAAAGGCTTGTAAGCCCTTTAGTTTTGGCAAAATGAAGTCTTTATCTATGATGGCAGTTGACTGGCAGAAACTTAATGTCAACCAAAAGCCCTAGTGTACAATATAAATAAATTCTGAAAGTGAAAACATTTTCTCCATTCCATTTCAATGAAGGTAAAGTAAATATTATAAACACCCTCAGTAAAAGAATATACAAGCTCTAAAATGAGCATAGAGTTGAATCAACACCTCGACTGGACATTCGAACATGTAGGAAAGATTTACTGAAGGTCTGGTGCGTTATACTGCAGTAGTTTTAGCTGACTATACTGACAGTCAGAAATCTTTGTTGGTTTGAAAACAAAATAGGATACAAGACAAGTAGGGAGACAAACCTCTCAAATCTAAGTACATCTTAAGGTTGGACCATCACTGGACTGGATTTCAAACTGCACCAACATTTTTAAACAACTTCATCTGGTACTAAAAACTGTTAAGTCTCGACAAATGATTCATTGCTATGCGTACAACAAGGAGAACTCTGACAAGAACAAAGGGAAAAGAGAAGAAGAATAAATAAATCCAAAAGATAAGGCAATGCTTGTCTGAGCAATGGGCTGGTTACAAAACATTTTGTTATGCATGGTATTATTGCCTGAGTATATGCGCAAGTCTGAAAATGACTGAACTTGTAAATTTAATTAAGAGATCTTATGATGTATAGATTACATGTTATTTATTCAAGAGCAAAATATGAGAATGCACAGGCATTTTTAAACATTCATGCTTAAAAACACACTGTAAAATGCAGCGAATTCAAGGATTGATTGATGAAGGAAGAGAGCTCATTAAACTGACACTCAGGCAGATCTCTAGAGTATGCTAGCCTGAAGCATTATGCGCAGCTACAACAGTGACATTTGGAAAAGTCCTACTCCATGTGAGTCTGGAAAAGGTGCTCTCTAAATCAGACCTTGTCAATATGCAACCCACCTCTGCAGCAAGAGGCTAGATGGTATGATGTATAAAAGGAGCGAGAACACGGGGAGCAACTCATACACAAATTCTCCTCAAAAATTCTTTACACAACAACTTTTGGCAAGCTGCTTCATTCCTGCTTGACTGCCTAACTTTAATACCTCATAGTTGTGAAAAACTGAGACAAGACAATTGATTCAAGGCGACAGGTTTGGAGGTCACTACAGATGGTGTATAATGGATCACTTAGCCTGGTCAGATTGAGCCAGATCATTCCAAATAGTGATGGCCAGAGATGTGCGTCAGGTTTACTGACTCAAAGCTGGTGCAGTCAAGACAAAGATTTTTATTTGAACTGGGAAAAATCCAAACAACTCCAACTCACCAGTGACTCTAGGAGTCAGAGGAAAACAAATACATCAATATTATGGGTCAGACACGGACTGACCTAACACTACACATCCACATTTACTTGTCCTGAAACCTCAACCTATTATATGCTAGTTTGGTGTGGGCATTCTTCAACATGGCTCAGTCTCAGTGGCTTCCTAAGTAATGACCTCAGTACCCTGAACATCCAGTCACATGGCACCAAGGCCGCCCTACATCATCGCTGCAGTGCTGGTATGGCAAACATTTGTGTTCCTCTCATGCGCCACCCCAAACACCAATTAAGAAGAAATGCAGGCTTCCTCGAACTCTGAGAAAGGCCCATTAACTTACCGCAGTCGCAAAGTGTTGGGGAGATGAGAGGATGAAGGGAAGAGGAGAGGGGCTATAAAAAATGGAGGAGGAAAAGAGGAAAAAAGGTTGCAGATGGAGAAACATGAAGCACATTGTTTGGAAGTGAGCTCATAGGAGAATCACTCGCTCGCGTTTTAAAATCCGGGCCTAGTATGTTAACAGTTAGCTGACGTACACCCACCCACGGGATGATTTTTGGCCCTTTTCCTCTCATATACCCACCCCACCCCCTCCTGCTTTCCTGATTCCGTTCTCCAAACCTTTGAGCAGAGAACAGGTTGTATCCCCAGCTCTAAATTGTGGCAGCAACTGTGTTACAATTCAACCTATACTGCTGCAACAGATAATTCTGACACAAATCCATATATCATACCTCATATCCTAACTATCAATTATGAATTGGCATTACTTTTACACTTAATACTTTTTACCACTGTGCACTGAGCAAGAATGCACCTCAATAATTCATACCATTACATGATTAACTGCTACTGACATCTGCTATGAACATTTTGACTTGTGGCAAGGCAGTGAAGGCAGAAGTAGGCCATTAACTTGTATGATAAATTAATACTTGGTCATGCTGAAGTGCAAATAATAGAGAAATGAAGGAGATGGTAAGAGGATATTGTCATTGAGTGTGTCTGAGGACTGCTTGATTTCTGTGCTACTCACTCTACGCATGAAGACACACACACAAACATAATCACACTGTCTAACAATGTTAGAAATGTGAGCCAGCCAACACTTGGCATAAATCCTGTCAATCTCAGTAATGAAACAAGAGTTATTACACTTTTAAATCAAGTAAACTTTCTAATTACAGAGGAGGAAAAGGGTGGGAGACGGGGAGAGAGACAAAGTTGTGTAGGTTCCTAATTGAGATTCTGCACTGCACATGGTTCATTCTCTGATTGCCGTGCCTTAACTCTGTAGTCATAGCAGTCTGCGACAGCCAAGTGTACTTAAATATCAGACACTCAAGAACCAGGTACCATGTATGTTGGGTGTATGGATGTGTGCGTGTGCATGTGGCTGTTTACTCAGGGCCCTCTGGAGAATGCAGCCAGAGTGTCTGAGGCGTGCAGACCAGCAGATGAGGTTAAGGGGTTTAGGGTTCCACATAATTCTCCACTCAGTGTTGTCCACAGGGAGAAGAGACACTTAAGAACAAAACAGTGGCTGATCTGGTGCAAGGTTAAAGACTCTTAACTGTGGGGGTTAGTTACCAATGTGGACAACAGCAAAACAGAACATTCAGAGGTACATAGATAAATTTGCAAATAGATTAAAAATATTTTCCAAAGCTTCTGATGTGCAGTAATCAGTAAATACACACAGAGAACATCCATTATGTTGACTGTCTGTGCTTTTTAGAAGCCATTTTCCCGCTGTATTTTACATGGAAATAGTGAAACTGACACAGAGGTCATTAAACACATTTTGCGATGAAATCCATTTCATATGCATGCGCTTGTGTATTTGCTCACACACAATCGCTCGCTCTCTCTCTCTCTCCGTTTCTAGCCAAATCCCCCTCATTTGAGGTGACCCGTTAACAGTCCACCGTCAGCTCAGTTTTACAACAATATTCAACGCAGACAGGCTCGGCAGAACTGCTGGCACGCAGAGCTGAGACAGAGGGAGTTAAACCCAGCCGACCTATTGGAACGGGACTGGAGGAACCATTTTACCACGATGACAGACACAAAATAGGGCAACACAAACCAGGTGACTAAGCAGAACCTTTGCTCATTTCTCCACATGATAGACCGCTGTAGGCCCAGACAGAACTATGTAGCGCCAAAAATATGCAAACCTGCAGAGAATTGAAATGTATGGATGTTAGCCCAGAGTTACAATTTCATACTTTGAGCAAACAGACAGGCGGGTCAGACGCACGCAGCTATTCATCACTTGTCAGGGATGAAATGCTGCGCTAATCATCTGTGTTAAAAAGGTCTAAGAAAATTAAGAGGGCAAAGGAGAGGGCAGACAAATGAGCACTACTCAGAGATAGCAACCCGTGTGTATGGAGAAGAGAAGGTGCTAATCCTGTCATTTTCAGAATTTAGCTAAACTACTCAATTTGACCCAGAGTGCTGGCATAAGAGCACAACTTTTTATATTCCATTGTTTTATGAGTGTGCAGACTAGGAGAGCCAAACTCTTTCAGGAGTGAAAGGGAAAGAAGCAAAGAAAAGTATGCGTGTATATGTATGACTGGGAGGTTTGCAATTCTACAGTAACTGAAAGAGAAAGCTAGAACTAAAGCTTCTACTATTACCTTAGGTCTACTTTATTATTATTAATTCAACAGCATAAAAAGACAAAACTGTGATAAGCACAGACAGAGTAAACAGGGCAGAAATGCCAGTAAATGCATCGTCTGCTTTTACAAACTATCAGCTTTAAGTGTCTGAGACGTTATCTAGATGCTGGGAGAAAGACCCCATTTGTCTGTATGCCCATTGGGGTAAAAACAGAAACAGATACACTGAGGAGCAACTCTGGCTATGAGGCTCTCAAGCTGCAGCAGTGGAGCTGCTCGGGCTCTTCTTTGTGTCTAAGTGGATCCAGATGCAGCAAGCATAGCAGGCACCCTCTTATAGCGCTATGAAGAGGAGCTTAACACAACACAAAGGGACAGGACAGCATACCAGCACTGTATGGACTGGACTGGTGGGGGGGAGACAAAAACAAACCAGACAATAATGTAAAAGGCCAGACGAAGCCTAGGTGGACAGGATTTTGCTTATTCCTGTTAAATAAAAATTACATTTTTATAAAGAGGGAAAGCGTAAAAGAAAATAGTCCAAGAGCAGCAGGGGCAAGTAAAAGGAACATCAACTAAATACCCCCATGTCAAATCATGCCCTCTCTGACTTTTATCCTATAATCCGCAAGGGGACAGAGGCTTTCTGAACAAAGGCTGAAATTGTTACAAAAAGACAGAGCTGGCATCCTAGGTAACAGGTTGTCCATAGAGAAAGCAACAGCTGTGTCTGGAGCTAAGGCTGCCTGCTCAGGCATGGAGTGGGGAACAGGGGGTGTTTTTTTTTTCTTGTCCGTGCATGTGTGTGTATATGTGTGTGTGTGTGTGCATGCATGTGGACCTGGGTGGCAAAGAGCTCCCACGCTGCATTCCTAACCCAACTTGGAGGTTCCCGGCATGCATGTGAACGCTGTATGTAGTGTATGTTTATGCATGTGTACAATGGTGGGATAACCAGCAACAGCAAGAGAAGGAAGTGGTTATGCTGGTGGCCTCTTACTGCTTGGACTCTGACATTGACAATTACATGAAACATAACAAATACCTGCCCTGTGACAGGAAAGAATAGGAGGATGCCCACATAGTTTACATTAAAACGAAGTGATGACATTTTGAGCGATGTATCAGTATAGAAAATCGAAATCACAAACTGATACACAAGCTTTGAAACTGGGCGATCACAAGCCCAGATTTCATAACATATACAGTTGCAGATGGTGAAATGATTCTGAGTAACAAAAACCAGGGTGAGAGTCAATGACTCAACAGGACTGTTTGTCCTAAACAGTCATGCTTACACTTTCAATTGTTCTGAGCAAAACACTGTGTACCTTATGTATATGGAAAAAGCTTTGGTTTAAGCTTTGGTTTGTGCCTTTGTGATTTTTTTTCTTCCTTTGTTTGCAGCTGAGATTTTTCCCTTCAAATTAACTTCATTATGAGGCGCTGATCATTTCTCAGTTTTAGCAGTTTAATTGTTTTTTGGGAAGACACAATATGTACTGCAGCTTAAGAGCAAAAACATACCAATGTACTGTCAAATTCCATAATCTGAATGCTGATATGCTGTTGTTGCTGCCTGTTGTGTATGTTGTTTATTTTAAACCATGACCTTTTTGAGTCTGCTGATTTTCATTAATTTAGCCTCTTGCTTGTTTTTGCTATTGTTCCCCATGCCTATAAAAATGTTCTATGCGATGTAAAATCCACTTATTAAAAACTTAGAGTGAGAGCAAGACAAAGAGACAGGCAGAGACAATGACAAAGAGAAAGACAAAAAGAGGAAGGGAGGAAAAGAAAAGAAAGGAGGTAGAGAGGGAGGGGGATTGCACCAGTTATTTGAGAGGAATGCACAAGAGGTCACATTCTTCACTCCACTGCTGTGGCTTGCCCTATGTTCAACTCTCTCTCTTTTTTTTTCTCTGTGCAAAATAGGCAATATTACTCAATACACTTCTAGTGCAACAGATGACATACAAACATATGAGGTTCACTAGAAAGTATGAAGAGGCCTTAGGACAAGAATCTGGTAATGATACAGTCATACTGATCACATAACATAACACTACAACAGGCCTTTCTCACAGACGGCATTTTGACACCTAACAGTAGAAAGAGCACAAGTGTAAATAATATTTTGCACTAGTTGAACTACATGTAATGACCTCGATCCTGGTATTGTACACTCTGGCTCACTATCATGGTGCAGAGGGACACTTTAATATAACAGAACCATTCTTAATACTTTTAGTAACACCATGCTTCTCTTACTAAGACATGATAAAATGACTGTGGTGAACAGGGTTTACAGCAGGAAAGAAAATCATTGCATATCAATACTGCCATTAGAAAAGGACATCTTGTGTGCAGAGCATCTGCCCATCCCTGTCTTATCCTAAAATGTCCTCAGACCTAACAATTAACCTAACTAATATCACAAAGACACATTAGCTCAGGTCTAAAACCATGATAACTGTGCCTCCCCGGTGTAAACTACTCCTGTGCAGATAGGATTATAAATGGACAGATGGATCGGATTCAGATCATACGTTTTCCAAACACTGATTTCTTCAAATTCTTCACAACAAATACAGCTTGAAATGACATAAGGTCTGTATTTGTAGGAAATGTGGTTACACATTTATTTGTCAAGGACAGCTTTGATTTCATCATTCAGACTTTTTGCCCACTTCCTGTACCATTTCAGCTCTAGACATGATCAAATACTGTACACATTTGTCATCCTTTTCAGACTGCCATTAGTGTCTTGTATTCAGGTCTTTGTGGACCTTGATTAAGAGAGTTAAAAAGAGGGAACTTGTGAGGCACAGACTACCTTGACTACCTTGATTTATAAACACAGCTGTTTTGGCTAGTCATCAGCTAGCGTGGTAATAAAGCGGACTCTTTTCCAGGTGGTCAAGACAAGATGAGAGGGGAAAACACTCTCAGCGACTCACACTAATCAGCGAGGTGTCATCCGGCAGGGGACAAATGTGTCTCACACTCACATTCACAATCTCGCACACAAACAAACACAGACACAAACCCACATGCTTTTTGACACTGTATTAAGGCATTAACACAAAATTTTGCAGGTTAACTTGTCAAAATCGCAAAAGGCCATCCGGTCGCTATCAAGATTAAGTAGTTCACAGATTAGATAAGAGAAAAGTCCTTTCAGTGGAGAGTTGCACAGGGTGTGCATGTGTGCGTGTATCCATTAGTGTGGACACATAGCCAGGCATGGTGAGGGACAAGCCACCAGGGGCCTAACAGCTGGCCTGAATGAGCATTACTATGAGGCGCCTGCTGCGTGGGTATGTACGTGGGTGTGCATGCACGTACACACACAACTACACACACACACACACGCACATACACACACAGAGACCCCCTCCTCTCATCTTCAGGACCCACAGGGATCATGGGAGGAGATTTGGTGTCTAGACTGTATAGATTCCTCAAGTTCCAGCCAAGAAAGAGCCAGTTACAGGCTAAAAGAGAGATGGATTCACTTACTGCATACGCACTGAACACATGCTGCAGGACAGACAGACAAACACACACACACACACACACACACACACAGAGAAATCAAATGATGTCACTGAAAGGCTATATTAGAGGAGGGGTCAGACTGTCTACCCTCTGCTTCGAGTACAACTTCATCAAGTCAAAGTACATTAACCACCATCACTCAAATATTAAAGCCCTTTTATATGCACTTTCATAGATCATATCATCATAGATAGTGCATCAAGGAACATCAACCTACCACAGATTAATGAGCAAGATGTTCAGTTGACATCTGATACCTCTATTGTCATTACGAGTCTGGCTTCAAATTAAGATGTTATGTGGATATTCATGCAGATTTTCACACATTTATGAGCTAGGCTGCTGTTTATTCTAGTTTCACATATCACCATAACATCATTGCGTCAAGATCCGGAGAACATACACATTTTTCAAGAGAGATACACAGAAATAGAAGTGAAGTGTAGTTCTTACACTCAGTCCTGGCTTATCTCTGTCAAGTCATGTTCAAATATTTACTAGTTTTCCTTTAACATCCTCCATAGGCATGTGAAGCAAATGGTTTATTAATCTACCCATTGATGAGTGTGACTTTCTATTTGTCTTAACCAATATGTGTTTTCCTGTTTTCTGGTCTGTGGATGCTGCCCCAGCACCCCATGACCTTGAGCAGAAATCAGCAAATAAAGACAATGAATAGGTGGGGTGCCATCTTCCTTCATATCATAGTATGCCTTGAACATACTTGGAAGATTTGCCAGGCTAGCCTGCAGGCGTCAACCATGGAAAAAATGTGGGGTGAAGCTTATGAGTAAGAAGAAAAGCCCTGTTGTGCCCATACTGAAATCTATCCAAGCAAGAAGCAACATGCCAGAGGTTCCTACATTTACTGCAACCCACCTCGTCTGGCTGATGACCATAGGTTTACACTGTTCTCTTTTTGTTGTCAATAAGTAAAAAGCTGGCTGCAGTTAAAATTCGAGACGAGGACAATCAGTAGCCAATCACATGCCAAGACCGCCATCTGTTAAACTCTTACACTGTTTCCAGCTGTCATTGTTTTCCAGTAGTACAGTAGTTTCAGGGGGATTTACAACTAATAGGTTAAGCTTCATACAAAGGCATATTTTCATGAACAAAAATGACTGAATAAACAGAAAACTACAAACTACTCTCTTAAGACCTTTAACGATGTGTCAGAGTTCAGACCTTTGCTGTATAGTCTGCATTAGATGTTATACTTATGAAACTTACTAGGAATGCATATGCTTTGGGGTAATATAGTATAATTGCGTTAGAATGCAGCCCCTGTAAGTCAAATTTCTATTTGGTTGGGACACCAGCGATATGAAAGCCATGAGCAGAGCCTATGATGGAGTCTTCCACAAAACGGGAGTGGTGCAGTAAAAGATGCAGCTTATCTTTATTATATGTTAGATGTTTGATGTTTGCCCTGTGGTGCGCAGCTTTTAATCTAACCACTGATGTATTGAACAACAGGATGAGGAATTCCAACATGGTAGCCTTTTCATTCCAAAGAAAGATGCTCACCAGTACATAAAACAAAAACAAAAAAAAAGCTTCTACTGTTTACCGCCATGAGTACAATTCACACAGGCCCATGAGCCGTTCTCTTGCAGAATTATTCCGTACAAAACAACATAATGACATAACATATAACATTTTTAAATGAAAATGATATCTAGATCACAGCTGTACCATAATAAAAACACATTTACCCCATAAATAAATGCAACCACCAGGGGGCAAATTTTCCTTTACATGCCGTCCAGATGTAGGCACAGCAATTACTAACTTACCTACAAATCAGATGTTGCTATGAGCCTTAAAAAAACGTAGATCCGCTTTCCTTTAAACCCTACTACCTCCAGATTCCACTCAGCTTTTCTATTTCCGCTTAAGCAGAAAAACAAATGAAAGGCATCCTTCTTTCACTGGGCACAGCAGTTCCTCTTCCTGCAGCTAACCAAACTTGCCAGTGGTCACATATTGTTGTCGTACGTAGTTAACACAAAAATCAAGGGAGGAAGGAAGGAAGCACATATCTGAAGGAAGTGTAAAAAACTTTGCTTCACTGAGCGAAGTAAAGTTTATGCTAACACAAGTCACAAGTACGCCACTTTGGGTGTCATTTTTAAAATTTAGTTAAATTACTTTTGAACTTTCATATCCAAAATAGCACTGCACAGGCTGCAACCACACAGATATAGCAATAATTAATGGTTACTAAACTATAAAACAGATATAAATTTGTCATGGATATTAATGACAGTTGAACACACATTTTGTCAATCCAGGATGTACTGTTTTAACTACAAATAAACAGTATACACGAGACAAAGAAAATGTGCAAGTACATTCATCTGGTGTGCCCGGACCGGTTTCTTAATCAGGCCTGATAACCTACTGTAGCTTCTAATCTATTATCCATCGAGTTTCATGCTCAAGTTGAGAGCATACTCAGATATCTGAGCCACACACACAGAGAAAACAGGTGAAAATACAATGAGTGAGTACTGTTCCCAGATATTCTCAACCCTGCTCACTCCTTACAATCTGTGCTAGCCAGCCAGTGAGATCATACCTCCCCACTGTACAGTACACAGGGGTGCCAAGAGCAGAGACAGGTCTTTGCTTGCCCTTCGCTGCCTCTGTCTCTCTCCCAGGCAGCTGCATGCAGAGGTCTGAACCTGCCTGCTGAGAAGCAGCATGGCGCTGGCTTAGCAGAGTGTTAACTAGCTGGGGCTCACCAGGAAGAAAAAAAAAACATAGATGTAAAATCCTGTGTTGATGTTGCCCTTCTCTTGCTCTATGACTCACATCCCCTTTCATGGTCTAACCTGCTCATCACATGAGGAAAGGGGCAGAGAGAGAAAACAAATACAACCCATGTCACTGACCCTTTGCCAAATTCGATCCATTTACCGGCAAAGGCTTTCATTCTGTTTTTCTGACCTTCCCTGTCCTGTCCCCCCTCTGTGTTATGCAAGACTGAGACTCAGTGGAAAGTAGTCCTGCCAAGGCAATCACAACCTTACAGACACATTTGGTAAACTTATCAGTTTAGCTGGATGCATGGCATGCATCTGTTTCAATGGCAAGGGATCATTTTAGAAGGCTAAAACAGTTCAGCTTTGTCTCTCCACTGATCAAATGATTTTTTTTAACTGAAGCAATTTTAACTGAAATTGTGTTCTGCATTGATAAATATACCTTGTGTTACCACACCAATTCTTTCCAGTGATGTCCTGAAGCAGAAATGTTACAATCTAGTTTTTCATTTCCATTGTCCTAACCTCCAACTGAGTATTAATTACAATATTAAGTATCTGAGAGTTAACAGACAAAGTTTATAGTTATAAATGCATTAAAAACATTTATTAGCTAACTTTTTTACTGTAATTTATGGAACCATAGAGAACAATCGTCCCTGTACCTTGATTATAACATGCGTTGTGCTATTCTAGGCCATAAATTAAGAGACCACCACGAAGGCATTGTCATAAGCCAAAACTAGTAAATAACAAACCACTGACTATAAAAACAGAAGTGAAGTACATGATGATGTCATTGCTGGTTTCTAAAGGTTATGTTTAAAGCTACAAAAGTCTGCTTTCAGTGTGCTGCTGTGCTTTAAAAAATGTCATCTGAAGGGGGACTAGAAGGAACAAAAGGTTCTAACCAGGGAACAGACACACTGCTCAGTATGGTCACAGTCTAAATGATACACAAGCCTGGGAGGAACATCACCAGGTATGACATCTATCTCCAACCTGATACACTGGATATTGGGTCACTGTTTTGCAAAGTATGGGGAGGCTCTGTGCCAGCAGCATGCCAGCCTTACCCAGAGGGAATAGAGGCTCCCTGAGGAGAGCAAGGGGGATGGAGTGAGGATATTATGACTTTGTCTGAAATCATCTACTCATTTACTATTAAGCTCAGACTTCCTTTCATCTTGGAGCTGTCGTAACTTGCCCCTTTTCATCCACCTCATTTGAAAAATGACATACCAAAATTTAAAAAAAAAAAAACATACAAAGAGTCATCAGTGGTGATGTACTATAGTAAACAAGCTCAACAAATTCATATCATCATTAAATCTTCTTGGGACAGAGTGACCCCATGCTTAGGAAAATATCCTAGGTGTGCCGCTACCATCAGACACAAGGAAAGATTCCTTAAAGACAGGCAGAACATACAAAAACAGACATTTCATTAACTGCAACACTGCACAATGTAGTGTATGCATGAAGAGTAGTTACTGAACAATCCATCAGAGGGGGTGACTCGGTGGGAAGATTCAGTGCCCTAATATATCCAGGTTGGAGTGTGAAAATACATTATTCTTTTATATTTTGTTTAGATGTTACTGTGATGATTATTTCATTATGTTTTGCAACATAGCTATTTCTTGTGTGTTGTCTATAAAGAGTTGCCAGACAACAAGAAATCTGTTTTCAGTGCCCTGATCAAAATCCTGTGAGGTCAAAAATTGGTCTGCATTTTAACCAATAAACCCAACTAAATAAATATCTAATATTTATTTAATACATCTCCTTGCTCTCCCTAAGAGTGCTTGAAGAACTTTTTCTTCTCTTCCATGTGAACAGTTGGCCTCTTCTTTTGTCTTTGCATTGTGGGATTATTTGAATCAGCAGGGTATAATAATTGTCAGTAGACAATCAGACAACTCTACAAAATGCTGAACACTCTATATAATGGCCTGTACAGTCTATGGTGAATGATTGTGGACATAACCTCTATGTTATCTGCCAAGTCCAGGATCTCTTCCAGCAGTCTGCAGCACCACACTGCACACCATCCTGTACAAACACAGGAGGAGGCACTGTTGAGCTCTGCCACACACTATAGAAGGTCCTTTACAACATAGATGTGGAGGCGTTCTTCAGTGAATGTTTCTGGCTTCTTCTCCATCTGTTCTTAAGTCAAGGAAGGCTTTGTAAGAGTAGGCGTAAGGACTGGAAAAGACTTATCTTTTGCTCCGTGCCCTTTGCTGAAACCTGTCTCTGATCTTTCCTTGTCCAGACTGTCAGTCATATTGGCCCCATGGTCCAGAGCCTCACAGTCTCAAAGAAGCATCAAAGCTCAAAAATAAACTTAGGATGTTGCACTGGATTTATCAATAATGTTTTAATGTGGCGTTCAGAGCTCTAATGTATATTATGTGTCACTGTTGCTGCTGTTCATTTCTATGCGATAAACGTACAGCTAGGAAATCTCAGCCACAGGCTAATATGCATGAATTTATATCAACATCAGCAAATAACTCAAAGCACCTTGTATTAATAAAAGTCCCTTTACAATGTAAACTAATTTCCAGATAAAAACAGGAATTAAGCTACTTCTGTTAATTGCACTGTCAGAAAATATCTTTCATAAGCAGTTGGTAATTTCATTTACAGGAATTTAAGGTACTTTTAGATGGTATCAGACAGTAGAAACTCACTTTGTCAGGGTGTTCAAAATATTTCAAACAACATTACAGTGGATGTACCAGTAAGGAGCACGGCTACAAAGTTTGAATGAACCTCACTATTGCATCACATTGAGTGTAACTGTTGTTAATCAGTTTGCTACATCAAAGATGCCAAGTTAACCAATATATCACCACAGTAGTTACAGTTTATCTTACATTATATGCTTGATTAAAGACTTCCTTGCTAGCAAGATTAAGTCATGAGTTGTTGTGAAGTATTACAAAAGGACCCACACTGTATTAGTCAAGTGACAGACAACCAGTCATTACAAAGACCAAGCATGTGACCAATCAAAGCTACAGATTTAGCAAACCATCGCTAGGGTCACCCTATGTCAAGTTTACAGCAAATAATGGCTTTGTAAAATGCTTGCATTATTAACACGTGGCAGATTGAGTTATTAACTGTTAAAATGTAGTACTGCATGTTTTGAAGTTAACACTTTCTCTCCTCCAGTTTATGCAATCAGAATTGTGTTATTCAGCCAGCAAGCTGTATGCAACTACACTTGTGCTGTGTTGAGAGTCTGGAGACTATTATGATTTCTATGCATGCACATTGTAACAACATCCTTGTTTTTACCCAACTTTGAGCACAAGCGAATTTTCCCTATCAATTCAATGGTCAGCCCAGTCTACTCATCTTCATTATATGATTTACTGTTAAAAAGTGGTGAACAGATTTCAGGAAGAAGCCATAAAGGTGTTGTATTATTTGATCCTAGGCCAGCAGGGGCACCTGATGCTTGATGGTGATGTGCTAAAAAAGCGGTCAATGAAAAATAACCTTACAAAGGTCTTATTTGAAACACTTGTTCTTACCATGCACAGCAAAAACATTGCAGGGCTGGGTCCCATGGCGTGAGGACTCTCTCTTCGCACTCTTAATGAAGGCTGGCAGACTGGGTCTCCTCTGGTCCCCTACAAACTTCCCCGGCTGCTGCCCCATAAGGGCAGGGTGCCAGGCCGCAGCCGGGACTCTCCAAGCTGGACTCAGTTGCTCACCGTCCAATATTTGGCCCCCCAGGCAGGGAGGGGAGCCCCTTTCCCTGACTCAGTCTGTCCTCCCCTGGAGTATGTGTGATGCGGGTCACCTATGCAGATCCGTATTACTCCAGTACGTCTCTGTTTATCATGCATTAATGGAGATGGAGTGCTTCATAGGTCAAAGAAAGGCTTTTCACAGGAATCTAGGGGAAAAAAACAATTACGATTCACTGATGATTTCATCAAAAACAATGTGATACAAACAGAAGAACTGGATTTAAATAAACAATGCAAAAGTGATTCCATGGTACACAAACAACACGACAAATTAAGAGCTGAATTAAATAGGTGCTTGTTGAAATAAACACAAATAATTCAAGCAAATCTGTCAGGTAAGCTTCCATGCCAAATAACTCACTATATGCTAAACTTGCAAAAAACATGATCTTATTTGATTTTGAATTGTCCTACTTCAACTATGTTGACAGCACACCTGTATTATACACCAATACACGTGCCTCCCCTTGTTCACAACCCCATCTCTCTCTGTTACATCTATCTGGGATGCATACCCACTGATTGTCCTCTTTATAATACCAACCAAGCTCATCAATGACAAGCTAACGCTACTGAACCTCAGTATACTGCACGTTACACACACAACTATCAAGAAATATTATGCTGATGGGTAACAACAACAATGTGCTCGATGCCAAACCCATTTACATCGAGGACATACAAAAGAAGGTCACTGAGAGGCTGCAGAGCGTTGACTATTGTTATCCTTAACCCTGTTGTCCCTGGGCAGCTTATTTTATTTCAAAAGCAATGTTGCAAACATTCAATCATGAGTAATAAACACTTGAGAGGGAAAAGCAGCGTTTTAACCACTTCTCCAAAACTTGTACAGTAGTTACAAACTTGTGGAGTAAGGATGAGTGTGAACAGAAACTTACACGTCCAAGGGAACATTTATATTGTTGGTTAGCTGGCGACCTCAAGCTAGTGTTGAAGGTAGCCATGGAGGCTAACTACCGTTAGCTGGTGGTAAGCAGCGCCAGACCCTTAAATGCACATCGAGCAGTCAACAGTTGGCTCTCGCTGGGTCGCTGTGAACACGCTGGTGATAAAAGTCGGGCAGCTGCACTTTAATGCCTCACAAAAAGATTTTTGGCCACCGCAGTTTAATACTTCTGCAACTGGGCTTTCCAAAGCCACATAAATCAGTTTGTTTCAAACTTCCGTGTCCACTCTTCCCGTCTTGCGGAGCTTCTTCCCCTGTGGTACCCGGACCAGAGGCACTTTAATCAAGGAGGCGAAGAGAAATCGAGGAAACTCAGCCGGCGAGAGGCCGACGACTCTTCCTGCAAGTCCTTTCCTCTGTTTACAGTCGCCGAGCTCTTCGTTACCGACTCCTCCGTCCGCGTACTTATTCATCGCTCTCACGTGAAAATCTCAGCAATAAACTTTGGTCGAGTAGTAGTTGTGTGGCTGGGGCCGCCATACTTCATACGCAAGGTGGTTTACAGAAATATGTGGGTGGGGCGACGTGTGACGTCACGTGCGTGCGTGGGCTAGTACATGGGACCAGAGCTAAAGTTTTTATTGTGCTGGAAGAGCAAGAGGACAGAGCAGCAGTACTGCTACCCCAGAGACAGTACTCAAAGATTAGATTAGGGTACACTTACCAAAACCTGCCTTTTCTTTTCTCTTTAAGACAGAAATTTACTTCTATATTAGAGTGGATTTTGTTGAACAGTTTCTGTGCAACTTACAGGATAATGTGATCTTATAAAGGATTAAAAGCTTAAAATTTTGATTTCTGCTCTGTCAAAGACACTATATGTATTTGTAGTTTTTCCCCATAATTGTGTACACTGATACCAATACAAGCCTATAATTAAAAAACGATCAGTGCTCTGGTTGTTGGCTTAGTTTATCTAGTTTATGCACATAAATGTATGCCTCTGCTTAATTGTTATTGCTGATGGAAAACGTTTGCATAAAATATATTAACTAAAACCCCTTGTAAAGATTGAATTATTCTGATGTGCCTTTCCTTTCTGTTTTTTGCTATTCAACAAAACAGACCACACTGAGAAGTACTGAAAATTATAGAAAATTTATTGCAAACACTGTTTTTATATAACATCACACATTATAATAAGTGTTCCCCTATACCTCTATAAAACTTAAGAACAGCTGCTCAAGTGATTAGCAGTTTTGTTTCATATAAACAAATTAAAAAACACCAAGAACTGTTGAGCTGCCCATCAGGCTGGTAAAATAGGGTGGATTCTATGAAAAAAGGCCAGTTCAGTCTTCAGGTAGGTGGTCAGTCCTTGATATAGATGCTTGATGTGGTCTTGACTTTTTGACACAGTTAGGATTGGTGCCATCTAACCTTCCTGTTCCAACAGCTTCTGTTGCGTCAACATTACAATCTCCTCCATCACTTCTGGTTTCAAGATATCCTTGACCTGCAGAGAGCATAAAGTAGAGGATTGTAGATCAGCTGCACTGAAAGAAATCGGCAATGTAGACACCACAAAATCTTATGGATTCTGATAAACAATAGTTACGTACCAAGGGATTTATTAACAAAACACAAACACAAAAAAAACACTAAAAGCAAACAAGTAGAACGATGCATAATGCACATTTAGTCTCACATTTGTATTAACAGTAAATATATTTTTGTCTTACTAAGACAAACAAGGAACAAGAAACAAAGCAGTAATGTCTATTTCATCTTGCAGCTTAAGAGGGGGCTGCTCAGTAACAAATAAAACTCTGCAAATCAATCATTAATTGCTAACCAAAACTAAGTATAATCTATGTAGTGTGTACAAAGTAATTGTGTTGACAACAACATGGTAATAGCAATGAGCTGATACGTGGATTTATATTACATAAGTGCAACATTTATGAGAAGCATTAGCGATTAAGTCATCATTTCCCCACCCCAAAGAACAATTAAATCAGCCACGTCTGTTCCACAGTTAGAACAGCAGAGTCAAAGCTGAGAACTGCAATCAATTGTTTACCACAAGTGCTGCCCAGGAGCTGTGGTTTTCCAATGTGGCCACCAGATGGCACAATACAAAATAGAAAAGTCAACTTTTTTATCAGGGTATCTTTCCGTGGCTGTTGTTTTACATTTGTGAGACAGTGGGTGTAATTCAAAAGTGCTTCCTACCTGGTGCTGAAGTGAAGATTCATAGCAGTAGAGAACACTGGTGTCATACATAAGGACCTTGTGTGCAGCCAACGCTAGCAGGCAGTTTCTCAACCGTGAAATCACCTCTCGATCTGACAGGCTAACAGGCTGAAAGAACAGAGACGAGAGATGCATGAAAAATGATCAAAATGTAAAAACTGGATACAGTAAGTTCAAATTAACACAAACCAAATGATGCATCTTAGCAGTTTACTTGCATATAGTGCGGTAAAGGGATTCAAACAAGATAAGTTGGTGCATTATTAGCTTCATAGTTTATAGATAAAATGACTAGTGTTCTTAATAGCTTTTTGTGCATCCTGTACCCACCTCCAAACTGGTGTAAAAGCCCCCGGCCTCCTCCTCCTGTTGCCCCGGTGTAGGGTACAACCACACAAAGCCATTATTCCCGAGGATGATGGATGCACCACATGGCAGGTTGTGAAAATGTGTTTTCTGTCTCTTGATCAGTGAAGGAGAAAGCTGAACCAGCACTCCTTGACCCAACTAATGGTCAGAGAAAACAGAGACAGGATATTAGGTCAAATGAGGACTGTTGCAGGTCGCTGAGTGAATCATTTCTTGTTCTTGTTTATAATAGTATAGCTTTTTGTGTTTTTTATGTGTTCTCAATTATGTATTAGGTGATTACTGAACCAAAAACTGTACGTCTTGGGTGTATAACTTACTTTTCCATACTTTAAACTACGGGTGTGAAGTGATAGGGCTCCATCTGAGAAGACAGACTGCACCTCTGCCTAAAAGCACAGGACAATAGCAACAAAGACATTATGGATACAAAAAAATAGATGGATCAGCTAACTGAATATTGTGATACATTATTAGTTACACTGATGAGATCGCCCTCCTGAAGGTATTGTCTCATGGTGAGCTCATCTTCTGCTGATCTTCTCCTCTAAAAGAGAAAATGAAATAAAATGTCTGAACAATAAATAAAGTTGCCTTTTAATATTGTCCTTTCCCAAACCCATTCCCCTGTTTTCTAGCATCTCACCAGCTCTCCCCCAGGCAGATTGACAGACGACAACAAGAGGACAGAGTCCAGTCGCGAGTTGGTCTCCACCTTCCACCGTTTCTGCTGTACCTACAGATATCACAAAAAACAAACATATTAAAAAAAACAGAGTGTTACTGATAAAAATTACATGTCAGAAACGTCAGACATCACACAGCAGAGGAGACATGGAGGAAGGGCCATACCTCTGTAATTCTTCCAACCACCACGTCTCCAACCTCACCATTGAACCTGCAATTTAAGATTCAAAAACCAAGATTCTTTATTTGTCACATGCAATCTGTGACATAGCACAGGTGCAGTGCAGTGTTTTCCCTGATAGTCTTCAACTGTGCCAACTTAAAATACACCACAAAAACAATTACAATGAACCACTTCAAAAGCAGCAGTACATAAACCAATTAAAATCTGTGCACACATCAGTTCACTTCCTCTATGGCCAACTTGACTTTTTGTCCTCAGTTTAATCACTCACCTGGTCTTAAGTGGTCTGACGCAGATCAGCTTGTCTACTCTCTGGACCTCTCCAGCGACTGAGGCCGTCAGCTTGTCTTCATCAACATAGGTACCATGACCCCTGAGGATAAATGGTATGTGACAATGGCAATGAATAATACAGCCAGAGAAAAAGCTGTTTGCTTGTAAACAGCACAGCACCTAATTTAAAGAATTAAATTATTGTTTTGTTCTTATTAAATTCCCATATCACCATTTAACTTAGACCAGTTATTATATATCATATTATGTTTCATAAACTGATCACCAGCTAAACCAGTAAGGTAAAACAGCTTTTCTCTTTATGACATAAGGTAAAGATTTTTTTTAAGAGATCGAGCTGGTGAAGCCTGTAGGTATTAGCTACGTATAGATACTTTTCTAGACTTTTTCTTTACAATACCAGTGCCAGAGCCAGTACAGATATATCAGTAAGCTATGCAGTTTGCTTTCCCTCCATGACAATATCGTGTAGCAAACACAGACAACAGCAGGAAAGCTCACACCTCACCGGTACACCAACCGGTACCTACCTCATAAAGCCAGTGTCTGAAGTGATAACATCGCCGGGGACGACCAAGTCTTTACGGTCGAAAGCAGAAACTGACAATGGTTTTCGAATAGTTGGTAATCTCATGTCAGCAGCCATGCTTCTCAGTTTGGCTCGGCTTCCTCTTCTTCTTCTTCTTCCTCCCTCTGTGGCAGTTGGTGAATAACTGTAGCCTACGTGTTTTACCGCCACCTATTGAAACATGAGTCTGAATGTTTTTTCTTCTTGACGTTACCAAGACTTTCAACACTTCCTAATAAGTCCAGCACCATGTAAAAATGCTAAATTCACTAAAGCATTAAACAGTCAGACGCCAAGCTAAGAAAATTCATCTTCTTCTTCTCCTCCTCCCTCTTCTTCTTCTTCTTCGTGTACAGTATACACGTAACAATTCCCATTAGTGAATACCGTACATAAACTCTAATGTCAGCTCTTAGACTGCCTTTGATTTCTCATTAAACACAAACACCTCCTCTCCCTGACAGTGTAAACAAAAGCCTGTTGGATGCTTCATCATAGTCCTAATCCTAGTCTGCTTCTTATAATAATGATCACATATTCAAGATGTCTGCCATTTAATTTTAATCGCATTTCGTGTGGAACAATTAAAAAGTCTAGAAAATGCACAGTCGCATAGTTTGCTGTTTGTGAGTTTTATGTAATATGATGGTTAGAATGTGTTTTTCTTGCGCGTTTTGAAAACATTATATTTTTACACCACCAGATGTCAGCGTCGAGCCACGTTGGCCTCAGCGCAACCGTGGTTTCACATAACTGGGGTGATGACGTCGGATGTCAACACGACGCAAACTTCTACGCTGTAGCCAATCAGCATTGTGTCTCACAGACTCTTGTAAAGATGGCGACGGTGAGGCACAGAGGAGTGAAAACTGGACGCTTTGCCGTTATTAAACACCACTGGTCAAGACACCGTAAGGACTAATACGGCAGCGGGAGCGAAAGTCAATCGACCCATTTATCAGCCTTAGCACACCGATTGGTGCTGTGTGGTGTCGCCGCGGGCCTGGTCGCTTTTGTTTTCGGTTCCACTGCTGTTGTCTTGGACAGCTCAATAAGCTCCCAAGTTGGAAAGCCAGCGCTAGCCCGGGGCTAGCTGTGTAGCTCCGTTGCTTGGATCTTTCTGCACGGCATTCATGGATTTATAGCCTAACCAGGGTAAACGCTGGACTGCATATACCTATTCAAAGTTTTTTGTTTTCACGGAAAGATCCGTCCATGAGTCACTCGGATTAAAAAGACTTCAGGAGGAATAAGGGGCACCCGACGACCTGGCATTGCGACACTGTTTGCGGTGTCAAGGCGCAGAGAGTTTGCCGTCATGTATTTTCTAACCGGCTGGCCCCGGAGGCTGCTTTGTCCGCTGAAGAGCGAAGAGGAGCCCTTCCACATCCAGCCCAGCTCCCAGAGGTTTTACTTCGCCGTGTTGTCAGAGACACAGCTCAGCATCTGGTTTAGTCGGGTAAGTCAACCAGCTGCTGCGGCTTCGTCTTCCTCAGTCATGCTCGTGAACTCAGCTGTCCGGACAAAAACAACGCGTGCAGCGCTACTTTCATTTTAGCGAAGAAAGACGGGCATAGTTCATTTTTAACCCGCTCCCAAAACTACAACCGCCATCATTTTATTTTCAGACGCTTAACATTACTGCGTGGCAATCTGGCTGACTGCCCTTCATATTTATTAACAAGATAGTCAATAAACACGACGAGCAACATTTAGCGTCGCTAGTGAGTGATGTGTTGGCAAACGTTGCCACCTACACACCTATTCCATTGATGACAGGTGACACTTAGGCATCACAATAGGTTGAGTACATCCGTATACGTGTGCCTTTCACAAAGACATAGCAGAACAGCTTATCACTTCATTATATCTGAACGGCGTTCCTCACATTTACTCCCTCATTCATGACAAAAGGGTTGGTGGCTTTTCATCCTCGCGGCCACAGGAACTGAAGTTCACCTGATGAATGCTTTATGACAGGCAGAGAGCAGTTTACACTTCCCCACCAGGTCGCATTTCTTGGGTACATTCAGTACTTTTGGTGAATTTTTTCTGTTTCTGTATCACATTGTCTCAAAACGGCTCCTCAAGTTCCAAGTTTAGGTTATTATCAGCACGAGATTTCCACTGGTGTTTAAAACAAGTACTCCAAACAAAATGTCCTGTCAGGTAGCAGCTCTACATCAATGAAACATTTTTAAGGTTGCTAGAGTTAAATGATTAATGTAAACAGGCAAGTTCTTTTTTTTTCTTCTCCGCAGCAGCATTAACACACGCAGAAGGAGAGTTTCATAGTAACTCAAAACACAGTTGCTTTTCTCTGAAATGCGTCTGTGTAGTTGAAGGTCAGTGTTGTCTCGCTCTATCTTTCTGTCCTTTCAACAGCAGTGATTTTTATCTGAGCCTTTTACAGGAATTTTTGAGCTAAGGCCTTTAATAGTGGGATGTAAGTCAAGAATTAATTGATATGACTTTTTCACAAAAAAAGGATTCTGTGTTGAAACTAGTTACCAGACTAAATCATGAGCACTTTCAAGCACCATCACATCCCGAACAACTGGCTGAATTGATTCCATTACAATCTCTGCAGTTGCTGGTCGAGAGCCAAGGGACGTCCTGTGATAAGTCATGATGCCATAAACCTGTTGTTTGTACCATCCAACCAGAATCATTGTGTGACCAGTGATGTGACATTTAAGGTGCAATATGGGAGGTAACCCACAGGAATTAATGGCAGCACTGCACACCCATGGTTTGTCAAAGGGATGAATGCATTATTGCAATATTTTCCTTGAGAGTGATGCAGATATAAAAGAAAATAATCATGGGAGGAGATGTTGACATAAACTTGAAGAAGTAGCCTGTAGTGACTACAAACACAAACACTGTAAAAAGTGATGCTGAACAATTACAGAATGTGATATGTAAATTTTCACTTGTTTAAGCTCACACTAGGTTATGGACTGTCAACTAATGTGAGCTTTGATGCGGCGTGTGAGATGGTGGCAGCTACCACAGATGACTGTCTGTATTTACTTATTTTAACTTCCAAAGAATGTTGTCTGTTAGTGTGGCTGTCGTACCATTTGTTATCAGGGAACTCCTGCACAAAGTCATGTAACTGCTTAGCTCACAGCTTTGAGGAAATGCAGAATGGCTCATGAAATCTTTGCTTTATTTTCCACTCAGCACTGTTTCCAGTGCCAGCAAACACATCTGATGTAATAAGAAAATCCCATGGCATTTCAAACACAGCACTGTCCTGTGCATATTTCTGCATATTTCTTTCCTCATTTGTTTGAATGCATCAAATGTTGACATGCTGATATGGAATGGCCATTTTATTTGATAAGCTGCAGTTGAGTGCATTGTTTAATGCAACCTGCGCTCCACACTGTTTGTATATTGTTGGGTTGCAGCAACAATGGAACAGGGTCACTGTTGGTTTCCTGAGGCCTACACAGGATGTGACCATGTTTTGTTTCCCTCTCTTTTAAGAAGTTTGCCTGCCTGTGAGTATCAATAAGGCGTCCAGGAAAAGGGTCATGTCGGGAATGTCGATTGGAGCGGCTCCTTCCTCTTGACATGCACCTTTTCACATCTGTTGTATCCATTTTATCATTTCAGTTCACTCTCTACCCCAACTCCAGACACACACAGGGATGGCATAGAGGGGTTTGTTTAATCAATTTTCACAAGCTCTATATTTCCTAAATAAGTTTAGATACACTCTGAAAGCACACTTATATGGCGAACTTAACAAAGATATTAAATTGGGCATAGTGTAGGTAATGGGTTATTGCAGTATCATGAAATACAATTAATATTTTTCTCTACAGTGCTGTAGCTGAGCAAAGCGGTCAAAAAATCTATATCATAAAAGACTCATGACTTTGTAGACATATATAGATAGTATTCAGTGCTGCTTGTTTTCCTTCATAAAGACTTGGTCAGGCTATGTGGTAAATGAGGGTGGTTGTAAATCTGCCATTTCTCCTCCCAGCTTTCTTGCCCATGTTGTCCTCAGCAATCATTTTGCCACCAGGTCTATTCTCTTTAATCCCATCTATCCTCGACCTTGGCTGGTGAAGCGTGAGCCCGGCTAGTTCAGTCAAGGCATTATTACTAATCCATGTAGCACAGTAGCTTAGCCTTGTAGCTGTTCTGTTCTGTCACCCTGCCACAGCTGTATGGGAGGTGGGGTTACTGCTCAGCATGTCTAGGAATAGAGGGATAGAGTGTGTTGGTGTGGCTCTACCATAATGCAGTAGTTGCACCGTAGTTGGCTCTAGGTGTCTGTGATAATTATCAGCATCATCTGTGCATGTGCACATATGGTTGCATGTAGCAGTTTGTGTGTAATCCTTTACGCTCCCCTGGGATTTCTTCAGTTACACCAACTGACTGCATGTAATTGTGGTAGTGGTGCGTGGGAAATGGCAATGCAGCGGAAATATGGGCTCAAATCACTTCTACCCTACAAACCATTTCAGTTTTAGCTCATTTCAGTTAGAATAATGTATTTTGGTTCTTGATTCATGTTGTCATGCAAACCCGGGTCATTCAACATTATTGACGGATAATTTGACAGAATTCTGTCATTAAAAACTAACTGCGCTACATTCCAGCTCCACTGAGCTTCCACCAAACATGGAAAATATGTGTGATTATTCCTCTAACTTTAGTAATTCCCAGTGGGTTTCGCGATTATAAGTGAAGGGAGAGGTTTCTCTTTCTGTATTCCAATGAGCAAGCTTCATCACTGCAGGGATCACTGGCGTTATTAAGTTTTAATTCCAGGAAAGGGAGACTGTAGGGCAGAAATACTTAAAACCTGCTCTCTCATTACAGTGACTGGGTACAAGGTCTAATGTTGCATTACACAAGATAATTCACTGCTTGTGTTACCTGACTAAAGTTATGCAGTTAACAGTATCTTGGGTTTCTGTTTAATGTCAAGGACTATTACATGTCTCACTGAAAACAGAATTAGCTGTTAGGTTTTTTAAAAGATAGGAGGCCACCATATACTTATAATAATTTGGCTTTGAAATGATTATGCTGCAGTTTCTTACTTCCTACTTTTGTCTCTGGAAGGATAGAGGGTCAACTGAATAAAAAGAGATCACCAGAACAGTAGCACCACAAGCTAAACAACATGTTTGCCAGTCTCATTGGCAATGCTATGAGTCAGGTAACTGAAGTGATTTAGTATGAATTAAGCTGCAGTATTAAAATTGCATTGCGTGATAAAACTTTACAGCTTCATAACATGAATGAACTGTAAGTTATTTGCAGGGAGTTTCCACTGGTTGTTGAACAATGGCAGTGACTGAGTGAATTAGGCTTTGCCAGGTGTTGAGGTTTCTGGTGTTCATTACCACCGCACCTCTTCTACAGCTGTTCTAACACATTTTAACACCTGCTGATCTCGCAGTTTGCCAGTTAAAGTTTCACATTTATAAAGCATGCTTGCTGCTTCTTATTCTACTGCAGATAAAGATATTGTTTGTGGTGAACAAGAGCAGACAGTGTGAGACGTAGGCCTGGAAGAGTTTAAATTCAGCTGTTAGGGGATTGAATAAACTAGTAATGATGATTGTTCTGTGATCCAGACAAATATCTGCCTTAGTGATTCAGGAGTGGAGGCAAATTAAGGGCAGCAGCCTCAGGCAAAGTGTGTGTGTACGCCTGTTCATCTGTCTGTCTGTGTTGCGTGGTATAAACTGTAGCCTAAATATGCTTTTGAAAGATATTTTTCAGACTAAGTGAGCCTCACAGGGAAAAAACGAGCAGTTCAACGGCAGCCAGGTATCGAAACCACCCCACTATTTTAGGACAGAATTTTATCAGTGGCATTTCTTTGCCAGTGAACTAACATTTAAGCATTTAAATGAGCAGCAACAAACCCCCCATCAGCACTCTAGTGCTAAATATCACTGTCAATCATCACTGGAAATGTTACCATGCCTTCAAGAGCTACTCTTTAAAAAGTGATTCAGCTGAAAAGATGTTGGGTTAGAATTTCTGTTTAGATACTCCACACTCTCACAGCAGTCTTGTTATTAAAGGAACATTGCACCAAAACTGTAGTGTTGTTTTCTGTCTAAGAATAATTATTTTCATTTTATTTTATTGGTTTTTAGCTAAAATTACAGTGAAGGAAAGATAATAAATTAGCAAGAAAGATGTAGCCACAACTTTTAATGTAAATGATAAACTATAGCATTATGAAAATCATAATAAGATTTTGTTTTCAGTGCTGTTAGTTTGTGCAAGCGCTATGCCTTTTTTTTTTTTTTAGCTCTAATGTAAGCTTTAATAAAACTGAAAACTTCCATGC
Organism: Lates calcarifer; assembly: GCF_001640805.2. Classification (NCBI taxonomy): domain Eukaryota; kingdom Metazoa; phylum Chordata; class Actinopteri; family Centropomidae; genus Lates; species Lates calcarifer. Next base: position 11,166,679 of record NC_066841.1, on the reverse strand, counting down.
TTCATTTCTCATGTGATAATATACAATAAATTGCCATTGTTGTCATATAAGGCAGAGAGATGTCTGTCATCAGCAGGATGTTTAAAGTATTCATTTTCTTTCCCATATCCCTGTTCCCCTCCCACAGCCCAGTGTTTTGATAGTCAGCTATATCGAGTCTGCAAAGGCGGCGGCCCAGTTTGGCTTCTACCAGAAGGCAGAATGGAAACCAGACGACTCCATGATAGCTGTGGCGGTGAGTACACCACTCTACCATCCCATCTTATATTTGATCGATGTCATCCTCCGGGAGTCTGAATGAGTGTGGCTTATTGTATCATTGTTCACCCCACATCAACCTCTGACAATTTCCTCAAATGTTACATTAAATTAAGTTTTATCAAACACCCCACTTATTAATTTCCATGCTATTTAGGGTCGACTTCAGCAGCACATCACAATCATACAGTCAAAATCATCGGTTGATAAAATCATTACCTACTACAGGGAGTTTGTGTTCATATCTGGCTCAAGTGGAAAATGCTATTGTCTTTGTAATCCACACACAGTATGATGTTGTTAATGGAAAAAGGTTAAATGACCTACGCACGTCCATGCAGCCCTCAAACCAGTCTCTGCACTGAAATGAAAATTGAAATGAAAGCACCTGAATAATGAGCTGCCTTGTAGAACAGGTGTTGGGGCTTATCTAAGGGCTTTGACACTCCAAGCTAACAATCATGTGTCTCACCTCTTACTCACTTCTTCTCTCATTCTCCCCTTCCATCTGTTACCTGTTTGGTTTCCACTCTCTGTAATTGTAACCATCCCTCTTACCATTTTGTTACCTCTTTGATTCATTGCATGTATAGTTTCTGTCAGTGGGTGGAAGGTGCTTCAGCAATCAATCACTGACAACAGGATCTGAGCTCACAGGCGGCTTGCTTGTAGCTGCAGAATGAGCATGACAAATGCTAGGGGGAGAAAAATGAAAGTGTGGCTGCGCTTCTCTAAACAGTAGAGTTTGCCCTATTTTTTTTTTTTTTTTACCGCTATGCTGAGCTCCAGATACAAGGACGCTATTCCCGTGGAAGTGAGAGCAGAACTGAAACACAGTCCCTGAGCTCTCTACATTGTGTTACAGCCTCACTTTCAGTCACATACAGGTCACATTGTGCACAGTGGTGGTGCAGTATGCAAGTTAGCAGTTTTTAGCTGCTACAAAGTAACGGTGAAGATGTGGAAATGGAAATAAAAGAAAAATCGAAATGTATAATCTAGTCAGTTCCTATTCTTACTGTCACATGGACAACGTGAAGTAAATGTTGAACCATAGGTACACTGACTGGACATCTATTTAAGCAGGAACTCTTGACATACTGCCCTTTTTAATGTGTGTAAGAAAAGGAATGCGATACCTGAAGGTAGACAGGCTTCGGCATGCATCGCCATCACTTCAGGTGTGGATCCTGCAAAAGGCCACAAGTATCCTCAGGGTTACTACTGCCAGAGTCAGTGGCCACTTAGAAGTCAATTTAAGCTCTAAATGTGGTGATTTAGGCACAAACTGCAGTATCTGAGCATGCACACTTGCCTCTTAAAGTTACAGCCATTTAGAACCAAGAGTAACATCCTGAAATTGGCAAATGGCAGTAATTTGTCTGTAGTAGTTAAATCAGTAAGTCACTGAACAGACTGATGTGTCACATTTTGAGATAATAATATACAAATGCTTCAGTTACAGTTTGCTTCTGCTGATCTCAGTACTCTGTTTAACCGTGACTCAATCAACTCAAAGTGAAACAGTAGTTCTCTCTCTAAACAGGTTGCTGTTGTTGTTCTGCGGTTTATCGATTAATGTATTCACTGCACCATGAAAGTAGCCAGACAATCTCTTTTGTGTACAAATTGTTGATAAGGTGGGCTTCAGTCACCTTTGCCCATGAACCCTGACCTCGTTCTTAACAGGGTCAGGTCAGATTATAGCTGTCTAAAAGGATCTAGCTAGGTCAGCTCTTTTGGAAGATGAAAAGGGCCTCACTTTTTGTGTGTTTTGTCAATACAAATCTACCCGAACGCTGAACCTGTTTCGCCTGGGTTACACAGCCTGTTTTTTTTTTTTTTTTTTCCCAACCCCACCCCCCACCCGTTTAAATGATCATGAAAAATCTCCCCCACGATCTTCCTTCCCATCATTATAAACCCTGCCTTAGGAAAACTCTGCAGATGAACCCACAGCCAAAATAATATGCAAATCATCAGCCCACAAAGCTTAAAAGATGCGATTTAAAAAATTCATGCTCATTTCCATGGAGATGAAACGACTCTGTTCTCGCTAGCATGTCTCTGCATGTAAGCCCACACAGGCTTATTGATGTTTAGTTTAGCCAGATCTTTCCTCCGCTGTCACGCCTCCAGTTGGATCATCATATCTGTTGCAGTTCCGTTCCATTACCGTATCTATCTCCATGAAAATCTATAACATGAAACTTAGATAGTAATGGTTATGATCAGGCTTGTGCATGCAAAATAACAACTATTATCATTTTAAATCAGTGCAGGCAGAAAATCAACATACCTGTATAGCTTTGAAGAGTGAAGTCAAGAGTAAATTCTGTACTATTTCCACATAATCTTGGTGAGTAAATAGTGGTAATGTTCATAGAGAGACAGCAGGTTTTGATACCCACAGGCAGCAGAATGTCCCTTAAGGCAGCAGAGTACATCATGGCCGGATTTACTGAGATGCCATTATTTATTTTCAGGATGGCATGTTAATTATTTTCAGGGTGGAATGTAAATTACTCTTATCTCCTGTAATCCCTGTTAATGAGTCCTGTCTGACTTGAGCTAACGTCTTGATACATACTGGGGGTTCAGGGGAGGAACAGACGGATGCTGCATCTGCTGTGTCAAACATGTTGATGCAGACAAAGGAGCCTGAGCAGTGGCAGCAGAATCAGGCTGTTTATCTCAGGATCTTTCACGTAAATAAACAGACAGCTTACGAGGATAAGTGTGTAATCGAAAAATAATTCAGCGATGGTTGGCGTTGCTTGTGGTTGAATGCCTTTGTTTGACAGAGAATGTTTTTGTAATGATTATCATCTAGTTCTGGTGTTCACCCAAAACAAAAGCAGCACAGTGTTGACGTTATTCTCCAGTGTTACAGCCTTGATAAAGAATGTCTCAGAGCACTTTGACACGGACAGGCACCGATAATGAGAACCAGATGTGTAGTGATGTAATAGATCGAAAAGCTTCACACTCCACCTTTTGCAAAACTGGGGACTGCTGAACTTCATAACACTTCAGCCTCTGACATTTTCTGCTCTCGCTGCCATTACTCATGATTGTTAGCTGGGCACCCTGCAGCAGCTGAGATAACTGTGTGAAGGAAGTGTCTCGTTGAGTAATCTCACACAAGGCAAGTGCCCGAGTCAGCAGATGACTCAATCAGCTTCCAAAGGCCATGTGATCAGCATCGCACAGGACGCCCGCCAAGACTCAGAACAGAAGCAGACAGCATCAAAACAAACCGCACGCAGAGAATTGATTCATTAGAATCATTAGCGTCTACTGGAATAATCTACTGCTGTGTGTTTGCTTGCATCCAAGTTTTCAAGTAGGGGGCGGGCTGTGACTGTAAAAGTGTTTGCAGTTCAACATGAGAAAGTTTGTCAACTTAATTTTTTCTTTTGAATGCATTTCAACCAAACTGCATTTACAGTAGGTCTCCAAAGAGACCACAAGTTTAAATACAGCTCTACTAGGCAAGTGTTATCTGTGTCCATGTGATGTTAATTCTGCAATCGGGGGTCTGCACGAGGCTCTGTGCAGACGTTCAGGTGTCTACCAATTTGTTGTGTCTGGGCATACTTGTCCATGTAGGGTCAGCCCACCAACTGCGCATGCCTCCTCTAAGCGGACTAGAAAGAGTATAGTAGCGAACAACTACATCTTGCTGCTGTCCACAGCTGTCCACGTGCGCATCCACACACTAGTATAATTGAGGTTTTAGTCTCTACATTCCTGTAAAACCTGCTTGATCATGTATAAAAATAGAACTCAGGCAGTGTGTCCCAGAATAAGAAATGAGCCATGATCGATACCGCAACTAATCAGAGTCAGAGTTTCTTATACATGCACTTGGAGATTTAGCTCATGACTGTTAAGTCCATGCAGTTCAGTGAAACGTAGCTTAGTTCTGCTTCTTTTATTTCTCATCAACAACCTCAACCCAGATAATCTTTTCGTGAACGCTGCCAGAAAACAACAATACCATCAAGGACAGGGATGCAGTTTTAGAAGTCAGCGTGGCAGACGGCAGCATGTTTGTCCCCAAACACCATCACTTATCCTTGAGGCTGTTTTGTTGAAAAATACTGTGTGCAGGTGTTAAAGGGGCTACAACACATGTAGTCTTGTATGTGCATGAAGTAACTTTTTCCATTACAGTAGTATGAAATAGTAGTGTAAATATATTTCTTCCTCAGTCAGAAATGTTTTCAAGTTACAAATGCCCTAGAAATTAAGGCTGCTGCAAAAACAATGGACGGAAATTTTCAGCAGGCAACGCAGTTCCCAGAGGTCTCTAATGGTGTCGTGTAAATGCTTTGACTGCCGGTACATGTCAACAAAGAACTGGCAGATTGATTTAAAGTAGCGAGGAAATAGCATCATTCATTAGAAAATATTAACCTCTCAGCCTCTTAGTGTCTGTCTCTGCCTCTCTCTTTCAGTCCTCCCTCTCCCCAGCCCTCCCTCTGGCACAGATGCCAAAGTACACACGAGTGAATGCTGTGAATGTGTCTGGGAAAGCAGTAAGTCAGGCTCTGTCCCAAGCCCACCCAGCCAAACACAACAGGGAGCAGGTGCAGGAGTTACCAAAAATACCAGGGCATACTTGTTCACGCACTTTTCCGGGCACCACAAACGCAGACTTTGGTTCTGACTCTCGATCGGTGGTGGGGGCTAAAAGTTTATGTGGGGAGGAGTGGCTTCAGTCTGTGTTTGTGTGCGTGGGTGAAGTGTGTTCAAACAGTTCATCCGTGTGGCAAAAATGCATTGCAGGCTACATGTGAGCTGCAGCTCTGACTGTTCACTCGCTGTTCTTTCATGCTGTCATGATTATTGGTCCCTGACGATTATCAGCTCAATGATCAACTTCAATCATTTCATCTAACCAAATCTGATTTTCCCTTTTGGAGGATGTTCTCTTTTTGCGAGGTGTTTTTTTCCCCCTTCTTTGGGTTTATTTCTTCTGCCACTTGCACTTCCTTTCAAACAGGAAATGTTTTGGCCAAGAGGTTTGTTAATTTTGAAACAACGGTTTATGTGTTGAGTACCTACATTGGATTCAATCTCACAACGCTCAGAGGAAGTCTAGTTAATTTGAGATCTACTACTGACTAGAAACTGCTCTTCTTACTCCGGTGACGTAAAGTTTTTAAAATTTGTGTTGCATTTTGCCCGTAACTTCTCTTGAAGTATGAATAAAAGCAGCTAAAGCTGAAAACAGTGTTGTGTCGATACACTTTGCCGCTTACCCAACTATGACCCCAATGTTACCGCAACCCCACCCATTTATCTCTACTACGCCTTGCCATTGGTGGTGGGCAGTACCACAGAATTGGGTTTCAGTCCGTTACCATATATGTAACAGCTAATGTAACATCATGTGAAGGCGAGAGATATGTCATGATTTCTTAAGTGAAGCAGCAGAGATGCAAATAAGACCATAAGAAATACATGATAGGGTAAGTGTATACTTTAAGTAAAGGAGGTGTCATCAGATTTGTGGACTAGACAAGTCATCCTGTCACAAATGTCTGTTTTACACGTGCAATTGACTCCTGAAATTCTCTGGCAATTCCACATGTCAAAACAAACCTGAGTTGTTTTTCTGTCCGAGCACGCACAAGGTCATGATGACATATAAAATACATGTCTGAATGTTTGAAGTCTACTGTATACCCACAGGATACATGGTGACAAGAACCCATAACTTTTCTCACTCTCATTAGTATTGTAGTTTAATTATAGGGTGAGCAGACTTGTCGAAGCCGGGGACTGCACAACAATCAAGACGAACGTTGCCCAGGCAGTAGTCCCTACCAGCTGTTTCCCAGATGTTTGGCCACTCACCCACCCCGCAGACCTTGAGGCTAACGTAATCACCCTCTTTAACGATGGCTAGGACTATCTTTAGCTATGTGTGTGTGTGTGTGTGTGTGTTAGACAGAGAGTATTAGAGAAACAGTAAAAGCAACTGACAGAGTGAGAGGGACAGACTTTTTTGTGTGTGGCAGGAGTCAAGACAGGACGAAGTTCCTCAAACAGGGGAAATAGTTTTTAGCATTTAGCTCCTCTTGTGTGTGTTTTGGGATCTGTCCGAGGCCAAAATGTTCCCTTTCTGTTTTTAGACTCTCACTCAACTGTTCTCAGAAAAGTGTTTTCACAAAGACTTTTTTCTGGTGACAAAGACTTTGGTGCAATAGTAGGAGCATTCATTTTGTAGAGACTGCATCAGAGAAGTGTTTCATCTCTGGGAATTATTAAGGCTTTACTGTTCTCCTGTAGCTCTACTGGATTAGGTGTCCACTCCTTGATCATGCAAAGCTGGTATATTCTGTCGTCTTCAGGTCTAAACCAATTCTTATTTATGCATTACTCCTTTTGGCTTTGCACTTTCACTTCTCTGCTCCCAGTAACACACCAGTTTACCCAAGAGGGATGAACAAGATTTAGCCACCTAATGCACATAATTCCTCTCCTTGTTAGGAAAGAAGAGGCATCAGTTGAAAAGTAACAGCATACAACGGGGTGGTTTTTCAGTTGCTGTCTTACCCCAGTCCTGTAATTTAAAAAAAAAAAAAAGTAAATTAATGGCGATGAGATGGATCAGCTGTCTTCTCACTTTAAATAAAGCTGCAGTTACACATGCTGCAGTAACAGATACACATGACAACATCTGTGCTCTGCCACTGCATGCTCGCGCACTGTTTATACTTGTTTGCAGTCCAGGCCGGTAGCTACTGTCGCTCAGCAGAACACAAGTGATTTTTGTTCACTCAGGAATGTTGCATGCATTTCTGTCCAATGTGTTTTTCAATAACAGCCAGCGGTATCCATTGTGTGAGTGGTGACAGTTTTGTAAAAGTGCACTTAGCTTCAGGGACACAAGCCTGTGTGTGTGTGTGTGTGTGTGTGTGTGTGTGTGTGTGTGTCTGTGGACCTCTGGAGCCTGTTTAAACATGCAGAAGGAAGGCTTCAGTACACTATTACACTACGTATAGTTTTCTGCTGACTCGCCTCTTTCTCTGCAAAAACTTTCAAAGTCTGTCTTTCCACTTGCAAGCCCGAACTAGAGTAGTTTCCAGTCAGCTATTTCCTCTTCATTTCTATTTGTTTGTGTTTTACAGCAGTGTAAAATCAGTCCTTTGATGCCCCCCACCCCCACCTTGCAGCATCAAGTCATGATAGCTGGTTTAAATGGTGTCAACTGAAGAGGAGGAAGTCTTACTTGACAAGGACTAAAACCCTGTCTTGAGTCTTACAATTACAGCATCATCATCTACTTTGTACCTCTCATATTCTAATTACTCAGTGTGGATATGTGCCCACAAGTTATTAGTTATTATGAAAAAACACATTTTCATCTACTGCAGTAATCTGAAACCCACATGTACATTTGCTCTATGTCCTTTACCACATTTTAAGCGATTAAGTGAGTAAATCTGATAAAGGGAAGCAATGTTTATTGATTACATGACCTTTAAAGAATTAGGTTACCACAAATCACATGACGTTAATGTATGGTTCTAGCTGTTTTCTGATGTTTCCAGTACGAGGGAGAGAGACAGAGTGGCCTGTAATATGGTTTACTGGCCTTTGACAAATCGGTGAATTAGCCACTTGTTTTTTTGTTATATGAAGGAGAACCTGTGATTGGCATTGCAGTCCTGTATCTGCAGTAGAAACTGAGATGGTTTTGGCACTTGTAGACAAATCCAATTTTGCAGACTCACGAAAGACTCCTGAGTGTATTAGCGACCGGTCCAGGAGCTGCTGGGGGGGGGGGGCTTTTTGTATCTCAGTTGCCTGCATGTTGTTTGGAGCTTCAGCTGACAACGACCAATATCCTGGCTTTTCTTGCATCATTGATCTCTGCATGTGGGAACGCAGCAGGATCGCCCAAGAGTCCCGGAGACAGGGGATGCATCTCAAATGTGGCTTTCTCCTCTTTATCTCCTGTCCCTTTCATCCACAGTTTTACACTTATCTGACAAGACGAGTCGAAGTAAATCTAATCAAAGTCCCATGAAAAGATGAACGGGTGTGCGAAAGCTTTCATGTATATGGTGTGATCAAACTGCAGATGAAAGGCAGGAGATGTTGAGAGTGGGAGACACTACAGAAGTTTTTCCTAGGTTGCCAAATAGTTTTCCTACCCCTCCCCCTCCCATCTTTGATACTTCACTGAGATTCCCTGCCTCCTGTAATTGACATGCTTTTGAAGTGCAGTAGCTCGCTAGTCACACTCACATTTCCTCCCTGAGCCCACACGGCCCTTTCCTCTGGGAAGGAAGCCTTGTCGGGGTTTGTGAGTATATGGGTAGTTCAGTGGGGAGGCTCCTGTGATCTAAGACTTCACGTTGACCCAACTTCCAGTTCATGTCATTTTCCTCCAAACTTTTAACCGGATATATGCAAAATAGAGTATTTCAGCTGGCCTGTGCAGTTGCTTTAACAGCTTAACACCCCCCACCCCCCACGGTGATTATAATTGTTGGCAATCAAGCCGTGGAGAAAAAAAAGTATTTATATGTGAGAGCTGTTTATAAACGCTTCATTGTCTATTCTGTGCAGATCTGGAAACAGATGCAGCTTAAAAATGTCTAAACATTTCCTGTTGTTAAAAAAACAAATACAGAGCATTGTGCAGCCTTGGTGCAAGTATGTACTCCTTGAGTGCTTACTCGTATTCGTATGTGGACTATATGAGTAGATTAAGCTATAATAGCCAACTAGGTCAGTTTAATGAGACTGTGTCCTGTGTCATCATCTTGACTATATATAGTGCTAACTTGAAAACGATGAAGTAGTTACATGTGCAATCTCGGTGCACAGTGACTTTTCTCAGCAGACCAAAGTCAGTATAACAGTGACCTCTCCAAGTTCACTAATTTCACTTTGATTCATTTACATAGAAAATCAGTTGAGTTTGGGTAGTTTAATTTGAGTTTTTTGTAGGCCCTGATGGATGTGAAATCAAGCACAGACAGTTTATAATCAGCAGCACCTTGTTTGCGATATTATTGTTTGTCACACCAAACTACTTTGCACATGGTATATCAGTTCATTACCACTTGATAAACCACAACCCTGTGTTTTTCAGTATATTGCCCTTTGACTTTCCAAAACTACTAACTACTGCTACTACTAATACTACTTGACTTTCCTGAGTCAAGCAAAAGAACCAGTGTATCACAAGTGTTGACACAGAGAAGTGTAATGCAGGCAGCTAATGTGAGGTACACCATAAAATGTGTTTTTAAACCATGTTATGTGCCCGCTTAGGCAAACAACTAGCGGGTCTTTTCTTTACCAGCGTGAGAAATGGTGAGGGAGGTTGGGGGCTGTGAGTGTTTTATGATTCAAGTAAATAATGCCTTTCCAGGGTGGGGATTTTTATGCGCACATGTGCAGTTTGTCACCGCTGTCGTGTTTCGCAGTCAAGCAATAACATGGAAATCTTTTTCACTTGAGTGCCCCTACTGTAAAGTGTGGAAACTTCTTACAGTGTGAAGTTGATGTAAGGATTCAGCTCATCAAATCTGGGTCTGCGTGGCTGATGTTTGATTTATATGTTGACCCTGTCATGGCTCTTTGCCTCAACAAATATTTGAACAGTAACGTTTGCATAGAAGTTTTCTGTCGGAGACAAAGCTTTGAACATTTTGCCACAATTATTACACGATTCATGGAAATGACCACAATGCCAGTTAATGCTATTGTTTTGGTATTTTTTGTATTATCAGTCCTCAAATTAGCCAATAAAGGATCTTTTTGTAGATTTAAAGCTTTTCCTTCATATTTTGTCCTAAGAAGTAGAAGTATATAAAGCAAACTTTGTAGTTATTGGCTATTTCTTGTCTCTCTGAAGTCGTTTTTATGTCTGTTAAAGTGTTGTTGTTTAGCCGTTTTCTCCTTTGAGTCCATCAGCAGCTTTGTGGAGCTCCCAAGGCTGCTGATGGGTTTAGCAGGCCTCAGTCTGGCTCCATGTCCTGTCTCTGGCTGTGGGTTGCTCTTTTCAAGTCGAGCTTCATGTTGCTGCTGGCTTTATCCTCTCTCTCTGATTTGGGTATTTCTTATTGCTGTGGTGACGTTTTGGCCCGCTACCAACAGCGCTGTCACCACACTAGAAAAGTCAAGGGTTACTTCAGTGCGCCGCCACAAAATATGAGCAAAACAATGGAATAATAGTGAAACACAAGTGAATAAAACATTGTCAATAGCAGAATTATGGTTCGTGTGTTGAACTCACTCTGGTTCTGGGTGGTTCTGTTGCATGACAGAGGTCTTTTATTTGATTTTTTTATGCACAGGCGTTGCAAAACCATGCCACATTATCGCTGACAGTGGAGTCTAGATCAGGTTTCGTGTCATGTTTCAGTCTACAGGCTCAATTTCAGCAGTTTCCCTGGCAGCATTGTGTGCGTCTGCATATGTGTGCATAGTTGTGGAAAAAGCCCTATTGCAGCATTGTACTTTACTATTATTTTGACATCATAGATAGTGTGAGCGTCTCCACAGAATGGAGCCTGGAGCGTGTGCGTGTTTCAGCTGTTTTTAAATGCTGACAAATTTGTTTTTGAGCATCATTATCAGTAAAAGCAGCAGTTTAGACTTGCGCACACAGTTAGGGAGATGATACAGTACATAATAATAAGCTAAAACTGCATTTAAATAAGTCTATTTAATTTTAAATTCAGGTTTCAGAATTAATGAACAGGCAGCTCAGCCGGCTCGGGACAGCAGTGCAGGGAAATGTCAAGCAACATTCCCTGTGAATACAAATGTTTAATTTACTGTGGTCGGTTGTGTTGCAAATATTATCCTTTATTGCCCTCACTTAGGAGATATAGAAAACAATTTGAATGTGAATGTGACAATTTGAATGTGAAATACTATACTTTACTTTGGCAAGTAATATAATCAATGGACTCAGATGAACTTGGCCAAGACAAATACATTTACATCAACTAATACAGGTGTGGGATTTTGTTTTCTTGAAATAACCAGCATGATTGAAAGGTCTAGATCTAACAGGACACACTGTAATTGATAGGAGGCAGCCAAAGCTGGACCCAGCCGTCATCCAGTTACAGAGCGGCAGTTCTGCTATTTTCAGTCTGAATGCAGCCATAAACACACTCTCTGTCTCCCTCACTCCTCTGTGATGGTAACATTAGATTATGTTTTTATTTACTGATAAACTCTCTTTTCTCCCCCCCCAAGTCCTCTCATTACTTCTCTCCTTGACTGCCTGAAAAGGCATCGAATGACTTTGCAGTTCTGTGATGACATTCAAGTGATAAAATTTAATTTTACTTTTAAACTCTCATTCTCATCCCTATTCATTTTTACAGCTTCTCTGTGTCTGACATTTCTCTTTCCATCTCCCTTGTCTGATAGTAAAATAGCCGGAGAGAAAAATTCATGTGAATTTTTTATTTTATTTTATTTTTTTATAAATGAAAGTCCTTTTTCTCTGTTTGCAGACTGCCAAAGGCTACATCCTCCTGTTTGATGTGCTGGGTGGAGGGGATGACAAGTACCTCTATGAGCCTGTCTATCCAAAGTGAGTGCAGCACACATGCAAACTCTCTCTCTCTCTCACACACACACACACACACACCACAGTGATACACACCTGCTGCTTACTTAAAAAAAGAAAAAGGCCAAGCTGTAGCTTTCAAGGACGATACACCATCAGCAAATCATTCAGCCCTTAAAGAGCCATTAACCAACTGCTAATGACAGTTCTAATGGCATTGCTGGTTAGAGCCATAGGATTAATTCATATGCACACTAAGCCTCAACTGCTTTTTTTTTTGCCCTTTGGGTATTTTTTGCTTGCTGTGGTTTTTCTTTGGTGAAAATGTCAAGTTCCTCATAACACCCAGTGTGTGAAACCAGCAGAGTCTGGCAGCTGTCAGTCAGCGCAGCTGGAAAACAATGGAATACAAGAGCACTTTACTCCTCAATCCTCTGATGTAGTATTATGTGTGCTCACGACCAAATGGGTAATTTGCTGTAGTTAATAAAAGCAGGTAGTGAATGATTTAGAAGGTAAGTGCTGCAGCTATCACAGCATTATTAATGTGACAAATACACAACATGGCCAAAAGTATGTGGACAGTATCAGAAAGCCATTTATTTATGGACGTCACTTTGTATATGGATGCACAAATTAGGATGGACACTGTTATCTAAAATACAGTTGTACATTGTAGTTTCAGTTAAAGGAAAACTTGACAGGGTCCAAACCAAGAACAGTCTCTGCTCTGCTCTCTCCTTTTACTAAACCTTCAGTTCCTCTGCTTTGTATCATTCACGAATCCATGTCCTTGGCGTGTGTGTGGTGTTTGTATGCCTTTGTGTCTGCAGTGTGTGTGGATGTGTGTGTCTTCTACATTCCAAGACAACATACCAGCAGAGATCAGGCGAGTCGGGGCAAATCAAGTGATCTTTTTTCAGCCCCACGAGTTGAAAATTAGTTGCATTTTGGGGAATTTTCAGTCCTTTTCTTCACATCTGTAAAACTAATATGTGTATTTTTTTCATTAATGCCTTTGCACAGGGGAAGTCCTCGTGTGAAGGTGACCCCAGGTTATAAGGAGGAGCAATGTGCCCCCGCCTTGTCTTTAGAGATGAAGAAGCCTGTGGATCTGGAAGCCCCCATCACCAGGTAGATACTATCTTATCGTCCTTCTCTCTGGTTCAGTGTGTTTCTTCCTGTTGTGTCTGCCCCACACACCCTTATTCTTGGAAGCTGCACATTCACACAAACTGAAACCTCCAATCCTGTGTATCTTAATGCAAGTGCTTCCTGTAAACTAAGAGAGAGTGTTTGTTTTTGACCATCCCCCTCTGCATAGCTTAACAACTGTTTATATTTTCCCATACACACATTTTCCTCTAATTTCATATCATTATTAGGAAGTCCTCTGTTAAAGGCACTACAGAAGTCAAAATGTTTGGTTACCAGGGTAACGCCGGTTCTCTGAAAACTGGGTGAGGTGTGAGATACCGAGTGACGTTTGAAAGAGAACAAAATATTTTCTAGCGTGTGTTATTTTAGCTCAGGGTATTTTTATTTTGGGTATTTAAAGAAATTCCACCATTAGTTGTAGCTGCCAAAAGTGACCCCGCTCCTTTGTGCATCTGTGAAGGGCATTTGACTCAGAGCAACAGTTTGAAAAATTCTCTTCTGCCTCTCACGGAAAAGTCCTCATCGGCAGCGAGAGATGGCCGTCATTTGTAAACAGAGAGGCCCGCAGTGAACAGTGCATAAAGCTTCAGAAATGGAAGGGTGCTGAGAGAGAGAGAGAGAGGAGGAGGAGTGATGGACAGATGAGCAGAGGTGGGAGGACGGGTTTAGAGACTGACGAGAGGCAAGAATGACAGAAGAAACAATTTGTGCTACCTGCAGCATCAATAATTCAAATCAGCCTCAAACATGAATTTTGCACTCAGTATCAGTCAAAGTCATCAATTTAATGACACTGATGAGCAATCAATCTCATTAAATATAATGTAGTTATGACCACACTTGCTTGCTACAGCAAATGAAGTGTTTCTGTTTTGTCTTATACATTTCAGTCCCCTACGTAAAATTTCTAACCAAATCATCCAGTCTTCATATAGGCCTATAATAAGCTTAATGTGCACTGTGAAAAAACAACCAAGAGGTCCCTTGTTTATTGTTACCATAGAAGCTTGTGGTGCTTTAAATGAGGGTTTCTGAAACCTAGTCTGATGAAAGAGAAGAAATAACTGAGGCCAAGAAACAACACTCAAGTCTATTAGATAAGTTCAGTTCTTTTTTGTTCCAGTTCTTTTTTAGTTTCTGTCTTCTTGTTTCTCACCTCCGCTGTTATCACCCCCACATCCCACAACTTGATGTCTTTGTTTGCCGAGTGACAGGAACTGTCACTCCACCAGTTTTCCCGCGCAACTTTCTTTTTGTTCGCATTTTTGTTTATCTTGCGTTCTTATTGTCCGCGTCTCTCGTGCCCCCGTGTTCATCTGTCACATCTCCTCCACTGTCTGCACCAGACAAGAGATTACAGGGTAGTCATCTGAGCCAGAGCGCGCTTGTCGGCATTTCACAGGCACAGCTTGATTGTGCAGGAGATGAGTGGGTGTCTCCCGCTGTGAAACTACCGTACAAGTCCTTGCCTCCTCCACAGTAAAAGTCCACAGTGCTTCACACCCTTTGTCTCTATTTATCTCTCTGCTTTCTGACTCCTGCTTTCCTCTCTTGGTTGTCCCTTTGTGTCATCTTCAGTCCTAGGCCTCTCATGCTAAAGACAATGAAGCGCTACATTCACACACACACACACACAGTTCCCTAGTGTGTTAGGAGACTTGGCAGTGGCAGCTCTGTGGCCTCATCACAGCTGGCCAGGCTTCACTCAGAGGGCACAGCTGGATGACAACTAGTCCACTGTTTTCTGACACTTTGCTGTTTGTTATCTCACTCCCATCCATTCCTACCTACTGTCCCTGCCTTTTTTCTTTTACTACCTATTCTACTTTTTTTTCTCTGTTTTGAATCAAAATGCCCATCTGTGTGTTTCCTCTTCTTCCCTACCAGTCTGCAGTCCCTCCAGGAGGATTTACTGGTGTGCACCGCAGACGGCTACCTCCACGTGCTCCACTGGGACGGGCTTGGCAGCAACGGACGCAAGGCCATCTGCCTCACCACGATCCCCTTCTCGCTAGACCTGCAGTCTGCTCGAGGTTAGCGACAAGACCTAAACACAGGAGAAGACAGCAGACCTGGTTCTAGTTGCCAGCATGAACAGAAGCTGCAAACCACTTGCTCTTGTATTAATAACTGCAGCTCCTGATTCTGTATCTTTGTTGCATTGAATACTTCATATCTTCATATCTGTATTTGTGTGTGTGTGTGTGTGTGTGTGTGTGTGTGTGTGTGTGTGTGTGTGTGGGGTTATGTGTAGGTGGCCCCTCTCTGGACCTGGAAGGAGTGTATATCCGTTGTATGGAGTATTGCGTGACCCTGGACGGCTTCGCTGTGGTTCTGAGTGACGGACGCCTGGGCTTTATCACGCCGCTCAGCAACACTATCACTGCAGACGTAAGAACTCCCATAGACACATACACACACACACACACACACACACACACACACTCATACACTCCCTATTAATGTGAAAATGTCTTTATAAAACTTGCAGATAGCCTGCAGTCTGTACAGGTTATGTCTTCTCTGTGCAAATCAGCATATGACATGTTGAGCCCATGTTTCTGAGTAGGTCATGGAATCCATTACCTGCCATGTTCCAGGGTATTTGTGTATGAAAAACTCTATTTGGGCATCACTTAAGGAACAGATGTTAAAGCTAGTAGTAGAAGCAAAGTGAACATGCTGTGTTTAAGAGTGTTTAAACAAGTTTTAAGATCAGAGAGAGAGAGAGATGCTCTTTACGGTTCAATTAAGTTTGATTTAATGACAGCAGCAAATGGAGATATACACAGAGCCATTTACCAAAATCCAAACTGGTGATACAACCTGTTCAGGTCAACAGCTTTTCATATTTTAGAAATAGGGCAGCACAATATATTCTTTATTAATGTCATGATAATATGATTCAGCACATCGCCCGCAGCTATTACTTTATCTTGGCTTGATTTGCGCAGTGATGACTGTGTCTGTAGGATGTTTTTTTTTTTTTTTTTTTTAATTTTTTGGCTCAAAATGACACTCTTGAAATTGAAAAAGTGGGTGTCGAGGTCAGCATCGAGATATAAATGTGTTCAGACACAGATTTTTGATTAGAGTTGTGGCTAAGCAGTGTGCTGATAATATGTGCTTAGAGTTTCATTTAGACTGACTGTTGCTGGTCAACAACTGACACAATCAGTTAGTTGTTATTGATTAAGGTTTCATATATATATATATGTGTGTGTGTGTGTGTGTGTATGTATCTCCAGCAGCTGCAGGGCGTCTGGGCAGCAGACGTCACTGATGGCACCTGTGTGGCTGTCAACAACAAGTACAGACTGATGGCCTTCGGCTGCGCCAGGTACGCCTCCTCTGTTTGCATCTTTACGATACGGCATTGGGAAGTAAACTGGGGTGCGTTTGTTTGCGTCTACGTGTTACAGAGATCGATTATTGTCCGTGTGGTGTTTGTCCACTGTGAGAATCTGTCAGTTTGTGTTTGCAGAGGCTACCTAGTGTGTGCTCGTCAGAAACTCCTCATAGATTGTGCAATCTGCCAGCTTGGCAGGAATTTCTCTTCCTCATTGCTCCGTACTTCTCCTTCTTCATTTTTTGCTACAGTTCTTCTGTGTTTTGTGCCTTATTGGAACAACATGTGCACTCACACGGTGATAATTCAAGCAGTCCTTTGCAGACAGCAAGAGAATTGAAGCCTAGAATGTTGCAGTACAGGGAGAATACACAGCTCTTTGTGGTCAAGCTAAACATCTTTGTCTATTGAGTGCTGTGATCATTATTCCTACACCTTTGAAACCACACTTCCAGATAAAAATGCTGGTTCCTCTGATGTAGATAAGTGTGATTTTTAGTGATGAACACAAAAACAAATAAATTCCTTGACCTTATGTTGTGTTTTTTTTAGAGGTGTGTGCATGCTGGGAAACCACAGAAGTGTAGCTTTGAGATATTGCTCCGTATTACAGTCATAGGTCACTTGGACTGGCAGCAGCGTTGTGAGCCATAAGCCGGCAACAATTTATGGCTGTTAAAGTGTCGTTGTTCTCATTACAGCGGCTCAGTGCTGGTGTACATGATAGACACCACAACAGGATCCATGCAGCTGTCCCACAAACTGGAGCTCACCCCAAAACACTACCCAGGTATCACCCATCCCACTTCCCAGCTTCTTTGTTTTGTCTTTGCCCTCCTCACTTTTGTCTGTCTCCCTGTGTCATCCCCCTACGCAAATTCCTCTTTAAGATAACTTGCATTCCTTCAGCTGTCTCCCTCCTGGGTGTGCATGTCTGTGTTTCCCCTCAGTTCACATCTGTTTCAGCCGGGCTTCTATAATTGGGATTTAAAGCCATAGCTCCACCTAGTGGGTGAGCTGCCGTGTAGGACCATCAGTGAATCTTGTCTGTTTCCAGGATATCTGCAAGTCATGAAAAGCCTTGGGAAAGCACTGAATGTAGCTGTGGCTGTTAAATCTTTTTTTTTTTTTTCAAAGTTAAATAAACTTGAATAAATTAGTTTTAATTGGTTATTTCATCCATTCATTTTCTGCTGCTTATCGAGGTTGCAATGCTTTAATTAAGTGTTTTATTATGAAATGTTGTTTTAAACTGCTGAGAAATAATGACAAAAAATTAATGTAGTAATAAATAATACCAGGGTACATTGTCTCTGCTACTACTTTCCTAGTATTTATTAGCATTATCATGAAATGGGTACTAAAATCAATTATAAAAGTTCTTACATTCAACTTGGTGAACCATGCAAAAACCTTGGTCTTTCTGCTGTTTGACACTGAAGACTTAGCATTAAGACACACACAGCGTTCTCCTTCAGTGCTTAATAGCTCCATAGAGATGGTCTCCGGTTACAGTTTTTTTTCTGCTTATTTCATAGTCTAAATCAAATTCTGTGTGAATTAAATTATGTTTTATCAGAAAGTCATGCTCAATGAAGCCATGAATCATGCTCAGTTACTGCCATTCAGAGCTTCTGCTTCTGATAACATTTGACAACAAAAGACCAAACGTTAATGAGCTCAGTTGATCAATGAAAAATGACAATATATAAAAATAGTCCTGGTCACTAACTGGAACATGTTGGAGAAGACAATGAGACGTACAGGAGACAAGACAGTTCTTCAAATGCACCTTTTGCAAAATCATTCAATTAGTATTTTGAACAATGCAACAATAACTGAAGTGCTCTGATCTCTTACAACTGCTCTGAATCCTTTGCCTCTTCAGACATCTATAACAAGACGGGCCCAGTCAAGCTCATCTGCTGGTCACCTGACTACAGCGTTGCCATGGTTACATGGGAGTGTGGCGGCCTATCTCTGTGGAGTGTCTTTGGGGCTCACCTCATTTGCACTCTGGGAGAGGATTTCGCGTGGGTGGACACACATACTCACACACACACATTCGTGCACACCTTTTAGTGTAATTTCATATTCATCATTGTTTCTTGTTTTTGTTTCTTGTGATTTAAAAAAACATCAACATTTTTGTTTTTGAATTTTTGTTTCTTCCCCCTCAGGTATCGTTCTGATGGTACCAAGAAGGACCCCATTAAAATCAGCTCTATGGTTAGTGCAGTTTTAATACTGTCCCACTGTCTATGTTATAACAAAGTCTGTATTTGAAAAGCGTATTGAGGAGATTTAAAGCTGCAAATAATCATATATATAATGACAGCAAATCAGTTAAAACACAGGTGCTTGGGTTGTGGTTATGTTTTGTGGCTAGAATTCAGCCCCCACTCAATCCTGTTATTTACAAGCAAATTGCTGTTCATTGAAGTGGAACAGATGTAACACACAGGCTGAACACCATTAATTAATTGCATCTGCTCCAATTAGAATAATGAGTCTTTCTTAATTACGTGTTTTACTTTGTGCATATTAAAATGATTTCTCTACAAATTGTTGAGAAATGTTTTTGATTTGTTTTCACCAATTTGTAACGAAACTTGCACTCTTGCCATTTCCAGAGCTGGGGAGCAGAGGGGTACCACCTATGGGTGCTCCCTAACAAACAAGAGAGCAGGAGGCAGGAAGAGCAGCAGGAGGTGGAGATGGTAGAACCTCCTCAGTCCTTCCTGCAGGCCGGCATACTGCAGTTCCACTTCATCAAGAGTGCCCTCACAGTCAACCCCTGCACGGTGAGAGGAAGGATGGAAACATATTATCAGTTTTGTGTACACACACACACACACACACACACACACACACACACACACACACATTAAACATTAATGCTCTGTTTGCTGCTCTCTCATCTTTCCAGAGTAACCAGGAGCAGGTGTTACTCCACGGCGAAGACCGCCTCTATCTGACCTGCGGTGACCCCACGCAGGCCCACAGCACCTCCGACTCGCACCCGCACACACACTTACACCCACGAGACGGCAGCCCGCTGCATCACCCCCCCAACCCCGACTCCTCTCTCTCTCAGGGACTCAGCACTTTACTGGGACACAAGCACTGGCACGTGGTCCAGGTGAGGACGCACAGTCATCACACCGATGATATACAGTGATATAAAAAAAGCTG
Source organism: Lates calcarifer (assembly GCF_001640805.2). Classification (NCBI taxonomy): domain Eukaryota; kingdom Metazoa; phylum Chordata; class Actinopteri; family Centropomidae; genus Lates; species Lates calcarifer. The sequence goes on along the minus strand of NC_066841.1, from coordinate 11,147,156 downwards.
AATGTTTGGCACGTTTGCTTGGAAAAACAACTTATTAACCATTAACTAACCAATAATCCATTATCAAAATAGATACCAGTAAATGCAAAACAGCTCAATCAATTAATTGTCAAATTACTCGAGCTCTAAAGAAAAGCAACAAATACCTGTGAGCTTTATTCAACAAGTGCCTTGATCTTGCTTGTGTGATACTGTAATTCAGTAGATATGAAGTAAAGTTCATGCTCATGTATTCTTTTTTTTTCCCTCCAGATTCACAGCACATACCTAGAGAGCAACTGGCCTATACGGGTAAGTTTGGGAACGTGTGTTTGTGATTCAGCTTCCTGGAGCATCAGGTCAAGTGTCAGCAAAGTTGTTAGTCACAGAAACGTGCATTAAATCATCTTTGAAATTCTTTCCCTTGGATGCGGCACTGCTGAACTTTCTGGCTTTGACTTTGATGTTTTGTGAACATCTGGTACCACAAATGGGTTAAAACAAATGGTTAATTACAGTTACCATTTCACCCAGGCTACATGTGTGCTCAGACTCTAAGAACAGCAATATTTTTGAGTTTACAAAGCAGTAATGTTTACGAAGCAAACTAATTACGCTGTGATGTGAAGTGTGTGTACATAAGGAGAACTATGGTCATATAAGGTGTGCAAGCTAGAGAAAAAGATGTATGTAAAGTTATAGTCTTTTTGCTCTTGGAGAGCCTGAGGGACCAGGTGCTGTCACAAGCCTATAAACAAAATATGTCCGTACACCAATGGTCAAAACTTTCAACCCCTATGTTTAGTTTGCTTTGTGTATTTGTATTCTGTGTCAACACTTATACTTTTATTGTTTGCGTTTTGTGTGTGTGTGTGTGTGTGTGTGTGTGTGTGTGTTTGTTTGCGTGCATGTGTGTACAGTTTGCAGCCATAGACACAGCAGGCCAGTGCATGGCTGTAGCAGGGAGGCGGGGCTTTGCACACTACTCATTATTCACAAGGAAATGGAAGCTGTTTGGGAATATCACTCAGGTATGTGACACTGTAAGACTGGAGGAGGAAAATTCAAACGTAACCCTCTCTGAATAGCAATTACCAGTGAACGACTGATGCCTGGAACATCAGGATGAGAGTGATTATGTTAACGTGTGTGTGTGTGTGTATTCCTCTGTAGGAGCAGAACATGACGGTGACGGGAGGTCTGGCTTGGTGGAATGACTTTGTGGTGGTGGCCTGCTACAATTTTATAGACCAGCAAGAGCAGGTGAGACTGAAGCACCACTCACGTCACCATTGTTCCTCACACATCCCGATTATTTCTTGACTAGCCTCCTTACGATGTCTCCCTCTGTTGTCCCTAGTTGAGGCTCTATCAACGCTCATCCAACCTGGACAACGCCTTCGCCTCGGTCACTAAGCTGCACTCAGACACTCTGCTGCTTAATGTCTTCAGAGACATGGTCATCCTGTTTAGAGCTGACTGCTCCATCTGCCTATATAGCATAGAGAGGAGGAATGACAGGTGGGTCTTAACTTCAGAACTCCATAGCATTCAGTATTAAATATCTGACATTGATCTTTCCCCCCCAAGGATAATCTTATTTGTTTGTATTCTGCCAGGCATTTTTCCAGCCTTGTAACATTAGACATGATGCACCTGTTGTCTTCTACAATTTATCCACAGTAAAGGCAGATTTCCAAAGTTAGGATTGACCAAAATTCTTCACATCTAAGATCCCAAACTTTTGAGCTCTCAAAACAAAAAAAAAAGTGCTAGTACTATTTAGAGCTGACTCTTTTTTCTAAACTGGATGCTGTTCTGCACATTCAGCATAGTTTCTTCTTTTCACACACTCCAGCACCTGGGAAATCCCTGGCACCAGTAGTCATAATAGTGTTGGGTAACAGTGTTACTCAGTGATATTTTCCCTTGGGAAAAGAGGCTTTTAGTTAAAGCTACTGTCACATGACAGAATTGGGTCTCAGCTTTATGTCTGACACTGTTTGCAATGAGCAGTGTTTGCCCAGCCTCCCAACTTTAAAACATGGTCTCAACTCGAATTTAATTAGAGGATTTAAAGTAAAGTCATTTAAATCAGGAAAAAAGTTCTTTTTCCAGCATTTCAGAACATAGATGGTCAAAGAAAATGAGATTCTCTGTAGCAGTCAAATGCTCATGCGTTACTGTTTTTTACCTTTAAGTCATGTTTCTGACTCGCCGTGTGTGTACCTGTACTTGACGTTCCAGTCCAAACCCGTCAGCCAGCGTGGAGTTGCTGCAGGAGGTGTCAATGTCTCGCTACATCCCTCACCCGGGCCTCGTGGTCTCTGTCACGCTCACATCCGTGCGAACAGAGACTGGAATCACATTGAAAGCCCCGCAGCAGGTAACACAGGAGCAGTTACACACACTCACACACACCAAGTCTCTGTAGGTGCATGTCTATACATATTTTATGTGTTTGTGTCTGTTTGAGGCCTGCATGGCAGAAAGCATCATGTTGAATCTGGCTGGCCAGCTGATCATGCTGCAGAGGGACCGCTCTGGACCACAGGTACGAGAGAAGGAGACTCCTGTTAATAACAAGAAGCTGGTGAGTTTGAAACACACACACCTGTATTATGTAGTTTTTGTGTGTCATGCCCTCATCTCGCCACAGATTCCCCGTAACAGTTTTTCTTTCTCCCCTAGCTACCATTTTGTCCACCTGTGGTGCTGGCCCAGTGTGTGGAGAACGTGTGGACCACCTGTCGCTCCAACAGGAAGAAGCGCCACCTGCTGGAGGCCCTGTGGCTGTCGTGCGGGGAGGCGGGCATGAAAGTGTGGCTGCCGCTCTTCCCCCGAGACCACCGCAAGCCCCACTCCTTCCTCTCCAGACGCATCATGCTGCCCTTCCACATCAACATCTACCCTCTGGCCGTGCTGTTTGAGGATGCCCTGGTACTGGGAGCAACCAACGAGACCGTGCTCTACGACGGGCTGCAGGGATCCTCGGAGCCCCTGGAGGCGCTGTTCCCCTACTGCACCGTAGAGAGGACATCCCAGATCTACCTCCACCACATCCTGAGGCAGCTGCTGGTTCGCAACCTGGGTGAACAGGTACGTGGAGCCTCAAATACACACACTCATACACCAAAGTCCACTCTTTCCACTCCCTAACGTTCCCTCTTCCGCAGGCTCTGATGCTGGCTCAGTCATGTGCCTCCCTCCCCTACTTCCCCCATGTCATGGAGCTGATGGTGCACGTAGTTCTGGAGGAAGAGGCGACGTCGCGGGAGCCCATCCCCGACCCTCTGCTGCCCACCGTGGCCAAGTTCATCACGGAGTTCCCCCTCTTCCTTCAGACCATCGTCCACTGTGCCAGGAAGACAGAGTACGCCCTGTGGAACTACCTGTTTGCCGCTGTGGGAAACCCCAAAGATCTGTTTGAGGAGTGTCTCATGGCTCAAGACCTGGACACAGCAGCCTCTTATTTGATTATACTGCAGGTAGTGACTTTTGCTTTTCGCAACATGAGACTAAGTCCACAAAACCAAGTCTTACTTATAGTCCCATCACAAATACAACCTCACTAAAGTTGTTTACAGTGTCACGTTAACATAAAAAGCTCCAGTCTCCATCTTTCTCTGTTCCCTTCTCGTGTTCCCTCCCTGTATAGAACATGGAGGTTCCAGCAGTGAGCAGACAGCATGCCACTCTGCTCTTCAACACGGCGTTGGAGCAGGGCAAGTGGGACCTCTGCCGGCACATGATCCGATTCCTCAAAGCCATCGGCTCGGGGGAGATGGAGACTCCGCCCCCGACACCCACCACTCAGGTAGGGCAGTTCAAATCATGTCAATACAATGTTTTATTTTTTTCCCCTGACTATAGAACTCACTCATGATTGGAATTCTTTTCCAGAAATTTCAAGAAACTTCTGCTGTTGCAACTTAGGCCACGTTGACTTACAGGAAAATGAATCTGAAATTCCTATTTAAGAGAAAGAGCCTATTCTGCAATGTAGTTTTCAGCCTGAAGGCCTAAAATGGATTTTGACAAGTCTTGAGATAATGTGGTACAAAATTAATGTTTAATTTGTTTGTGTGAGACCGGTACAAATATATTCATTCATTATATTCACATTAGAACAACACTTGAGCACACAAGTGTTTTGACATTTACTAACAATTCAGCACAAACACATGACTCATGGAAACACAGCACAAGTGGCTGCCAACATATTTTGTTGTGAATAATAAGCTGTACTCGGTACTGAACTATAAACCTGAAATAATTGAACCTAATGATGTTTATCTGTGTGTTAGGAACCCAGCTCAACTGGGGGTTTTGAGTTCTTCAGAAATCGCAGCATTAGCTTGTCTCAGTCAGCAGACTCCATCGCTACAGGCAAGTTCAACCTGCAGAAGACCTTCAGTATGCCCGCTGGACCCTCTGCTAAAGGGTATGGACACACACACACACACACAATGGAAGATTTCGAGTGACTACTGTCCTCCTTTGCTCACCATGTTCTCACTGTAACCACATTTCGCTCTCTCTGTTTTTGATTCCCGACAGTCGGGATGTGGAGTGTGCGGAGAACATGTACATCGACATGATGCTCTGGCGCCACGCCCGCCACCTCCTGGAGCAGGTACGCCTCCGCGACCTGGGATGCTTCTCAGCACAGCTGGGCTTCGAGCTCATCGGCTGGCTGTGCCGCGAACGGAACCGCGTGGCCCGCGTCGACGACTTTGTCTCGGCGTTGAAGAGACTCCACAAGGATTTTCTCTGGCCGTTTCCCGTTATTCCCGTGGGAAGCCTCAGTTCCCCTCTGAAGAACGGACGGTGTCGCACAGGTGACATAGAGTTCCTGCTGCCCCAGTTCAAGCATTGGTTAAATTTTAAGTTACGTTTTAGAACACTTTCGACCAATATTTCATGTTTGTTTTTTTTTTTTTGTTTTTCATAGTGCTGAGCACGCGGCTGTTGAAGTCGCAGTCAGCTGACAGCCTCTTGAACAGCGACATGGACACAGCGCCTACTCAGGCAGCTTCCACCAACCACATCTGGCAGGACGGGCTGGGGCAGAGGGCCAAAGACATGGACACGGCCTCGTCTGCTCACTCCAACCAGCATTCACCACAGACACACGACGCCTTCCTGTCACTGCTCACCAACAAAGGTAAGCATACCTGAAGAGGTAAACTCTGCAATGGGACTCAATCATCTTAATTGTCTTGTGCCAGCTGTTTTTTTTGTTTGTTTGTTTGTTTGTTTTTTTAAGATTTTGTCTCACTTCTCGTCCCCCTAGTGGAGGAGTACAGCATCGGCTCGGCCACAGACCTGACAGAGACCAGCTCGGTGGTGGACGGGGACTGGACGATGGTCGACGAGAACTCCTCCACCCTGAGCCTGAGCCAGGCCGAGCTGGAGCACATCTCCATGGAGCTGGCCAACAAGGGCCCGCACAAGTCCCAGGTGCAGCTCAGGTGAGTCCACTGTGGTCTTGTTTTTTTTTTTTTTTTTTCATTTGATTTAATTCAACATGAAACCAAAGCCGGCAATTTGACGGCTGTGTCTCTTCTGCGTCTGTCCAGGTACCTCCTCCACGTGTTCATGGAGGCGGGCTGTCTGGAGTGGTGTGTAGTGATCGGTTTGATCTTGCGGGACGCAAACGTGATCAAGCAGGTGATTGGCTTCCTAGACAGCCCAGAGGTTCCACAAGAAACTGTGCAGAGTGTCCGGAACGGCTTGTTGGCTGTCGATACGTGGGCCTCCACTGACTGGTGGGTATAATGTGTGGCCTGTCCAGTTACAGCTTAAAAGTAAAGGTGGAGAATTTATCTAACAGTCATGTCATGCTGACTTTTTTTCTCTCTACCAACTCTCATCTTTATCCAGCCTGGGATACAAACCGTTTCTCAACCTGATCCAGCCGCAGCTGCAGCAGCTGATGGACTCAGCGTCGGAGCAGGTGCAGCCCGAAGCCTTCCAGCCCACCAGCCAGAGCTCCAAGCTCGGCGGCCCCGAAGGGCTGGGGGGCGCCGCCGTGCCCCGACCCGAAGACAGCAGGGGAGTGGCGGCCCCTCTTGGCCTGGCCCTGCCTTCCCTGGAACCCGCGGGAGGTTTTCCCCGGCCCCCCTCCGAGGACTGTCCCCCCGAACAGACTGAGGAGCAGGGAGAGGAGGAGGGAGCGTATGACTGCACCTTGTCCTGAAGCCAGGGGTGGGGGGGCGGGGACTCTTAACCTGTGAACTCTGGAGGGGAAAGAGAGGAGGAAGCGGCGACAAGCAGCGGCTGACTGGAAATAGACTTTATTTTTGTGTGTGCCTGAGCGTGCGTGTGTGCGTGTGTGTGTATGTGTGTGCACAGAAAGTACCTCTCCTGCAGGTTCTTACAGTCAGTATTATCAGCTCCTCAGATTTGCCCTTTGTGTCGACTAGAGCCCCTGTGGATACTGAGCTACCAAGAGAGCGACAGGCACAAAGACATCACAGCACAACCAGAGACAGAGTTCAGTCTAACAGGCCTCACTTTACCAAAACGTTAGAAAAAGGGGGTCGCCTGTGTCGGATTGTCGCGGTGTTCGGAAGCTGTATAGCAGCACAGGAAGGCTTTCCATTCCAATACAGATATTTTGAGTGTTCATTTTTCTTTGGCACTCATTCAAGTGCGATTGGAGACTTTAGATTGTTTTTTTCTTGTTTTTTTTTTCCCCCACAGTCCAGGTAAATAGCTCCATTGTTTCCTTTGATTAATGCGAGAACCAGTTCAAAGACAAAAGAACCTGAGCGTATTGGATCACAGCATCATGCTACATCGCTAAGTATCGTGTAGAACAATGCTCTCGTCATGAACCATTTACAAGATGCACTGAAGTGTGTCGGAGCCTACGGTTAAGCATGCAGTTCTGTTTGTGTGCACAAGAGGTGTTTCATACTTTCATACCTCATATGATTTTAAATATTTTGTGATACCTTTTTCAATAATGTAACAGTGTACAAGAGAACATTATTTTTCTACCAATTAACACCTTGTCCCTCCTGTAAGGAAAGAAAATGGTATGAATTCTGTGTAATTCTTGACCTTAAGATTTCTAAGAAAATGATCTCGTGAGAAGAATCCGCAGTTGCGAGCGCAGGGCTAGTTTCTTAACACTGATCCCCCTGAAGTCTAGGCCCCAAAGGTGTCTGCGCGTGGTCCAGGTTTTTAGACACAACAAGCAAAGCAGATCAGTGTTCCCGGGGTGAGCGGCAGTTTTAAAGCTGTGGAGGGATGAAGGAAAAAACAAAAAACAAACACATGCTAAAAAAACCAAACTAAACGATACTTTATCCAGCTTTTAAACACACATTCGGCTTCGAGAGATTCGAAATGTGTTTCCTGCCGAGGCAGATCGTTGATATTGTGTTATTTAAGCCATCCTGCTCTGTAGATTTCGTACCTATCCCTTGCTGCAGGAGCGCCACTCGTCAGTAGCGTTAACAGTGACGTGTCGGCATCACTCTGAAAGAGAGGATGAAATCTGTCAGTAGAGGAGCTGTTTAAATTTAAACCTTAAACATTTCGTCCAGTCCATCATACATATCACATCCCCTGGACCGTCTGAGACAATGATTATCCATTTTGCCGCATGCGTTTTGTATGTGTGTGTGTGCTTCTTTGCGTGGATTTCTGGATACATGTGTACCAAGTATTGATAACGCGTCAACATGTTTGGTGACCTTTATCACATGGTGTTGATTTTGTCGTATTAGTCATCATTATTACTATTATTTATTGGCATCATAGCTGAATGATCACCGCTTAAACTTGGAGACGTGCTCGGTGTGTTTTTATGACTGATAACAAACTTTCCCCCCCTTTTAGTTGTAATCAAAGTTGTGTATTGGCTCTCTACCATAAGCACTAAAAGGTTGTTCACTGATATGTCAGTATTATATTGTGCAATGTATTGAAATGTTACTCAGCTTTATTTTTTGTGTTCTTTTCTGTTTGTCCCCCCACCCCACCCCCCACATCTGTTTGCTTTTACTTTTCATGATAGACCAAATTATATTTTATAGATACTTTTTTTTTTTGGCTGTCTTGTCAGTGTGTACAAGATGAGTTGGGTGTGGTATCTGTTTAAATTTAGATTTTTAAATCGTTTTCTGAACTGCCTCTATTGTTTAGGACGCTCTCTATTTACAAAGGGCAAAACGACTTTGCGGCATGCAGTGCTGCTGTCGCCATTGTACTGTTGTCACTCGATGTAAAAAAAAAAAAAAAAAAAAAAAACCCTGTCGCACCCTCGTCTCCACTCTGAACAGGCCTACAGCCACACTACGCTGCTCCGCTGTAAGCTTTTACTTGACTTGAAAAAACGGTAACTTGATGAACCAAAGACTTTACGTCCAGAGGCCTTCTGTTTTGCTTCGATTGAGCGCTTGAGTCATTATGCAGAGGGAACAAAACCTCAAACACACACACACACACACACACCAACACACACACACCTATCATTAGAAACCTAACCATCAATGCTCAAAACTAATGCTGACAGCATATGAGACAATTTCCTACGGAAATGAATATTGCAGATCTTTTATGGTTTCCTTCTCCGCGGGCGAGGAGCGGTCAGTCAGGTCAGGTGTGTCTTGTGGTACTCGGGTGTCACGTTCACTCGGAGGTGGACGGCGCTCCCTCCCTCCTGTGTACAGTTTAAAAGTATTGCCTGTTTCCTGCCTCAGGGTAAAGTTTTTTATTTCTGGGTCGGGAGCAGCAGACATCCTCAATGCAGTGTAAAGATACTCTCTTGTACATTTGCCTTTTCTACTCATGTTTGGTTTTCTACTTCATTTTTTTTCCTTGTACATAAAGATCAATAAATTATTTTTAAAAATGGTTCTTTTGCCTCACTGAGAACAAATATAATCTGACCTGCTGTCTGTTTGTAGATACGTCCAATCAGGTGATAGGTGTTTTAAGCAGAGGGCAGTACAATAAGGGTTAATGTAATAAGCATTTTAATTGCTGTACAGGTGCTAATTTAAATTCAAGCTTTTTGCATAATGTAAAATCATCCCAACCATTCAGTAGATGGATACCCTGTTAACCAGATCAATCCCAATAATCCCAGTTACAACAGTCATATCGATCACATAATTCCTACTAACGGACAAATATGCATTTAAAAAAAGAAAAACAGCAGTTCAAAGAAGAAACTTTTTAACTGTTACAGTTATTTAAAGTATCACATCAATCACAATCAAATGAACAAAATGATCAGTCTCATTTAAAAAACTCATCTTAATTTAACTTTGAGAACAAAAGACAAACTTTTAGAGAAAAAGGCAAAGGTGAAAAGTCAACATGTTGGAAAGAAAACAGCTCAAGTAATGATAACAAACTGTTAACAAATTTAACTTAAAAACAAAAAAACATCCTTGAACAGGTTTTAAGACATTTTAACATGTTTGCCAGAATAAACTTAAGTTAACTGTTTAGTTCTCAAGCTGATATGAACATCTGTGTGAATGATTGTTAGATTTTTTTTTTTTTTTTTTTCAATCTCGACTGACTTAAACGTGATGAAGTTAAAGCTGCGTCCGAGTGTGAGTTTACACTGAACAACAAAAATGCACACTGTGCAGCGCTCAGTCAGCCTCTCAGTCTAAAATAGAGTTACATTAATACATTAGATTCTGGCACAAAAGGAACAATTTCAGTTAACTTGATACTAAAAGCAGAGCTCAGTGTTAAGCTTTAGTCTTTAATGGTGGGAGCACCGACGGTGCGGGATGAGCCGTTTCACAGCGTCAAACATCTTCCTGCTCCGTCCCACAGTTCCTCCTATGTTCTCAATGTTAGAACTACAACCAACAAACTGTTCTGCCACAACTTGAAATGGTCAGTAACTCTGTTTGCTTTTGAAGCCTCTAACAAAACTCAAACACACACCACTTAGCAACAGATTTTTTTTTTAGAAAAATATTCATTTACATTTGTTAATAAAGCTTTTTCTCCCATAGACTCTCTGCATATCAATGGAAATATTTTCTATATAACAGAATAGATCCATCTTCTGTCACTTAAAATCAGTTTTCTGATCCACTGCACTGTACAGCCAGACATGCGCACACACACACACATACACAATGAATGTAGTGTGGGTGTGTGTTCGCTGCATGTCCTTTTCATGGCTTACTCCAGCTGTAAAGACTTAACTCTAATATCAGCTTGTTGTTTTCAAGTGCCTCTTCGTTAGACGTCAAATCAAAGGACGAAGGATAAAAGACCAACTGTAAAAGTCTGATTCGTTTGAAAAACACATCAGTTCCTGCTCCATCATCCGCCCTGTCAGTTGATTAACTGTCACTTACTGACAGACCATGCAGCTTTAAAATAAAAATGCACTTTCAAACCTCAGAGAGCGAGCTGGATGATCTCGATCACAGTGCAGGACACACCTGGCCAGCCGTGCAGTGTGATTAGTCTGTTTGTGTTCCTGCTCCATTACAAACAGCTGTGGAGCAGCACATCTGGTACAGGGGGCAGAAATCATTAAAAATATTAAAGGACCATACTGGTGGGTTTTTTTTTTAACTTCACGTTTTAGCACATTTACAAGTTGGTTTCTGCTCATTTCCATAAGATATAAAAATCAAACTATGTAAAATGCTTGACTTTAGTAAAGTGAACAGCATGTCTGCTTTTATACAGAAGTGTTGTGTCAATGGTAGAAAAAATACAAAAAACACAATTGTGGTCCTTTAAAATGAACTTAAAAAAAACATCTTAATGAGAAGTAGAAAATCTCTATATCAAATCTCAACATTGTTGACTAACAGTTTCTGATTCATAACAGCAGATATCTGATATATTTGATATTTTGCTTTTTAAAGGACATGTGTTTACACTGCAGTCAGCTGATAAGATCATCTGGCTTTTGACCTCAACAGTCTCACCGTGTTGTCCACTCAGAGGCTTTTTGCTGAGTTTTCAATCATATGACATGACACTCCTCGGCAGATGGTGTTTGCCAAGTTGTCATGGGATTGTAGATGTTCTCCCTGAGCTCTTTAAGGAACGCTCATCTCCCATGTAAACAGCTAGAAGCATTAACTTTCATGCCTGAGTTTCAACTTGTAAGCCAACATGGAGAAGAAGTCTTAAAAGAGCCCAGAAAATGGAGGATGTGACTGAAAGCTCCAGCATTGCTACTGAGTGAACCTTGTGATGAGACTGTGTCCACAGCTGCTAAAAGAAAAAGCATGATAGGGCAGTCTGCTTTCAAATCTCCCAGCGCTATTGAAAGCTGTGATGGATTCTAGATTGAACCTTTCCGACAGACAAACAACTCACGTACATAAAAATGCTGTACGGTGCGGCACTTGATAGCTTTTTAAGACCACTGAGACGTTTTGTGTCCACAACAGTAAACATTTTGTGTCTTTGGAAGCAAAACTTTAAGGCCTCCATCATGTCAGCATTTCTTATTTTGTGTGACCGAAGCCAAACGGAACAGCATGGATCACAAGGACGCGTCACTGGGTGTAACAACAAAGTGGACAAAAGGCGATAACTGTTTCTCAGTTGATCTCCCCAAGTGCAAATAATCTCCCAAAGTTTTTACAACCTGATCCCACATTTGATTACATACAGAGGGAGCCAAAACGCCTGGACGAACAACAAGCAGCTTTGTTGCTTTCTTTGTGTGTTTTAACGGATTTCATCAGTGTGTAGGACTGAAGGCAGGGAGGCGACGGTCATCCTGATTCTCTGACCGAATTCATCCATCAAAAAACACTATAAATGAATCTATTAATCTCCGCTTTGTTTACATAAAACAGCCCATAGACAAACAATATTAATTCCTCTGTCTCTATAACATTAGTCAACCTCAGTTAGCCAAATGTTGTCTACATCTTTCCCATGTTAACATTCAAACCAGCCTTTACAAGAGCATTCATAACTGTTCATCATCTTCATGTCAGATACTAAGTTTTGATCATTATGGAGGTAGTGGTGACACTGACTGTAACATGTTCTATAGGGTCCACTATGTGAAGTGGACAAATTTAAAACAGGTCATACTAACAGGGCTGCAGCTGTGATACTTGGATTATGGACGATAAAGACACAACTCCACTTGAGATGAGAGGAAAAAAACCACAAAAATACAGTTAATACTATAAGCTGGCTCCAGAGGCACCAATGAATAAATTTCACACTCTTAGACACATTTCAGCACAACTGGGAGAAGAAAGAAATTAAATGAGTGGGTTGAAGAACTATGTGGATCCTGGCAGAGTCAGCCTCAGTCTAAAATCTCCTTATTACTTTTTCAGCAGCAACAGCAGAGTTTATTTATGGTAAGACGGATCATTATCTGTGTATAACTGGTTTTGATATAGCTTTATTTTACAGGTCTGTTATTTCCTAATAACTTCTAATAAAGGAAGTTTGATGAGAAAGTAGCAAAAAATACAGATCCTAGTTACCTAGATTCAAAATCTGCTTTCTTCAGGTGTCTTGTTTTGTCCAAGCAACAGTACAAAATCCCAAATATACTTCTTTTGCTATCATATATGACAAAGACAAGCAGTAAGTCCTCCAGTTTAAGAAACTAGATCCATCTTAGAACCATGTTTATGTTTTCTTGAAAAATGACTGAAACAATTATCAAGATAGCAGCAGATTACTTTTCCATCTTTTAACTGACTGAACCGTTGCGGCTCAACTTTCTTTAATTTCTAAAAGATATTCATTGGTGCTGCTGGAGACAGCTCGTAGCAAGCCTGAAAATAATTACAAATACTATTACAGTAACAGAAAATGTAAATAATCAACTCTTCCATGTGAGACGGAACAAACTGACACTGATGCAGTTAATGAGTGTGGAGTTATGTTGCTTGTTTCCCATCTGGTCACCTTTGAGGTTCAGGGAATCATTTCAAATCATGCGTCTGAGGTTCTGGTCTCATTGAGTCCAAAATCCAAATTACACGTTTGCCTGAACACACCAGTCCAAACCCTTTAAGACCTCATTAAGGATCTTAATGTCGCCCTCTGCACAAAATCTTCGGGAAAGCTACGCCTTTTAAAGGACACCTTGACATTTTGATTTCAGCCAGCTGTTTTCATTTAACAGGCACAGTCTTCTGCATTTGCACGCTGATAGTTAAAGCAGATTGACGGCATGCCCCACTGAAACACATACTGTAGGTGCAACTTGCTGCCAATCAGTGGTCATTAGTGAGGAGTGATAATGAGCAATTTCACAGTTTACATAGCTAATACGAAAACTATCTGCGCATAATACGACGAGTGCATGTTGATGAAAAGTGACTTTTCAAAGTGTCAAAGTTTCCAGTTAAAGTCAGAGGAGGGGTCAAACAAAAACAGGTATTTGTTTCCCTTTCCTAAACAGATCCATCAGTATGTCACTATACCTACAGTGCAGATAGTGGTAGTGGTGTTATTTTTGCAAAGGAAGCCAGAGACACATCTAGTCTGAGGATGGCCCGAGTGGTTTGCTGATAAAGAGAGAGCAGGGGAGGGGAGGTAGACATGCGACATTATTCATTTGGGAAGTGTTAGCGCGAGACAGGAAAACAGAGGGGAGGAAGTGAGCGAGAGGGAAAGTGAGGAGGTAAGTGATATGGAGTGAGCAAAGCAAAGGCACAACAGATTGAGTAGAAAAAGAAAATCTTAACCCCTTTGTTTCACTAACCCAGGAGTGAGCACGAGGCCCGTGGAGGTCCCCCGGGTGCTGGTCGGTGAGTTATTCAGTCTGTAAGCTTTCTGGTCAGCTTACCTGTGGCATGCCTCAACGCATCTTCCCGTTCGGTTAGCTACTAAGCCTACGGACACAGTGATGTGGGGTCTCACAGGCAGGCTGGGAGGGAGCGTGAGTGTGTCTGTGTCTGTGTGTGTGTGTGTGTGTGTGTGTGTGTGTGTGTGTGTGTGTGTGTGTGTTAAAGAGTGTGTATTTGCGTCAGAGTGAAAAGGTGGCAGGGCCTCGGTCCTCAGCATTGTTCCTTGATATCACTTTTCTCTTATCTGTCTCTTGGTGGTGATGGGGGGGGCCCTGCAGCCCTCAGCTCTCCTCGGCATCAGCCTCCGTGACGTGCATAGTCCTCAGTATCGGTACATGTCGTAGGTACTGACCCAAGACGAAGGGAAAGCCCACGTGGGAAACCTGTGGAGGATTTCCTCCAGCTGAGAAGTCCTCCGGTCTTCCCCAAAGAAATAGTGGGAGGAGATGGCGACGGAGATCATCCCCTCAGGGCCTGATGGGTCCGGGTCCCTGGGAGGCTGACAGAGAAAAAGAAAGAAAACCATGACTATCAGCATCGGTAAATATGTAAGAGGACCAAAACCTGACCCACAGTTTTTCAAGGCCCTTGGGGAAAAAAATCATGATTCTGCATGTTTTTTGGCTGATGCAATGGATTTGGGAGATTCAGGAGATTCTTTAAAGGGTCTTGGAGTTTATTTCATGCAGTCTTCAATGCAAAAAAAATTTAAATCTCCAAAACTGAAGATTAAAAGATTTCCACGTGACTGTAAACAGGCAAGTGTGCATTCAAATGCATGCAACTGTGTCCTCGCACGAGCCAATCTCCAGTAGACATCACGGACTGACGCCCTCAGGTGATGTTTGGCAGGGATTCAGAAATGTGAGGAACGAAAGGAATGATACTGAAAAAACTGCTGTTGCCTCTGTCTCAATACCAAGATGTCAGAGGTGCAGCAGTACCTGATGATCTATATAGTCCTGTGGCAAGAGTAAGAGTCTTAAAGAAATAGTTGGACTTTTTGGGAAGTACACATATTCACTTTACTGCCAATCTCACATCTGCATGCTGACTCTTTCCAGAGGTAAATAAATCTGCCTCCCAGTACAGCTTAAGGTCACTAATTAACATGTTAATAGAAAGTGTATTTCACAAAGTGTAGTACCATTTCAAATAACTACCTGTATTTCAAACCAGAAGGTCCATGTGGGGGCATCAAGGCCATGGGAATAGAAGACAAAATATTCTCCACTCAGGTCAAACTGAGGCGTCCCGTTGCCAAAGGACCAGGTGGAGAGGCTGGCTCCTCGGTGAGGCATCAGATACAGAGACATGTGGCTGGGGCCTGCGTGAGATGGGACATAAGTACAAATGCGTATACAAGTCAGCATGTACATAATATGCATACATACACATCCATATCAGGCGGTTGATGCTTAAAAAGAAAAACATGAAAATCAATGTCTTGAGTCAATGTTGGTCAAAGTGGCTGTACAGACATTGTTATGGACATGTGGGAATCCAAAAATAACTGATGTCTTAAACCCTCACATAGATTCAATGCAGTACAGTAATAAATGGCTTGATGAGAAACACACTTGTGTGTGTAGGCACCAGCAGGCGAGGTGAGACTTATTGTCTTGTAATAAGTCTTGATATTAAAGTCTCAAATCAAGGAAGGCAACATACTGTCAAGTCCTCCATACTGAATACTGGGTTTTAAATGTTTAATGTGTTTTTCACCCTATTTAATTCTGTTTCAAAATGGCAGCATCCTTTTCCTTTTCCAAACAAATTTGATGTGCCACGGGTCACATCTGCTTTGGACTGGAGTTTTTGTCAATCATATGGCTCAAGGCCAACTTAAGTTTCAAAGTCAAAGGTAGTTTGGAAGTCTGTTTAGATTTGGAGAGTCTAAAACCAGCAGCTCCTTGAAGGACAACTTCTGAATCTAATTTGGTTACATAAAGTGCTCCTGACCTTTTGCACTAAAAGTCATCTTGACTGTCCCCCAGCTGGTCTCCTCTTTGGACAGAAGGCTGAACTCCACAGGTGAGCTGGGAGACACCTCAGGGGCAGGAAGGTACCAGTTCTTCCTGAAAATACACCACAAGGAAGAAAACAAAAGAGTGAAAAGTTTGTACGTGAAGACACTTAAATGAAACGGATAAAAACACAGAGCATGGAAACAGCGTTGTCAGCTGTGCTACTGACTTGCTAAGGAACTTCACTGGCAAGAACCAGGGGTAACCACAGAAGGGTCGGTCCTCTCGGCAGCGGGTGCGAACGCTGTCGTTGAGCTCGGGGATGCTGGGTGTGATGTGCTGTATGGCTGTGTAGTCAAAACTATTAATCCACAGGCCCGAGTCCTGGCTCTCCACCTGGCCCTGGAGATTGTGGAAGGTCCTCGTCGTATGCTGCAGGGAGGAGGATGACTTAGTGAGAAACAGAATAAATGCATAGGTTTACGTGTACATGTTTGTGCTTCTATGTGCGTGTGTTGAACCTGCAGGAAGACTCGTTTAGGCCGAGGGCTGTCTGGATTGCCCGAATAAGGGAAGAAGACGCCGCATGACACCAACAGGAACATGATGATGAAGACTGAGCCCAGACCAGCCAGGATCCACTTAGTGCTCCGTACCAAGTAAATGAAATGCAGCTGAGACAGACAAGAAAGTACCATATGTTACTGGGGGAGCAATAGACACTGCAGTCCAAAAAATAAAACCAGTGATTTCAGGGTGATTGTCAAGGGAAAAACAAACAATCACAAAATGTGAGAATACTCACAAAAAAAGAGGAGAGGAAGATGGTCGCAAGGGTGACCAAGGAGGCCAGCACCACCTCAGGGGGTATCTCTGTGCCACTGCGACCCATGATGGGGGTGAAAATCTCAAACACCACCCAGATGAGGAACATGAAGTGGACATATGGCAACGCCAGGCCCAACAGGTAGAGCACGCTGTACTTCACTGATGCTCCTGTAGAAACAAAGAAAGGTTAGTGTTTGTCAGACAAAACCAAAGATGAGACCATCCTGCTGTAATCTTCTGGTTATAATCAAAAAATCTGTTTGACATTTTGGGAAATAAGAAAATAAGTGAGCTTGTTTCCTAAAATGTTGAACTAGTCCTTTAAATTAAAAACATTCTGATCAAGAACTAAAGCTGACTTGAGTGTTTACCTCTGTGTTTAAATTCCTTAGATAGCAGCAGTCTGGTAGCCAGGGGAAAGGCCACCATAAGCATGGGCACGTAGGCTGAACACAGGCCCTGCTGGGTGAGCCACACCAGGCTGCAGCCCCACAGGAGCAAGCTCACGTCAAAGAAGAGATCGCCCAGCTCCACCAGTCGGACACCCTGCGTGGAAAACACACACAAGATCAACATACAGTTTTGCTGTTTGTGCTTAATGTGTTTTGACTGGCTTAACCTGGGATCATTTAACAACAGACTTTAGTGGAATACTAATTCTTATTTCAGATCTAAGTTGCTTTGATGAGTGGGGAATCAGCAGATGTGCAGCATCAGCTGAAGAGAAATCTGTGTGTTGCTTTGCCAAAAAATGCTTTGTAGAGGAAAAGCATGTCAACAAGGTTCACTGACAGACTGGCAACTTTACTGACAGTGATTCTGATGATGCAAAGCAACATATTAATCATCTGTTTGTTATAATAGTGAGCTGTACTCAATTTTGTAGACTGATCCATGAGAAATCATGCTTCTTTGTGTTGATTTTGAATGTCAGTACAAAGAAAATGTTGCTAAAATATACTTTTGAACAATAGTTTCCATTAACATTTTCTTTTCTCAGCTTCTATAAAGACATAAAAAGAACGTCCAGATGTAGACAAAATAAAAAGACTATTGACCTGTGTGTGTTCTGACAAACTTAAGAAAGAAAGATCATATGCTACTTTTAACAAGTCAACTGAATATCATTAGACTAAAAGAGCTTGTTTTTATTCATATCATCGACTTTATCAGTATAGATCAGTTTAAACTATTTTAAAATTTGTTGACAGAGAAGAATGCTAAATGTGAAGTGTGTGTGGTGGAAAGTCTTACTCCTCACTCATCAGATAAGTGGCCTCTGAAAAGCATCACTGTAATAAAGGAATGACACAAAGACGTTTTATAAGCTACTCATATGAGGAGATCAGGACAAGTACGAGCTGTTTATTAGAAGACTGTACCCCATGTACATTCATCACAAATAATATTACTGACTTTTATTGGATTATCTCAGCAAATTAGAATGTAATGTAGTGATTTACTAACTGATGTGGATAAAAAGTAAACACACATACAGACTTGGTACTTTCCAGTTGCAACAATGGAAACTTTTCACCATGTTGTATCCTGAAACCAAAACCAGTGAAAAGTATTTGGGGAAAAAACCTCTGCTATGGCACAAAAATTCTGACCTTTCCTATGTAGTGTAGGTTGATTAAGAGGCTTGTTACAGTATTTTATTACAAAGCACAACATCCCAGCTGTACACAAGAGAGAGTATTGTTCATTTAAATGAACATCAGATTTCTGTTTCTCCAAGGCACTCACCCACCTCTTTTCTCACGTTGCCTTTTGGTTGAGCGATTTCTCAAAAAACAGCACCTATATGGAAACCCCCTATACACATATGCACACACACACACAGATTCCCAAAACAAATCCATACAGCAGTGTATGGTCTGACGTAACTGTCATACAAATAAATCTCCAGTGTCTGGCGCGGGAGCAAATTCTGGTCTTGAGACTACAACCACACAGAGATCATCGCTTGTGATGAAATGGTTAGAAATGCCAATTTCTAAAATCTTGTCTCTGCTCTGTTTAACAGAATGTGCGAGTCATATCTGGACCCCTTTCTCATGGAAAATATCATTTACAATGAGGCCAAAGATATAGTATATTTTGTTTCGTTGGAGATGAAGCCTTATGTGGTTTGGGACAAAGGTTGGTCTGTGTGCTTTCTGGAAAATGACCATGATAAGATGGAGCTCATAATGTGGTTATCTGCAGCTCCAGATGAAAAAACAACATTTTGTAATGTTTTCAACCTCAAACAAATGCTAATATTTAGTAAATGTAAACCATACAATATGTCTGTTGAACTGCAACTAGCTGCTCTTAAAATGTAAAGAAGAGTTTTCCAAAAAAAAAAAAAAAAAAAAAAAAAAAAAAAAAAAGGTACCAGTCTCTCCTGTACTACCAAAAACCACAGTGAGATAGGTCAATTGGGTCTCAGTGGTCAATGATTATTTGCTGAATGAGCATGCACATGTGACAGATGACCGCATGCCTGACACCGCTACAGTTTTATACTCTTGCATACACACAAGCATACACAAAGAGCTGCTGTTCTGTAATCACCCATGGAGGAAGAGAAACTGGCTGGCCTTCACTTCTCTGCACTTTAGACCCCATTTAATGCGAGCCGAGCGAGACATCATGAGATATTAGGCTCAGAGAAACAAGTTGACCTTGTTTTTTATCTCAAACAATATACAAAAAAGCAACCATCATATGAACAAAACAAACTCTGCACTAAAATGCAAACATGTTTCATGGAACAGTAAGTATTGTTCAAGATATTAATCTAAGTCAAGCTGGTCAACATTCTTTCAGCTTCAACACAGTGACTTTTTCTCAAACACTCACCTGTGGCCAAGACTTATGATTACACATGTTGTTTTCTCATTGCAGTACAGTTATCATGATACACCTCATATTCAGTTTTTCTGATTTGTGTATTAAACTAATTTGACTTTAGAGTGCAAAAATTTATAGGAAACTATCTAGTTAAAATTCTGCCATGAACACAAAGGTCTACCCTTAAAAGTTACTGTCCAAAGTTAAAAGAAAAACTCCATCACTCACCCCGTAGTAAAGGTTCTTGGCGAGGGTGTGGACGAGGATCATTTTGCCGGTGGCTGCAGCACCGTACAGGCAGATGGAGGCGTAGAAATGGTTGTACCAAAACATGGAGCGGCCCAGGAGAGTGACAAGCAGAGCCACGATCAGCACAGACAGCAGGGTGACAAACCAGCTCAGCACCGCTACACCTGTGGCACAAGCCAGACGACGAACGTAGCGACCGCCTGAGGGAGATGGAGATGAATGTTAAATGAAGACTTAACATGTAAGAACAGCTCATGACACTCCTGTACAGAAAACTGAAATGAGTTTAATTATTAGGGTTGGGCCCCACAAACTGGGATAGGCCACAAAGCACACAAATCCACCACAGGAAATGATGAGCATATATCCAGCAAAGGAAATGGTAGCCTTACCCCCATTGCCAGGCAGTGAAGCTTTCTTGGCCAGATAGAAGAAGGTGGCTGTGGCTACCATGTAGTTGAGGATGGTGCCAACGCGAGCGGGGTATGCCACCACCACCACCCCTAACAGGTCGAAAAATACCATGTTGCCATGACGATACTCGGAGGAGTCGGCCAGCTTCTCTGACATTACCAGGTACTTCAGGACTGCCAGGATGTTGTCGCCTGGACAGAGGAAGTGAGTTTAAGAGGTGAAGTGGATCAGAGCTGGCATGTAACACAGTACTGCTGTTGCATTTAGCTGCATTGATTTCAGCTTTGTAGTATAGGAGTGGATCAGCTGGTTAGCCAGAGGGTACAGAAAGAGTGATCCTGACAAGTAAACAGGTCTGGCTGAGAGACAGTAAGAATTCATGGAAATGGACAAAACAGGGAGTAAATACTGATTTTACTCTATTGTGGTTTTGGTTTCCGCAGTTTGCATTTCCACCCCCACAATCAGAGGAAGGAAATGGGCAATATGACAAAAAAGGATCATCCTTTATGGAGCTGACACATCATGTGCAGTAGACAGTTTATTGATGACTCAGTATAACTCGCTGACCAGCAGGACAGGCTACAGTAAGGTAGTGGCCTTCCCGAGCAGCCACCATGATGATAGTAACAAAACCATGTGCAAATGAACATCACATTGATAGTTAAGCAAACAAGATAGGGCACATACTTGTAAATGAGGGTCTGTTGCTGTGAGCCTTACAATCTCACCTTTAATTTGTAAATTACATAAAATCTTATCTTATTGATAAAAAAAATTATGGAAGATGTAGGGAAGACAAGTCAGGCCATAAATCATACTTGTTCTATCAAACAGAATCATGATCTTGCACATACGTCATATATTTACCATCATCTACAATCTTCTTTAAAGCACAACTATACTCTATAACTCACTTAATAGCATTTCCCATGACAGTATATGTAAGAGAAGATGCACAAGCTCACTTACACACACAATTATTCTATTATAAGTATGATGAGGTGTGTGGGTGAGAATGATAGCAGTAAAAAGAGATTACAGCGGTGTGAACATGATTCATGGTAAAATGGTAATATGTGTAAAAGAGCACAATGGTGAAAGAGTGTGTGAGAACGAGTCTGCTTTACAGCCTGAATGGCCTCTCATAGTTACGCAACAGTTGTACACCAGAGTATGGGACCCCATAGAGGACTTGCCGTGAAATTGGCTACAATCGTGATGTTGAATGTAGATGGGGAATCTGGCTAAATGAAAGATCAGCAAGAGGTCGCTGCATTGGTTACTGCAGCCTGAGGCCAAGTTTCTTTTATCTGTGCAGCTCTATGTGCCGTTGCCTCCATGTCTGCACAGTTAACAGCGCACATACACATACACACACACAAACACACAGGCGAGACAAAGCTCCATTGTTCTTCCGCCTGGTAGGCTCACTGGGGCCTTAAAGTGTAAACAACTGAGTGTACAACATCTACTTGTTCGTGAAGGGTCTGCTGCTCATGATTTACCCACAACTTTACTTTCTCAGTTTCACTATGACAAGATTCATTTTAAAAGGTCATGTGTAGTCATTTTAGTCACAGCAACATTTATAACATGGTTATACTGCCATGCTCTTTTTCAAATATCTGTATCATCGTTATAAAAAAGCCCAGGATATTTTCAGTTTTAAAAAGGTAAATCTACATTAGAACCATGCTAATCTTGCCCCTTGCCCCCACTTCATCTAAAGGCAGAGTTGTAAAGCAGGAGATTTTAAAGATGCAGGTTGTGTCAGAAACCTGCTGTGATCAACAGAGCAGAGCTACTGGTCTATCTTCCTCCTCCACCATCCATATACTGTGTCTACTCTCTAACTTACAAAACTGCCTCCTTCTTCACAGACTAAAAATACCTTCTACCTCCCTCTGAAACCTCACTTTCTCTCTCTAATAATTCATGCCTTTCACTGTGACTAGCTATGTACAGAAGAAGAGGAGGGAGATGTCCAGTAGCTGCTGAGGAAGATAGGATAGATGCCAGCTGTCCCAGGTTTTTAGTGCTGACTGACTGGATTCTCTGCTAAGTAAAGCAAAATAATTCTGCAACACTGGAGAACAAGGTAAATGGGGGCAAGTGCAATGGTAAAAGCGGCTTTGGCAGGTACATATGCATGTATGCATTTCTCAGTTCTCAGGGAAAATGAGATAAGCAGAGTGCTGACCAGTCTGAAAAGAACAAATGCACAGCATGTGTTTGTGCCTGTCCAAAAAAATGGTGTTGGCAGTTATTTCTGCCACACCAATCTTCTGCTGCAGTGAACATTCTCTCCTTAACAGACACACCCACCAGCTAACTATCTGCCAACTATGAATGCTAAATAATAGCACAACATAACATCTACTTCAAGTATGGATGCACACATGCTAATTTGCATACCAGCTCTCTGTATTGAGTCTGTCAGGATCCTGTCAGCAGTGTCATACTTGGTATGGTAGATGAAACCATTTTCAATGAAAGCCAGATCAATGCCTGTAAATGAAACACATACATACACATAAAGAGATTTTTAAAAAATAGAAAAAGTTGGGAGAAAGAGACAAAATAAAAGCATATTTGCTTTGTGGATCTATCAGCTACTGTATTCTTGTTTTGGACTTAGGACACAGAGAGGCTCTAAACTTTCATATTAGTTTTGATACTGTACTGTACTGTATCGTGGAGTCTTACCTGGGATGTTACCAAAGTCCCTATAGATACGGAAGTCAGTGTCAGAGGGGATGATACCACTCTGAAAGACCTCCTGGCCGACCACAGAGGCGAAGGGGTGTTTGGCTGCGTGGACGTAGGCCTGAACCAGCCATGGGTTCTCTGGACCTTTGAGGGGGAAAGGGAGGACAAGCTGCTTGGACATTTTATATATTGGACATCCTCACCTCTGCAGTCTTTATCACTTGCTGCTTGTTGTTTAGTGATGTAGATATTTAAGCTTATTTAATGTATTGCATGCATCAGTTGTGCAAAGTAAGCCCATCAGATAAGGGTGTCTAAAATATAGATGCAATGTTACAGGCATCTCGGGAAGCATAATCAGGCTGTTAGTAATCCATATAGATCCTGTCAGCCATCCAGAAAGTTAATGGTTGGAATAAGGGCTGCACTGTAGGTATATAATGCAACACTTGATACTCAGGACTGCAAAGGTGTTTCAGCTTCAAATAAGACACATCAGTAACAGAAAAAAACTCCACTGAATTTTTTTAAGCTTTCCTGATAACAGGAACACACACGCATATGCAAAACAAACAGGCAGAGAAAATAAGAGGGAACACGTGCTATCAAACAAACCAGACCAGTTCATCAAACACAAGTGGTGCATTACCTGTCTGGAAAACAACCTCCTTTCCCCCAACACCTGCAGCCTCCAAGTTAATGAAGGCTCGCACCTGCTTGGCCCACGGATGCTGAGTAATGAAACCATGACTGGCCTGAGGAATGGATAGAGAAAACAGAGAAACAAAAGAGAGAAAGTGAGAATATAAAAAAGAAAATAAGAAAGACAGAAATGGAAAGACAATTCAATGTGGCGTGGACAAGCTTGTCTAACACCCAAAGTGTAAGATATGTGTCCTTGTTGCTTCATTTTACCTGCAGGATATTTTCCTCTGCCCCATTAAAGAGGAAGATAACTCCATGGTGTAGAGGAGTGGACTGGTTGGCCAGAGAATGGAGGACTTCGAGCATCACTGCACAGCTCACTGCATCATCACTGGCACCTGAGACAAGCAAACCAGAGTATGTGTGTAAAGAATCTGCAAAATATGGGCAATATGAGCTCATAGTTGCTTTTCACATTTGTAATTGGGAAAACAGCTGGGCCTGGCATTTACATACAGCAACATGCAACTGTGCACCCACATCACCCTAACACAGTGGATCAATGTCAGATAAAAACACAGATGATAGAGCAGATAACTCTGAAGTATACCAGAATAACACAAATTCACGCTGAATGAAGGGAGTAGGCTCTGTGTGCAAACATGTGAAGAATGTGACGAGACCCAGCTCCCACTGCGTGTACAATGGTGAGAGTACAAAGGAAAAGGGGTTATAGCGGGCAAGAAGAAGAAAAGAGCATGTGAATAGGGCATGTGATGCGAAAAGATTAGACAGGTTTGTGGCAAGGCGCACAATTTACTGAGAAAAAAATGCAAAGAAAAAAAATGACCCTAAAGATCAGAGAGCCAAACTGAGACATCATGTGCTCCGGCTTTCTGGATTGCATGTGTTCATGAGGTGTGGGGTGGGTGCCCGTTCCCCTGTCTGCCTGAGCACCATTAATGCTGCTGTCGCTGCCACTTATGTCAGCGACATATTAATACTCGTCGCTAAAAATCTCTGTGAGAGTTCACAAGACGCCACGTACAAATCAAAAGCCTGAAAAGTACTTATAGGTACTTTGAATTGCATTATTTGTTTGTTGTGATGACCATGCTTGCCTGTACATATATTCAACCTATTTCCACAAAAATATGTGCAAAACAATGTACTGCTCCTTTATTCTTTCTTTTTTCCATTGTTATTTTTCATATGAACAGATGTTTAGAATTCCAAGAAATCAAAGGCCTGCAGGCAGCGGTGGATATGAAAATGTATGTGTATCTTCCCGGTCCACGCCTCTTGGATCAATTTCCTTTTGCCGGTGAAGCTGTGTGTGCATGTGTGTGTATATGTGTGCGTGTGTGTGTAGGAAACATGTCTCTCCAACAGGCTCTACAGTGTGGAGCTAAACAGCGAAAAATTCCTGAATTAAAGCAACAGCAACCAGCACTGTTTATACTGTGCAGTCTAGATATGATCCTCTGATTGCTTTAAGCTGCTTCCTGTTAATAGCACACTGTGGCTGTTTGTAGTAGTTTACAACAAGCATTTTCTGGGTAGGCTTTCTATGACAGCTTCAATTTCATTCTGCGCTGCCCTCATGACTACAGTTTCTAACAAGGCGCACAAATGAGGGTTTTATCATGATCACAAAACATCTGCACACTGGAAACCATCTGCATGGTCCAACAGCTGTAAGGTTTGTGAGGGTGTGATGGTTAGAAAATGCAAATAGCAATACAAATAAATAAAGAGAATGGCTGTAAAATGTTCTTCAAATCAGTCATAACCTCCCCCACTGCTCCACCATGAACATCTTTGTACCTGGGCTGTTGGCCACTGTGTCAAAGTGGCAGTTGGCAAGCATGAGATGCTGCGCACCACCTTTGGGCTCCAGCCTGACAGCGATGTTGGTGACACGGTCATAGAAGCTGGTGAAGCCTCCTAGAAAGTCAATGGAGAAGGAGCCGGTGGGGCGCTGCACGTCCACCGTGAGCTGATGGGGGCCCGCCGCAGTCTCGACCCGGATGTTCTCAATCTGCTCCAGCAAGTAGCCCACTGTCAGGACCTCATTCTCCGGACTGCCCACCGGCCGCGGGCCAACGCTGGTGATCTGTTCCAAGTGCCGTCTAGATCGTGATGTAAGGCAGGAGGGAAGGGAGAGGAAGAAAGCAGTGTTTTGTTGTGAAACTGTGGAGAGGCAGTAAACCAAGCCTACTCATTCCATCACAACATCACAGCATATCTCATCAGTTTCCTGCAGTTCAATGTTATTGTTTAAGACAATGAATCACTGTATGAGTTTCTCTACATATATACAGCATGTGTGGTCACAGTTCATTTATTTCCTTTTAAAAACACCTTGAGGTTTCAAAACTTAAACTAGAACAAATACATTTCCTGAAGATGTGGTTGAGCTTGCTAATGTAGTTACACACACACAGTTTGTACATGTGCACATACGTGTGTGTACTAAAAACATACAGATGCACCAGATACAGGAGAGGGCTACAACTGTTAGTACTTGCTCGCACTTAAATAATGACCTGAAGAGAAACCAGGTTTAAGTTAAAATATTTCCACACACTCACTTGTGTCAGTAACATGAAGCTTATTTCTAAGCAGATAATTTACCTATTACAGCTCAGATAAACAGTTATGCACCTCTCTTAATCTTGTCTAGTTAATTTCATCATTTAGAACTTAAACAGTCAGTTGATTAATCAATTACGTGACTGACATAATTAATGAGAAACACCTTCATTTTTCATGCAAAAATGCCAAAAATGTTACACCTCTCATTTCTGTGGCTTTTCTTTTTTTTCTGTAATTGGTAACTTAACATCTGTGGTTTGGACTGTTTGGCCAAATAAAACAAGCTATTTGAATATAAGAATGGGGGATGCATCATGTTTGTTGCGGGCCTGCACATATTAACAAAAGCTGAATACTGGAGGTCTTGGGGTTGAGGAGCATGTTAGTTAGGAAAATTGTTGACATCCCATATATCCAGTCAGATGATGATGGTCCACAAAAGACAGGCTCAGGGCTTATTTTTCATTCATTTCACAGGAATTAATTTTTAAAAACAAACTGGGCGTAAGCATCCTGAGTTACAACCGCAGCCCTGACTCAGTCAGGTGATATTGAGTCATGCTTCTGTATTACGTTTACCTTATCTTGCTTGTCACTGCATAGGCTCCCTTCAGAGAAGCAGAACAGGAAATAAAGCTAAGAAGCCCATATGGCAAAGAAAATAAGAGACAGATGCTTTTCCTTATCTTATCTTTAAAAAAAAAAAAAAGCAGCTGCTGATGGTGTTTGCTGCAGCTGTTCAAGAGAGCCCAATGCTGGCTCCACTGGCAACACCAGCAGAACTGCTGCTGTGCTAAATGATGCTCACAGCCACCAGCAAGTAAACTTTAGAGGTGGTGAGAGAGTAATAATATCCATCATTAAATTATTGTGGCTGAGGCCATGTGTTGTATTCCAGCTTTTACAAGCTTGGATTAAAAAAGCTAAAAAAAAAAAAAAAAATTCCTTTGCTTTTGCTCTAGACCCCAAATTCATGATGTCCACTGCTGCATGTATTTTTTAGTAGTGAAACAGTGTTACCAAATGACAATAAAGATGTCACCTTAGCTGCTACTTTCACTTCATCTTTACAGCATCTTTCAGGTCACAGTTTCACAGTCATAAATCAAATCTGGATTTGCAGGGCATGGATTCATGAAAGCCATGATTGTGACCAAAGAAGCCCAGAGCCTAATCACTTCAAATGCAGCATGCCTGACTCATTTATGGAGCGACCAGCCAAATGATGGCAAATCCCACTGCCCAGCACTTCCAAGAGCTCAACTATACCCCTGCTGACCTCAGATTCAGTGCTGTAATCCCTGCCTCTCCTTCTCACACAGGGACTGAAAGAAACAGTTGCACTGTGAAGCTATATCGTTGTTTTAGCTGAAATTTTTAAGCTTCTTTTAAAGAACAGGATGTTGTCGATGATGTTCTCTGTAGACAAACAGGCTGCATTTTATGTTTTTCACTCATGTTCATGCTTTATAAATAGAAAATAAATGATATATATCAATACATATTGTAGAATTATTTACATATGTATTTATTAATTTTAACCGTTTGCAGCTTTTTGTGAATAGTGTAGTTATGCTATAACAGTGTACAAGAGTTTTTTTTTTTTCCTTTTTACATATCTGTTCTCAGCAACCTTGACCTTGAACTTGCCCACTCTTTAAGAAACTGTAAATTAACTATTACACAAAATTGTTACAATAGAGCTGCACCTAATGATCGTTTTAATTATCAATTAATCTGTTGTTTACATTTTTAAACGCTTTAATCTATAAATGTTCATCATACGTTTCTTAAGCATATGGACGTCTTCCACGACACAAATGTATTTAAATCTCAATATCAAAGAAAATGCTCACCTATCATCTATTTATTTCTCTGCTTTTTATCTTGGGTCCTGTTCTTTTGATTTAAGTCTATTCTGTATTTCCTGCTTTAATGAATCATATAGGGCAGTTTAGGGCAACATCATTGACTGATCACTCCCAGAGGCTAATGTACCTCCTCTCCCCTGGGCCAAACGCTTCTAATCGTTACGCAACGTATAAACACCTGTGCGTCCTGCAGGTTACCTTGGAGTCAAAGGTGGAGGTGGAGGGGACACCCGGTAGTGGTTTCTAGGCGGGTCTGTTGCCAAACTAGAGGAAAGGTTAGCCGGGGCTCTGTCGCTGCGAGACTGTTAGCCAACATATAAAGCCAAAGAATTACACAAAACAGAGACTAAATCTCACCTGGCTCTCACTGCGCTGAACTCGCCGGTCGGCTTCCCAATGACGAGCTGCTGTAACGACAAATGAACCAGTCCCCACAGCACCAAAATAAATACAGACACCAGGGAAGCTGCCAGCCCTTCCCGCAGCAGGTACAGGCTCACTTCGGGCTTCCTCTTCGGGTCACCGCTGTAGCCGTTATTCCCGCACCGGTCTCCGGAACCGTCGTGATCTTGCGCTACATAATTCTGCGTCCCGAAGGCTTTTATTCGCCTGACAGTGGTGTCGCTCTCCATTTTTGAGCCAGCGGTACATCAGCTGCAAGCGTCGCTCTCAGGCGTCGCTTTCGTTTTTTTTCACCGTTGCTGGAAGACCGACGGATCGCGCAGAGGGACAAACTACTATAAGTGGGCGGGCGTACGGCAGAGCCGCTTGAAAAATGAAATATCACACCTACAGAGGAGGAGGGATGACGGCTGGCTTTGGACTCCAGTGCTCGAGAGTAAATTCTTCCCCGTTTATATATTTTCCCCTTATCCTTAACCTCACCCCCACCCCCACCTCAATCATTCAACCCCAAGACCCGACCATGGGCTGTATTTGGAGTCTCTTTACCCAGAGAGGACACTCGGTAATCACTCTCATGTGAGCACAATACAAATGATATGCAAAGAATGTTACTTTTATATCTGTAAGGTATATGTCGCTGCACACTTGCAGAAAGTTAGTTTAGCTTAGCACAAACACTGTAAGCAGGGGGAAACTGTTAGCCTGGCTCTGGCTCAACAGTAACAATCCACCTACGACACACTTCTAACCAAGAAATAGTCTGGCACATAATCCCCCTGAAACCACTTCCTGCCCCATTTACTCTTTTTCTTTTGTACGAATTAAACAAATAAGATATAAATTGTTGATCAGTGAGCTCTATATCTGGCCCGAGGTGGATGAGTGTATTTCCCAAAATGTGGTACTATCCCTTTAACATGAACTCAATGAACTCTGTGCAACGTAATGCAGTCCAACAGAAAACCCATGCATCACCATAATGAAAAGATACTTCATTACAAGTACAAATCCTGCATTAAGACTTCTACTTCCGGTATAAATTTGAAAGTATGTCAGCAAAATGCAATGAAAATATATTTAAAAAGATAGGGCAAGGCATAATAGTATTTAGGTTGTTTTGGTTTTTTTGCAACAAGAAGCCCTTATGCAGACTGAATATCTCATTTAAGTGTTATTACATTATATATTGCTAGGTCATTTTCCTAACAGATTACCATACAAGTAGCATTTTAATGTTACAGCTGGTCAAGTTGAAGCTCATTTAACAATTTAACCAACATGCAACATGAAAGATGTTGAAAGACTTTATATGTGGAGGCGTTTTTTTTCCTCACAGATTTTGTCCATCCATTTATGGTTTCTGGAATATGATCTCATCTGTAGTGTCTACAGTCTATGGTACAAAGTAGCACAAGGTGTTGCAGAAAGATTTATTTATGAAAGTATATAGTTCAAGTGCAAAATGCAAAATTTTCAGTGGGTAAACATTCAGGTTTTGGGACTCATCCTGCACAGTCATGTGAGCAATATGAGGTCGTAAGGTCAGTTATGTGATAACAGCTCACATGGACAGCTTTTATTTCCTTTTATAATATCATATGTTTATATCTGATTGTGTTAAGCTTGTTATCTTAACATTGCTACTCGAGAAAGCAAATAGTAGATTTACAAATAGAGATGTGTTTTTCCCTCTTAAATATTAAATGTCATCATACTAACCATAACATCTAACAGCTGTAACCACCAGTCGAATCATTTACGTGTACAAACAGCTGTAATGTATTTCATTTAGAAACACCACAATGTCAACCAGTTAGTTGTTTCCAAAAACTATATTATTTCACACTAGCTATGGCAATTTGCATTAAAAATGCTTTATCATTATCAGGATGTGATCTGTCTGTGTAAGGTTGTGGCCCATACTGCTGCTATGTCGCCATCAAGTGGACAATAAGTCACTGCACACTGAATCTTCTATCACCATCCTTCTTAAAGTCTTGCAGTAAAATAAATTGTTTGAATTAGCATGTTTGAAGCTCATCATACCTATTGGAGCCCCAAGTCACCTTTATTGTCTTCACCAATAAAGTGATGAATTTGGTTAGACCTCTACAAACAACGAATACAACTGTGAGCACAGAGTACAGTCTATGCTAAAAAGCAAACTTACAAGCAATATATTAAGGTGTTAAACCTGTAATTTAGGTGATACACACCAGGGGAGGAATAAGTATCCCCATCATTTATATAAGTAAAAATAGCAGTATCCAACTATAAATATTCTATTACAAGTATTTAAAATGTTACTTAATTAAAAGCAGCTGTGCTGCACTGTAAATACTACTTTATAAAAGTCCTGCCTTCAAAATGTTACTTGAGTAAAAGCACAGAGGTACCACCAACAGAGTGTACTCACAATATAAAAAATAGAGGAACTCAAAATGCAATGGCACCTGTCTGTGTTATATAATCATTGCATTATTTTTATTGCTGCAATAACATGCAAGCAGTACTCTGACGATGTAGTTGGTCAAGATGAAGGTGTGTGGAAATGTTTTATATACTGGGGGTAGTTTAAACTATAATATGGCATCGTGCCAATATCAAAAAGTACAGCATTGGAGTAAATATATTTACATAGCACCCAAACACACACACCAATTAACTGATTAACTTTATTACTGACAAAGTATCAACATGGGATTAAATCTGACAACAATGAGAGTTCTGTAATCATAAATAACTAGTAAGTCTTTTGTGTCTTTGTTATAAGTTTTCCTCTGTCCTTGGTACTTTTCCATTAGACGCCCCCTTGTAAACACTCAGTCGCTAGCCTAACAGCAGCTAACATAACGTAAGCTATTTGTTTTCTAGGCTCGCCGTTGACTTGCTAAAGGGAATAAATGACAAGGGCACCTAGTTTGTTTTGACATTAAAAATTAACTGTAACTTAAATATAATGACCATCTTTAAGTGACGGTACTCGAGATATTAGTCGACGTTTTTATTGCTTTTTGACTGTGGTCAGAGGTCAGGGCTAGTCAATTTCCCTGGGTGAAGTTACGGTCATGTTCTTTAGCATCTTTAGCATTCCTGGTTAGCGTTAGCTTGTTAGCATAAGCATGAAGCTACAGATTAGCTCATTTTGAGGCGTAGCTATAACGTTTTCCGCTTTCAAAATAAAACTCAGTTTTCACCATTAAAGGAGAAATGGGGACTTGTAGGGAAATCAAACAGAGGATGATTGTTTTGGATATACTCTGCGCAAGGGATTTGTTTTGCATGGGCAAGGAGCCTTGGACTCATGACCTCAGCTGTTTTAGTATCCCAGCTAAGGGCCCACTGTAGTGGTTTTTGGGAAAAAAAATATGTAAAACTCAGTATATTTCTCACATAGACATTTTGTTATGATAGGATGGTTCCATTGTTTTATAGCTAGGGGTGTTAATGTAGTCACACATGCTGAAAAAAAACTAATATGAAATTCCACTATGTATAAAAACTTTCAAATCTAGTTGACATTTATTTTGAAATGACAGAGGAAGCGTGTAAGTGTCACTGTAGGCAACTTAACTGCTTCCTTTTCTACCAGCTCCAAGTAGCCAACCGATCACTTCCCAGCCGAGCATAGCAGAGAGCAGTCAGCCCGTCGTGTCTCTACCCGAGGCCGGATGGTAAAATCCAACCTCCAGCGGATCCTAAACAGTCATTGCTTTGCTCGCGAGAAAGAAGGAAAACAGCAGTCTTTTACTACCATGGCGGATTTAAGTAGCGGTATCTGTGACATGATTGGGAAGTAAGTAAAATATGAAAAACATCTCACCTAGCTAACAGCTAACCGTGATGTGGGGGAGGGGTGGCTAAGCTAACCCAGCTAGCAGCCCCAGAAAAGCGGAAGTAAATCGCATTTAAAGGTCCACTTTATGTGTGATACATTGGATCACAGATCCACCAGCGTTACATATTGAGACGTCCGTGGGTTTAACGTTATTTCTTAAACTGTCACGTTAAAGGTGCGGACGTTGAGAAGTAACATGACCAGCGTTAAATTGGCTAATGATAGTTACGCACGTCGTCGAACTTGTTACGTCACTGTAGCTAACTCGAGCTAACTACCGCAGGTTAGCGTCAACGTTTCAGTTTAATTAAGGTTGATTAACCTAGTTTGTTAAGGGGATGCAAATAAATAGCTGGTTTAGTTTAATACGCAAGGCAGTGAAAAACATCAGCTGTCAGCAGAGGAGGGATTTATATTTGATTTTGTCTGATCTTCTCGCGTTCAGCTCCCATTTAAATACGAAAGAGATCTCCATATTCGAGAAAAATACTATTTATTGTTAGAAATTCGTAAAAACGTAGCCACAAATGTTTGGATTAGTTGTCTTAAAAAACAAAACCTGTAGTTCATCAGGAGATGACTTAACATTGACTTAGTTCAGTGCTTGTAACATTTGGTGACTCCAGGAAAGGTAAGAGGAAAAAACGACACGAGGTTAAAACACCTGTCCTTTAAGTCGCTAGGTGCGCACGTTTCTGGCCACGTAGGTCTCGTGAGCTGACAAATGGGTCAGGTTGTCTATTACGCAACTGGCAATTCATCGCAGCAGGCCTCGCGACCAGACGCTCTCTTTGTACACGGCGATGTAGTGGCACATGTAAACAGATTAAATTACATAGATCGTCAGAGGAAGAACAGACCGTTGAATTAATTATATTGTCATTGTTTTGATGTATATAGGCCTAGGTAGACGTCGCATAACAAAGGAAGGAAATAGGGGATGGTCTTGGGTGTTGAATGGATTCATAGAAGGCCTTCAAATCTTATTTGAGGGGTTAACCAGGGTAGCCTGTAGAGGCAGCGAGTCATGGAAAATATTTATTTTTAACCCAGCAGTTTCGGTCTTAATGCAAAGAAACATAACTATACCCTGAAGGGAAAGCCTTCGAAACCACAATACTTGGACAATATTAGCAATAGCTGAAGCAATTAATCCATTGATAAATTTGTTGATCGACAGAGAGTTAATCTCCCTAATTAAAGTCAATCAGAAACTCTTGATAATTACTTGGTTTAGTTCAAGGCTGCACCTATAATTGTTTTCATTGTTGTTGAATCTACCAATATTTTTTCAGGTGACTGTTTTTGTCTATAAAATATCATGAAATAGAGAGAAATGCCAGTCACAAGTTTAAGTGCTCAAGGTGATTTCTTCATATGTTTTGTTTTGCTTGACCAAAAGTAAAAAAAACCCAAAGGTGTTCAGTTTACTGAGATATAAAACAGAGAAAACCAGACAGTTTAAAACATCATCTGCTGCCGGAAATTATAATAGGCGTTTTTCACTACTTTCAGACATATGATAAACAAAACAAAGGATGGAAAATAATTAAATAAGCATACCTCTTACAATGTGTATTATAGTACAATAACAGCTTGGTAAATTTCAGCACAACAAATTTAGATTTTTGAAGAGTGGCTCTGAAGACAGCGCAGTGTACACTCGCAGGTTCTGCTAACCACACTGAAATTTGAGTTTAAGAATCTGAGTCTGGCTTTGTGCTTTGAGCAGCAAATACTTTAGGCTGGTTGCCTCCCACCGCATCCTGCTGCACTGGTGCACCACTCTTTTAAAAGTTCTGTTAACAGCTTTGTAAACACAGCGCCATTGTTTTGGAGAACATAAACTGTAAGCGGTCTGAACGAGCACCCAGGCCTGCTGGGGTAACACATGTTGTGGATCAAGCACTTAAAATGTTACTAGCTGGAGCATTTG
The DNA here is from genome assembly GCF_001640805.2 of Lates calcarifer. Taxonomy (NCBI): domain Eukaryota; kingdom Metazoa; phylum Chordata; class Actinopteri; family Centropomidae; genus Lates; species Lates calcarifer. The sequence continues at coordinate 11,113,086 of NC_066841.1, read as the reverse complement.
TGAAGTTTACTGCTTGGAAAAAAATGATTTGATAAGCAGTAAAAAATAAATGTGAATTTTATCACAAACAAAGGGAATAAAAGTGAGTGTATTTCTTTAGTACAAATGCTTAGGCTTTTGCAGTGATGAGGTGTGAGTCAGTGGTAGCATGAGCTGTTCAGATCTAGTCTGAAAAGGTGTCACCACAGTTAACAGTTATTTGGATTTTGGGTACTATAATAATAATTCCGAGAATTAGACTGTGCTCCCTGATTTTGTTACAACCCCAGAATCCAAAGAAAAGTGGTTGTGCTTTTATGTTTGTGTGGATTAGGAGTTAGAGGCTGCAGTTAGTTTCCAGTGGTGCATGAGCATATTTTGACCAACTACACAGACAATTCAAGGTCAGAAATATAATCTTGGAAGAGTAAGAATATGTGCAGTGTGTTGCAGCGTGTGAAATTCCTACAGTTCTTTCTGGCACACAATGACAACATCCATATTTGTCTGTGGAAAGTCCCATGACATTTCTTTGAAACTGTAGTTATATAAAATATTATGTAAGATTTATGAAAATGCATTTTGACACTTGTACACATAGCGAGGTGTTCTGACTATGTCTATTCTCTGCCCCTCTCCCCTCCAGCCTGTCCCTGCACTGTAGTAGTACCCGCGGCCCGGGGCCTCTGTGGTGCTCCTGATGCCCCTCTCCCACCCCTGAAGATCCCAGGTGGGCGAGGGAATGGCACACGGGATCACACTCCTTCAGCTCGGCCGGTCTACTCAGTAAGTCCAGACACACACACACACACACACACACACACACACAGTTATTGCTGAAATGTAGTCAGAGGAGCTATAATGCAGATTTAGAAATGAGGCTAAACTGTCGCTTTCAGAGGAAGAGATGTGTTAAGAGTAGCAGCTCCTCCTGTTTCACTGCAGCCATTTCCTGTCATGTGATCATGTGTTTGTTTACACACCATGAGAAGTCACACCCCAGGGTTTTACTCAATTTAGTCACCCAAGCTAAGCCGTGAAACACAAACCAGTGTCTTTGTCCTGTAGATTTATTCACAGGCTCATTTGCTTTGCTGTTTCAAATTTCCAAGGCTCATGCATGCGTGTTATTATTTTGGCCACATTTCCATCTTAGGTGAATTGTAATCAGACACCAAAGAGAAATGTACAATCCACACAACAACATTTAACATCACCCGTTGCCCTTTTCCCGCATCGTTTGCATTTCTTTCCCAGGACCGAAAGTTGACTGTAACGGAGGAACCAGCAGGGAATGGTCGCCCTGGGATACTCCACTTCCAAAGTCGTCCCACTGTCACCAAGACGATACAGTGGGATGCTGTCCTAAGCAGCAGCGCACTCTATGTGGAGATACCTCTTGACCCTCTTCCTGAAGGCAGCAAGGAGAGGTGAGGACAAGAAAAAGATTTAGGTCTTTATAGTGCCACACTAGAGTTTCAGTTTGGCTCACTTTGAAACATACCAGGGGAAGCCAAAGGCTGTACAATAATCAAGTAAAAACATGTCTAATTGCTAAGCATAAACTAGAGATTTATCAGATTCTTGTTTGTGCCTTTATGTTTAAATTATCAATTTTCTAGTCTAAGCTGCCATCTCTTCTCCCTCCAGTTTTGCGGCTCTCCTGGAGTATGCTGAAGAACATCTGAAAGTCGTTAGCGTGTTTGTCTGCTTTTACAAGAACAGAGATGATCGTGGTAGGTGCAAACAGCCCTGTTTTCCCAGCACACCTTTCTGTCTGTCATAATGCAAAATTATTTTGGTTTCTTTGCCCAGCCTCGCTCTGCATCCTGACATCTTTTCTCCCTGCCTTATTCTTCCAGCTAAACTGGTGCGTACCTTCAGTTTCCTGGGCTTTGAGATTGTGAAACCGGGCCATGCCCTCGTCCCACCTCGACCCGACGTTTTCTTCATGGCCTACAATTTCGACAGGGACTCCTCGGACGAGGAGTAGCCCCACCGGACAGCCCCTCCACCCCATTCTCACTTCCCCTTTTCTTCCCATTGTGTGTTTGCCCACCCCATCCCAGCTTACCCACATACACCACCGTCTGTGTGAAACCGTCGTTAGCTCTCTGTATGCAAGTATTCACCCTCCCACCCCAACACTCTTTGTGTTCAAGGGAATATGTAAGTTGTGCATTTCCTGTTTCCATCATCTATCTTTGTGTTTTAATATACTGATTTCATTGAAGATTAATTGGTGTTGTCACCTAAAAAGGAGGGAACCATTGTTTTTTGAACTTATAATCATATTGCAGTTGTCATAGCTATAAGTTAAGTTCTTATACAGTATACATTTCTTGTCAGGTCTTTGTTTTGGTTATTTCCTTCAACGATAGAATAAGGTGGAGGATTCTTCATTTCTTGAATGTACAACAAAAGGTCATCAGGTTTACACTCGGGTACTCCAGCTTTCTTTTGATTGGCTAAATAATCACTTTAAAAATTTGTCCCATATCTTTGTTGTCTCTGGACTGAATTACAAATCCATTTCAGTGGGACCACTTTCATTTTGTAGCACTAACATCTTCTTAAAAGTATTAGGATTTTTGAAACGCTAATTTGAGCGACAGCCCCAATAATTGGTACTTCATAGCTGAATAGTGAATCCATTTAGACTAGAGGTGGAGTGTAAAGATGAATGCTGTTGCATGTGTCAGTTTCAGGTTCAAGATCCTACGATGAGTGTTTTGGTACAAAGCGAAAGGAAAGTGAATAATCCAAAGTGCTTTTGCTTCTTTTTGCCATGTATATCTGACAATATTGTAGTATTTTGTTTTTGGAGGTTGAAAAATATTGCTGTGATTGGATTTTATTTTTATTTTTATTTTTTTGGATTAGCATTCCTTTCAACTCTTTTTCATGATAGTAATGAGTTTGTTGTTCACCTGCATAGTGGTACCTGTTGTGCTTCTGTGATAATAAAACAAACAAAACAACTATCCGGTGTATGTACTCACTTAACCTCGTTTGCACATTTTAACTAAATTTATAAGCATCTTTGCTTCTTTTTCCCCTATATTCGTTTGAAATAAAATACGCTGACTGTAAATTACTTTGCTGCACAGGTATAAAGCCTGAGTTATCATGTTACTGCTCTAAGGGGGTGGATCCAGAACAAACATTCACCAACCCCATAACCACCTGTGTTGTGATTACATGTAAAGATACAAACACACCCACAGAGTACACCATAAAACACATTGAACAGTCCTTTGTAATAATAATAATAATGTAACTAGCACCCAGCATAATGTAATGTGTGTGGCTCAGTTAAGAAAATCAGGTCAGTTATAAAAGAGCAGCAGGGCATACATCCAAGCATGTTGTGTGTCTTCATACCACCAGGAGGCTCCACAGGACACTGAAGTACAACACATGATCATTGTAAAGCTGATTTTGAATCTGTAAGATGTGCAGCTATGCAAACAAATATGTTTTTCAACCCTATTTTGTAAGTTATATCCCTTGTGGCTCAATTGTTTTTTAAAATTCAAGACAAAAGGAAGAGAAGCCTTTTTCTCTGGAATCCAAATATTTAATAGGTACATATCAAGTATTATTATGACATGTATAAAATTTCAGATCACAATATGAAGCGATGAAACTCCTCAGACTGGCGTATGCTGCAAATGTTTGAGGTTGCCACATAAAAATGACTAATGATTAAAATAGAGGAGAAAGCAACTAAAATGGTAGAAAAATGGCGTACGGACATAGATAACAGTAAGCATTCTAGGAAAATTAAATGTGACTTTTCAAACTTTTTTCTTCAATAGAGTGCAATAGAAATTTAAAAAAAAAACAAAAAAACAACACAGCACTGAAGCCAAGCGTCCACAAGACGTCTAAAAATTGTTAGTACTGTAGGTTCACAGAGAGCAGGAGACAGCGGGAGGGGGGCGAAGGTCACAGCAGAGAAAGAAAGGAGGGGCTATTAGCTTTGCCAGTCAATGCAGGAAGAAAAATAATCTTTGAACAAGATTGAACAGTGGAAGTAATGCACATCACAGTTAGGCTTTGAAGACCATAGTAGCATTTGTACTTGCATGTTGTTGAGAAAAAGGAAATAAAAATCCTGAATGATTGAACAGAAACAAGGACATCACCACAAACAAACAGCCCGCCAATGAAAGGGGGAGGAAGTGTCAGTAACACCGCGGGGAGTGGTGGTGGTGGTGGATGTGATGGTGTTAGTGAACAAGAGGGCTACATTTTCCCATAAAAATCAGCCCGAGTGTTGAAACTATTTTGGATGCCGTATCTGAAACTTCAGCGCGCCGGGTGACCTCTGTCCAGATCTCAGGATCGGTGCAGAGGCTTCTGCTGCCGGCTATGTGCTCTCTACGGGATGAGTTTTTTTTTCTTTTTCTTTTTCTTTGTTTTAGTTCCTATCAGACCTGCCAACCCTGAACATTTTAAAGTACCATATCAGCACTGGAAAAGATGCAAATCTTTTAGCTGCTCAAGATAGAAGAAAACTTCAGGAAAACAGAGTGGAGCACAAGTATAACACGTGCCTCTGTATTCAGCAATGTATGGAAATGATCCTTCGAGTCACAAAATAATGTGAAAAGTACAAAGGGGAAGGTAAAAATGAAAAGTAGGAATATTATGTAAGGTCCTCTTTGTTGAGGACATATTCTTACATAGTGATTAAAAAAGGTAATCGTTTATATAAAGCTTCCAAGTGCATTTCAAAGATACGGAGGGGGCAGTTTTCACTTGTCGGGCTGAATCCACTAGACAATAACCTATAAGAGAGGGTAAACAATAAACACATAAAAACATGTCTTGCTCAGGATTCTGGCCCAAACAAAAGTAGTTTAAAAAGAGTCAAGAATTAGTCTCGAGCTCTGTTCAGACTTGCTGTGAGATAATTAAAGTTGTGTGTCTTTTGGTCTGCTGCGTCTGAGGAAAGCACACACCCAACAGACCACGGTATGTCAGTCATGATGATCTGGGAGACGTTTCTGATGTTTCTTATTTGTCTTTAGGTTACGCACTGAAGCCATACGGACACTGCTGCAGAAAACTGGTTGACTGATGATTGACATTTGTTTAAACATTCAACTATAATGTAGCCAGAAAACTCATGGAAACATCCTAAGTATCCCAGGCGTAGACCCTCTGCGGTGTAAGATCTTACTCCTTTATATGTCACACATGCTCTATCATATAAACATGTGCTGTATATCCAAATCATATCCAGTTGCTCACACTGATCATCTAACAGCCTATTCATTGGTGCATTAAATGATTAAACCAGGCTTACTATTTATTTCACTCCTCTTCTTTTCAGTGCTAAAATTTCTGACTATGGGGTGCTGTGTAGGACACAATTCAAACTTTAGCTTGCACATAAGCACAATTTTCTGTTATATATATATTATATATATATTCAATGTTTTACTGTATCCAAGTGTAATGAACCACACTACCAACTGAAACATTCAACTGTGCATTAATGAAACTGTGTCATTCTCATATGCACCAGTGAACTCTCACATAAGCACTGTTGAAAACCTCTCACAATGTTAACAAGCTCTCACTTGTGCCATGTACAGATATGTATCGCTTCATTTAAAAAAAAAAAAAAAAAACTAGAGTGAATACGATACCTGGTTTTCAGTACCAGCACTAAAACAGCACCATGAGAAGTCATCCCTACAAAGCAGTTGTAGGAAAGACAGTGCATTTCTGTTTAGCTTATATGCTGTATATTGGTGAGCAATGCACATACTGGCGGCATCATGTTCATTAGAAAACTCAGGGAAACAGAAATCAGTGGCCTTGTTTTCAGGTCCAACCATGACAATCTGAGACAAACCATTTTCTGGATGTAATTTGACCAAAAAATTAACTCACAACATCCTTGTTGCACAGTCAACCATCAGGTTACTGAAAAAAAACAAAGCAAATCAGATCGTGCTGAATATAAATACTCTGAGCTCTCCGGTGGACATTATACAGAGTCTTACAGGAAGAACAATGGCGGATAAGTATCTGCTGAGCACAATATATGCTAACCGTCCTTGTGTGAAGTCCTGCTTGATTGTGGTTGCTTGGTAACACCAGGGACGACCACAGTGTGCCCTCTCAGGCATCACTGAAATGAATGTGCGAGCGGCACACCTTGCGCTTTTCAGCCATTTCAGAGAACTAAATCTTTGTGTGATCTCATGTAAAGCTTTAATTTCCATTACATCATTAGGGTATTTCTCTGTTAGACAAAGAAAATACTCATCTAATGTGTAAAGAATTGTTTATAGTCAATATCATCTGACTGAGGAAGTGAAATCATGAGTGGGAGTATATGTGAAAACACATATTAATGTGAGAACTTCATTCACGGATAATTAAATGTCTTAACACTAATGTTTAATAAATTATTTCAACAGTGTTGGAGGTTTCAATAGTGCTTATGAGAGAGATTCAGTAGTACGTGATTGTTTATCTTATACAATTATTTTTAGCTACTTGGAAATGGAAACATTGCTAAAGAAAGATCATAATTTGGTACGATCTTGTTTGATACTTCACAAGCATAGTGTCTATTGGATCTTATGTTTAGCTGTGATTACTCAACAGTAATGACCTTTTAAAAAGCACATCTCTGAAGATTTTTTGCCCCTGATCTGTTTTACAGCCTCACGTCTTTGGTATGTTTATGAAATCCATGTCAATTTCTTTTTTTTTTCTTTCTTTCTTTTTTTTTTTGAGTCCACACAAAATCTAAGAAGAGAGAGTTACACCTGTTGATCATTGTTGCATTCACCAAGTAAAGTTGTGGCTCTTGCTGGAGCCAGAAATCCTCCAGCACTCCAAACAAACTGGACACAGCTGCCAATTTCTGTTCTCTGAACACGCTCTGAAAGTTACCCCCGGTGAGACGTTTTACTATTCATATTAGCTCAAGGCATGGCAATGGCGTTTTTCCAAGTGACACGAGTAGCGAGCGGGATGCTATCAAGTGCTCCCGATTAACCTACAAAATGAGTCTGCTGCGCGTATCAGTAATAAAGTGCTTCAAGGTCACAAAAGATTGTGTGCTTCATTTCATATACAAATACATGTCCATTCTTGACTTTTCAAATTTAACTTGGTTTAACAGGCCGACCCGTGGGTGTCTCTGCTCTGCTCGGCTCATTGTGACTGTCGTACAGGGGGGTGTTACCTCATCTGTGAGTCCTCAGTAACCTTGTGAAACCGCCACTCCCACTGTGCCTAAATCACTGTATTAACCTAGCACCTTTATTTGCCAGCAGAGCGAAAACACTCAGCTCAGCATTTTGGTGTAAAACTGCGTACATGGTACACAAAATGCGTACAGGTTGGCAGGTATCTAACGGCTGATTTCATGATATTGCTGGGGGAGGAATATGCACTCAAAACGATGTACTGTGTGTCGATTAATGGAGCCAGTGGACAACACAGTGGAGGGGAAAACTAATAAAATGAGCTATGATCTCGAGATGGCGAGTGGGTGCGAGAGTAGCGGCTCTTTTTGTGCGTTTTTGTGGCAGGAGTAGGGAGGTTAAAAAATGTCCTTGGTTGAATTTCAGGCTGGTGATGTTAATGGAGACAGTCCAAGTTCAACAGATGAGGTCAGTCCCTACTGAGGTTGTTTGTGTATGAATGATTGTATACATAAATGGCTGTATATGCAATATACATTTGCCCGTGGGTAAGTACAGTATGTGTGTGCAATGCATTTTAAAGTGGAGCTCTCGGTACTTGACGGTATACGCGGGTGCACAGAATGGATGCTTATGTGCGTGTATGTACGTATTCTACTTAGAAATGTGATTTCGACCTCATCGGCCCTTGCTGTAGCCGGGAAAGAACTGGTCGAGCAGCATCTGGAGCATCTTGTTTTGGGTCATGACGTAGTCCTTGCCCAGGTCGTGACGGCAGGCGGGGCAGGTGTACACCTTTGCTCGGAACGACCGCTGGAGACAAGTCTGCGAGAGAGAGAAAGAGAAATTCACACACGAAACGCGAAGAACGAGGGATTCTAAAGCTTACGGATACATCCGCTCTGTACGCACCTTGCAAACGTTGTGTGAGCAGATGGTGGTGATGGGTTGGAAGGCCAGCTCCTGGCAGCACACGCACATGAAGATCTGCTCCATCTTGCGCAGGAAATTCTTCATATGTGAACAAGGGAGAAACACATTCAAGGACAAATTTATCTCTACAGTCTTATCCTGTCAGAAGTGTGTCAGTGATACTGCCACTTTAACTAGCGCAAGCCTACATCCACCTCTGCCAAACCAAACTGTGACTGACTGGAAATCAGGAAATCAAGAGGAAGCTGACTCAGGCTAAGATTTGAAGAGGAAGGGGGATCGTTTTCATGGATCAGTGAAGTTCAGAGAATTCCACTGCTGTGTGAGATGCTTTGTGAACACAGTGTCGAGAAGATGCGTTAGCGCGTCAGGATTCGTACCGGTCCCTCTTTAAGGTGTTCCATGGCTTCATCCCAGAGCTTCTTGTTGGCTGTGTCCTCTCGGATCAACTGCCGCTGCTGCTCTGACAGCTGGAAGGTCTCCTCTATCTTCACCCGTTTAGAGGGAGGCTCTTCTGCTGGTGGCGTTTCTGGCGAGCACACAGAGATAGAGACTGAAAAAAAAAAAGCAGCTACAGCTGAAGTGTGAGAGATAATAACGTTTACAGTGGTGCGTGCCTGATGGGAGCAAAATCCTGGTGGAGTTTTTAGCTGATAAATATCAAATATTTAGAAACTATCTTAAAAGAAGTTTCACTGCTCACGCCGTTCTCACCTGTCCTCTTCTCACAACACCTTGTCTGACCTGCTTTGAGCTTCAACTGTGAAAGCACCCACCACTATCTCTGGTTGTCTTCTGCTCTCCATTACTTTGAGGCTCCTGCTCTTCTTCCATACTGGCCATCGGCTGCATGTCCTCCTCCTCCTCATCGTTTTCCTCTTTCTCCTTGATCTTGCGTTGTCTTCGTGGCCTCCCCCTCCCGGGATAGTGCTTGCTCCGGCCGCCGCGACCGGGTCTGGCGCAGGCCTCCTTCTTCGTCTTGTTAGCCATGGCCGCCAAATAGCCCGGCGGGTACTGCGGACACACGGGGGGAAAAAAAGGCATGAGAATCAAGCAGACTGCTCTCTTATTTCCATGGAGACAGATGTCCCCTGATGCAAGAATTACTGCATTAGGGGATATCTGTAGGTCACACACATGCAGGCACACAGGTGGGCTAACCTGAACAGCAAGGCCCAGTTTCTTGATCCTCTCCAGTCCTTCAGGTGTCCACGGTGCTGGTTCCAGATCGTCCCGTCTCAGCAGGTACCGCCACACCAGGTAACCACACTTTCCAATCTCTGGCCAGTACTTTACCACCTAAAATTCACAACACGCAACCAGAGCAGCATTAAATGCATCAAATTCAGAGCTGATTTTGAGTGTTGAGTGTTAGACTTATTCCAGCTACTCTCTAAAGTGGGTTTTGGGGAGCCCCAGATTAGTTACAGCTGTAGGATTCTGGGATTGATTGCCTCTCTCACACTGGCTTTTGACAGTCTTCACTTGATATAGGGAGATTCTGGTTTACAGCCTCCAGCGAAAATGTGTCCGTACCTTGTAAATACCATCGTAGCGGTTTCCCTCCTCAGGAGCGTATTTGCTGATACGTCGACCTTTGGAACTGCGCACGACCCTCACCGGCTTTCCTGCCCGCCAGTTCCTGGACTCTGCCCCATCTTTGTCATTCAGGGGTGCATCGCAATTTAAGGCCAATGCCCTGGAAGGAGTCAGGATACATGGGAAAGAGATTTGTGTTTACCAAGTCTGACTAAGGATTAGGGATGTTAATGAATAAGTTATCACTTGCTATTAAAAAGTTAATCCCTTAAGCTTATTTATTTGGAAAAACAAACAAAAAACCTGTAGTAAAATCTGTGAGCTTTACCTTTGCAAAACTACTTCTTCAGAGGAACCGCAATAAGATTCAATTAGAGCAGTGAGGCTTATTTGATTTCCTGTCCTGGGATATGATGGTTTAACTCAAATACCTTTCAGATAATGCATCACATGAGTATCTTAAAAAATAGTGAAGGTTTAACTATCTAAGCATGACTAAACACACAAAGAAATTCAGCCTCAACTGAGACAGAGTTCAGTAGAAGACATTGTATGTTTTCAAGACAATTCTATAGTCCTTTAAGTAACGAATCATACCCATAGGATCAAACGCATGTAGCAGAAAGGCCCTCTTCAAGTGTCCTACCTGTTCATGTGTGTCAGAGTCTGGTCAAAAGAGTGCTCTCCGATCCGTTTGTTTCCTGAGAGGTCACGACCCCCACTGCCCGTGTAGGTGAACTCGTCTCCCCGGTCCTTCAACAGATCACATAAAGTGGTAGCCAAGTGAACATCCGAATTCACGAGGCTGCGAGAGTAAAATATCCTTGAAAACAAAATACAAATGACCCACCACTTCATCCTCAAACCCCCCTGCCAACACCAGTGAGTAGGAGCCATCGTTACTGCGCCCGTGGATACCGCCCACATGTGGCCTGTGGACACCTGCCTCACTCACCTGCGGGGGGTAAAAGGATTTTAGATTATGCTGATAACATTTAACATATAGTCCACAATGATACTATATTGACAGTACATAAAGTATAGGATGGGAAACTACTTGATTTCTTGGTTTTATCTGTAAAGACAGCTAACCTGTACTCTGAATTTCCAGGTGGTTCCAACAGGAATACCAGGTATGGGTCCATAGTGGTTTGAAGGAACAATTGTGCATTCTTTAGTACGCCCCACACAAGCCATACCCTGCAATTACATCAAGACAGCAGACTCTAAGATATGTGCACAAAAATATCATTAAAGGTCCGCAGGCATGTAAATGCCTTTAGATCATAGCTATGTAGTGCTAACAGCAGGGTGATCATGTGTATGTCAAATCTTGCAAGGTATTAAAGTGGAATTTTGAGGACGAAGGATGTTTTACTCTCAGAAATGATAAGTGTTCCATTTTGGAGGCGTACAGGACATCAAAAGGGAGGATACAAAAAGCTTATAGCAGAGACAAGAATTTTATTTTAAGGGTTATACAATTGCGATAATGTGAAAGTCGAGTATAAATGCTGTGTGACTCACAGCACTTAAATGTGCCCAAACACACAAGCCAGGCTGTTTTCAATTAGTCCACAGAGAAAGGGAGCATTCTGGTAAAGAAAGGAGTTATTTTCCATTGGCAGTTCCAGGAAAGTGGCTAAGTCATGCCTAATGGCATTGTTCACATTACACCATGGAGCAGAGCATCAGGGAGACAGCCAGGCCAGGATGGAAACGAGCCACACAATATCTCAAAGTGTTGCCATGAGAAGACTCTGAGGAGATTTTGAGGAAAATATTTAACAGTATGCTTAAAACAGATGCTTTTTTAAACCAAATTTAAACACATGTCAGCTGTCTCATTTTCTGCCTCAGCAACTAGAATAAGGTAATTTTGCTTTTTGCCAACTAAAAGTAAAATGTCTGAGCGTACAAAATTTCTGACCCTGGAATCGTGAAAACGGAAATGAGGAGGTGTACAAAGTGTTCTTCGGTCACGTTATGATTATATGACAAGATAATAGTCAATAATACATTAATATCTAGGCATTTGCAACCGAATGTTATGACTCACGCCGACATCACTAAAATCCAGGAGCCTGATCTAAAGTTAAGTAAATATTGAGTAATGTTGACTGAATCAGAAACTTCTGATCTGATCACCTGATCTGAGAGAATGAGCTGCGGTGTGCCCTGGCTCTATGTGAAGGAATTTCAGAGTAGCACACACAAAACGTCTAACATGAAACAAACCATTTATCTCTGATCAAGCACCACACGAGACAGAGCAGGCGGCAACTTAGAGTAAATATTAAACACATTAATACTCAAGAACAAACCAGCTTGCAGGGGTGAACGTAATAAAATGCACGCGCCTGTATACAAACCTTGAAGAGGAAGTCTACAGCTGCTTCTTCTTTTTTTTGAAATTAAGTATTCTCAGTAATCTGGTTGTGATCTGATGTTTTTTTTTTTCAGTTCATTGCTCACTGCAGCAAGTGTCACAGCGTAAAGCCGACTGGTGAGAAATGAAAATAGTTTTTCTATCTCTTGCACTGAGCAGGCAACTTGAGCCTACATGTGCCCAGTATAAGAAATAGAGGCATTTTTCTATTATTTTGGCATTTCACCGATGGCAGACTTTTGGAAAACAATCTGGAAAAAGTTAATGTTGCTGAAAAGCTTTTGACACAAACTTCTTTCTCATATTTATCCACGTAGCCTTTGCTCCTTCTAAGAACCGCAGGCTTTCTCTCAGGGTTGCTGTTCTAATTTACTCTCAGTCTTACAGAGCAGCTGCCAGTCCACCTGGTGAGCAGGTGTGCCTTAGGCTGCCCCTGGGTCTCACCTTTCCCCAGTCCCTTTGACTCTCAGTTGTTGCCGAGGGCATCTTGGCTTTCTTCTTGCTGGCTTTGAGCTTCTCTCCCGCCTTCACCACCTCACTGGTGTCGTTTTTACAGGTGGGGCAGTACCTGGCAGAGTGAGAGGAAATGCTTTTTGTAGATGTAGGCAGGTGTGTGTGTGTGAGTGTGGTGACAACTAAGCCCTGGATAATGAGGTGAAGATGCTGTTTTAACATCTAAAAAACCAGCAGTTACCTATCTGTGTGGTTGCATTCAATACAATCGAAGATCTGTGCTTTTGATGTACGATGTGGAAATTCAACAAAAACAAATGGGCATATTACATCAGACCTCTCAAATGTTTCATTTGAAGGATATCAGCTTTTCCCATCAAACAAAAGATTCAAAGTCCCAAAGGCAAGATTGAGCAGATTAAAGAACTTATCTGTTCCTCAGTCTGTAAATAGGCTTCAGTGTACCTGTGTAGACACTGAATATAGAAGTGAGCAATTAAAGCGACTGCACTGCACCTACTTATTGGCGAGGTCTGATGTGTGTTTATCTTTCATTGTATTTTTTAAATCTGAATTTAAGGCATCTATGTATGAGCATGATTATTTTGGAAGCCAATCATTCTGCAATATGCAACTTACCAAAGTGTGACGTGGAGATTTAAAGCCTCCAGCGTACACACAATAGATATCTGGTAATGAACCTTTAACATGAAAAATATCATCATGTTCATTGATTATAGATTTTTCAATGAGGTAAGTGTGGATATAATGTTAAGAATTCTTAACAAGGTAACTTTTTTTTTTTTTTAGAAAAACCACCAATCTGTTATCTATGTAAAGCAACACATGATGCAGGAAACAGAAATGGAGGGTGTGGATCTTCCTCTCAGCAACTGTAGCAGCTGCCAAAAAAACCAATTACTTACACCCTCATTTCTGTTTGGCATAGACATTGAAAGCTGCTGCATTAGATAAACGCACACCTGTGACTGCATTATGTCATTATTTTATATTGACTTTAACCTCAATTACCACTTAATTACTGCTTAAATGCGCTCCAGCTCACACCAAACACCATTAATCAGCCTTTTCAAATGTACTGCGTATCACAGGATCTTGTGGCTAATTGCTCAGCTACGCTCTTCCCTCACCAGTCCTCGTCGTCTGGGATGGTGGCTAGCGGCGGGTTGAGGCAGTAGATGTGAAACGCCATGTTGCACTCATCACACAGCAGCTGCATGTGAGCGTCCTGCTTCCCGCCGCACACGCAGCAGGAGCAGAAGCGACACTCGGCGTCAGGGTCGGCCTTGCAGTGCTTGCACTCCGGCCCGCTCTTCCCTGGAGCCGAGAAGAATGAGGGAAACATTCATGCGCGTGTGAACAGAAAGCTGATGATGATATGGTATGGCCCTCTGATACATACGCTTAAACTGTCCATCTGCAGCTGAGAGTGCACGAGCCCCTGGTTTCTCCACCTGGTAGATTTCATCCAGAAACTGAACCTTGCAATCTCCGATCACATCTCCAGGACCCCTGGACCGAGGGCGAGAGACACAGACATAGGCAGGCAGAGAGACAAAGAGAGAGAGAGAGAGAGAGAGAGAGAGAAAGAGATGAAAGCACAGGAACAGAAAACCAAAGAGATGTAAAGATATGTTATTGAGAGTGTTACAGACGGATGTAAAGGAGACACACATCACACATTTTGGTAAGCAACAAAAACTACGACTGGCAAGGCAGATGTTTTAACAAAGAAAATAACAACAGCGTTCGTCCAACGCGTCACCCTCCCACCTAGGAGTAAGATCCTCACCCGAGGAGGATCTTGACTCGGAGCTCCTTGTTGGTGCGAGAGGTTTGGTTGAGGGCTTGAACCTCGGCGTCGAACCAGAAGCCCCTCTCATCTGGTGTCTCCATATTGTAGTTGACCATCACATGCATGCCCACCTGGAGCTGGTCCCACCGCAGCAGGGTCCTCGCACGCGGTCGCACATCCACCGGTCGCATCTCCACCACGCCGTTCTCTGGGTAGCTGGGGAGGAAAGAAACAGAGAAAGTGGGAATGGGGTGGGGTGTGGCGGGTTTAGGTGTGTGAAATATTTATGACTGCTGTCATCACCCTGGTTTTCACACAGCTGTCTTATCTACTGTGAATACAGTCCTCGAGAGAATAACTGTTACAGACACCTGCAGCATTTCTTGTCTGTAAAAAGATGGTTTTTGAATATTTCACCATGAGGTCCATAAAATAAATTTGCATCTCATGACAGCTACACTTCTCACCCAGCCAATGTGTTTTTTGGGAATTCAATAGTGCTCACTACGCATTAGCTACATGCACCATCAGATTGTTTGAGCTGCCTGTTTGAGCGCTTGACGTCAAATGTATCCTAATGAACAATGTAAAAATCCTCAGGAAAACCTTGCAAATTTAAAGCCAGTAAAAAGCAGCTATTCAGAACAACGGTGTTCTGTGAAAACAGATGTGAATAGAAGCTATTTAAACAGCTCAATGCATGAACCCACTGGCTGCTCTACCGCAACATAGATCTTCCTGTGCAGGAACGTGCAAGTCCATGCACGTCGACTGAAGTCCACACAGAGGGGAAAAACTCTGCAGTACAAGTGGATTTTATACAGAAAGCAAATTCAGATAATAAGACTCAGAAAGCAACTGAAACCTGTTGAAATTCTGTCCAGAAGCGTGTGATGGTGGGATGACTTGTTGCCCACATTAATTATCAGTTTATTCAAATGTGATTTCAGCCACATGATCTGTCTTCTTCTATCAAATTAAATATGATTATCATCAAAGCAGAGCACAAAATGATGTTGTTGTTTTTTTTCCCTAGCTTAATTTGCTACAATGTTTAAGCACAAGTCTATTTAAAAAGACAAGCCAGGCTTTTAGCTTGAAACTCCACTAGAAGAAGTGAAACAAGGCCAAACATTCTTTTACCAATAAAAATTTAAATTTAGATTGGACCAGTTTTACACATCAAGTCTTCAGGGCAAATTCCACAGATACAATGAGAATTTTTTTTAAATTCTACACAGAAAAACATACATGACTTTGCTCCATTTCCTAAACGTTTTGTAGATTTTCAAGGACTTGCCTCTATGTAGCATGAGACATTTGCACACAGCAGCTGTCTGACGGGGTTTTTGAAGCCAAGTATTATGATGGATTTTCACCGCCGTGGCCTCCTTCCAAAGTTAATTTAATACAGCAACCTTACAGCCATTGGCAAAACAATTTTCTTGCTGGTTTAGTAAAAGTCAGACCAGTATTTTCCAAGTTATCATGTACGTATAGACGGGAAATCAGTCCACAGCCCTCTCCAAATTCTTTTACTAAATTACACATTTTCACTGGACCCCCCGCCCCCCCGGAGTTGTTGTTTTATAAGGGAGCCAGACAGAGCGGAAAATGATCATCATCCTCCACAGTGGCAACGTTATATTAACTGTATAATGCTGTTCGTCAGACATTTAAGAAAGCAAGAAAATCCCAGTCTGGTTTGATCAAGCTTGAGTCATCTACATCCTGAGTGCAATTTCTGGGAACCGCTGCACCCTCTGCCCCAGTCAACAGTAGCACAGTTAGGTGACTAAAGATGACCAACAGCCAAGATAAACACAGAAGTACATGACAGAGTAAGGTTGAATAAACGTTCCATACAATCTAAAAATGTTCGTCCTTTCCCAAGTGTGAAATGGCTGGCAAACCTGGAGTGGATGTAAAGAGGTTAATTGCACAGGCTTCCTGCCCGCCAATCATAATTAAGCTGTGAGGATCAGGCCGGACTCAGAGATGAATTGACAGCTCGCCTGCTTGCCAATAGCTGGAATTATGCTTACGGATGAACAATGTGTTAGCACTGAAGTTTAACTGCACAACGGCCCGCAAGCCCAGGTCTCCTCACACAGTGAGAGGTGAAGGGGGAACTAGAGAATTGTGTGCATGAGCGAGCAGCATGTGTTTGCATTTTCTTTTGGGGGCTGAGCCTAAACCGGGTACTTTCTGCACGGTCTGCACTGACGCAGAAACAGTGACTGACTGCCTGTTGAGCTCGGGCTACAGTTGGCTAACGTTAACTGCAATGCCCGACATTTTAAGGTTTTATCCCATCAGAATATGCACCTATGCTTTGCCTTGTTCCTGACAAGACTGTGCTGCATATTTTAAGCTGTTGTAAATTAGCTGGAGAGGGCCCGCAGAGACAGACTGTTAAAGAGTTGTAGCACACAGCTAGCATACTCCCAGTAAGAAGAGGCCGGGGCACAGTGCAGGGATTTCCTTTTTTAGGCCCAAGGGATTACTGCGGTTTTTGGGTAGGGAAGGGTGGGAGGGGTGGGGGGTTTGAATACAAGCAATACAAACACATGCAGACACACACCAACATGCACATGTGTGTACACACACGCACACACAGTAGAGGAATATCAACCCTGGGAGCACAATGGGACTCAGCATGAACAGAAGGGGAACACGGAGCAACACAAGGGGAACAGAAGTACCAGAGTTTAAGACCACACAGGCTCGGACTGTCTGCGCTGCTACACACTTGTGAAGATCAAGCTACATATGCCCCAGTAAAAATAAATAATAGCATAAAATGACAATGTTATAAAACTATTGTAAGCTGGAACAAGTTAAAAGGCCTGACGTTATGTAAAAATGATGACTACATTTCATTTTGTCAGAGGGGACGTTTAAGGACAGACGCTACAGTGCAATGACTGCGAGAGTAAAGTATGATTTAATTCCATTCATAAACATGCAAAAGGCAAAGGAAATACATAATGGCTACACTACAATCACCCCAGTGTGGAAACATGACTGTCCACTGTATTGAGTCATTTCAACCTCTGCAATGTGAAATATGCGTTTTAAAACCCTTGCTACTTTTGTCTTCGTTATTTTACCCACACTGAACAATTACTAACTGATTCAAACTCCCAGTCAGATCTGGCCGGAGCACAGATGTCAACAAAATGCCTTCTGGTAACTATAATCTAATTTATAAAGACTAAAAAGAGAAAACATGTTCAACCGTTCAAACCTGAGATAATACAATGACCAGAAGAATAGAAAATGCTGTGGTCTGTGTTGAGTTGGATCATTTTGGCCCTGAAAACAACTGCCAAAGATTTTGGAAGTGATTCAACGAGAGACATCAGTACTTCATGCAACTGCCCATGGCCGATGGGTGGAGGCTACTCTCTATGGACGTTGCTTTCAAGTTCATTCCAAAAATGTGCTGTGTGGCGGCCACTCCATTTATCTTATTTGCCCTGAATGTCCCTTAAACCATTTATGAACAATTCTAAAATGTTAAGATATTAAAGCAACACTATGTAACATTTTGTTGTTACATAAAACAACATGATTTTTTAGTATATATTGTGATGAAGCTATGTACTGAGAAGGACATTTAAAGCAGATGTATACACCAGTACCTGTACCTGTAAACAGCTAATAATGCTCAATACATTGGCCTGAACACTGTATCAGTTTAGCTGTGGTGAAACACCTGAACACTTGTACAATGAAATGTTTTATCTGCTGTAAAATGTCTTGGCATCCAAACAAAATGATTTGCTTTCTATATTTTCTCATAAATTTCAACATTACATTCATAAACAAATGTGTTTTACTTGTTCTTAGATAATTCTCAAACATGTCCATCTCCTCCTTCAGGCTTGCTGCTACACATAAACATGTGCTGTTTCCTCTGGTAACAAATACACATTGTTTTCCACTGAAACTGTTTTTCCACCTGCAGATATCACACACCCTAAATAAACAAATCTGAGCTGCAAAGCCTGAAGGTCTGAAATCTAACATTTGCAGCATCAGTGCTAAATCTCCACACAGAGTTAACTTGACTATCCGCCTACGCTGTCACAGTGGCTAGACCCAAAGTCTCGTATTACAAAGTAAAGTGTAACTTTCCCTGGAGTTGTGGGAAGAAGGGAGAAAGACTCTCAGGCACCGAAGAGGTAAACAAGACACTGAAATCATGTCAACACTCCTATGAATGCATAGTGTACCTAAATGAAATTTAGAAACATATTTAATCAGCTGTGAAACTGAAACAACATGACTTATCGAAAGAAGAGCTCTCAGAGCCTCCTCTGTTATGAAACCATCATTAACGTTGTGTGTGCTCAGTTGAAGTCCCTGTAAAGAAGGAGAAATGGAACAGAGAAAATGAGAAATCCTCAATTTACTGATAAGCAGCTGAGTTAAAAATACTCTGACACTAAACAAGCTATCTGAATATAATTGCTTTCTCAGTAGCAAGGGAAAGTGACTGCAGTCTCTCTTAACCTCGGCTTTGTGCGTAATTGAGGCCAAAATGAGAAGCTTTAACTTTTTAAAAATGTGTATCTAAATTACTTTAATTTTAAGATGAGACAAAATTTAACTTCAGTCACAAGAAGCACACTAGAGAAAAACTTCAGGTATTATTAAAAGGCTAGTTTGCTGATGTTCAACCAGAATGTGATCTGCTGTGTGCACACACACATATATGTCTGTGTGTGTGTGTGTGTGTGTGTATGTACAGGGCCACCAACATCAGGGGAACACTGGTTTAGCTGCAGGAATAATTTGTTAAAAAGACATATTTATGAAACATTTATATGTCACATAAAAGCTGCTTTTTTAATCCTCCTAATTTTCCTTGACATAATGGTTGAAAATAATCTTATTTCTCTCCCTATAATGCAGAAAATGGTTCGGTCTGTCATGCTTTACATACAGTATATAATTTTTTTACAGAAGCACTAGCAAGCAATTTTAGTTGTATTTTTTAAAATATTTTTTAAATGTAATGGTTCCTCTGATTTGGTTATTAAGGATGTGAAAATTTCTAACTCTAACTCGACTAAATGGAATTCAGTGATAATTAATTTTACAATTTTCAACAGTGCGTTTCCTACTGTGACATGTAAAAAAAAACCCTATAAACTACACTGTCAAAAATTGTATTCCTTATAAATATGAGCCCAAATTTAGCATACTAAACTGTATATCTGCCAACATATATACACTCATACCAGTATAACTGTAATAAGTCACCTAGTGCTTTGCCTGGGAACAATCAATGACTGCTCTGTGCGGAAAAGGAGACAGAGAGTGGGCGAGTGAGAAAGAGAAACTAAACTGAACCCAAACTTCATTTCATCCTTATTTCATTGTCCTTTGGTAAATTAGAAACTGCAGCAGATAAAGCTGTCAGCGGCACTCAGGTGGCAGCCGTGCTCAGATAATGGCAAGCCAACTGCCACAGCTTTAGATCCTGGTGAGATCTCTTCCACTGCATATGTGGATCCTCGCTAATTAGAAGACGGAGCCCATTTAAGACACGCTTATGCTTCTCTTTTGAGCAAATCCTTCCCAAAACGCCAATTTCCCTTTAAATAGCTACATATCAAGAATGGTATAAAATAATAATAATAATAATAATAATAATCTGGGTTCACAGAGGACATTTTGACATTGTAGAAAAAGCCTGGGTGTTACTGAAACACTTGAATATAATGAAGCCATTGTTAGTCTTACAAGTCATGACACTGTGACAGTGAGCCAGCATGCACAACAACAGAGCCCTGAGACTGAAGCATTATTAATTATACTATTTACACCTGTCCACCCTGACATGTAAAATGCCTTTCACTGGGCAAAGATTTCGCTAGCAGGGGGTGAAAATGCTCCTCTTAGCCCCGCCAACATGTGGATTCTGAGAACTTGTCTGGGATTTGTCTGGGGCTAATCATGTTGTCTAGCAGTCGCACTGGAGTTGAGCGATAGGGACAAATGTTATGTTTTTTTGGAGACTTAATTAAGACCAAGTCTATTCCTCATCCTAGCACATCGTACAAAGGAAGAAATCATTTCATTTTAGCCAGATTATGTCACAGGAAACCGATTTTTTAATCAGTCTGTAACTCTGAAAGAAGATGTCAATATTCCATTTGCAAATAACAAGTATATAAGTCTACTCAAAGGCCACATGGGCATAAATTATATATGCCCATTTTATGTCTATATTTGTTACTCTCTCCACTGAGAATCTTAAACATATGCTGAGCTCAGCCAAGATTTAACCATGAAACCATATCTGAGTCTTGTTATGGAGCAATGCACACACATTGTACACACACACACACACACACACACGCCACCTCAGTTCCTGGGAGCAGCACAGAGGAGGTTCTCTCAACATATCGCTCCCTTTGATTTTGTGGCTCATTACATTCTGCAGAAATGCCATCCAGAGCGGCTTCATGCAAAAACATGGCGGTTCCTTTCGTAGGGCTAGTTTTCTCTGTCTCAACACTATGCAGGCAGGTGTTTACGGGGGCGCGGGGGGTGGGGTGGGGGGAAGTATGCGTGTGTGCGTGGGAAGGCAAAGCAATCTTACCCACCCTCCACTTTTCTCTGCCAAACAAAATGATGGGAGAAACCTGGAATGGCGTGCTCAGGACAGAGAGGGGGATAGTATGCATCTAGTGGAAGGCAAAAGAATAAATTAGACGAGTCGCCAATAAAACAAAAAGCTGAATATTTAGATCTTTGTAGTTTGTGACTGTTGCTTCTCAGCGGCACAAACGCTGGGCTTGTTTTCGTGGCTCAGTTGGTGAAGACACAAGTCACATATTACTGTGGCGTCCTGGGTTTAAAACTAGCGTGGGACCTTTGTTGTCATTCACGTCTCCCTCTTGACTGTCAGTTATCAAATAAAGCAAATGAGGAACATGAGGCAAAAACAATAATCTGAATAAACCAAAAAGAGGATAAAAAATTAAAACGATTAAATTTAAATAAGAAGTGGTGTGTGTTTTTGGATAGTCCCTGCAGGAACGCTCCTGTCCTGTTGCAAATGAAGAAACAACAAATAAAATCAGAATACCGGGGATTTGGAAGATTGAGTCAACGTCAACTGGGAATGATGGCTGCATAAAAGAAAACACACATTTACTGCTCAACAACCCTTGATTCAGTTTCTCTGGTGCAACATCCCATGACAGACACACACACACGCGCACACACACAACACGATAGACGCAGTGAGGAGGCTATGTCTCACCAGTGGCATGTTCACAGCAATTACAGACAAAGCTGAAGGAGGCAAGCAAAAGAAGTAATGCTCCTGAGAACTCGTGAGTTACCATGGAAACGTCGGCTTCTGAATGAATTTGCTGGAAACGGGGAGCGCGAGAGATAGAGTCCAAATTGTAGCATCCACTACACAAACCCCCTCTCTCCATACCCTGGACTGCCAGGAGAAAGCAGAGGCTGCTATTCCCAGTGCCTCACTGTTACTGATGCTTGCAACCACTAGTATGTATTTATGTTTGGTGGACATTTTTATCTAGAATGTCACACAACAGCAGCATGAGCGAATACATTTTTAACATGGGCACAACTAGCAAACCCTATTTTCTGTTGTGCCATAAGCCACGGTGTATGCAGTGAATAAGGCGCACAATCAAACTTTCCTATTTGAGGTGCAGCACTGTAAATTCCAATCCTGAACAGCAATTTACCATCTAGGATGACTTTAATTCATCTGAGCAAAACGCTGCCATAGTGACACTCATCTCCACTGTGCACTTTTATTGAAACCCAGTATAACTCGATTGTTGTCACTGCAACTGAGGCGAGTTCAGTCGCAGCAGAAACGTCCCCCAGCATAATGAGCCATCACTTACTCGTCGTATTTAATGTGGTAAATTACATCCTCTTCTCGCTCCTTGCTCTCCGTAGCTGCTGTAGAGTCTGTCTGAGAGGTGGAGGCTCCGTTACTCTCCGAGTTTAACACAACATTATTCCTGTTACTGTCTATGGTTTGGCCCTGGCCATGGGCCTGTCCCTGCTCGGCCTCCAGCTTTCCATTAGTCCTTTTTGGGGGCCGGCCCACCTTGCCCTTGGTGGGCGTTATCTGTCCTTTGGGAGCGCGTGTCACATTTTCGATGCAGGCCTCAAACCAGGCGCCAATGCTGACGTCTCTGCAGTCCACCAGCTCGTTAATCTGAGGAGACACAAAGACAAAAATAACACCTGGTCTCATCTGATCCCATCTGTCCGTTGTTTAAGGAAACACACCAGTGTCTTCATATGTTTTGGCCCGTTTGCTTCACAGTTTAGCTTGGCATGAAAATCAACTTTCAGAGACAAATAGAAAATCAATCAGAAGCATTCTGTTGCCTATATGTTTTGTCAAAGTTGTGTTATTTCTGCACGGTAAAGCTACTCTGAAAGCTTTTGTGTGTTGATTATATACTGTAGCATTTCACATTTCACAGGTGGATGT
This sequence comes from Lates calcarifer, assembly GCF_001640805.2. NCBI lineage: Eukaryota > Metazoa > Chordata > Actinopteri > Centropomidae > Lates > Lates calcarifer. The sequence continues at coordinate 11,090,284 of NC_066841.1, read as the reverse complement.
CTTATCTCGATCAAGGTGAAAGCCTCTGCAAATGTATTTGTCAGACTACATACAAGAACTATTACCAACAGTATCCTGGAAGAGAAACGTGCACGAGTAATGTGATGAGTTATATCTTATGCTTAATTAATTCTCTGCATGACATGTTTTAAATGAGTTTCATGATGTTAATCTTCAAATGCCCCTGTGCACAAATGTTTGAGATGTGCTCTTGAAATGAATTCCATCCATGGCACCGGTTGTGTCTGGTTGTGAATACTGAGTGTGTAGTGAATGCTTAAAGCCTGTAAAGGCATGTGACCTTCATATCCAGTGAAGTTGCACAGTTTCCAACTCATCTACTTAGTTACAGTATTGATCTTCCTGCACGCTGGATTGGACTTTTGGCAACAATAAGATCCCAGTCCCACACATATAATTCTCAGACATGTTGGTCAGCCAGCCGGCAAAGCTCAGTAGAACACAGTAGAGCGCGGTAGCACTCGCACATTTATTAGTTTTGACTGTAGTCTATTTATAATCTGTAAGTTGGTTAGAGACAGGGTTTTAAAGACCTGTTTCTTATGTGCGGTTTGGCATGTGCCCTCCTGACAAGATGAGCCACATGCTTGTGTGTGCATGTCATTAGCCCTTATAAATTAAAGCCATTCAGGGCACCAGATCTATAGACGGAGAACTTAAATTGTGAGAACAGAAGGGTAAATTTGGCACCAACACACGTACTCTCACACAAGGACACATAAATACGAGTAGGCTCCAGTTATTTTGGCTGGAACACAATATCTAAGCAGTGTGAGGCGCTACAGCAGAATAAAAGTGGAGAGGAATGGAGGACTGCTGATGAGTAGAAGAAAAAAAAAATCACCACATGCACGAAGGAAGCCAAAATCATATTCATGTTTGTGCTTTCTCTATTGGCACTGCAATGACAACAGCTGTATAGTATCAAATACAATTCTAGAGAGGCACATTACGGTTTTCAACATGAAATTCTGACATTACACAGACTTCATATTTACAAGGTGGTTTGGAGTTTTCAACAGCAGTCACGCATTAGATACATTTATTTGGTAATTTGAATAGACATCCCAACAAATAAGAGTGCCCTGCCCAAAAATATCTGGCAGTGACTTTGTTGTAGGCCATTAAATTTTCTGAGATGTAACTGAGAGTCTGAGCAAACAGTTTCATGCAAAATCTTGCAAATAGCTCCCATCCTCACCTTGTACACACCAATGCCTGGGTCGACTAGTGTGTTTCTGCTGGATGTGGGGGGCTGGGTGTCCCGTACCGGACTGGAGGACTTGAACCCATTTTTGGTACTGGTTGAGTTACTTGGTGGTGCTGGCGTCCGGCTTGGTTTCGTTAACGGTCCTGGTAGTGATGCTGCTGCTATCATTGTCTATATTGGTGTTGGTTTCCATAGCAGCGGGGGAGACGGGAGCTGGGGAGTTGTGGCTCTCAGACCTGGAGTCAGTGGGGGGAGCTGAACTACAGGAAACGCCCGAGGAGTCCTTGGTGGCGGGGCTGTCTGGAGGGTCGGTCTGAGAGCGAATCAGCAGCTGGATGATGTCGTTGAGACCCACGTTGTAGTCAAACAGTGTCTGTCCATCCTCCATCTAAAAAAATTACGTAAAAAATTAAAAAGGCCCTGAAGCATATGAACAGACACACATGTATGGATGCAAAAAGCTCTACTTATCAATTATTTTCATTATGTACTAATCAACGAGTTATTTGTTCATTTGTATATCAGTCATCTAGTCCACAAGATATAAAATATAATGACAAGAACCAAATATTGTCAAATTGGTAATTTACTAATAACATATAAAAACACATAAAACACATAAAACATGTGTATATATATATATATATATATATATATATATATATATATATATATACAGGTTAGAAGAAGCTAGTTTAGCAGTTTACAAAAATATAAAAAACCACAAAAATTGCTTTAATAAATAGTTAAATTTTTGCTCAAAGTTGCTTCAAAAATTTTCTGTCAGCTAGTCCTTACAGCAATGACCGCGTCTTATCTTACCAGACCCAAACACTGTGTATTTGAACAACAACACACATACAGATACAGATTTCCCTTCTTAAATTTTCTCCCAAATTCCTCTCCTAATAGATGTCCATGTGGTATGAAATGAACACCACTGCGCCACGGAGTGCCCTCGGACAATTACACGAGGCTGCTTGTCAAGGACAAACAAAGAACACGTTAGACAGAGACAACATTGAGCACAGTGAGATGAAAACAACTGTGTATTGTTTGTGCACTCAACAGAGAGGATGTTAAAAATACACACACACAGACACACAGACACACAGACACACACACACACACACACACACACACACACACACACACACACAGAGTACTTCAATAAATTTACATGCCTTTAAATACACAAGCGGTGGTTAAAGATGTTGCTTGGGGGTCCACAGCAACAACATCTGTTGTCTACTCTTAAATGAGCCAATGTTCAGCTGCTGATTAAACACACTGAACTACACACCAAGGTGAACTGTTCGGCTGATTTTGCCTTTTTTTCGAGCCAAGAAAAACATCACACCTATGGACTGGTATGCTGTTGGCACTACTGATTTACCGCGCCGTGATTTCCTTTACATATCCAAGCACAGCTCTCCACTCGCATATATCCCACACCGGTTTTCTACACAAAATAAAAAGAAAAATAAATAAAAGAAAATGAATGCATGAATTAAAGTGATAGGAGATGTAGCTGGGGGGAAAAGAAATGACTGGGTTGCTATGACAACCAAAAGAGAGCACCCCCCTCCTACCTACCCCCCCACCGCCCTCACCCCCATGAACCTGAATCATGTATACAATCTCTGTCGACTCCAACCCACAACTACCACCACCACCATCATCATCATCAGCGTGATCCTGTCAGGCAGCGCAGCGTATGGGCATCAGAAAATGGTTCTCTCTCTCTCTCTTTCTCTCTCTCTCTCAAAAAAAAAGAAAAGAAAACAAGCGCTTGAAAAACACGATAAGGGCCCATTAGAAAACCCATATCTACGCCTCTACCACAACCAGTCTTCTGTTAAGTATACAGTACAGCCACTGCCTCAGGAATGGAGCTTATGGCGGACACGCCAACTCATTACAGACATCAGCTATTCACTTCAGCCCTCAACCCCATAAGCCCATTGTGCTGGAGAAACGAGCATGGCCGCCACTCTCGCACATGCTCCCCTTCTCCTCTTCGTTATTTGAAAGCGAGGAGAGGAGAGCGGTTTGAGGCGTAGCAGGAAAGCAGTAGAGGGAGCAAGCGCAATTTCCCCATCTCTCCCTGTTTTTAATAGTCTCATGAAATTTAGATCAGAGGAGCAGTGGTGCAAACACAGCCATACAGTGATTGCTATACTCACCTGGCTGTCTGTCTGTCTTTCTGTGGTAGTCTATCTCAGCATTTCTTTGTCTATCTCCCTGCCTAAAGCTCAGTCGAATTAGTCTCAGTAATTGTCTATACGCCACTCTCTATCTGCCTCTTGCTACTTGATACTGCATTAACAAAAGAAGCGTCCTAAACAGACAATAATATTGCTGGCAGGACCCGCAGAAGGCAGCCACACGGTTGAGAAGTGCAGGTTAGATTCGGGTATCGGAACAATATACATACAGCAGGATTTCTTGCACCGCACCAAACCTCATAAATGATATCTATGCTGATTGTACCCCGCTTTCCTCATTACCATCAGTGTGATCAGCCTCTCGCTGCGAGGTGTTACAGTTCTGACTTCAGTCGTAACCAGCTGATCCTCAAAACAAAGAACCACCATCTATACAGGCAATGTTAAAGAAACGCTTCATGCATTCATAAATATTGACATGTTGACTATCTCTGGTGTGTAGGACGAATACCATCATCAAAGACATGAACATAAATAATGCAGCATAATTTAAAAAAACGCACACACACACACACACAAAAAAAAAAAAACACATTGCTTCTGGTATCTTCATTATGTGACTCGGTGAAATGTCGTTCAGTGTTCCAGAGGGAGACTTAAGTCCTGAGCACACATCATAACAAAGCTTTAGACAAACTGGAGACACTTGACTTGAAGATTTCTCGAATGGCTTGAACAAATCAGAGTCAAAAATCTTTGGCATGGCAACAGTGAGTGCGTGTGTGTGTGTGTGTGTGTGTGTATAGGAGTATCACATTGTTGAGAGGAATAAAATTAACACCTCTCCGCCAGGCTAATTTCTCTGTTGCATTTCGACAGGCGGTCTTTCAAGAACTAATTTCTTATTGTAACAGACACCAAAGTACAATGTCAGACAGAACATCAAACAAAGACAAGAGAAAGACCTGTGGCTGCTGCAAAAACATGCTGAACATCCAGACTGAGACCAATCTTGTCAGATTTCAAAAACCATACTGCCATTTCTGCATCAGATCATTTCTGTCATGGAACAAATCTGTTTATATTGCTTTGTTATCTAAGGCCAATAATGGCTTTTAAAAAGCGGAAACTGGGGGTGGAGAGATATTTGGTAATAATATTGCATTACATTTCATTATTGTGCCATCATTCTATCACAGTTTCTTGTTTTAAGGCTTTAAAAGCTCTTAATGCAGAAATCATTCTGAAATTTAAGTAACTCAGCAACACCTACTTAGTATCTGTGCCTGCATAATAATGATAGAATACATTAAGCTATTGCGTAAAGGTGGACCCAAAGCAATAGACCAAGAAATCACAGTGGCCCATTTAATATCAGCACCTAGTTCTAAAAAGAGGTTTAAAAGGTGTGAAACACAAGCCGGATCCGCATGGCTGGTAGAGAGGAGATTTCATGGCAGGGTAGAAAATTAGCCTCTTTTGCTCAGACAGGCCATCCAAACCCCTTACTCCTACACGATTTCTTCTTCACCCTTTTCTCCGCCCACAGCCAGTCTTAGCAAATGGCTGAGCAAAATAGGTCATATTTCCAAAAACAATGACATGGGATGTGTCTGTGTGCCTGCCATCTACCAAGCCTCCATCTTTGGTCTTTTATCCCTCATTCTGCCCACAGTCATTCAATCTTTTGCCAAAAATTTCCACTGCTACGTAAACACAAATAACTTGAATGGTGACGGATTGATTTTTGATTTTATATGCAGCTCTTCATAACTTCATGTATGGTAGGTTTTAACCATGGTGCACACCTGTAACTGTGACAAGGAAGCACAGTTCAGTTTTGTCAATTTCCTGATTTGTTGCCATGAAAAATGACAAACATTTCAACTACTTTGGACAAAATTCCATAATTACATCAAACAGTGGTTTCAAAATACCACTATGTCACTCTAGGAAAGTGCTATAGAAGGAGCCTATACAATATCTACAAGGTTTACTGCATTTCTACCTGTTTTATGTATGTATGTATAAATAGCCATTTACACGATTGCATGTGTATTTGCAATAATAGTGTAAATGCGACCATGATACTAAATGATTCAAGTTAAAGGCCTGGTCGTTTCTGAACATAAACAATTACGTTAAAGTTAAATTTAAGTTAAATTATTGAGGCAGGCAGTAGATGACTTTGTGTTTGCCTGTTTGTTTTCCTTTGAGCATGACTGTAAATAGCTTTACTCCTCTGTTCACAATGTTACTAATTTTTATAAAGCATTAATACCACACATTTAACTGTTGTGCAGAATGTCTTTCAAATAAGCAGACAGCCAATTTGGAAGTGATAGCAGGTTGCATTTTAAATTTGGTTACGACATGGCCCTTTGTTTACATTTCAATCACAGACTGTGCTTTTAATTTTCATACATGACCATGTGCCATAACTGACCCAGAAACATGAGACAATAAGTAGGTATAATAGCATGGGACCTCCTCTGGTAATCTGAGCCAAAAAATAAATAAATAAACAGTAGGGGAAACCCTACTATTTACAATGCAGGTGTAAGAGCTGATAGTTAAGACATAGAACATTTGACCACTGGAACACTAAGCATGAGAAGGAGTGGCAGAACTATGAAAACACGTGGGAGTGTTAGAAAGGCTGCATTTGTAGACTAGGTTTTAGTGCCTCTCTTTGTCTTTGCTCTTTGTCCAGTCTATCTGTCGAAGAAGGGTGTGACTGTGTACATGCATGGCTGCAGCCAACTCCGCTTCCCCTGAAATTGTCTATGAAATTCTACAGCTTAGCAATACACAAAGAAAACCCATCAATCGAGCAGCCACAACATCAATGCACGTATAATCAAATTCTAACAATATCTAGGTCACAGCAACTATCTGTGTGAAAGGGGGCGAGCCAGTAAGGCTTTCCTACGGCCCAACAATAGGCAACAGCTAACAGTAGGAGACAGCCCAACTATTTAAACGTGAAACATGCTGCTGCCTCGATAGAAAAGAAAAAACAAAAACCAAATGAACTACAGCCTCATATTTGAAGCACACTGATGCATTACACACTGAGCTTTAAACCACTTAAACAGGCCAAACCTTTTTTTAAAATTACTAAATGAGAAGCCTACAGTACAACTGAGTGTGGGCGTTGAGCAGCAAGGCCGCATGGACAGTGGAAGGTGTGTGTGAGCCTGCTCGTGAATGTGAGTGACATGAGACGTTGTTCAAAGTGAAACAGAGACACAACGAGGGGAGCACAGGCAAATTGAAAAACCCATTTCAAAAAAACAAAAAAACAAAAAAAACAAAACACTGAGGCAAAGTTGTGTGGCTGCTGGCTCGAGACCCTTCCGACTCAAGGGCAAGCATGACTTTGAAATGGTGAGGCAGCGTGCGCAGTGAAGCTGGAGGGAAAAACAAGACGCCATTTTGAAAAGGAATTAGACCGAGTTATTCTGCTACAAGTCTAAATCCTAACAGAGCGCAGGCACCACTGCGTGCATGTAAGGGCACTAGCTAGTGTACGCTGCGTGTCACTGGCTCATTCCTTGCATTACTTAACACATGGAAATCCCCTAATCAACCCTCCCCACTTATTTTCCGGTGAAATGAAGGAAACACAGGATTTACTACATGGGCCTAGCCTTTGCAACCACAGCTCCGACAGTCCAGGATAATTCCAGCATAACAGCTAATTAGTTGTTAATAAAGCAAATGTAAATGCACTATGTGGTATCTACTCCTGTTGATTACATTCTTGAATTTCAGGAGAGGCAGCCCTGTTTTGTGCTTTGACACCATGGTGTTTTGAAGTTACACGGGGGTATCTCCCAACTCCTTTATTCATAATGGTTTGCCATTATGATGTTTGCCAACTAAAAGCAAGATTTTTCTAACGAAAAACACACGCTGTAGAACCATTCAATCACCTTTATTTTCGTCTTTTCTTTTCCTCTGTCCTGCGGTGTATACAGCACACAAACAGAGAAGAAAATGAACCCGTCGTAGCCTGCGTGACTCAGAATCTAACAGCTACAAGACTTCATTATCATTTAATAACACAACAGGAAGAAGGTTCGACAACTTGAAAATGCAGAGAACCAGTTATAAAGGAATCTCTTGGTCGATATAACACTGCATGACACATGTGAATGAAGGAAGAGCGTGACAAAGTGTAAACAATGTGAGATCAACACATCATGTAGGCCGTTCGCTTCCTGCCTGGCTGAGTCATACTGTGTTAATATCAGCTATGGAACGTCATGCTAAAATACTAAATAAATCATGGCACTGGCATTCTGTCGGGAGCAACAATCCTCTGCTTATTACTGACAGAAGAACGACTGGTGGGTTTCAGTAACCTTTCACACATCAGACTGTTAGAGATACTGTGAGTCAGTCTTTGTCTTTTATATTTTGATTCTTTCATGTACTGTATGTTCATATATTTGAACAAACTGAAGATAAATCGTGAATGATACAGACTTCATCTAAGGGTTCAGGGTATACATTTTCCAAATATTGACTGAATGTACTATTTTAAAAGTTGCTGTTACAGTAGGAGTCTGTGTGTGTGTGTGTGTGTGTGTGTGTGTGTGTGGTAGATCGTAAAATATGCCTGTGTGTGTTTAAAAGGTAAACCACAGGATTTAATCGCTGCACGCCACATGCAACCATCCGCCATGACGCGCACACAAACACGTGTCCATCTCAGGGCAGCAGCTCACAGTTTTCTCACCACTGTCCTCCCTAACTGCTGGCATCTAATGACACTGAACGTTTTTCAATCACTATGTAGGAGAGAGAAAAGGTACACTAACATCTGGTCACAATAAGAATCATCACATTTTTAACACTACATGATTTAACAATTAACCATCCTGCCAGGACAGCAACTTAACATTCCAGCCTCATTGTAACCTCAAGACAAAAGTCATATTGTTTTAGTCTCAATTTAGCCTTGAATAATTATTGTGGTTTTTTTTGCACTAGTTTGTATGATTCATATCATAAAAAGTTAGGGTGGGAAATATGGATAAAATTAGTACTGCAGTGATTATCAAAAGATTACCATGATATCAATATCACAATATTTACAGCAGCACTGAAAACCACGATTGCAAGTTAAACTTATGTTTGACACATTAAATCAACACTCTTTGAGTATTTTGAAATATATAATACCAGTATTTGTTTTCAAACATTTGATGTTTCATGCTGTGAAAGAAACTCTTAACTCGTCATTCATGTAGACAAGACAACTGCAAATCGCAGTGTCTTAATATGAGAGCTTTGTCATGATACTATTATGTGGAGAGATAAAGCGCTTATAAGAGCTTAGGCATAAACTGCAGGCTGTAGTGTTGATGTAATCAGACAGGTAGGTAGGTATAAGGTGTAGTAAATCCAAACAACAAATAAGTATTGCTAGCATGAATCCCAGAAGATATCTATCTACTATGTACCTAAATTACATTGAATGTGAACTGAAATAGGAATATAAACATATGTTTGCTGGATATATCATGTTGGTTATGTATTACTAGTGTAAATATTAAAGTGTGTAGTTAAATTATAACTAATGCTAAATATTGAATTGTAACCTTGCAAATCAAAATCTAATCTAAACCTATAGTACTGAAGTAAGACTTAGTGTGTGGAAGCAGCCCTAGATTAAATACAAAAACCTGTGTGCTGCATGTGCTCTACTGAATTGTCAGGCCATGCACGAGAGGACAGGTGTGCATCTTCAGAGCAGGCAGCCCTGTCCGTCCTCACTGTAAATAACATGTGCATACCATAGTGACACCAGGGTGTAAACACAACTACACTTACTTTTAGATGTCAGGGCACGTGGAGCCACGAGTCCCCTCCTCCAGCAAATTATCATTAAGATCATCATATCACACCACATGCACAAGCCTGATGGCTCCCTTAATGGGCTCTGCACGGTTCAGAGCTCCTGGTGCCACATGTTACAAATACATAATAAGATATTTAAAAGGCAACTGGCTGTCGCATGTGCAAATCAGGTTGCCGTTAATTCGGTTAAACAAGTTCACATCTGTGAGCGATGCAGGGTTGTTTTGTGTGCACTGCACTACTTTGAGACTACATGTGGAAACAGAGGGCGATGTTCTCTTTTCTCTCTCGCGGCAATGTAAACAAACATGTCTACGGCGGTGAGACATTTGTTGCACGCAGGTCTCCTTAGCACCAGCCCAAACAACGTGAAACGTGTCCATAACTTGACCATACATCCACGGTCAACATCGCCGATTTTTTCCCGGGGGCTGGCACACCGCGTACCCCGGGCTCTTGCGCAAGAACTATTGGGCGAATTCCCATCAAAACAGGAAGCTCGCATGGGTCCGAAACGGCTACAACACCAGAGGACCACTCACTCTCCGCCAGTACCAAACCCTGCCAAAAGCACCAAAACCCGACTGGTGCATGACGGGGTGACACAAAAAATGGGTTTACCTGCTTCCCTCGGTAGAAGAGGCGCTGCTGTTGTGGGCTTACATTGAAGATGTCCTGTATTTTCAACCGTAAAGACTCAATTTTGGTCAATCTAGAAAGATCCTCAACGGTTCGCGTCTCCTTCCCGTCTATGGTACGAACCTGGATCCACATCGTTGCACCGCCCTGTTACGCCTCAAATAAATAGCGAATAAAGCAGTATTTGGACGCGAGTATTGTTTTCCAGGTTTCAAAGGAGATGGAAATAAAAAATGCTCAGGGCTCCATTGCGTTTTCCTCTGCAGAGGTAACGTCGGACTGGCTCGCGCAGGAGGTGTCTCACATGAGGTCGCGGCGCCAAGCAAATCTCGCGAAATAACGTTTAAGCGAGCACAGTTTGTAGTTAAAGGCACAGCTCTCTATTTAATGTTAAACAAAAATAAAACACACTGGACCATGTCTGAAGGCCTTTATAGTACAGTAGTATACTTGTATTGTTGTGTGTCTGGCGACAAGACAAGACCAGTAGTTTTTATATGTAATTTCTATTCTTCCTGTCAGTAGAGTAACTGCCCCCATCCCAATATGACTGCATGGATGGGTAAGTTATGAACGCAACTATTTATTCTAATACATTACCTAAGTACAACTTTGAGATACCTATAGTGCTACTTTGTACTTCTTCATTCTATATTTCTGAAGTAATTATTGAACTTTTTACACCACTACATTTCTGTGACAGCTGTTAACCACTTTAACTTTGTATTGGAGTATTACATTTTGCAACATTTATTTAACCAAAACATCTAAATACTCCATTACTGGGTCAGCCCCAGGACAAAATCATCTGCTGGGACCTTATTAACCTTCCCCTCTCCCTTCCCCTGTGTATCCTATGTTAGAACATTGCGCTGGAATCAAAGATTTGCTGTGTGGTAACTTGATCAAACACAATTTCATCTCATAATTTGTATCGATATCATCTGATGGTCTTAAAACTAGATTTTGACACAAGACAGGGCCTCAGGATCAACTTATGAAACAGAGCTCACCTTAAGGACATGTCAGCTGATATTGCTCTTTAGTTGTGCACATTCCTATTTTCCCCACTTTGTCCGGTTGGTTATCCAGTTTTGTTTAAATTTGCATAGTAGTACATTATGGTTTTAACCTACTTAAGTCTAAAGACTAAGTCTCTTGTCTTCACAATTACAAAAATGCAGCACATTCAGAAAGCTGCTACCATAGTGTAAACACAAAACAGTAAAGCTGAGCCATTTACTCTGGCTCTTGAATCTTTACTCTGGCTTACAGTTAGTTACAGAATTGATTTTAAAGTGCCGTTGTCTGTTTAGAAATCACTTAATGGCCTATGGTCAAATACATCCCTGATATGCATGAGAAATTAACCTCCTAGGGCCCTTAGATCTTTACAGGAAGCAGTCAGGACTAGTGCCTTGAGTCAGAGCCAAAATGGGTGAAGCTGATTTTAGCTGCTAAGCTGCACACAGACAGATCCAACTTCATGACTACATTCACTATGCCTGAACTTTAGTCATTTTAAAATAAAAATGTAAACACTTCCTGAACCTTTGATTGATTCATTTCTGCAGGGCATTTTATTTCTGTATTGGTGCAACATATTTTTGCTGTTGACACTGTTTATTTTTTTTGTTTTTTTGTTTTTTTTTGGTCTATTTGTACTGTTCAGTTCAAAATTATTTTGTAGTTTTAAATGTTGTTATGTATTCCATTCGCCTTATGTAAAGCCCTTTGAACTGCATTTTCCTTAATACAAAATGACTTTTAGTACAGGTTAACTGAATGGAAGAGTATCATTAATGAAATATAGTGTATATGCATTTGTCATGGACAGTCCATAATATATTGTTACCACAGGAACATAATGGTGATTTGTAGGCTATATATATGTACATTTCAAATAGCAAATCTTCCTCCTTTTCCTCACTCCTTTTTTAAATTGTACACTGTTTCAAAAATATAATCCAAAACAACGAATACTTAAACCCTTCCCTAAGGACATGGCTGTGTCTTTGTCCCTCAAAGTATTTGTGCATCAACAAGGAGGCCTACCACATTGGAATGAAAACCCCCTTGCCTGACAATACCTTCTAGCAGAACTAAAATCACTGTAAAGCACAGGCCTCTCGTGGCATAACTGCTTAATTAACCATTGTCCCAGCTGGAGACATCCTCGATGCGCCACCGGCAAGTCTATAGATGTCACTATAAGAGAATAATACATCTGCTCGGTTCCCTGATGCTGTGAGTCCTGTACTTTGCTAATAGACATGACAGATATAATAAGACAACGACTGGTGCTGAATATGGGGGAATAGGGACACTGTTTAACACACAACTCTGGTGGTAAACATCTCTAAATCTGCACATCCTCACCTCAACCTGCAGTAGTGTAGGCTTACACAGTGGCCAAAGCACAACATTTTGGCACTCTCTGCCCTGATACTGGTCTGTCAGGCATTCAGCTCTCCGAGGTAGTTTACAAATTCTTGACTTCTGCACTAGGATTGACATAAACTTACCCCCAAATATAATTATCACCAGAATAGCCATGCAGTGGAGCCTTTTGGGTGCGATAAACAGACTGTGGTTAGGAGCTACCTGAGAAATAAAGTAACGGGCAAAGCTTTGTCTCCATAACACCCGCGCATCCATTATGTAAAGACCTCAGACGCTCGTCTGTCTGTCGTTCATTGGTGAATAGTGACATCTAGCGGTTACAAGTGAGACATGTGTGCGGCTTTACTGTGTATAGAGCAGTACCTGCTGTGTTTCCTGAGCCTCAATGAAAGACACTTGGGCTCTTAAGTTATGAATGAATGTTTAAACTCTATGATGGTGTTGAATCGTTGTTGTAATCTTATCAATCATGTGCATTTTTTTCATTTTTTTTAAAAAATGACAGCTGTCTCGAGATGCTCTTGTTTCAGTGACAATGGGTGGCATAATCCTAAAAAAGTACTATACTTTACTATAGTACATAGTAAAGTGGGTGTGTATCAAAATTATCCCCAGAACAAAAAAAAAATAAAATAAAAAAATAAAAAATAAAAAAAAATTGGTGTGACAGACGACCAGCTGGCTACGTCAGGCTGCGCACATTTGCATCGGGCGCACGCAGTGGAAGTGAAGTGGACGGTTCAGTAGTCTTGAAGCAAAGCCAGAGCACTCGATTACTAGCTTTTTGTAACCTTACAAGGTTCAGAAGATATTTGACATATGACACAAATTTGTCTCTGAAGTGAACCTAGCATATTTTAAGTGTCATAAAGTAGCTGTCAACTTGCAAACCTAGCTGGTTAGCTGGATGGCTAGTGATAATGAACAGTTACGCATTGTCGGACAATCAGCTAGTGTTACTCCGGCTAACGCTCCTTTAGCCATCTTGCTGTCTCTGACATCACTCCGTGCGCTGACGACATGTGATGTCTGCATAACTTTTTATATGCCGGACATTCAGTTGCTACAAAATTTTCACTATGGACAGCGAACGCAGCAATTGCAGGCCGCAGATTGGAGACAATAGCAAGCTAACCCAGCTAGCAAGCTGTCGTGGCTGCTAAGCTTGCTAGAAGCGGTCTTGCCTGGTGCGTGTCTGGAGCCGCACTGAAAACGTCGAGGTTTGTTGTTTAAGCAACCAAGCTCTGCCTCTGGTCAGTGTGTTTTGGTCTTATTTTGCACGTGATCAGGAATCAGACGTGATAAGGGAGTGCACTGTAGCTCTCTCTATGAGCAAGCAGACAGAAACTTTGTTTACTCGTTGTTTTAACTACCGTTAGTTGCTAGCTCGATGTTAGCTAGTTAACTTTAAGCTAGCTAGTCATTGATCCTGGGGAAAGGAAAAGTTTGCGAAGATCAGGCAAGCAGTTAAAGTAATTTCAGCTGCTGGTAGTTTGGACACAGTCACACGAGGTAAACACCTTGGCGTTTCATCATGTGGCTGTAATAATGTGAGCACCTGCCATGACAGAAATTACAAGGAATTCCACCGATCTTAGGTTTGTTAGGTATGAACACCTCATTTCTCAACTCTAATCTCTTTTTGACCTGGCAATACACACACTTAGTTTGTGTTGTTTAATTTTATAGCTTTATGCTACTCTGTTTGTGTTGTTCTAGGTTTCCATTACATCGAAACTATGTCGGAGTGGTATTTACAACATCAAAGTTCACCATAGGTGACACCTGTTACCCAGTTCAGGTGGCTGCACCATGGATCAGAAGGATATGACAAACCAAATCACAGTAGCTTGTAGCCAACCAGTGTTCCTCAATCACGATTTGGGTGTGTCTGACCAAGCCTCAGCACCACAGCAGCCAAGATCAAACATCATGTCTTCACAATCCAAAGTGATGAGCAGCAGCCCTGAAGACACAGACCTGGTAATAACTGAGGATGGGCTTAGTAATGGCGCCTGTGAAGTTGAGACTATGGTAGCCTTGCACTGTCCTGGTGACAGTGGAGATGTTACTGCTGAGGGTGACCACCTTGCTCTAAGCAATGATGGCATGTCAGAGTTTTCTAACAGTGACCTCTCTCTGCCTGAGGTCTGCATTTCCACCAACAGCAATAGCTTCGAGGAGGATATGAACTATGAGGTCCAGCAAGCTTATAGGATATTCACTGGCTTTCTCTTGGACAAGCACAAAGGGATCACCACCCCATTCCTCCATCCCATCGGCCACCAGGAGGCCCAGCATGGTATTGGAGGTGTACGGGGGCGTGGTCAGGCACAGCTCAGGCAGTCGATGTGCTTGCGGAGGATGGAGGAAAAGTTCATTAACCAAGAGTATGAGACCATAACAGAGTTTGTCGCAGACTTCAGGCTGATGTTGGAGAATTGTTATCGCTACCATGGGGTGGACCACTGGATCTCCAAACAAGCTCAAAAGCTGGAAATCATGTTGGAGCAGAAGCTTACTTTGCTATCCAGGTAAACATAATGTAAATTGAGTAGCGGGCAATTTTTCAAGACAAGGTTATTAGATTACATGTAATTAGTAGATGCTGTTTTTTAAAACTGACCATTAGACGTTATTGCTAGGCAGTATTTCTATACTGCACAATTGTAAAGTGTACCTAGTATATCTGTTACATGATTGTTATCATACTGACACATCTGGTTTTCCTCTCCTTCTATCCAACAAGGACACTGCGAGAGAAGACAACCTTGGCAGTGACTTCTAAAGGACGTTTTGGTGCAGAGGAGGAGCGGGGATCAGGGGGCACCTCCACCAGGAGGAGACTGGCGCCTCGAAGCCTGGCTACAATCACTGTTGGCGGGCACGAGTCTATCATGGTCCAGACCTTACGGCTAGAAGAGCAGCAGCGGGCCAAGGAAGAGAAAAGGTGAGAGAATTTTTTGCAGAGAAGATTAAAAGTTGCTGTCATAAGTAGATTTTTTTTATAGAGTATAAAAGAAGTTTGTTTTGCATGTGGTGCAAAAGTGTACCAGCCAGCAATCTACATATGTTTTCTGACTTTTCAGGCAACGTGAGCTTGAGAAGAAAGAGGCAGAGGAGATGTCAGCCAAAGAGGTGGAAGAGTGGGAGCAGACTCTGCTGTCACAGGCTTCCCCCCACACTGTGGATACACTTTGGGAACTCCCTGCCATTGGGCATTTCCTCTGTCTGGCTCAGACTGCCCTTAACCTCCCAGAGATTGTATTTTTTGAGCTGGAGCGTTGTTTACTCATGCCCCGCTGCAGCCTCCTGCTCTCTAAAATCATGTCTTCCCTACTGTCCCCACCTCAGCGGAGGGCCACTCTACACCGCCGGCCCACACTGCCTTACCGCCGCTGGGAGTCAGAGCTCAGGCAGCGGGTCATGGGCTGGTATCGAGTTGTCGGTGCCTCCCACGATCAGCCAGGTCGGGCCGAGCAGCTGGGTCTCTGCCACCAATTTTTCAGCATCCTTGGGGAGGTTAGTCCTTTGGAGGAGAAACCTTTTCACTTGCTGTCCTTCTACCAGCGAGTATGGCTTCTGAAAGGGCTGTGTGATCATGTGTATGAGACACAGAAGGCTGTGCAGGATGCTGTGCTTGCCCAGCCTATCCATGAGTGTAGGGAGTCTATTTTGGGCTACGACAGCAAGGAGAATGCCTATATACATTTCCCACATTTCTGCGGGGCAGACTTGAGGATCTACTGCCAGAGCCCCAGCACACCCCCAGCTTTCCCTTTCCCCTCTGAATGGGTAAAAAGGGTTGAAATTGAGCCAGGGACAGAGGGCGATGAGTCGGATGGAATGAAGGCCGAAGGGAATAAAAGCGACATGGATTGTTATGGAGGCTCCATGGACACAGGGGAGTCTGATGATTTTGGAAAGGGGAGAGCAGAGACACTTGGGGTTTTCAAAAGGGAAAATGGGGATGGAAAGGAAGATAAAAAAAGGTTTAAATCATGGTCACCAAAGGAGGAGGAGGGATCTGAATCATGGTCCTCTGATGGAGACTCCTGTGAAGACTCTAAATTGGACTTAAAAATACACACTAACTCCTTATCCCTTTCACACACTAGTCCCACAGGAAGAAGTGGTGTGAAAATGATCTTTAAGGAAGAGACTGTAGAAATGGAGCATCAATCCAAGAGACTAAAACAGGAGCAGGGGTTCTCATTGTCCTCAATGCGCACCATTGAAGCAGAGACCCAGGAGCCCTGTCTGAGTGTAGGGGAGCACAGCTACACAGGCAGGTCCCCAGCTCGCTCAGTGAGTCTGGCCTCCCCAACCAAATCGGCAGGGCTCAAAATGGAGGGAGAAAGTCCCAGTCGGGGAAGCCAAAGATCCTCCTGTTTGGACTGTTGTAAAAGCAAAACTAGTAACATTAAATCTGAGGAGTGCGACTGCTGCTGTGGCACATCAGGGCTAGCAACACAGCTGTCTTCTGAGAGCACTCAAAACTCAAGTGAAGAGAGGGTGAATGACAAAATCTGGACTAAAAAAAAAAAGCGGAAGAAAAAGCGAGGGAGGGAACAGCTGCTGAGGGTGAAAGGAGAGCACAAGCAGCTGCAGCACGTGGACAGGATGAGGCTGTTCCCAGCTGATGCTGCCAAGTCTGCAGTGCGGAGAGTTGACACAACCATCAAGAGGAAGGACAAGAAGAAAAAACATAAAGCAGGTGAGAAAAAGCTCAATGTTGATGTCAGTCCACTGGTTTCATTTGGTATTGCATCATCTTTATTTGTCAGTGTGCATTCATTACTACACTACCATATGGCTTAGTTTCTAAATTTACTTTATTAT
This sequence comes from Lates calcarifer, assembly GCF_001640805.2. NCBI lineage: Eukaryota > Metazoa > Chordata > Actinopteri > Centropomidae > Lates > Lates calcarifer. The sequence continues at coordinate 11,073,130 of NC_066841.1, read as the reverse complement.
TCAGTTTATTTGTTTGAGTAGTAATTTGTTGGCTCAGTGACTGTATTTGTATTCTTGTTGACAGGAAAAAAACTCGAAACCTCAAAGAAAATTAAAGATGAACCTCCAGTTGAACCATCATTTAAGGTAGTCCCACTCATGCTAAAATATACAATCACTTCTATAGCAGTGTATTTTTAATGCTATATTAATTCTGTAACCATTTTTGAGGTCATGATTTAACCCTCACCAACTGTTCTGCCCTTATGTTTTCTTTTCTCTTGTAATTAAGATACTCTTACTCAGTTTGTTATCTGTCCTCTGTAGTTGGTATGCACTAGTCTTGAGGAGTTGCGAGAGCTGATCAGTAAGACAGAGGATGAGCTTGATGACTTGGAGAGCACCAAAAAGAGACTGGTAGGTAACAGTCAGATAATTTACTCACATGCCCCAGTGCCCTCTGTATTTAGTGGAGAATATAATATGTACATACATTTTCTCACATTAATGTTGGTGACTGGACTAAGGTTTCTTTTACATGTTTGAACTGACAGGGCCGGTGGTATTATAGGAGAGAAGCAGTGAAAGACCTCCACAGCACTCTAATCAGACTACTGAATGAGCTTTCACCCTGGGAACCCAAACTTGTTAAAGCCTACCAAAGGAACAGGTCTAACTTATTTGACATTTAAATAACAACTCTATTAAATCAAGTTTTGTCCTGATTATAATGCTTAGTTTGCTAGCTTGTTCCATTTGAGCATAAAGCATAATAACCACAACTTTGATCAAACTGCTCTTGGTATCATATCATCGTTGTTGCACTAGAAAGAAATCCCCTCTCTGTTATTCCGTCTCTTGTGTCTGTATCAGGCTTCGTTTGAAGAAGGAATTTGATGATTTCAAGAAGCACCCTGAGTACAGTAACTTTGTGCGTGAGGAGTGTATTTCGTCATCATCATCGGATGAAGATGAAGATGAAGAGAGGAGTCTGGGGAAGGAGGTGTTTTCACTCACAGATCATTACAGAAGATCAGAAGAGGAAGATCTGGAACATATGGTACCCAGAGGTCTTTGGAGTGGAGGTAAAATAATTCAACTAGAATCTAACATTTGCATTTTGGTCAGTGAAATGTAATGATAAAGATTCAAAATGTGTTTTCCTTGTTCTCTTTTTGTTGGCTGCTGTGTAGTTAAGAGACACAGCTCTGATTTTATTTAATTGTCCCAGAAGAATTAAAATAAATGTCACAGCTTGTCTGTTGAACCAGTCTAATTAATCCATGCAACCCTAATAGATTTCTCTATTATGTTCTCAGCAAGCACCAGGGAGTTTGCAGCAGACTCTGCTGGAGAGAGAACGGTGACCTACGTACCTCCCATCCACCTGAAACACCCTCAGGCCAGCACAGAGAAAGGGGTCGGTCTGCTGCCAAGACTTCAGACTGGAAGCGGTAACATTCCTTCTACCGCTGACTCTGGGCCACAGTCCAGATCTGAAGTGATCCCATCAAATCAGTCCAGGGATTCAAACTCAGCATGGGCATCAGGGTTGCCGGCCCAGACTTCACTGTCACCCAGACCCACCATCCTCCACCCTACCACTGGACTACCTAAGGGCTACACGCCCATCCCCACCCTGCTGGCTAAGAGTGTGGGAAACAAAGTGACCTTAATGAAACGGCCTGCTGATTGCCTAGGGGTCAACAATGTTGATAGACAGAGCAAAGGGTCTTTGGTCTCCCTGCCTACCTCTGCAGCAACTACCACAAAACTTTCAAAAGCACAAACTTCTCCATCCAGTTCTCAGCAGAACTCACAACAAACGCAGGTACAAGGACACCAACAGACAGAAGTACACAAACAGCCAGGAATGGCCACAGTGACGGCAGCTCTTGTTAAATCACCACAGGCCAATCCAACCCAGACTATACCAAAAAGTCCTGTCCAAGTGGTGTACAAGGTACCTGAGGGGCTGGGTCACCTTGTAAGGAAAGACAGCAGCAGCAGCAGCAGCCCAGTCAAGATCTCTGTTCATCCTGTCATGAAGCAGAACACTGGGGAGAAAGTCATGCAGCAAGTGGTGATTCTTCCCTCTAACCTTCTTATTCATAAGACTGAAGAAAAGACATCTTCTCTACATCAACAACAATCAAAGGGCATTCAGGTCCCAGTTTCTAAAGTGGCCAGCTCCTTATGTATGTCTACCAATGTGCCTGGATTCACCATTCCTGAAAACAGAATCCCAGTTCAGCAAGTGGCTCCTCTAAAAGATGCCAGGACAGTGAGAACCCCCTCTCCTTCTGTTTCCCCTCGTCAGCAACAGGGGACCCTAAACTCAGCAGGCTTTAAGGGGGCACAAGCCTGCAGTCCCCAAGCTAGCGCACCACAAGGTGTCACACCAAACCCCTCACCCATCACAACTCCTTCCAGTGCAGTTTCTACTGAGCCTATTAAATCTGCTGATCCTAAGCAGGAGCTTAAGACTGTGTGTATCCGTGACTCACAGTCCATCCTGGTAACAACTAGAGGAGGAAACACAGGCATCGTCAAAGTTCAGGCATCCACAGACCAGAGTGCACTTGGCTCCTTGCCCACCAGTCCAGTCATCACCATCTCACCTCAGTTTAAAGCCTTCCTCGTATCCAAAACTTCGCCGACATTTTCTCCTTCTGCTCCCTCTCAGACTTCCCCTTGCACCATCCCAGCAGTGACAAGTATCTCAGTAGCGCAACCCCAGAAGCAGACCCTTTCAGTATTAAAGTCCCCTTCCACTGTCACAACTACCATGCACACTGCAGTCACTGGTAGCATTCCAGTCACAGGCCCAGGAGGCCAGACTGCAGGCGCGACTGTTGCTTTAAGTCAAGGCTCCAACACCTCTGCTTGTTCTGCGGTTGCAACAAAGATCGGCCAGCTAGCGCAGACGGCTGGGGCTGGTTCTCATTTTCAAGCCTCGTTAGTTAAAAACACTGTCGTCGTCCCATCACTGAGCAGTTCCAGTGTTCCCCAGGGGCTCACACAGGCAGAGGTTATCGGCAAGACCGGTGTGAAACGGGTCAGCACAGATGAGAGATCCCAAGTTACTAAATTCATCCTGGTTACTCCCTCTTCCTCCTCCAGCTCAAACGTGGCCTTATCAAAAGGCACACCCTCTTCCACAAAATCACTTCCTAGCTCACGGGTCATGTTCATCAGCCAACCCGCTGCAACATCTTCCACCACATTCATGGGAAGCATTCCAAAGCAGGCGATGGCAACAGGGGCTAGTGCACAGCTGCTGACCACTTCATTGTCAAGTCAGACTCTAAAGATGGGATTGAGTCCAGGTCAGCCTATTGTCAGTGGTAACTCAGAGGCATTATGCACAGTCAAGAACATCAGTCTGCCCTCAGGTGGGTTTGTATGATGTGATCTTTTACTGGAATTCTCATAAAGTCTGCTGTATCTTGTCTTTGATTCAGTCTGTAAATTTTGCCACGATGAGATGTAATTAATTTGTACACATAGACATAGACTTCGGCACTGCAGTATCCAGTGTTGGCATAAAAGTAAGAAATATATTGAGTATTATATTCAAGCTATAAATCATAAGCCAGGGTCTGTGCCAATCTTCAAGCTCATGAATAAATCAGTGTTTGTTTGGTGTACATAGGGCGTAAAAACAAAATTAAGATTTGGTTAGAAACTAGATGACTATTAGCTCACAGCTTGTGCCAGTTTTACAAATGATGCTTTGATAAAGTGGATAGTTTGTCAACATGGAGGACAAGTAAGAAGTGCAAACAATATAGTTGCCACAGATAAACTACTGTTACTTTTAATAGACCAAGAAACCCATCCTACATTTAAATTGTTTATTATAGTAGCAATACATATACCCCAAATACAACCCAAATGATCAATACTGAGATATTGACTAAAATGTTTTTCTTATGTGTCTCCAGGGGCTCAAATCCAGTTGTCAGGGAAGACAACAACCATTGGACAGACCATTGGTGCCCTGTCCCGCTCCCCTTCTAAGAGCACACCAATGTCTGTCTCAGATGCAGGCTGTCCAGCATCCACCGCCTCTGGACTGGTCCCGGTCACAAGTTCAAATACCATCACAGCATGTTCTCCCCAGCTTGCTTCTCACGCTCCTCTGACCACCAGCTCTCAACTCCAGAGTACCCCTTCCTTCACCATGATCTCCCAAACAGGCTCATCCGCATCCACATCTTTTACTGCCACTCTGCCAGCAGGAAACATGACCAAGACGGACCTCGATATGCGCGCAGGTGGACCGTCCGGCAGCTCTCCTGCTCAGGTAACCACTACCGTGCAGAGTAGCCCAGCCCAAATCCCAACGCCTGCTCTCATCCGTCAACACTCTAATATCCAAAGCAGCATCTGTGAGGAAGCCACTTCCTTCTTATCTTCCTCTCAAGTGGCTCTCAATAAAACCCACACACCCATCTCCTCATTTACAACCAACAGTACCCCACCCACCACTTCTGCTACTGGCACAATCCAGCAGAGGATAGTCATCAACACCTCCACGCCCCTTGCTGCTGGCACACAGATCCTTCTTAACAGCGCTCGTTTTGTAGTCCCTCCCCAGGGTTTGGGTCCAGGCAGTCATGTCCTTATCATCTCTAGCCCTGCACCACAACAAGTGCCTACTGCCAGCGCTACCGGCCCTGGACCATCAGTACCTCCACAAGGGGCAAGCTATGCCACTGTAGCCCCTCGAGCACCAGTTTTACCCCAGACCCCAGCCAGGCTGTCTGGTGTACCAGCCGCAAGTTCTCCTTTTGTAGCATGCACACCTGCCGTTGGTCCACCATTGCTAGCAACCACGCCCAATGTCGCGCCAGTCCGACTAACAGGAACACCTGGCCTAGGCTCAACGTTGTTACCCAGTAAAACAAATGTGGTGTCTGCTCTGCCGAGATTTCCAGCTGTGCAGGTTGGTAACTTTGCATCAGCTCCTGTAGGTACACCCACTCTGGTCTCATCCCCACCAAGGTTAGGCAGTGTACCATCCCTAGTTTCCCCAGTTGTAACCAGCACCCCTGCTTTTGGTTCAGCACTGGCTGCAATCAGGTTAGGTGCAGGTACACCCACGCAAGCTGAATGTTCATCCACCATTTTGCCTGGAGTAGCGCACCCCTTGCCCAGATTGTCAGCACCTCTATCATCCTTACCTGTTTTACCCAGCCCATCAGCTGTGTCCCTGCCCAGTCCTGTCATACCAGTTCCAACTCCCCTCTCCTCAGCCGCAGCGCCTCTGGTAGCAGGCGCACCTTTGCATCCTTCTCCTTCTGCCCAGCAGGTGGTTTCAGTGACAACCCCGGGCCCAGGCATACAGCCCCAGCAGACAGCAGTTAGGATCGCAGCACCCTCCACTGCTCTATCACAAGCTTTACTGCATACGGGACTAGGCAGCACATCAATAAAAAAACAGGTGCCTGCAGTCATGCAGCCAGTGCTTGCTGGCACACGAACACAAGTATTGCCAACAGTGGCTGTCCCACCCATCGTAAGCGCGGTGTCAAGGATGCAGACGCTGCCCATTGCTACAGTTCCGCCAATCGGAAGCACTGTCAACACCTTTGAAACTGCACCTGTGGTGACCTCTCCTCCATCCAGCAGCACTGTAATAATCACTCCAGCTCAACCAATCCCATCACTGAAGACAAACAGCACCATCCACCCACCTGTTATTCTGACTAGTCAAGCATTTGGAAAGCACTCTCTGCAGACTTCAGCCTTAGGTATTCATACCAATGTAGCATCCAAGCTACTAATTAGTCCTGATGGTGCCGTTTTGAGCACAGCTCAGTGCCAGGTCAATACAGCAGAGCTGACTGCCCGCCCCAAACCACTGGATGCGTTGGTGGGGTCCCCCAACAGTTCCACTGGAGCACTACACACACATGATTCCTCTTTACCGCCTTCGCAGGCAGACACAAAGTGAACCAATTTACTGAGACTGCTAGCTAAGTGAGGACTCTGACACCACTTTTCAGCTGCTTAGTTTCAGCAGGGCTCATATCCCATCGCTTGTAGTAGTACTGGGACTATTTAAAGAACTGTTTTCCAGCTGTAGTTTGACTCGTAACTTGCATTTAGGATGCAGTAGGTTTTACCCTCTGGTTAGATAATCTTATAGGCAAACTGTATGCTCAATCAGACATACTGGAAATGTATACTGTGATGGTTTTCTCGTGTGAAAACTATTGAGGTTGCCCTCATATGAATGTTATGGACTCTTGATTTTCCTTTTTTTAACCTCATGGCCAGTAATGACAACTGTCGTAACAAATCAGTAGAAAATGGGAGGATGGATAAAATGAATTTCAACTCGAGCTTTTGTAATACTTTTCAATGCCATTAGATACTGCTTCAATAAGTAATAATTGGGATACTACTCATTAGTACAACTTGCTCTACTTTATCTGTCAGTTTGAACAATACAACTGTCTGTATCCAGATTTTGTCACATTGTCCTTTTTTCAACTAGTAACTGTTTGAGAACTACATTTTACTTTTTAGAAATATAAACAAACTAATAGATGAATTTGTACTACATGTTTGAGCCCATATAAAATGTTTTGAAGTCACATTTATTTATTTTTACCATATAGATTTTTCAAAAAATATTTACTAGGTACATTTTCATTGAAGAAATGTGGACATTACTGCATGGAAATAAACAGTGCGACTGTCCCCAACCACTGCGTTTGAACTGCTTTCCTACACAGGCTCCTAGTGAAATCATTTTTTATTGTTTATTGAAAGAACCCAGAGTATATACATTGTGCTCATACATATGAATAATTTTTACAAAGTGAGAAATTATGTTGTTTCACCTATAGGTATATTTAGCTATGAAGCTTTAGTAACTATATTGACAGAGACATCAGATTACACTTAACATCAGGCAACAGATGAAGTTTAGAGTTTGTTCTCCATTATTTTCCTTTCTTCCTCAGACATCTGTACATCATCTACGGACGTCCCTCAGGGGGAATAGGGGGGAGGCAGGGGCCCTGAGGCAATCTTTTCGTAGGCTGGAGGAGCATTAGGAACCTGGAGAGGAGTGGGACAAATGCATTTAAATGAAACAGCTTAAAATTACAATCCTATTTTTTCACTGAACCTCTACTATGTTTATACAGCACTGAAAATTCAGACCAGTGTTACTTGACCTTGTTTTTTTATGGCTGATCATTATATCAAATGCAAAATTTTAATTTCACGCACATGAAATTCAGCATCTTATCTGGAAACTTTAGACACTGTGTTTAAACAATCTCAGACTTTTCTATCAATAAACTCCCATAACTCCTGTAAATGCTGCAGTAGAATAGTAGAAAGGGACTGAAAGGAATGATCAGCACCACCTCATATGATCTGAAACCAACTCATACCCCGCACCCCAACCCCTTCTCTTTTCTGGCACACGTGAATACACACCTCCCCTGGGAATGCAACATTTTTAATACCCCAAGTCTGGTGACATAATAATCTCTCCCTCAGGCATCCATTGCATTAACTTCACATGCTCGACACTGCGTTCAGAGCCCTGGGGCTTTGTACTGAACAAGTGCCCTCTGTTACGGACTTTTGGTTGCACAGAATTTGAGTTTGCTCACCAGCTAATTGTTGATTGGTCATGTATTAAAATGATACAAATCATTACTTTTTGTCTATCCAGCTATCCCTGGCATTATAAACACATGTCAGGATGTACTGCAGGGAGTGTTAAGTCACTCACAACAGGTCGGAAGCTGCCGAAGTCAGTGAGTGCCATCTTGTTATCTGCTGAAGGTCCTGCCTCTGAGTACTGGCCTCCTGTGAAACCTGGTGACCCTGACCTAGGACTCTGCAGGGGAGAGAGAGATGTGTGAGGAGGGGTGGGGAAAGAGTGAGAAATTAGTACAGAGTGATCCAGTTTGGGGGGGAGGGGGGCACAATAGAACAAAGATCTTGTAAGATCATTATGAGTTGAAGTGTGGAAATCACTTTATAGCATGCATGGAATCTTGCAGACCCATGTAATATCTGCTTTTATTTGTTAAAATAACAGATAATCATCAATTTAAGTGGAAAATATGAAGACTGATGCTTTCTTTCTTTGTGTGATGGTCCCACCCTGATTATTTTGTAGCCACTTCTCTTTTTGAAGTACCAGCAGCCCAGGATGAGCAGAGCTGCCAGGATGACCACCAGAAGAGCTATGCCCACTGCCCTGCATTACCACAGACATACAGAACATTTTAGCATTATTTATGATTATACACAATGCATTCATATAACAACAATTTATATCAGAATGCAAAACACGGTATGGTACAACCAAGGCGTTGACCCCTGACCCTGATTTTAAAAGAAAACAGATACACATACTCCTCAGCTCTGACAAATCCTCGTCTGCTGCTGGCAAAATAAATGTTGAAGTCTCCACGAGGCATTCCGTCTGTTCGATTACACCGCATCAAGCTAAAAGTCAGCAGAGAAGCATTTTACAGTACAGTGTAGTGACAGGGTGATATTTAAAAATTGTCATTATGTAAATGAAGTTTAAGAATGGCCTACATAATCTATCATGTCAAGTATACAATAAGTTTCCTACATTGAACATTAAATATGATTTTGTTAAGAGTAACACTCAACATTATTCCCACAGCAGGATGCATATACAGTACATGGATATATACATCTAAATGCAGGTCAAATAATTAACACACTTAACCATGAAGCTGTGCACTGTTCAAGTGATTTCTGAATATTCTTTTCTATTGTATATTATCTCCCATTAAGATAAAGGGTTAGGAAAGCTCAAATATTGTAAAAATGTATAATATTTACTATATATATTTTTGTTACAGCTAGAATTAGGGTTGAAAAGGCATTTAAAAAGTGACATCTGGGCAGGGTAAGTATAAATGAACAGGTTGTGAAACAGACAGCAAACTAGATCATCCATCCATAAATCAGTATTTTAAAGTGGATCTCCTCTAATGAAGTCATCCTAACTGTAACAGCATCACCTGTTGCAGCACCACAGAATCAGTTCATGCTAATGGCTGCAACTGAAGCATCTATTTGTCTTGTCTGATCAGGTAGCAACAGGCTATCGTAGCTCAGGTGACAATAATATTATGCAAAAGTAGTCTAAGTCTTTACACTGTACAAAATATTCTACAGTATATCTAACAGGACTACCTCTGCTGAAAGAAAAAAAAAAGCAGAATCTTACCAAATTGGATAATTAGATTGCAGAGAACAGTTCCTCTGGCTGGGATGGCGTCTCAAAAACCGACTGCCTCTTCGAAGCTCGGTGTTATTTCACTCTTCAAATATCTTGCCTCGGTGTGCCGGAGAGCAGAGAGGGGCAGAATACCCTCATGACCGTCACGGGTTAGAGGCTCATGGTTAAACCCATTGAAGCGGAGTAATTACCGTGAAGCCCCGCGGTCTTGAACGCAACAGCATTATCCACTCGTGAAACTACAGGCGTCAGCTGCTGGCTGTTCATGACAAAGCGTGTGTGTGTGTGTGTGTGTGTGTGGTGTGTGTGTGTGGTAGTTATTAGTGTTATTCACGAATATCCTAATGTAAGACCTACAGTAAATGTTTAGGAGGGGTTAACACCTTCAACCCAGTTGATAAAATAAAGTCATAAAGTTCTGATTCAATACTATAGCACGCTAAAAGTGCCATGAGATATATATGGATGTATGTAAAATACAGAAAAATGTCATGTCAGATAAGCTTCTTGTCAAGTACAGTGCAGTTAGACAACCAATAAATTTACTCTCCTCTGATTGCACAGTAAAATATTCCAAAACAAATGCCAGTCATGAGGCTGATCATTGGCTGGAGACTCACTGCCAAGCCTTCACTCTATTGCTATAATTTCTTTTTAATTATAAGATTTTGCTATTATGTGTAATTTGTGGAGTTAATTATTCAACAAGATTGAGTTTTTGTGTCAAATCAGGGCTACCTCATTCAGAAACAAATCAGAGAGCAAAATGTCTCCCAGACATTATAGCTGTTCATGGCTGTTCTAATTTTACTCAGTGTATTTGCAGGGATTTTTTCTCGAATCAAGAGCCTATACATCTGTGATGTGTCACCAGTCAACAAACTACATAGCAAAGTGAAATCAACATTTTAGGGGATTGAGAGTCTTGGACTCCTTTTATTCTCATTTAGTCTTCAAAGTTTTAACTTTGAGGTAAAGATCTGTGACTGGCATGGAAGAATGAAGTTGGTCACTTCATTTCAGTGGAGGAAAGGTTATTCAGATGACTTTTTATTTCCTTAGTAAACCATGTGGCTGCACTGAGGAAGTGCTGAAGGCATCATCTCAGATGGGATTCACAGGGCCCCACTGTGCCTTTGTTTCTAAACAAAGTGAAATTCATCTCTGGACTCGTGCTGAATTAACCATCCAGTTGATCTGTGATGAAGGTACTAACTAAGAATAAATGTCATAAAGTGTATAAATTTATATTTTCTCACAGCAACTCATTCTCAATTCTACATATTGGTTCTTATTGTTTGTGGTGTGATTTCTTCATGCCAGCCTTTTGCCCCTGACCTTGAACTGTTGTGCTGTGCAGACATTTTCCTCAGATGATCCAAATGGAAATGTCACGGTCTGCAAAGGTTAACCTGGACGAGAAGGACAAGAAACAGAAAAAGAAGCAAGATACAGCAGTCTGCAAAAACATTAAATTTTTAGCCACAAGGGGGAGACTAAACTCTGTTGATGAAAATGAGCCAGTCTCATGCGTCTCCAGCTGATTCGGTTCAGTGCCTTTAGAGGCTTTAAGATACTATGAATTACTGAATGTTTGTAATACCCCCTACATGTATATACAGTCCAACATTCCTAGTGCATGTGAGAAAACCTGAGAGTAAGGTGACTTTTGCAGCTTTGGGAAAGTTTTCAGTGGGAAACATCAGCTGATTGGCTGATGTGTTCGATGTGTGAAACAGAATCACATCATTTTTTTCTGTAAAAACAGAGAAAATAAAATCAATAATAAAAAATAAAAAATAGATTTAAGTACTTTCAGGTTGAAATCTTTGGAAAAACAAACCATCACTAGCAGCAGGGATGCAGGAGTTCCTCACTAGACTGTGGTTTGGGACTTGGTAGGGTCATCAACTGTAGTTAGCTTGGCTCCTCACCAGTTGAGGGAGTTATACATTTGAATGAATCTTCCGGTCGTCATTTTTGAAAGAAAGAAAGGGGCAACCCGTTTTTCTCTGTTCCCCTACAGTTTGCTGGTACTCGCTATCATAAACCCCACGTCTGATGAAATCGTTTGATGAGGGCCGGTCTGAGGGGATGCTGCTCTCCCCTTGCCGGCAGATAATGTTCGCTGTGAGGAGGAAGAACCGCCCCCTCCGCTCCTGTCCTCCCGACGGGGATTACTGCCGTTGTGTTAGCTATTACTCGGAGGAGCTGTTTGAACAGTGGGACGGAGAGGGAGCTAGAGACTCTTCCCCAGCTCCAGCTGCCATCCTACTCCTGCTCCTCCCCCTCCCCCTCCCCCTCCTCCTCCTCCTCTTCCACCAGAACCACTTCTCTTTCTCATCACATCCAGAGGTAAATAAGCCAGATTCTACAATAACGACCTCTTTTCGGATAAATTGTTTACCTTCCAGAGTGTCTCCGCTCTGTCGGAGTCTCCCGGCGGCCGTTGGGAAACGTTAACGTGATCAGACGGGGGGAGATAATTCTGATTTGTGATGGGGTCTTTGCTTTGTACCCCTGCCTCCCTGGCGTCGGGTCGGGGTTACGCTTCCTTAGGCAAGTCCGAGGTCCACTTTGTGAGCTAGGGATGCGTCGGCGAAGGCCATAGGAAGTGTTAGGTGAAAACCGAAACCCATACGCGACCTGCACGATAAGAAAAGAGCGACACAGAGTCGGCAACCCACGGCTAACTGGGTTTGATGCACTCCCGGTGATGCTAGCTTAAGCAAGTTACAGATATACCTAGCCAGTTAGCATACGTTAGCCGCATCTCCAGTTGTTGCTAGCCGGCTAACCTCGAGTTGATTTTAGTCACTTTCACAAACGTCGCTGTCTCGCTCGTCCACATAGCAAGTGTTTACATCGTTAAAATGATAATAACTGAGTAATAATACAGTCACTTCTGGTGTCAAGATGAGCTAATGTCGTTGTTATGGTTTGGGCAGCCCCGGAAACCTTAACTGACACTGTAACAATAGAAAGAATTTGGGATATAACTAGCTACGAGGGTTTGAATATTGCCTTTTGTCCTTGTTTAGTATGTCACAACTGCTAACATAAATATAAAAAGGCCAGAGAAGCTAATGTTAGAGATTCAGGTACTCACACAGAGACACAATCGTAACTTTTTTTTTTTAAATCATTAATTACATCACATTTGTCATCACTCGAGAGTATTTGAAATGCACGACACACTGCATCTGTATTAGAGCTAAAATGCTAAAAGTGTTTCTCTTATGCTTCTGCAGCCATTGCATGTTCCACTTGAGCAGGTTGAGGTATCACAGTTAAACCAAGTGCGCACAGTGAAAGTGTGTATTTATAGAGGAAAAAAATGGCCCAGGGAACAAGATGGTTTGGACACCAGAACCTTCTGAAGCTGCTACAGATCGATAACTTGTAAAGGCATGCCCAGGCTTGCTATAAGGCCGGTATAATCCTTCTACGTCAGAGGTGCTGTTATGTTGGCACTGTAATAATGCACACTCATGAGCTGACATAGTTTTGAATCCCCATCCCAGAGGAAGCACACCCCAGTTACATGGAAAATATTTGGACATTTTTAAATACCAACCCTCCTGATAAGAACAGTGTTGCATGCAATGGCATCCAGCATTGTTGACAGTGAACATCCTTAAAGATTGTTTGTTGCAATTGATTTTTTTTTTTGGTCTCTGCAGCATTTTGGAGATGTGAGGATAAGGAAGAGATCGGTGACATTGAGCAGCCTGTGCATTGACACGACCTCTTGACCTCATCTTCAGCATGAATGGTGATATGCTTCATGTCCCCATCACTACTCTTGCTGGAATTGCTAGCCTGACAGACCGTAAGTGCAACATCATCTCTCTTAATGTTGTTCACACAGTCTAAACACTTACAAACCAATAGGTGGCAAAGCTAAGGAATACTTGACTGGCTGTGTAGTTATACCAGAGGATGGTAATTGTGATGCTTCTCAGTCCCGGTCATTTCAGGGCAGACAGAGGTTTTAAAAGTGTACTTAATAAAGTGGTGACCTGATGAAAGTAGAGACTGATGGACCTCTCTTGACCTCTCTTGTATTTAAGGTCTCTTGATAAGAGGGTAGACTGTTATAACATTTTTCTTTATCATATGTGAGTTCAGCACTTATTCTGAAGCCTTCAAATTGTTAGTCAAAAGTCAAATAAATCAAGCATAAGCTTTATCCAAAAGTTTTATTTTATGAATTGTTCCTATCCTCCTTCTTTTCATTTTCCACTCAACGTAACTTGTCTTTCAATGAACCTTTCAGTGTTGAACCAGCTGCCCTTGCCTTCTCCTCTCCCTGCCACCACTGCTAAAAGTCTTCTCTACAATGGAAGGATCTCTGAAGAGGTCAGCAGCCTGCTGGTGTGTCCGGACGAGAATCTGGTGACTCAGCTGGCACATAGCCTTAACCAGGTCTCCACAGAACACATGTAAGTACCACTTGCAGATGTATCGCACCTTGCTGTACTACCAACTTAAGGGAGAAAAGCCTGCCAGCAGGTAGTTGCAGAAATCACATTTACATCAATATGGTTGTCAGCAGTGTAATTGGAAATGCATTACAAAGTGTGATAGCATCACTGTTTACTTTAACAGCAGAGTTGAGCATCGCTTATTCAATTTCAACGATGGCGTTACAGTCACGGTTTTACCAGATAGGTCAGCTCATGCCCTGGGTTGTCAGAATCATGAAGGGCTAGTCTAAACTGCAGTGATGCATCAGCTTGCAATAGTCAAAACTGCATTTAGGAAAGTGTACAGCTATTTCCCACCGTATGATTGTGGTCTGTTCTTTCATTTGCTTTCCAGAGAGTTGAAGGACAACTTGGGGAATGATGAACCCGAGGGTGACATGCCAGTGCTTCTACAAACTTTGCTGTCCAGGAACCCAAAGATCTTCAGGGACAAAAGTATGCCAACCCTGTACAAGGTTTGGGGGTGGTAAGGAGGAGGCAATGAGTCATTGCTGCTGACTCTACAGTTGAAATCAGTGCATTCTCCCTGCCTGTCTGTGCTTTTGGTTTCTACTGTAACCAATTATTCACCTGAGCATTTCCTGGGTCAGATGGCCAACTTGTGCCTAATTTCACTACACTAGTGGTTCCCAAATTTGGGGGCAGCATTATTACAACAGTAAAGTAAACACAGAGTTACACTGAGACCCTTTCGCAGCAGATAATTTGACCTGTCAAACTCAGGTGTGACTAATACGGTTATCAGTGGAACTGTCATCATTAATGTTATTAGTTCCACATGTGCTTTTTCTGCTATAACCAGGGGACCAGACTCAGAGGGTTGTTAAGTGTAATATATGGTGATAATTTCAAAGCTGTGTATCTGTGAATGTTGGTCTGCTCTTAATTGATTAGTATAAGTAGTTAGTTGATTTCATCACAAGAGGGAAGGAGCAATGCAACACAAAACACTGGTAAATGAGTAGTCTGTATGTATTTAGCCTAGCTTAGCTCAAAGATTACAAACAGGCAGAAACAATTAGCCTAACTGCATACAACGACTGTGACATTTCAAATTTCCAGTCTTTGTATTGGAGTTGCCAGGCTTGTGCAGTATTGTGTTGTGGTTTTTCAGAACAAGACCATGTTGATTCTTGTGATGTATTGTTGACTAGCTTGCTAGCTAACAACAAACAGCATGTCATTAAGTTTTTTCAAGGTATATTCTTCACTTTTAACAGATGCTCTTTTACTGCTGCGTCCAGTCATCGGGTTAAGCTAGGTTAAAGTGTCAGTTCACGCACACTATACATTATTATAAGATATAATTATATGAATGATGACAAGAGACCATTTTGACACTAAAGCAGCCAGTATCACATAAAAAAAATACAAGCCTACTTTCACTCTAATGTGGTACTAGTTGCCAGCATTAATTATGTACTTTCTGTGACACTGTATTTAGATGGATATATTTTTAAACAAAGAGTTTGTTTATATGAACCACACAAACAAACACAGACTTCATAGCTTTTGTTTTGTCACCAAAAATTCTATCTTTAATTGCCATAAACAGTTTCATATTTGTCCATTAATCTTTGTTCTGGAAAGGCTTCTCGTTTTATAAGCCACTGCACTAGTTTGCAATTACAGGTAATTCTAAGCATGAACACACACTTTCATACTGACTCATTATTTGTGCCAAAGAGAATAAAGAGAGAAAAGCTCTGCACACAGTATGTACTGCAGAGACAGAGATGCTGGCAACTACAAGATGGATATTAGTCAGAAAAAATACATCACATGTCTGTGGTAGTGACCACACACTCAGCCCATAGAAATAATCAAGGATCTTCTACTAACACTGATGCATGAGCCTGATGAAGCGGTGAGTGAGTAAGAAGTCAGAACTTAGTGCTTCTGATCCAGTGAAATGCTATTCTAAAGATGTGCTCAATGTGGACTTGAAACCAGACAGGATGTACCTTGCACCCTGGTAAACTCTCATTATTCTCCTGAAGCTGTCACCTCCTCCTCCATCACTCTGAACTCAAAATCATTTTTGTGCTGATATATAGATTTATTTTTTCAGTGATTTAAAAGTACACATCATTATATCATACTAGCGACTTTTCACACAGAGTTAGAGGCTCATTATGTATACATGCTATAGATAATGTAAAGCTTTTAGTGTTGAGTTTTGTTGCCACTGATGTTGATTTAATCATACATATTGTCATTTTTGTGGCCACATGTGGTGGCGGTGCTGTGTTGGATGGCATTATATTGAAAAGTGTTTCTAAGGTTTCATCCACCTACATTTACAGTTTAGAATCCAGGGGAAATGATTGTAGAAACGCTTTTTACTATAATACAGTCCAGTACAACAGCGCTAACTATCGCCTCAAAAATGACCATAGATTTGAAGCAACACCTGTCTGGCACACTATTAATTGAAAAAAAGGCGATATTCATAAAATTGTATTAGGTGTACCCAACAAACTGGTAGGCATATTTTGTGTTGTAATAGTAGAACATGCCAGCCATTAATGCATTAGATGGTGTTTGGTTTTGCTGGAGACTGTTGATACACTGGAGGTGTTATTCTGTTTCACTTATGAGTATTTTGTTGAATCTGAGCTGCCTTATTTAAAGAGGTGCAAATGGTACCAGATATGAAAAGCTATTTGACTGAGTTGCCATTGCCTAGATACATAGAGGAGTTTTGGTGCTGCAGAATTGCTTATATTAAATTCCCTGTTTGTATAACCTTCATTACAGATGTATTTTATCCTTATCTTTTAGGTGTAATGCAGCAGCCAATGATGCAACAATATAAGATATCTCAGAATCAGGTGCATGGGAGTCCAGCAACAAATTATCAGCAAACCACTGTCCCTCAAAGTCCCTCTGGGTAAGGCGGTGCCAGCATACTGTCAGATGATGAAAAGGGAGAAGCGTCTGTACTTCTACTAAGATGACCTCATATCTTCCTCCTTTTACAGATGTTTTACATCCGCACAGTCTGGGTCAGCTACTCGGTTCGTACCCCAGCAGAACAGCCCTATACCTAGTCCCTATACTCCTCAGAGTCCTGCAGATTACATGCAGTTCAATCCACCCAGTTATTCCCAACACCAACAGCAAGGTGAGTTGATAAGCTGACGCTCTCTTACTGTGTAAAGCTGCAGCTATCTGCTCGTCACAAAAAATGTGTCTTGAGGTTTTCTTTTGCTCTCTGTTTTAGTTGCTGGTGGTGTGAGAAATAGCCATGACAACAAGGTCTCTGGACAGCTGTCAAGTAATTCATCTAATCATAATGCAAGACTAGGCTCAGATGAAGAATATATGAACATTGCCCACAGACTGGGAAATGAGGTAATGCAGCAATACAAGATAATCCAAACTGGACATCGGCAGATGCTGACAGTTAAAAGTGATGAGATATGTCTTATGTTCCAGCAGCAGAATGACCCCTCCATGAGGGCGGCCGCATTTCCAGTTAAATCACCACAGTCTGTGTGTTCCCCTGCTGGGAATGAAGAGACTGCAAAAAGTATGCTTCTTCAGCAACAAGTTGATTCTTCATTTTGTAGAATGAGAAATAATACATTATTTTCCAGTTCATTATTTGCCAAAACTTATTCTTGTGCTCACTTTAAAAAAAAAAAAAAATTGTGTTTCAGCAGGGCCCAGACCTCCTCTTATCAGGCATTCACTTCCACCTGACGTGCCACCAGGTGCAGCACCTGACCTGCTCCTCACTTCCGCTGACCGCAAAAAGAAGCAGAGGGAAAGGGGCGAAGAGGAAAATGAACAGATGGACAAAAATGCCTTGTACGACATTGTCAGCTCTCCATCAAAAGACTCTGCCAGGCTGACTTTAAAACTGTCCCGAGTGAAGATTCCAGACATGGATCAGTCTGGAGATCAACTTCCTCCCAGGGCACATATGGACTCAAACCACGAAACTGATTTGATGAATAATAATCAGCTGTCAAGAGATGCCCACGACTTGTCACACAGGTTTGGTGCTGAGGAGCAGGTAAACTGTCAGCAGGTTCCCCTTCGGCCAAATACCAAGGAGATCGGAGTCAGTGTGGCTGGGTACGACGACGCCGAGATAGATGCTCTTGCAGAGATTGACAGAATAGAACGCGAGTCAGCTGGTGAGAGAGAACGATGGTCTAAAGAAGTCCAGGATAAAGGTGAATTTCTGCTTTTGCCCTGTGCCATCTTTTTCTTTCCTGCCCCAAGTTTGTTTGTGTTTGTAGAGAGGCTAAGATACAGTCTTCTTTTTTGCAGACAAACCGCTGAAGAAACGGAAAGCAAGACTCGTATCCTCAGGAATCTGGAGCCGAGGCGAGTGATGGGCCTGCCGTACAAGGGGGCAACACCAGCAGCAAAGTGACACCCAAGAAGACAAGCGCCGCAAGTAACGGTGCCAGTCGGCCTGCTTTGATGGTCAGTATCGATCTGCAGCAAGCTGGCAGAGTGATAGGACAGCCCGTAGTGGTATTGGAAGCACGGCAGTTGTGTGAGGACCACCTACAGCATCTGAAGTCAAAGGCTGATACAAAGGCAGACAAAGTGGTTGAAAACAAACCTGGGATCAATAAGCAGCATGCCGACTATCCCAGAAAGTCCAGCTCAGATGGGCAACCAGAAATCCCAAAACAGAAGCAGGAAAGCCGGCGGGAATCCAAACACAGACACGATGGCAAGATGGACAGTGGCAAGGGACACTCGGATGACAGACGACCAGACACACCACGGCAGAAACACGACAGGCATTCAGACACACGCCACAAAGAGGAAAAGAACCACAACAGTCACCGGTCCCACGTCAGCCAACCCGAGACTCCAAAAACCATGAGCAAGGCCGAGCGGAACTCCAAACATGGAGAAGACAAAGGCAGGGATAGGGAAAAGGATAAGGACAGAGACAGAGATAGAGACAAAGATAGAGATAGAAATAGAGATAAAGAGAGAGATAAAGATAAAGATAGAGACAGAGACAGAGACAGAGATAGAGATAAAGATAAAGAGAGAGACAGAGATAAAGATAAAGAAAGAGACAGAGACAGAGATAAAGAGAGAGACAGAGATAGAGATAAAGAGAGAGACAGAGATAGAGAGAGAGACAGAGATAAAGAGAGAGACAGAGATAAAGAGAGAGACAGGGACAGAGAAAGAAAACACAAGACACTGTCAAGGGAAAACTGCAATAGACACTCTCCCGACCGTCATTCTAAATCCGACAGCCCGAGAGTGAAGCATGACGGGAACAAAAAACCCACTGACCTCAATGGTCGTCAGAGGACAGACAGTTCCACCCTCCAAAACCCCCAACATAAAAAAGAAAAGAAAAATGTAGGATGGTAACATTAGATGCCAAGCTGGAAACAAACAGCAGTCTGCTGAGACGAAACCCAGCGAGTTTCCTTCGTACCTGTTGGGTGGCAAGACTGGGAGTCTGAAGAACTTTGTGATTCCTAAATTGAAACGAGACGGGAGAGCCAAAGAGCCGCAACTTTCAGGCAAGCTGATAGAGGGCTGGAGTGAACCCCTTATCAGACTGGAGAGAGTGTCACTGGTCGAGAACTTAAACAAAGGAGCCAAACCTGTCGTCGTGCTTCAGAAACTCAGCGTCGATGAGGTAAAGAGGATCATCAGGGAAAGCAGGAATGCACACAGCTCCAGACCGGGGAACTGGTCCTCCTTTGATAAATCAGGGAGAGGTATGAGTTACTTTGTTTATTAAATGCGTACACAAAGCTGTGACTGAGGTGCAATGTGACGTTGCCCAGTTTACTTTAAACCACTTTCTCAGGAATCGTTCTTATCACAGTCCTTATTCCATATAAATAGCTGCTGATTAATTAGTTAGTGATTGTGCTTTCTTTTGATTTATAGATTTTTTTTTTGCTGAAAGCTCACTCACCTCTTGTGCTTACAGAGATGTCATTTGGTGAGAAGGCAAACAAGCGAAGGCACAGCATGATCAGTAAGAAATCCAAGTACGCAGAGGTGGACTCTGATGAAGATGATGATGATGACTCTGACAATAAGTGTGAGCATTAAACCTAAGAAATTCAGTGACATACTAATGTTTTACCTCGCAGTTATCCTTAAGATGGAAACATTTCATTTTTTTTGTTACATTTTATTAACTGTCATAATTGGTGCTTAAAGTTCTTTGAAAACTTTTTCTTTTTGTTTCAGCTGCGAGGAAAAGGTCCAAGAAAGACCATGACAAGACATGGAAGCACGAAGAGAGGAAAGGTTCTGGAGAGCACCGTCGAAGCCAGGGTTCTGGTAGCCGGCATCGTGAATGGGGCGCGGATGAATCTGATGAAGGCACTCCACCTCCAAGCCTCAGTGATGGTGAGTCTTTTTATGCCAGTGATCATAGGCAACATGATGTGTTGTGGACAGTGTAGATTTTTACCTCAATTACAACCTCAGACAACAGTCAAAAATAATGCAAATGATGTCAGACAATTCAAATTGTGATTCTTCTTTTACGTGGCTGTCATTCAAATTACTGCCATTTAAAACAATGAGTCAGGCCATTTCCCTGGTTAGCTGGGTTACTGCACCCTAGTGTTTCTCTATTAAACACTGTGCAATTGAGGGTTTGTTGCTGCTGTCAAGGATTTGACTAATGTTTTTATGGTGTTTTCTTTTTGTTCAGTTGCCAGAAAATTGAAGAAAAAGGAGAAACAGAAAAACAGGAAGTCATACGATCCCAAGTTGGCACCAGAGGGTATTATTTTACCACAATTTGAGCTTTTGTACCAATACCCATGAATTTTAAATGTACGTATTTTTAAGAATCAATTTGTTTATATACTACAGAAAAGATGGACTCCTCCACATTTAAGAGATTCACAGCCAGCGTGGATAACATTCTTGAGAACCTTGAGGATGTGGACTTCACTGCGGCAGGTAAACATGGAACGCTGCACAGTTTCCAGAGTTCTTGACATTTCTGAAAGTGGCGAGTTGGAAAATGTCAATGTTATAACTTTGTACCGTCGCACAGATGATGATGAGATACCTCAAGAGCTCTTGCTTGGAAAGCACCAGTTGAGCGAACTAGGCAGTGATTCTGCGAAGATTAAAGCTATGGGCATTTTTAACAAGGTAACAGAAGAGTGTTTGTGCACTGTCACATGGTTACACTCAGGCTCACAGCTCCATTGTTGTGAAAGTAATCATCAATCAACCTCTGTTTTGATCTGCAGTTTTCATCTAGTAAACTGGTGAAAATATTGAATATCCTTGAGAAGAACATTCAGGACAGCGTCAAACTTTCCACACTGATGAGTCATGTAAGTTAGCTGCAGATTTTCTTACCTAATTTTGCTGAATTTTAGAGCTTTTTCATCGCTGTTTTTGTTTACTGATTGTTTTTGGAAATTTGTAGATTAACGATTCCATGGATGAGGAACGGTTGTGGCGCGACCTTATCATGGAACGGGTGACCAAGTCTGCCAGATGCCTGTCTGACTGCACTCAACATCATGACATCTCCGCACATGCCCAAGGCTGTGTACATAGAGGATGTGATTGAGAGGGTGTTGCAATACACCAAGTTCCATCTGCAGAACACTTTGTATCCCCAGTATGACCCGGTCTACAGAGTTGATCCCCATGGAGGTCAGCACAAATTTCTTCCGTTCTTCGAAATAGCTTTACAAATATCGCAATAATCTTGAAGAGATTGAACTGATAGCATCTTAAATGATCTTTGCACTGGTTTAAAAATAGCTCAAAATGTGGGAACTTCGTTTTTAAAAATCCAGCGGTGAGCCAAAACTGGAAGCAGCTGCAAAACCTTCAGGGATATTTACTTCTAAAAAAAACAGCAAAACAGCTCTTACCAGCTTATTTCACTTTTAGATAGAAGTTGGAAACAGAATATTCTTGTATTCCTGAAGTGAAACTCTGTACTTGCATATAGAAATGTCTGGCTAGTGCCTGGCCCATTCAAACACTAATTTGATAATTAAATACATGGCATGCATCACATGTCCTTAGTATTTTGCTGCTGATGTATAAAGTTATTTTATTCAAGCCTTGTTTTCCCCTATATCTTCCTCACTTAAGGCGGTGTGCATACTTCAAAGTCCAAGAGAGCAAAGTCTTCCACCCACAAACAGAAAGTGGTAGTTATGCTCTACAACAAAGTGTGCGATATCGTCAGCGGCATCTCAGAGCTCCTGGAGATCCAGCTGCTAACTGACACCACAATCCTCCAGGTGACACTCTTAATCTGGTCTGATGTGTCTCAAGTTCATGACCCAATTTAACCTTTGAGTCTCTCAGTCTAAGACACCAGATTGTTTCTGTGCCTGACTTTTAGGTGTCCACCCTGGGTATTACACCGTTTTTTGTGGAGAGTGTCAGCGAACTGCAGTTATGTGCCATCACACTAGTGACAGCGGTAAGTCGTATTTTAGTGTTGCTTTAGCAGTTAATTTTGCTGTTCATTCCGAATGGGTTTTTTGATGACATCGTCTATTGTATTGTTTTTGTTATATATTTTTATTATATTTCGATTTAGTGCTTTGCATTTTACTCCTCCGCAGGTCTTCTCTCGGTACGAGAAGCACAGGCAGCTCATTCTCGAGGAGATCTTCACCTCCCTTGCTAGACTG
Source organism: Lates calcarifer (assembly GCF_001640805.2). NCBI lineage: Eukaryota > Metazoa > Chordata > Actinopteri > Centropomidae > Lates > Lates calcarifer. The sequence goes on along the minus strand of NC_066841.1, from coordinate 11,050,754 downwards.
CCTACTAGTAAACGCAGCCTCAGGAACTTCAGGTAACTACATCTAGAGTGAATATTTGTTCAGTGAAATGACATTAATAAGGACAACTGATCACCTGAAGTCCCCCAGTGCTACACAGACTGCTCAAACTTAAGGATACAAATGTCTCTTTCTCCCCCAGGCTAAACAGCAGTGATTCGGATGGAGAGCCCATGCATATCCAGATGGTCACAGCCCTGGTTCTTCAGCTCATCCAGTGTGTGGTACACCTTCCCTCTGAGAGAGACGCAGAGGATGAACATAATAAGAAGGTAGAGGATTTAACTGATATGTTAACAGTATTTACCAGAAAACATGTTTTGATTCAGAAATTGTTTTACATACTGTGCACTTTTTCTCAGGTGGATAAAGATGTCTTTATCACAAACTCTTATGAAACTGCCATGAGGACAGCTCAGAACTTCCTGTCAGTGTTTCTCAAGAAGTGAGTCGACGCATTCCTGATCTCATCCACTTCTTAACTCAAAGCTATAATCTATAGCTCTATTAGCTCTGCCTTTAAGTTGTTAAAGGGGAATTTTTATACAGATGGTCTTTGGAATAAACTAAAATATTACCTGGCTCAATGCTGGACAATATATTATAGTAAAAGATTGTATTCTGTATGTGTCAGGTGTGGCAGTAAGCAGGGAGAGGAGGACTACAGGCCTCTGTTTGAGAACTTTGTTCACGACCTCCTGTCCACGGTCAACAAGCCTGAGTGGCCTGCAGCTGAACTCCTGCTCAGTTTACTGGGTCGGCTTTTGGTGAGTAGCATTACTGATATCTGTTGAGCAGAAACAGCTGCTGATCTTTATTTTTGTTCTGACCCCTTCTCCTCCACCTTTTGCGCTCCAGGTGCATCAGTTCAGTAACAAGCAGACAGAAATGGCACTCAGGGTGGCATCACTGGACTACCTCGGCACCGTTGCTTCTCGCCTGCGCAAAGATGCCGTCACTAGCAAGATGGACCAAAAGGCTATCGACCGCATCCTCAAAGAGGTAGACAGGATAATTACAGAACTGTTTAAACACCTACACATTTCCAGTTGTTATTAATAGTGCTGTCGAACTGCTTTTGAGGTGCTCCTTGCTCATTGATCTCCTTACAGACTCCAGGCAGTGATGAGATCCAGCAACTGCAGAAGGACTTACTAGACTACCTGGATGAGAACATCGAGACAGCTCCATCACTAGTGGTGAGTGTTTAATTTCCATTTTTTACACAGGTATATTACAGGTTGTCAGGGTTAGTGTAAAAGAGACACAGGTTAAGTGTTCCTAATCAGCTTTTTTTTCACCACGTGTATGCATTTGCTTCATTCAGTTTGCCAGGAAATTTTACATCGCCCAGTGGTACAGGGACACAACAAGTGAGGCGGAGAAAGCGCTGAAGTGTCAAAATGAGAATGATGAGAACTTGAAAGGTCGCTGTCATTCCAAGGATGTCGACTTTACCGGAGAGATTATGCAGAGAGCCGAGGCACGAAAGAAATTCCTTCGCAAGGTCATCAAGACTCCACCATTGCATTTCAGTTCTCTGAGGTAAATACTACTTCACTCTGCATCATTGCACTAATCTGCTCCGCTGTTTGACTTGTTCACCCATCCTGGTAATAAACTGTCCTCTTGACTTTTCTTTCAGGATAAACACTATAGACTATGAGGACTCCTGTCTGATAGTCAGATATTTGGCCTCTATGAGGCCGTTTGCACAGAGCTTTGATATTTATTTATCACAGGTAAGAGAGTTAACATAAACATGAGTGAGAGATTACATTATGTTGCCTGTCATTCACTTTTTTTCTATCTTATGTATAGATTCTGAGAGTATTGGGTGAGAGTGCGATTGCAGTCAGAACTAAAGCCATGAAGTGTCTGTCTGAAGTAGTGGCTGTGGATCCAAGTATTCTGGCACGGGTAAGTCATCCTGTATTAGCTACTACACAACTTTTAGACCACTGGACTGATGGCAGTAACACTTAGTGTCTTATGTGTTTTGTAGCAGGAGATTCTGTCACAGATTGTTAGGGTTGTGTTGTGGCATTATCAGGCAGTTTTACAAGTTTACCACTGTCACATTCCCAGCCATCACATTTAGAAATGTTTATCCGTTCTTGACTTCTAATGCTACACTTTTTGTTTTTTCCAGTTGGATATGCAGCGAGGAGTTCATTGTCGCCTCATGGACAACTCCACCAGTGTGCGAGAGGCAGCTGTGGAGCTGCTGGGCCGTTTCGTACTAAGTCGACCTGAGCTCATTGAGCAGTACTATGACATGCTCATTGAAAGGATATTGGTAATTTCTTAAGTTTTCTTTTTCATTCTTTTAACTCTTGAGTGTGAGGTTCTGTATTATACACAGATGTAACTATTTGTTACTGGTGGCAAAAATTTAAATTGATTTGGTCACTTCATGTGTCCTCATCAGAGTTTGTGGAAAGCAATATGCAGTGGAACTTTGCCCCTGAGTTTAGCAAACTGTGTCCAAAAAGTTCATTTAAAGTGCAAAAGTTCAACTGAGGTTAAATCATCTTTTTCCCACACTTCCACCTAAAGGTCAACTGAAGAACTGCAATCATTTGGCACTTTCCCCTATCGATCAGACAATTATTTTATATCTTTCATTTTCACATTCCCACAGGATATTCAACACAAATGTCGCAATAATCAAAAGAGGTACTTAATATGAAATGTATATTGATGGGTCCTACTCATTTTGTCTTCACATAGGACACAGGCATCAGTGTAAGGAAGAGAGTCATTAAGATCCTGCGGGATATTTGCCTGGAGCAACCAGACTTCCACAAGATCACTGAGATGTGTGTCAAGATGATCCGAAGGGTCAACGATGAGGAGGGGATCAAGGTTTGTATTTATCTCCCTGTGAAAGCCTTGTACAAGTGGCAGTTTTTATTTTTTAATGTACACTTAAATGTGTCTGTCCTCGCAGAAATTGGTGAATGAGACGTTCCAGAAACTTTGGTTCACCCCCACACCCAGCCATGACAAAGATGCCATGACCAGAAAGATCCTGAACATAACAGATGTGGTGCGTACTATCCAGGCCTAAAAAGTCTGTCCAGTCTTTCACATAAGAAACATTCTAGTGTTTGACATTGACATAATCTGAATCATGTCTTGTTTTGATTTCGTCACAGGTGTCGGCATGTAAAGATTCAGGCTATGACTGGTTTGAGCAGCTCCTCCAAAATGTGAGTTGTCTAACTTGTTGAACAGCAGCTTGTGTGACTCTATGATAGTTGTGTGATCTTATTTAACCTCTGACTTTTTTTAGCTGCTGAAGTCAGAGGAGGACGCTTCTTACAAACCTGCCAAGAAGGCCTGTGTTCAGCTCGTGGACAATCTCGTGGAACACATTCTGAAATATGAGGAGTCACTTGCAGGTAATAAAAAGAAATTTAATAATATGTTTGCTTACAAAATTCACATTGCCTTTTTGTTGTGCTGAACATTAATGTGTTGTGGCACGACTTTGTTTTCTGTGTTTGTGTTTCAGACTGTGAGGACAAAGGGGTCAACTCAGGTCGTCTGGTAGCATGCATCACCACTCTCTACCTGTTCAGCAAGATCAGAGCACAGTTAATGGTTAAACATGCCATGACTATGCAGCCCTACCTGACCACTAAGTGCAATGTAAGTACAACTTCATTTTGTTAATGTATTTTAATATATATATTCCACATTGTTATATTATTAATTACTTACCTGAGAGTATGAGAAATCATTGTTTATAATCGTGCCCCCAAGACCGAAATGAACATCACTAACTTTTATGCTGTGCTATAGGGCCATCTAGTGGCAGCCAACTGTAAACACAAGTGTTAAAATCAATCACTCACAAATTTGTTTTCCATCTCAGCTTTGGACTGTACAGCTGTCATGTATCTTTGCTGCTGTTATTTCAGACTCAGAATGACTTCATGGTGATATGCAACGTGGCCAAGATCTTGGAGCTGGTCGTGCCTCTGATGGAGCACCCAAGTGAGACTTTCCTCACTACCATCGAAGAAGACCTGATGAAGCTAATCATCAAATACGGCATGACAGTGAGTCACATTTACTGTTTACACAATGTTTCACAAATAGCTCTCTAAAAACATGACCGGCATGGATGTGAAAGAAGATGTGTGTCATTCTGAGCAAACAGCGTTGTAATATTAATTGTTGTGTTTGCGTCTCAGGTTGTACAACACTGTGTGAGCTGTCTTGGTGCTATTGTGAACAAGGTCACACACAACTACAAGTTTGTTTGGGCTTGTTTCAATCGTTACTATGGTAAGAATTATGCTTTTGAACATTAATTTACCACAATTCTCATGTACCTTGGAATGGAAAGAGGAAAATTTGATAATATGTGGACTGGTTTGGAATTGTCAACCTGTTCAGTGCCCTTCAGATTAAAGGGTGCATTTTAAGCTCTTACTCATCACCTCATCCACCTAATTAAGAGCATTGAACACTCACCATATAGTGTCAGATTCCTCGTTAAAAGTCATTATTTGAGGAACAAAATCAGCAATTGTTTTTCCTGAGTTTTCACCGTCTGTATGATTTTATAGGAGCTCTGGCAAAACTGAAGACACAGCACCAAGAGGACCCCAGCAGCTCCACTCTGGTGGCTAACAAACCCACTCTCCTGCGCTCACTGTTCACCGTGGGGGCTCTCTGTCGACACTTTGATTTTGACCAAGAGGAGTTCAAGGGTACTACCAAGGTAAACACCAGCACTGCTTGAATATTGTGCACAGAACTGCTGAAGAGCCTGTTTGACTCTTGCCATCTCACCCTGTGTCTCTTAGATTGTCATCAAGGACAAAGTGTTGGAGCTTCTGCTGTACTTCACCACTCATGAAGATGAAGAGGTCCAGATTAAGGCCATCATAGGTCTAGGTATAGTGCACTTCATCTCATTTTAACAGAGGATGTATTCACTGTATTTACACTGCGATTCATTGTTGACAGCTCTACACTTTTGCTTGCCTTTGACATCAGTTTCTTCAGTAATGACATCTGTATTTAAATTTCCATTGTCTCAAGGCTTCCAGTTCATCATGCACCCAGAGCTCATGTTTGTGCAGGATGTGAAGGTTCTGTACAACAGTATCCTCTCTGATGAGAGCAGCTTGGTCAATCTGAAGATCCAGGTGCTAAAAAACCTGCAGACGTACCTGCAGGAGGAGGACTCTCGGATGCAGGAGGCTGATCGGGAATGTGAGTTACAAATCCATATCATGTGTCCACTTACTCCATTTGCTCAACCTTATCATTTAACGTTCAATAGGTTTAATCTACGTTGACCAAGTCGGTTATGTACCGCGTCCACAGACTCATCAGGCTGATACTTTTGTGTATTTAGGGAAGAAGCAAGCCAAGCAGGAGGATCTGAAGGAAATGGGCGACATCTCATCAGGCATGAGCAGCTCCATCATGCAGATTTACCTGAAGCAGGTGCTGGAGTCCTTCTTCCACTCACAGTCCACTGTTCGGCACTTTGCCCTGAGTGTCATCACACTGACTCTCAGCCAGGGCCTCATCCATCCTGTACAGGTATGTCCACAGTCTCACTCCAGCATACATTCAGTAGGATCACCTTAAATATGCATTATGTTTTACATGAAAGATCTTTTGTCACGGAGTGACACTTGAATGCATCACGAGCTGTTCACAGATTGGGTACAATTGTTTTTTGTTTTTTTTTAGTGTGTGCCCTACTTGATTGCCATGGGAACAGATCCTGAGCCAACCATGAAGAACAAGGCCGATCAACAGCTGGTGGAGATCGACAAGAAATATTCAGGGTTCATCCACGTGAGTGGCTCGCTGGTTTATAATCACCAGAAAAAGTGTGAAAGTGCATTTTATCTACGTTCGAGCTGAGCGGTATCTCTCTGCAAATTCACAGATGAAGGCAGTCGCGGGGTTGAAGATGTCTTACCAGGTTCAACAGGCCATAAATGGAGCCAAAGGCGCAGCAGTCCGAGGTTTTCGTCATGACGACTCAGACTCTGCTCTCTGCTCTCACCTCTACACCATGGTCCGTGGCAACCGACAGCACAGAAGGGCTTTCCTCATTTCCCTGCTCAACCTGTTTGACGACAGCTCTGTAAGTTCACCTCTCCAATCACCCATCCACGCATTTGCAAGTTTTACATGCAGCCACATCTTTGCACACCCTCAGAGCTCTGGCCTAACAGTGGACTCTTCATACTTTGTCTCCTGCAGAAAACAGAGGTGAACATGCTGCTGTTCATAGCAGACAACTTGGCCTGCTTCCCTTACCAGACACAAGAGGAGCCTCTCTTCATCATGCACCATATAGATATCACTCTGTCTGTCTCTGGTAGTAACCTTCTTCAGTCATTCAAGGAGGTGGGAAACTTTGTTGAATTTTGTTGATGACTTATAGGTCTTTGTTGCTCTGTTTATCACGATACAAAAATCCAAATGTGTGTACTATCTATCTGGTTTGTGTTTGAATGATTTTGTTTTCTTTGCAGTCTTTACGGAAAGAGCCTGTACAGAAGGAGAAGAAGATGAAGATGAAAAAGAAGAAAAAGAAGAAGAAGCAGTCTCGGAGGAAGAAATATAGCTCTGATGACGACAATGACGATGAGGATGAAGAGCAGAGCCGCAGCAGCTCTAGCAGCAGCAGCAGCAGCAGCAGCAGCAGCAGCAGCGACGAGGATGATGAGGTGGTGCGCAGGAAAAAGAAATCTGCAGTTTCCGATTCCGACTCTGACATGGAAGACGAGGACGCGGTGATGGACCGTCTACCTGGAAACCCCAACCCTCTGCTGGACTTTGCCAGCGCTTCACAGGGTATTTTGCTGCTGCTGGTACTCAAACAACATCTGAAGAATCTGTATGGCTTCTCCGACAGGTAGGCCACACCAAAGACAAATCTTTCATTAACTCTTTGTAGTAGTGTAGTTGTTTACAAGTCAGAAGCTCACCTGAAGATTTTGTTTGCGTTACAGCAAAATCCAGAAGTATTCTCCTACGGAGTCTGCAAAAGTGTACGACAAAACAGTGAACAGGAAAGCTAAGGTGCACTTCAACCCACGTCAAACACTGGACTACCTGAAGAGTGATCTAGCCAACACGGAGCTCAGCTATGAGACCAAGAGGAACATTGTGAAACAGTATTTGGATGTAAGTGTCATCTTAATCTCAGGAATATGTAGCAGACAAAAGATAACTAAATAGACAGTCTCTCTATTTGTCCACACTAACTGTACGAAAAGTGATAAGTTTTGTGTCTTAGTTCAAGGTACTGATGGAGCACTTGGATCGTGACGAGGAGGACGAAGAAGGCGAAGCAAGTGCCAATGCCAGAAACAAAGCCATTACTTCACTTTTGAGGGGCCCAAAGCTCCAGAACCACAATCACAATAATCACTCCGCTCCGGTGGAGACAGATGAGGAGGACAGTGAGGATGACGATCCACCTGCAGTAAGAATTTAAAACTCCTTAAATAAGGGGTTTAAGATTACCTATAGTTATTAGTGAGGTCATGCTGATACCACATTTAAGGTACACAAGAGAAGTCACTTTTTATTGCCAGGAGAAAATATGGGTTGCTTGGAGTTTTGCCACGTTACAGAAGAATAAGAAAGAGGAGAAAATGTTTTATCCTGTTTGAATATATATATACTATATTCCCATAGAGAATGGTATAGGTTAGTATGACATGACAAAGCCTTTTAATGCCTCTCACCTCCAGCGTATGCAACTTTTTATGGTTTTTATAATGTTTTTTTTAAGTTTCTCTTAATTGTTGCAGAGAGCAGATCAACTTGGTGGACATCTCTACTGCAGCTCCTGTTCACATATTAATTCAGTCTAGAAAACATCTGTGCAAAAGTCCTGTGTACATAAAAAAAATCATGTTGGACACACTAACATTCTGCTACTTTTATCCACAGCGGAAACCAAGGAAAGGCAGGGAGTCCGCAGAGGATTCGGGTCGCATGAATGACACCGTGGAGGCCATGGACGTCGTTGCCATCTGCTGTCCCAAATACAAAGACAGACCGCAGATTGCCAGGGTCATCCAGAAGACCAAATCTGGCTACAGTATACACTGGATGACTGGGTCTTACTCTGGGCCCTGGGCTGTGGCAAAGAAACGGGACGGTCGCAAAAAGGTGCCTTGGGTTGACAATATCAAGGAGTCAGACATTATTTATAAGAAAATCTCCTTGACAAGCGGACAAAAGCTCACGAACAAAGTGGCACACACGTTACGGGCGCTATATGCTGCCAAGGAGGGGACTAAGAGTTAATCAACTGAAATTACTCAGACAGAAATCCCTCACAGCCCAAATCTTTGTGGATCCAATATGTTACAAACAGAGAGAAGACAAAACCTCTTTAGATTTCTGGACCTGCGAAAACAAGTATTGTGAACACTGATCTGTTTGAATACGGACATGTTTAAGTTAACCACAGGAAAAATACAAGAAGGAAATGTTTGGGAAAACATTGTGTGGGAGTTCCTTCGCTGTTGTGCAGCAACTTGGTTGTTTGATTTTTACTCCCACTGTACCATAGTTTAACTAAACACATGTTTATATCTGAACATAATTCTGTAAAAAAAAATAAAGTGAATGTTGGAAATTAGTGTATTGATGATGTTCTTAATAAAGTGTTTTTGGAGTTTAAACTAGCACCAGATGGATTTATTCACTTGACCTGAGCTCCAACAACTTTTAACTGCTTTCTTTTTTCTTGTTTAAACATTTTATTGTTTACCCACACTGTGTATATCTTTGATATAATTTATTTATGTTAAAAGCAGTGCAGTATCTGTGCCTATATGCAGGGGAAGTTATGTTGTTTTTAATATAGATTTTGATGTTATAGAACAAAGATTTTGAAAAAAAGTGAGCCCCCGCTCTTCTGGTGGAACAAATACTGCAATAAAATTTTCTTATGTCCTTGGTACTTGTTTGGGTTTGTTTTTGTGAACAGTCTCAATCAGACTCCAATTCTTTTTAAAATACAGCAACAGTTTTTAATAGGAGCCAAACAAAGAGTAGGGGTCTCAAAACAGTAACATGTGTAATAAAATACCATGGGTTTCATATATACTATGTCTTCCTAGGGGAAATGCATTTTGAAATGATAAAGACTTGACAAACATTTATTCAAGTATATTGTTTAATTGAAAATATATTATTTCTGTCCTATAATGTCAGTAAAAAATATATTGAAACGTACTTTTTTAATTAATACTTTTCCACTACAAGCTAGGGAAAGTGGTTCAGTCAAATTCGGCCTTTTTTTATTTATTTAAATGATCGTTTTTTAAACGTGTGTGTGTACATCTGCATTCCTGCCTGGCGACTGTTACGCACAAACTTACATTGACCAGTGGGTGGCAGCACGACGCTTTACTTCGGCCGGTCTGCGAAAATTAAGGGCACGAAGAAGAAGATGATCCACCGGAAAAAAACCTTTCGCCTCTGCCGCTGTGCATGAGGTTGGCGGGCTGCTGGTTGTATGTGTGTGTGTTGGATGTATTTGTTTAAATTTTACAGCTGGGCCGGTGAACAAAACTTCCTTGCCGAATAAGTCAGTGTCACGCGGAGTATTTTCAGTCGGGTAAAGCATCGAATTCACTTTAAAACACTTTATTTCACACTTAGCTAGCATTTAGCTTGTAGCTAAATAGTAAGGTTGTACTGCTAGCAGTTAGCTAACTCACCGGTATCCCTCTACTAGCTTGCAAACATTAGCTAACTTATAGTACAGTGGATTTGGCAGTATATTCCTCTGCTATTCAGGTATGACACCTCGGCTAACTTTACTAACGCTCTTGACCTTTATCTCTAAAGATTCGTAAACAGTGGTAGCCCAGCCATGCCGTCCAGCGCTGGACCCAGCAGCCCCGCCGCTGCACTCGCAGAAGCGCTGGAAAACTCTGCCCGGCTGATTGACAGACACCTACAGGATGACCGCTGCTTTCCTGACCTGTCGGAGTTGCTCAGCGTCCCCTCACACAGTAAGTCATGAGGAGGGATAGAGCACAAGAGGAAGAAAAGATCTCATAGTTGCTACCAGGCTGTGTGTTTCTGTTAACTCCAGGGCTGCCATGTTATACAATGACTAAAACCAAATGTCTCAATAGGTTATAACTAAAGGTTACATAGGGAAAACACATTTCAACAGATAGAAAATATAAGATGACAAAATACATCTGGTCGTCAAATTTCACACGGTTCTATACTAGAATATGTTTATTTAAATGGGACATTACGATTTGACCACAGAATTTGGTGCTAAAATGCTGAGTCTGTGGATAGTGCATAATCAGACTTATTGTTTTTGTTGATTGTGTTGATAGATATGCCATCCCTCTCTGGAGGGTCAGACATGGACTACCCTCTCCAAGGACCAGGTTTACTGACTGTGCCAAACCTCCCTGAGCTCAGTGCAGTCCGCCGAGTCCCTCTGCCACCTGAGCTGGTGGAGCAGTTCAGCCGTATCCTTTTGGTCATTTAAGAGAAACTGTTCGAGTGCTTTCAGTTGGACACGCAGAGTTTTCATCCATCACATTTACGGTGAAAACTGTAAAGATGAATGGTCTTGTTTTTGTTACCCAAGAAATTTGACTTTCAGCTTAACCATTTCATAGATATGCAATGTAACTGCATGATGGGAGTTTTCCCCGAGATCTGTCGAGCGTGGCTTACTATTGACAATGACATCTTCATGTGGAATTATGAAGATGGGTGAGTATATTTATAGTTTAGGAGATTGGGTGATGAGATCCATGATAAAAATAACATGTAACAAGCTGCACACAGTGAAATTAGATGTGCCACTAAGTCCACTGAGAATTAATTAACAAACCTGGAGTGACGATAGTTATTTATTTTTGTCTGTTGTGTTCCTTGCAGAGGAGATGTGGCCTATTTTGATGGCCTTATTGAAACCATTCTTGCAGTGGGTCTAGTAAAACCAAAACAAGGTATGTATAGACATTTAAACTCACCATTGGTTTTCATTTACTTTTTTTAAAATCTCAGTGATGTTTATGATTTGTGTTTCCTTCTCAGGGATTTTACAGCCACACATTCACTACCTCTTAGTACTGGCCACTTCAGTGGATGTAGTGATCCTCGGGCTGAGCTTTCCTAAGAGCCAGGCTGGTGAGTCCTTCATACAACTCAGTCACAGTAACACTGCATTTTAATTGTTCCCCTTAAGTATACAAGTTTGTAGATGCCAGAGAAGAACATTCTTCTCTAGATTCTTTGTTCTCAAATTAGTTGAAACTTTAGCCTTAAGGGTTTAACCTCTTATCCTGAATCCTTGTGGAAATCCTGTAATGATATGATCACACGTTGCTACAGTACAGTAAAACATGTCCAACTGTTTTAAAGCCACAGGGAGCATTCAAAATGTTGGCAGCTTGCAGGCATAAGTTAAATATAATGCCACTTACATACTCAGATATACAAAGAAGTGGTAAACATTCATTAGCTAGGCAAATGTGCAAGATTAGGACATCTGCTGTGTTAAAACAGTGTCACATTGTAACTGTGATATGCACACTGTTCAGAACCAGTACATAGATAAATGTGTTTTTTTTCTTGATATGTTCCTTGAATAGACATCAGGCTGAAGTATGAAGGGGACTGATATCCAACATTTTTCTATTTTTGTGCAACAGTGCTATTAATACCCACATGTACCTGTGATGGTTTATCTGGGTCACCTTTGTATCTCTCTTTTTTGGTCTAGGATTGAACGACAGTATGTCTGGTGGGATGCAACTGCTACCAGACCCCCTCTTTTCAATCCCCACGGACAATACATACATCCTGTCCATCACCTCCACAGACCTGGGGCGTATATTTATGGCAGGAAAGGACGGCTGCCTCTATGAGATAGCCTACCAGGCCGAGGCTGGCTGGCTAAGCCAGCGCTGCAGAAAAATCAACCACTCCAAAAGCTCTCTGTCCTTCCTCATCCCCTCTGTGCTCCAGTTCTCCTTCTCTGAAGACGGTAAGGAAAGAGATGCATTCCCATGTGGGGCAAATGATGTCTGTGATCCAAATAAACTCTACTTTAACTTTTTGTTGTCCTGTTGCTCCACAGATCCCATTGTGCAGATTGCTGTTGACAACTCCCGCAACACTCTGTTCACACGCTCTGAGAAAGGTGTCCTGCAGGTATGACATTGGCTATCAGCTGTGAGGCTGTTTCTGATCATCATGGAAACTGGTGATTGTCAGTGGGCTGCAATAATGAACAATTTGGCTTTTGCAGGTGTATGACCTTGGTGCTGATGGGCAGGGGATGAGTCGTGTGGCAACCATGTCACAAAGCTCCATTGTTGCAGCTGCTGGAAACATAGCCAGGTATGTCTGGGTTTCTCAAATGTTTCTGTCACATCTGTCATTAACTCTACTCCTGGGGAAGTAACAATTTCTTTCTGTCTCTGTGAAACTCTCCTTCCTTTGCAGGACAATTGATCGTTCTGTCTTCAAACCCATTGTCCAGATCTCTGTGATTGATAGATCTGAGTCCTCAGACTGTCACCTCCTCGCTGTCACTCATGCAGGTGAAGATTACTGAACAGTAGTGAAAATAAACTGAAATTGCGACTTACGTGTAGGGGTTATGTGAAGTATGCTTGTTCTTTACATGTGCCCGCACAAATTGTGTTTCTGTAGGTGTGCGTCTCTACTTCAGCACCACACCTTTTGCCCCTCCACACCAGAAGCACGTGGCAGCTCGACCAAGCCTGCTAGCTTTGGTTCATGTTCGTTTGCCACCAGGATTTTCTGCATCTTCTACCCTGCAGAAACCGTCAAAGGTCCATAAGGCACTACACAGCAAAGGTCTGCTACTTCTCAGTTTACCAGAAAAAAACTCAAACATGTTTTTGTTATAGTGTTCTAAGTTCAGCTCACTGGCATACAGGACAAGTGTTTGCAAGAATCCAGATTTGCTTGTAATGCTTTTTTTTTTTTTTTGTCTTATAGGCGTTCTACTAATGGCTGCTTCTGAGACGGAGGACAATGACATTCTGTGGTGCATCAATCATGACTCCTTTCCCTTTAAGAAACCCTTGATGGAGACACAGGTTGGTACCCAGGAAGCCTACAGTACAGGATTATACACATTGCTTTTACTTTACACACCTTAAAAACACAGTAGCTGATTTACTCATTTTATTAGCTTATTGATTGATTGATTTATTTGTCATTTTTCGCTTGACATCTTGGATGACATTACTTTTGTCAGCAAAGAGCTTGTTTAACCAGCTAAAAGCCATCAAATACTGGCTAATAAAAAACATTCATTATACTTCTCTTTCTCCTGTTCTGTTACAGATGATGTGTAACGTTGATGGACACTCTTGGGCTCTTTGTGCCCTTAATGAGGAGAGGCCAACCAAGATTTTTACTCCTCTAAACAAGGAACAGATCCCCATCACTGATTCGCCAGTGGTTGTCCAGCAGCACAATATCCCTCCACAGAAGTTTGTCCTTCTTTCTGCAAAGGTTAAAACTGCTTCTTTGACTCATCATGCTGTACGCATAGTGCTCAGTCTTTTCTTAAAGTGATAAAACTATGTCTGAATTTTGTAGGGGAGTCACATCTTCCAAAAACTGCGGCCAGTAGATCAGCTCCGTCATCTGCTGGTGAGCTGCGCTGGAGGAGAAAGTGAAGAGATTGAGCGCTTCTTCAAGCTGCACAGGGTACAAACACTGATGTTCACCGTTTAATTAATTTGTAATCCCCTTATCTAGAGGTAATCCTTAAAACCGTGCATGACACACACATGGTCTGCTTGCAGGATTAAGGCACACAGCCTTAGACCAGTGTGCAGGTGTGTTTCACTCACACACACAAAAAATTTACCTATCTGAGTTGTTACTTTGTTCTGTACAGGAGGAACAGTCTTGTGCCACAGCACTGATCCTGGCTTGCTCCAGCGCTGCTTGTGACAGAGAGGTTTCACAATGGGCCACCCGAGCTTTCTTCAGGTCACTTAACACTTTCAATACACAGATGATACTTTACATTTTCTCACACTAAACACAGATTAAAAGCAGCTTTTCTGTTGTTGTCATGATCAGATATGGAGGAGAAGCACAGATGAGATTCCCTGCAGCCATGACGTCTCCCAGTACTGTTGGACCTGTGATGAGCTCTCCAGCTCCTGGTAAATGATAAGTAAATACTGTCCACTGGACTGGTACAAATAAAGACCAAACTCAAACTCAATCATTTCCATCAAATCATGACACGTTTAATTTCTGTTACTTTCCTCTCAGGCATCGTACCCCCAGCTCTGGCCACACCTTTCGCACCGATGCCCTCTGGGTCTGCCCCCATCACGCCCATGTCAGCTGGCCCAGAGGTGATTTTCTCAGGGAAACACAATGGCATCTGCATCTACTTTGCTCGCATTCTTGGGTGAGTACCTCCTGTTTTTGGGTAAACATGTATGCTTCTCTTCAGTCAGAAGTGTGAGTGCTGATGTGCAATGATGGTGTCTATCATTACTGAACAACATGTCCTTCTCTCCTGGTCCTGCTTACCTCTCAGAAATATTTGGGATGGGAGCCTTGCTGTTGAGAAAGCTGTGAGCAAAGGAAATCAGACTGTTAGTATTGTAAGTAGCATAAGCATCAGTGTACATTTTTGGAATGATAATATTAATAGTGGTACTTCAAAGCTGACTGTTTCCTCTTGTCTCCCCAGTTGGAAAGTAGCGTTGGGTCATTTGATCTGGAGTTGGTCCTTCTGGAGCTCTGTGGTTTAAGGGAGTTTCTTGATAAAAACTCTCAGTTCAGTCCGTCCTCTCTTGGTGCTGCAAGGTAAGAGCTCCTTCTCTGCTTGCTTAGTCTTATGTATAACTTATCAGTGTGTTGAAGTTCATTCATTCATTTTCTGTCCTGTGATTCAGTGTTAATTTCTTCTTAAGGCTCACTTGAAATTTGTGACCACATTTGTCAAGTTGACTGGTGAAACGTGTGTAATTCTGTCTGTTATTAAGCTGCAATGAGGAATAAATCAAAGTTGTGTTTAAATGAAGAAGACCTCAAATTGAAACTAAACATTGACTGTGTAGCTAATATGAAAAATGACTTGTAAAAATAGAATTTGCAAAGAATCTGTTTTAACTGAGTTTTGTCTCTCATCTCTTTGAAATAACATGTGTTCTTCTCCCTGTTAGTTTCAGCTCCCCTGCCAACCTGCAGCAAAGGCTGCTGGGATTTATGCGCCCTGATGGAGCCAGCTCTCAGCAGGTCCAGCAGGAGCTCCAGAGGAAATATCACAGTGAGTTATGAGTGCAGCTTTTCTGAATATTGTCAAGGGCCTTTTATTATTTTATCAATAATATTAATAGTATTCTGAATCTTATTTAACATTAATTGAGCGCACAGAAATATATATATATTTGATGTATTAACAATGTAGAAAAATGGGACAGACTTTGTGTTCATCCTTTCTATGTTCCACCTTATGGCTTTACACCATCTAATTCCTGTGTTTGTCTCTTTGTGCTTCCATCTCCGTATCAAGCCAAGGCTCAGGTCTATGAGAAAGTGTCCCTGCAGGGCATCCAGCAGTTAGTGCATCGCTCCCATCAGACTCTTGCCCTCTGGAAACTTCTCTGCGATCATCAGTTCAGCCTCATTATGTCTGAACTGCCAAAGGTAAACGTGTGCACAAACGCTTCCACCTGCATTACAAACAGATGCTCATGCATCATCACTGCATATTCATCCACATGCCTCCCTGAATATAATACCCTTTGATTTTCAGCCAGAAACCTTGTGCACAATGTGAGCTCTTCAATGTTCCCAGCGGTGCTCATTTCTCACTGCCATTTTTTGTTTCTTCTGCATTTGTAGGAGTTTCAAGAACAGATGAAGGGAGCAAGTTTTAAGGATGTAGTAATCCGAGGCAAGGAGCTGTCTGGAGCACTCATCACAGCGCTCATTAATGTCTACATCAAAGACAATGCCCCTGTGGATGCCATCAGCAATCACCTGCGGGACCTCTGTCCCCTGCTGTACAGCAGTGATGACAGTGTTTGCTCTAAGGTACATATACACACAAACAGAGTGTTTTTGGCTTCTTGAAAGTTCTTAAAATATTCTAAACTGAATTGTTTTAAACAGTAAATATGGTTAAATATGTCTTTATTACAGATGGCCTGAGGTTTTTATGTTTTATCGATGTCTTTGTGTCTTGCTTTTGTATCTCTTGCAATCTTGAGGATACTTGTGAGAGCATCAAGGTCATTAAAAGGTATTGATTCACCAACACCGATTCACTGTCTTGGTATTTAGATTGTTGCTCTTGTCTCCCACTCAGGCTAATGAGTTGCTGCAGAGCTCTAAGCAGATCCAGAATAAAGGAGATAAAGAGAGGACACTGAGAGAGTCTCTACGTCTCTATCAGCAGATCAGCCAACACACAGACCTGCCGCTCGTCTGCTCCCAGTACAGACAAGGTAGGGACACACATGAGCCTCCCCTGCTTCCTGTGTTTGTGTAATTGATATGTTCACTAATGCTGTTATTTTTTTATTTTGTTAGATGTCCTCTTTTTTTTTTTTTTTTTTTTTTTTAAGTCCTCCAATACTAATTCTGTTAAACTGTCTCAGTGCGTTTCTACGAGGGAGTCCTTGAGCTGTGTCTCACAGCAGCAGACAAGAAGGATCCACAGAGACTGGGGCCCCACTTCTACAAGAATGGAGAGCCTGAGGAGGACAGAGTGGGACAGCAGGCCTTCCAGGAAAGGTAATACAGGAAAGAAGCAATACACAAATCAGTGTCATTGTAGCTGATTGTTACCAACCTTTTTTTTAACCCCTCCTCTCTCCACTCCAGACTCTCCTGTTATAAGTGTATCACGGACACCATGCAGGAGCTGGTGAACCAGAGCAAAGCTGCCCCTCAGTCCCCCAGCGTCCCGAAGCAGCCCGGGCCGCCTGTCATGACCTCTGACCCCAACATGCTCAGTAATGAAGAAGCTACAGCCCACGTGAGTCATAAGGGGGACAGTTGATGCTTATTTCTTGCCACAACTTTGCACGAGGTCTGCATTATTAATGAAAATCTGTCATTCCTTTGTAGTTTGAGCAGATGCTCGGTCTGGCCCAGAGGTCGCAGGACGAGCTATTTCACATAGCGCTGTACAACTGGCTGATTCAGGCCGACCTAACTGACAAGCTGCTAGAGGTAGTGAGTTCGCACATGTACAGTGTAATCATCTGTTTACACTTGAAATGTAAATGCAAAAATCACTCAAAAGTAGCGTTTGCACATTCTTATAATCCCTGTTTTATTTGGATTCTTTCATATATCCCTATAGCCCTCTGTATATCCAAAGTAAGCAACAATGTCAGTGTGATTGCATGCTGTCTGTCTGATAGCTGCCCTTTCATTTTTCCCCTGTTGTCCAGGTGAATTCTCCTTACCTGGAGGAACACCTGATGCATATGATCAAGCAGGACCAGAGCAAGGTGCACAATATGGACCTGTTGTGGCGCTACTACGAGAAGAACCGTAACTTTGGCAAGGCAGCTCATGTACTGGCCCGCCTCGCTGACATGCACAGGTTTGGATACTCAACAATAATAAGTCTGATTATAGTAGAACATTTTCACTTAACAAGTCTCTAGCATTTATCAACAAAGCTCAACACTGGCTCCTTCACTGTACCCTTGTTACCTTATATATCATATACCACACATTCCTTTTTTATTTTTTAAATGACATTATTAAGAAAAGTACCTTGTTGTTCATTCTCTGATCATTCAGCACTGAGATCTCTCTGAAGCAGCGTTTGGAGTACATCGCCAGAGCCATCCTGTCTGCTAAGAGTTCCTCCTGCATCTCAGCTCAGGCTTCTGATGGAGAGTTCCTTCACGAGCTGGAGGAAAAGATGGAGGTATGTGTGTGGTGGTAGAAATAAACATGATCCGTCTGTGAAAATGAGCATTGTCATCACTCTGTCTCTCTGGTTCCTCTTCCTAGCTGGTGCGTATCCAAGTACAGATTCAGGAGACCCTGATCAGACAGTACTCCCATCATCCCTCAGTGAAAAATGTCATCTCTCAGTTGGATTCTGAGCTCATGGACATCACAAAGGTAACATGGAGCATCAGAACAATGATAATCAGGAGTGAGTCATTTTAAATCGCTATTTATGGATGATGGAAAAATGTTTTTTTCTTTTTCCTTGTGTAGCTTTACGGGGAGTTCGCCGACCATTTCAAATTGTCTGAGTGCAAACTGGCCATCATCCACTGTGCGGGGCACTCTGACCCAATCCTGGTGCACTCACTGTGGCAGGAGATCATGGAGAAAGGCAAGTGTAACCTCAGTAACCTGATTTTACTTGCCGTAATGTGCATTAAATATCACTTCTGATTGTTCTGAATCTTGTCTTTCAGAACTGGCAGACACCGTGGCCATGAGTCCAGCAGACAGGATGAGGTCTCTTAGTTTGAAACTGGTGTCACTGGGAAAGATTTATGCTGGAACACCAAGATATTTCCCACTGGGTAAGCGTTCATACCTTCCTGCAATTATGTGCAGTTTTCCTCTAATTAGAATTTTCCAGCTTGCTGTTCACCATTTTGTTAACAGTAATATAATTAGACTTCCCCTTTGCATCATTTATGTCAGCATGTCTCTGTGGTACAGCTCTGTAGGGTCATGCAGGTGCTCTAGGTGATTGCTTAATTATCCTCCCATTACAACTGGCCTGTTCAAACTTGTCTTCTCTGTGGAGACAATGATTCATTTTTAAACATCACTGGTGCTTGCATGCATGCACAGAATCGGTTGTGTTAGAGGCAGTGAACATGCTGCTGAGTATGTAGTGCTGATTATGTGTTGATGTGTCCTGCGATTGTAGAGTTCCTTGTTAAGTTTCTGGAGCAGGAGGTGTGTCGACTCAACTGGGACGTGGGATTTGTCACCTCCACCATGCAGGAGATCGGAGTACAGTTGCCACGTCTTTTGGAGGTCTATGACCAACTCTTCAAAACACGGGTACATGCTTCAGATCAAATATCACATTTCAGTGCATCTGACGTTAGTTAAAGATGTAAAATATTCTGTTCTTGTGATGAGGACCAAATCGTCTCTCGCTTAATCCAGTATCCTGCTTCATTGCCTTTTCACCTGTAGGATCCCTGCTGGCAGCGGCTGAGGAAACCTCTTCACTTGGTGGAGTGTATCCATGTGCTTCTCTCAGGATATGTGGATGATCCCAGCAGAGTACCAACCTATGACAGGTAATCATCTCTGAGTAGATATTCAGCTGCTGGCCTGTAGTGGGCGCTCCAGTGATGGCCTGGTTTTTACAAAGACATTAGCATAAGCCTGTAGCATCTTGATAAAATTCAAGTAATGCAGAATCCTGCCAAAGAGTTCCCACTTGCTCACTTTATTGTAAGCTGCTCTAGATAAAATCCTGTAACTGTACATAGTGGTGTTGGATAACACCAAGAAACAAAATGCTTTAATAAAAAGCATGCTTAGTTCGAACATTTCTGTTTAGCCATACAATAACCGGGACAGAGGCGGAAACTGCATTAGGGAGATAATTTTCTTCTGAAATACTTCAGTTTGTAGCTCCTTCAGTGCAGTTGTTTTGAATGACTGGCCTGATGATAAATATTACTGACTTACATTCAAAGTGCATTATAGCACCTGGAGATTTTAATCTGCAATAAGAGCAGCCAGTTTACTACAATTGAAATACAACTCTGATCTTGATTTTTTTTCTATATATATATTTTTCCCTCAGTTAGAGGCATTTTTGCTGTTTCCAGGCAACAGATCACGTCTGTCAGTTGCTTGTGTGCTACCAACACCAGCTACTTTTAGGCATTCAAAAACACAGTACCACAGTATCCTTAAACTCCAAATGCCCACTGATGTTTGGTCATGCTTGATGTTTTGTTTGTATCATGATAATTTCTCTCCGTGAGGTTAGATTGCTTTAGATCAGAACTGCTTGTTGTACTTGTTCAAAGAATAGGATCACACTTTTCAAGTCTGTCTCAA
This sequence comes from Lates calcarifer, assembly GCF_001640805.2. Taxonomy (NCBI): domain Eukaryota; kingdom Metazoa; phylum Chordata; class Actinopteri; family Centropomidae; genus Lates; species Lates calcarifer. Next base: position 11,030,651 of record NC_066841.1, on the reverse strand, counting down.
AACAATACTCATGCTGAAATATTAGTTGCTGTAATTGTTCCTCCTGTCTATACTGGCTGAATGAAATTCCTTCATGGAATTTTATGGGATTTAAATTGAAGTAATGGGTGACAAAATGCATGAAAATGCTGAGCTGAGGATAATATGACGCTTCTACAGTCTGAGTGAGTCAAATCAAGAGGATATATGCCTACGTTATGGCCTTTTTAGTACAAATTACCCTCTTTGTGTCTCTCTACCTCAGCTTAGCACAGAATCACTGTCTTGGGAAACACAAAGAGGGAGTTTTCACTAAAACAACTAACTTTGGAACATCCCCACTTTGGCTTACCCAGTCTTGTTTCAACCTCGTATTAGCTTGAGCCGGGCTCTGGAACACAAGGGATGTATTTATAGCCAGTATAGACAGAGGGAACAGCTACAGCACCTAATACAGTTTTTCATGGAAAAAAAAATTGAATGCAGTAAAACCAGTGAGCCCAGTAGTGCCTGGCGTGTGACTGAAAACCTGTAATTAACCTGCAGTAAACAGTTTGTTCTCCACTTATTTTCAGACGCCGATTCACTAATGTGTGTCTTGACAACATCTGTGGATACCTCGTGGAGCTGCAGTCTCTCAGCCCGAACTCGGCCCTTCAGCAAACCATCGGCAACTTCAAGTCGCTGCAGGCGAAGCTGGAGAAGCTCCACTGACGTCACTAATGACGGTCTCCATCAGGACAAGGGACAGGTGACCTCTGGATCTCACACTGATGGCCTTAATTCAGCAGCTGATTTAAAAAGTGTGATAACGTTATCAGCACACACAACATGATGATGTTTGTATTCCACAGTAGAGTTTGCCTCTTTCTCCTCAGCCCAAGTGCTCGTTTTTTAGGGACAGTGTGAGCAGGAGAATGTTTTCTGGTTAAAAAAAAAAAAAAAAAAAAAAAAAAAAATGAGGGAGACACATTTTATAACTTATTTAATGCGTTTTGTTAGAAGTCAAAACATTATGCAGGAATGCTACAAGACGCTGGTGGTTGTTCGCATTGTAAGCAAATAGCTGTGTCAGATAACGAAATATGACAAGATATGAGTTACCCGTGTTTATAAAGAAATCACTCTGAATTTTACAGGTTATTTTTCGTATATTGAAGATGCACTTATTGACGATCGATCGGGGATATTTTCATATGCTTTACCTGACTAAAGCCTTTTCACCACAGGGGAAAAAATTTGTTCTACTTTGCCTCCAAACAAACAGTTCAGTGTTGGATGTTGTAATTATGTAAATAACTTGGCCATAATGTCGACCCTTCTGCCAAAGGTTATTCACACAAACATTATTTCCATGTGTATCATTTACAGTGAGCAGTTTGTCTACTTGGCTGATACATTTAACAGTGCCGTCGTGTATGAGTGCTTTTGTGATTGTTTTGAATGTAGAACTTTTTTTTTTTTTTTTTTTTAACAAAGTGCAGTTCACCGTGCTGCACTGACAACTTTGGCCTGGCCTTGAGGAAAAAAAAATTGATAAAACATTTTTATAAAGAAATAAAACTTGTCATCGCTTCTGTGCATGAGGATGTTTTGAAAACACTACACAGCAGCTACTTGTTACCTATGAACCAACAAACTCATGTTCTTAGAGTTTTGCGTTAGGTTTTTCTAAATAATTACAGGATTCAGCCACTGAGTTTTGATGATGTGACACTGCAGAGGGAGTCCAATAACAGACCCAACGTCGTCACTGTTTGTGTTTACGTAATTATCTTTAATTTGATAACAGCACTCAGGGTTTCTTACAGTCATCACCAACAGGGCAGTAATTGCCAAAGGTCTTTTTCTCCAATTAGCTGTGCACTCTAGTATACAATTATGTTTAATTTTTAGCCTCATGAAAAATAAAATGACTTGACTTGATGCTGGGCTGATTTCTCTCTTAATTTCGTAGCGAATCACTAAACCTCCACAAATGCAAATAACATGAATATCAACTAATAACAGAATCAGTGTTTACAGTCCCACCACTTCCATCTAATCAAGAATTATTCCTATACGCATCATGATCCTGCTCACCTTATTGTTTTAACAAGAAATAATGTTCAAATTCATGATGCAAGGCACTTAAAGCATCTTTGTAGACAAAATATAAGTAGAGTAAATTTAGGTTTGTGCTGTCAGAATCCACAGTGTGACAACATCATCATATTAAATGTACCTTTTTTGCTTTCTAAACATCATAATCTTTATTTTACATTGCTCTTTTCAAAGTAAAGGTGCTTCATAGTTGAAAAATAATACTGAACAAATGATAAAGCATTTAAATAATGTGAAAAGCAACACCGAATATTACATTTATGTATCATATGTACGATGAAGGATAGTAAGATTTACATACAGGGACTAGATAAGGATAGGTAAGGACTAAGTAAGGATCACAATGTTGTCTCACACTTAAAAGATGATAGACTCTTGAGATCATCAGACTGCTCATATCAAAACTGTGGAACCCTGATAATATGCAGGTTTCTTTTAGGGGTTTGGGGCTTCCTGAGTGGATTTGAGAGGCAAACATTAGAAGTTGAAGACCTCTTGAATAAAACACTAACAGTGAGTACAGCAGTATGAATGCAATGTGCACATTTCTACCTTTTACACGAGCAAGAAAGCTTTTTCACTCCGTACAGGTATATGTAGGGGATGATGCAGGTGTAGGAGGCTGCGATATAGCTGGCCACCTCCACCACTATCGACGAGGTGTGGACGCTGTTGGTGATGCGCAGGAGCAGGTGTGTCAGCCAGCAGACCAGGAACACGCTGGCCACAGCCACCACGCTCTTGGCCGCCCTCACCTGAGTGCTCGAGCTCATGCTGGCCTTAGTTGGCACCTGTCCGGGCCTTGAAGGATTTGGTTGAGCTCCAGCTCTGCTGTCGGCGTTTGCTTCCTTTTTGGAGGGAAAGCTTTGGGAACTGCGACCGGACTGTTCATTTGGACAGGAAGAGCCAGGTACGCCTGTATAAACGGTGTTCAGGGATTGGGAATCTTTGAGATCTTTTGAGGCGCCTGATGCAGAATCGGCACTGGCAGAACTCTGGTCGTTTTTGTTTTTGATGCTCTTGTTTTCATCTTTAACGATTTCCTTGCCATGGTCAGTGTTGTGACCCCGTATGCGTCGCTGGTTTTGAAGCAGAGTGATGACAATTTGGATGCTGGCAAATACAATCCCTGCAACAGGCAGAGCATTAGCCAGGGTTAAGTAAAAGATCTCGTAGGTTTGCTGGGCAATTGCATTAGGGAAGACATCAACACAGTCTTCGTGGCTCTCATTTGCTCCCTCAATCGTGACAAAGAAAAAATGCGGGATGCTGAAGACCACGGCCACCGTCCAGCTCCCGGCCAGCAGGCAGCCCACCAGGCAGAGGTTGTCCAGCTGCACGGGCGCTCCCCCGCGTTTCAGGGAGCCCACCAGCTTCTGGTACCAGAAAGCGCTGATGAAGAAGGTCGTGTAGATGCTGCTGGTTTCGGAGAGGTCGGCACAAAAGCGAAACACACCGCAGAAGGTCTGCCCCAGGAACCACCGGCCGGCAAAATCTGCCATGGTGTCGGGCAGGTCCACCAGGTAGTTGGTGATGAGGTTGGAGACGGCCAGGTTGATGAAAAAAACCTCGTTGGTGCGGATGCCTGACTTCTGTCTGGGCAGGGAGCGTATAGCCAGCCAGTTGTTTCCCAGGATCCCTGCTAGAAACATGAGAGCTCTGATGATGGACTCAACCAGCTCTTCTACAGCCATCGTTTTAAAGATCAGGCGACAATTTTGCTTTGTCTTCGCTCTCAGATGACAGAAGCCTGACTGGTCTCACAGCTCAGTATGTGGGATGCTTCGGTCTTTTAACATTTATAGAGGATAGTAAGAAGCCCAACCCAGTCACATCTGATGTCTTATCATTTTGTTTTCCCTCATGGAGCCTTAATCATGTAGTCCCACTGAGATGGAGGTGTTTTTTTTTTTTTCTTATGACAGGCCCTCCCAAGTAGCTTCCCCTGACTAAAATCTGAGCATTCACTGTGGGAGTGCAGCGATCAAAGCCCCTGGAGAGCCACCACTCAATCCTCTGATAAATAATATACAAAATGTTACTTCAGGTGTATTTCATCATTGTTATTCCTGTGCTTTAGAGCAGTTTAGTTAATGCCTCATAGCAAAATCTGACAAAACAGACTCTGTTATGTTGACCCATTAGATTTTTGGGTTGAGTTCCCGCATGCAAATGAGATCTTAACTTCAGTTCAACTCTCCTTTTAGGTTTGCGAGAAATCAACACGGCTGCTTACAGCTGCCACAGAGCGAGAGCCTCATTTATTCTCCACGCCAGCAACACTTGATTTTTACACCCCAGTGGCAACACAAATTTTGTGAATTTCTCTTTAGAAGTTCACAAACACTGCAGCTCACTGTCTGATAGCAATTTCTTAAAGTGGTTGCACCCCCCCCACCCCACCCCATTTCTTTTTTGAAGTATAAGAGGTTGTTGTTTAATCCCGGCAGAACTTTTTGCCACTTCTTTCTAGTCAGGCATCCTTAAGGGTAAAGCACATGGATTTCTCACTTTCTAAAAAGCCACCCAGTCTGCAGTTGTTGACGTTAATAAGTCGTTAATAAATGGATTTTGGCCCAGATGCTCTGCAAACCTCTTGCAGTTGGTAAGTGGACTAACAATCCATTTGTTTTCCCGATGAAGTTAAAGTTCCATAAAAGGACAAAGTGAGTGATGCTGGAGGAGGATTTTCCACAACCTGGCAACCCAAAAGCTGTTCTTATTTAAGTCATAACTATACTATAAAGCACTAATAAATGATTTATTTACCACTGACAAAGCTTTTAGTTGCACTTTCGTAAAGGATGCTTCAAGTACAATTGTGAGGTACTTGGTATGGTTTCATTTCAATAAATGTTAATTGTACATGACCTAGTTCTAATTAGCTCCATCTCCAGCAGCTGCAACAGTAACGTGCTACTTGCACACTGATGCTTCAGTATTAATCACCTAATGGTGTCCCCCACTGCTCCCCTGACCCACATCAGATCATATTTTGGTTATAACTCTTATATATTAGAACTGTTTATTAACATGAACAGTGGTCGTGGTTGACTAATTTCATGGGGTGGTGAGAAATAACGGCAAAGCTTACATCTCATTCTATTTTTTCTAAGTGTTCATCAGGTCACAGCGGGGGGTCTCAGTCAGTGTGTAGTAGTGCCTCGCGTCATTCAGGAGTAAAAAGCTCCACCTTTGGGATAAACCGGAGGCGGCATCTGTGCGCCGCTGCCTGCCGGGACAGACAGGACAAGACCGGCTGCTGGACCGCTGCTGCTGCTGCTGCGGGGTGGTGGTGGTGTTTCTTTCTTTCTTTCTTTTTTCTTTCTTTTTTTGGAGAGCTTTAAATTCTTTTTTTATCCCCATTTGACTATGATTTTCGTTTTCCATCGCTCTGTGATTGATGAAGGGCTTTATCCGAAATACACACAGACGAACAACGACACTTAATCCCGGTGCGTTCACGGTCGTTTTTTTTTTTTTTTTTTTGTCGTTAGTATGAGAGTACGCTGGTGGTGAGTGTGGAGAGGACAGGACAGGACAGGATGCCCGCCAGCGGCGCCGACTCGCTGAAACCCAGCGCCTTCATCCCGGTGTGCACGGCCGCTTGCCTCCTGGTCGGCTCTACCTCCCTGTTCTTCGTCTTCACGTAAGTGCGACCCCAAGAAAATGAAAAGTTGGTGACATGCACTGTTGGTTTTTGGCTCCACGGAGAACTCATACCCATCCATGTGTTTCAAACAGACACCCATCACTATTCAACCATCATGCCTCAGGTACCTGTCATTCAAACATGTCTGTATATGTTGCATGTGGGGTTTAACTGAGACTGTAAAATGCTGTCCTTATCTTCCTCTCTGGCGTCTTTAAACACTTAGTATCAACTCTACAAATTTATTTTCAGTTTATCTCCTGCATTCATTAAAAAAGAGGCTTAAAAGGCACCATCTTCCCCTTCAGTCTGAAGGCAGAGCCATCGGGGGCGGCTAACATCTGACCCGGTTGGCTCAGGGTGTGTGGCTGTAGTCTGGGTGCCTGCCCGGTGCACCCTGAGGACTCAGAGTGAGCACAGTTCAGGGGGGATAATCAGCATGTATCAGTGTGTCATTTTGACCCACATGTGTCATAAATTTAGCTGGAGGAAATCGCATACACGCTCTGCAAAAGCTTTTTAAAAACCTGTTTGTATGAGGGTCTGATTGAAATTTAAGTTTCAATACAACACTTGGTGGAAATGTCTCCTTATGTTGGCCCATTTGTGAGACTCCAATCATGGCAACACTGGCACGCAGGGAGAAAAAATAAATACAATATCCTGTAATACCCTAGAATCCAATTCAAATGATGGCTGCAGGTTTGTCTGATTTCTTTATATGGAGCATTTTAAAGCCTTTACTTATATAGGCCTCCAGTAAGAACTATAAAAGAAGAGGGAAAGCACCCTAATTTCTATATGGAAAAACCCTCAGATATCCGCTATCGACTTGCTGCCACCTCATCAGCTCTATTCCAGTCTACTGACCCTTGACCTCCGTAACCATATCTGTCCTAGTTTCTCCTGTATTCTCCATCCGTGCACCGTTTCCACTGGAATCTGACACCAGATTGGGAGTACGGGGATTAGGATCCTCTGGCTGATGCCATGTGATCCCCCATCCACCCCCACCCCCCCATCTGGAAAAATGCAGGAGTGTGTGATCTTTGAATTTACCATCGGCAGATATTTGACAGCCGTCTTAATTGCCGCAGTCATGAGACTTTTGGCGCTCAGAATCGTGGGCCAGGAAAAAGGTTGAGAAATCCAGACTGACTCCATCTATACTCTTTAAGAGGAAGGGGGGAAAAAAAATCAATGGCCTGCTGACGTGATGGATTGAAAAGAGATCACTTAATTGGGACTGCAGTGCTAAACCAGCAAAAACCGGGACACTGCAAATGACTGAACGAACGAGTGATGAATCTGCGTCTTATGGGACGAGAGATGCATTTGGGCTGAAATGACCTTATTATAACCTGGAAATGTTTTTTTAATTAACAGTCCAGTAGGATAGAGCTTCAGATTTTCTGACCTCATGGGCTCTAAATGCACCTGGACTAGTGTGTATTGACCTCTAAATAACCTCACCATCTAACTGGCTCTGCAGGTTCAACTTGTGTGTGAGTGTCAGGCAAGAGTCAGAACAGTAGACTTACATGCTGTTCATATCAGTGCTAAGCAGGAAGTTAGAGACACTGTCTTTCAGGAGAAAATTGGCAGAAACTCAGTGTCTCGTCGGCTGCCAGCGAATATCACAGTTCTCTGATATGAGCAATAACTTGTTTGATATCCTGCGTATCTGCCAAGTCAGCAGCTGCAGCTGGAGCGACTCCCTTCCTCCAAAAAGCAGAGATGGACAGGTGCCACGCTCCGTTCCGCCCCGCGTCAGTAACACTGAGTGAAAAGGACATCACCCTGGCCTTTACCCTGGTTACTCTGAATCATGGGAACATTATAGTAATTGTGGAACGCCAGCCAATCAGCCCCTGTGTTCACACCTCAGTCTCATGAACACTTTATTTTAACAAAGTCTCCACTGCAGAAGAAATCATGTTTCATCTGGTAACGCAATTATCAGTGTTTGCGTAAGTAGTGCGAGCATGCATGTTCCCATTTCTGTTCCTACTGCAGGTTTTGGTGGACTCAAAAGAACGACCTTTAGAACTGTAGAGGCCCTTTTGTCTTCCTTTGCCTGATAAAAATTCATCAGTTGCCGGTTTCCTGCTTTTGTTCCTCTGACCGTGAACTTTTGTTTGGGTTAGCGTTTAAGGTTTTGTGCATTGTTAAACTCAGGCAGGTCACCACGCCCCAACAAAGACCACAGACATCAGAGGGACTCTGAAAAATGTCCCTCGCTAATTAAGTTTCATTCTGGCCAGACTCAGAAATTCTTGCTTATCTACTGAGTAAACCTTGTCTTGTAGAATTCTGAAATATATTGCAACTAGAAAAACCTAGATTTCCTCACAATAAAATGTGCTCACTTATGCTGAAAATTGCTACAGTTTACAATGTCATAAAATAAGCACAAGCATAAGCAGTGAAAGCAGTTAAGCTGAACAAACTGTGTGTTCAGAACACTGAATTATATTAAAATGGCTTTGCTTGTATGTAGTAGTTTTATACAGCCACACTAAGTGCTGTCACCTCTTTTCGATGGTGCACAGTGAGCAAAGACGAAATGTGGACTACACAGAGGTCACAGATCACAGATCAGTTTTGAGTATTTATTTGCAACCAGTGTTTTCTGGAAGAAGCCCCCCCCCACCCCCAGCCACCGCTACCACGCACCCACCCACCCACTCATGGTTGCCAGCCTGTAGCGAACTCGCCGCTTGACCGACACTGCGCAGTGTCTGCTGTGCCACTGACCCACTGCGGGGATGAGGGCAGTGTGCAGATTGCAGAGCAGCTTACTGTTCTGTGTGATTTAATACAGCTCTGCCCAGGCTGTTTCATTAGGTGGGGCTTGTCTTGCCATGCTGCAGTGTAATGAACTGTCTCTCCCCTGCGGTCCAGATGGTCTCAGACCAATGATGTAGGGTTCACTGTCCATGCAGAGGCATCTATCTATCTATCTATCTATCTATCTATCTATCTATCTATCTATCTATCTATCTATCTATCTATCTCTATCCATCTATCCATCCAGAGTAATCATTTTACAGTAGATTAGAATTAACAATGAAAATCATATTAGTTTTGTGGGTTTCACTTAAGCAGACTATGATGAGAAGAGCATTAAATTAACTAACCAGCTCCACTTACCCAGCTTAATGTAACCGATCAGCTATGACAGTTTAAGCACATGTCAAACACAAGCATATTTAGTGGGAGAAACTCGCACACAAATCCTGAATAGCAGCCTTGGGGTGGGGGGTGGGGGATCATATTAGGCTCCTTAATCTTTTTGTCACACAGTCACTGCTTCACAAGGTTCTGATAATTTCTTTATGCTAAATGTGTTGAAGTCTACAGTTGAAATTCTTGTTGTATTTCCTCATCATCCTCTGAGCAAATGCAGTGAATGTTGTGGCATCATCTGAGTCCTCTGCAGTTATAGACTATCAGAAGTGAATTGATTGGATTTATCTCATGGCGTACAGTATATGTTATAGCGTGCTGTGATATGTATATGTATATGGTGGGCCTTGACTTGCATGCTCTGTGTGCTTAGCATCTAGCGGAGGAGTGAATCCACAATGCACTGGACTGGCAGAAATGGTCTGTAATCCAGAGTTTATAATCCAGGGATTACTGGGTTTGCAGCTGGCACGGCATCAGCAGGCGTTCCTCCTGGGACGGGAAGGGGTGGTGGAAAGACCCCTCCCCCACAGACTAAAGCCAGCCGGAGGAAAAGTGGGGTGGGGTGAGGGCGTGGGGTTTGAGGATTGTAGATGCACTGGGATGAAGCACATAATTGAGACAGATGACGTTTAATTTTGTCAGTTTTCACTTTTCATCAGACTTTGTGTTTAATCACTCATATGTGTTTATGGTTTACCTGAAAAAATATGTATGGGAACTGTAACCTGACACTGTACGTTATTTTATTATGTATCGCTCCCTATACTGATAACATACCAAAAACGTAAAGATTTTATTCTTCAAATACAAAAATTCCTGTACAGTATATACTGTATGTAGGTTAAACATGTGATGTTCAATCAAACACTGTTAATATAATCCAGTGAATATTTGTTCCTCTCTGTCTACCACTGTAACCTGATTACACTGCCCCTCCCTCTAATCTCACACAGTGGAGATATAATCATACTCCCTTTCAGTATAACTCAGCTCATCCGCGCACACACATAGACTCACACACTAAGTCCTGGTTCTCTAAGATTTAACATTAGTTTATCAGTCCAGAATCACTACAGCATTCTTTCAAAACTCAATTTATATCATTGAAAATACTTAAAATTTTATTTAACATCAGCTCCAGTGGTCAGTGGAGCTATAAATGTGATCTTCCAAAGGATTTTGGGCGACGGTAATGTGACAGCCTGACAAGTTTTTATTATTATTGTTGTTGTTCGCAGTACTTTTATGCCTTTATTTGATATCTATTATATTATATTGAGATCTGATGACATCATGTTGGGCTAAGGGAACACATGATGGCTTTTTTTCATCATTTTCTGACCAAATGATTAATCAAATAATATTTAACAGATTCATCAGTATCAAAAATAATCCTTACTTGCTGGCCTTTGTGTGTAAAGAGACCTGCATCCCTATGTAACACAGATGCAGTGAACGTCTTACCACTGCTGCAGGGTGCAGAAACATTCAGGAAGATCAGGAGAGACCCAGTCATTTAATCCCTTGTTGTGGGCACTGATGAACACACACTAATACATGCTTATCTTTTACTGTAAACAATTACTTTGGGGATCCACTGCTCCCATCAGAATAAATGGGATGAAGATTATCCCTCAAAATCTTTGTTGTAGCCCTGATTTGTGTTAACCTTAACCTCTAAGGGATGGATACTTGCTGGGCTCAGAAACACTCTCAAACCCTTGATTTATGTCACAAATTCTGCTTCGACTGAGCACTCACTGACAAGAGCAGGAAACTGTTTTCCTCATTTTTTTTCCTGTGTGTGTGTGTGTGTATATTCAGATGCCCGTGGCTGGCTGTGACCATCTGCCCTGCTGTGCCACCATGCTGTGCCATCCTCTTCCTTTTTGTGCTGGCCAACTTCACCATGGCAACCTTTATGGATGCTGGTGTCCTCCCAGTCGGTTAGTAATCAAAGTGACGTTATGCTTACAGTGGGGGGAAATAACTTTCTTTTTGATTTGTGGAAGTGTAATTTTGCACTTTCATGTACTGTGTCCCAGCTAATGAGGATGAGGACAAAGACGACGAGTTCCGCGCTCCGCTGTACAAGAACGTGGACGTGAAGGGCGTCCAGGTGCGGATGAAGTGGTGCGCTTCGTGTCATTTCTACAGACCGCCACGCTGCTCGCACTGCAGCGTCTGCGATCACTGTGTGGAGGTTAGTGCATGGAGAAGAGAAATGGTGTTGATAGTGCTAGTTTTTTCCCACTAAGGAATACTACAAACATGGAGAATTTAAATGAGGGAAATTAGTGGTAAGAGTGAGAAAATATGAGGCATGAGTGGACGGATCAGGGAGAAAAGTGTTTAGGAGCGAGTGTATCAGCGTGTGTGTGAGGAAAGTCAATAAAGGGGGATTTCTGCAGTGAGTGATGGACAGAGTGTGATGGAGGGGGAGAGAGTTCTCATTAATCAGGTTAATCCTTTTCTCAGATCCTTTGTAGTCTTAGTAGAAATGCGATTTGAAAAACAGTTCAGGCAGAATCTATTAAACAAAGTGTATTTAGAAAGCACAGTGGATGTTAGAGTGAGTTATATATGTTTTTTTTTTTTTGTTTTCTGACTCTGGTTAATTTCTTTTATCCACAATCTCCTCCCAGGACTTTGACCATCACTGTCCCTGGGTGAACAACTGCATCGGGAGGCGCAACTACCGCTACTTCTTCCTGTTTCTGTCGTCGCTGACAGTTCATATGATCTGCGTCTTCACCTTTGGCCTCATATACATCCTGCACCACATGGACGAATTATGGAAGCTGCACTGCACTGTCACGTATCCTTATTCACACCGTGTATGTGTGTGTGTGTGTGTGTGTGTGTGTTTGTTCTTTTATATGTGTAAATGTTTATCTAAAGCAGTTTTCCTTATCAGCATTTCCAGTTTGGTAGTGATCAGTATATCAGGGCTGTTTCTTATCCCGGTCCTTGGTCTCACTGGATTCCACTTGTACCTTGTGTCCAGAGGGCGCACCACAAATGAACAAGTCAGTGTTATTTTCAAAATATTCAACTACTGTCTCATTAAATTAGTGAATTATATCAATAAAATCAGTGTTCAGGTCTTCACAGTGGTGTTATTCTGATGCATTTATCTAAAATAAGTGAAAAATATGTAATAAATAAAGACTTTTTGTATTTTCATGGACTAATACGTTTAACAGGTGCACTTTTATCACTTAATGATTCCACAGGTAACTGGGAAGTTTCAAGGTGGAGTAAATCCTTTCACACGAGGTTGTTGTAACAACCTGGAGTATCTGGTTTGCAGTCCTATCTCTCCAAAGTGAGAGCCATTTTTTTCTCCTCCTAATTCATCTTTGCCAGTTTAGGAAGCTGTACACCACACTGACCGACCTGCTGTCTCTGTCTGTCCTGTGACACCAGGTACACAGCAAGGCCCTATAAGAAAACGCTCATCCACGTTCAACCTCCGTTCCTGAGACCAGAGATCAGCAGGCAGATGCCGGTGAAAGTCAGGGACAACGGGATACAGAGTCAAGACCTCCAAACTAAAGTATGCATGAACAGTTAAATATTTCCTCACACAACGTCTGAGGATTGTGAGCTCACTTGTCAAGGGACACGATTAGATCCCTCATGTCTCTCTGTTTTTTTTTTTAAATATCCTGCCAGCAAACCTCAGCCGGAGCTGTCGAGCTGTCAGACATCAAGCAGCTGAAAACTCCACCACCACTGCCACCAAAACCAGACCATGGCCTGTTGAAAAGCCATCTAGCTGCCATGGATGGTACTGTAGAATGACAAATATACAGTGTGATAACCAGACACAGCACTATTTCCTCAGCATACATATTTGTATTAGCACGAACAATTATTCTCTTTATAATGTCTGTGTGTTCACTGCAATGTACATGGGCACTTCCTGTCAACCCCACACACATACTGTGCCATAAATACTGGCTAGTGCACCAAATGTGTATTCATCCGCGACTGAAAAAAGTCCCAGACAAATACACTGTTTATCCCTGTTTGTGTAATGTTTACCAAAAACTACAGTGCCCTGCTGCTTTAACAAATTGTGTAAGATTTTTTAAAAGATGTAAAGTATATATTAAAGTATATATTTGTGATCCATTTTTTAAGATTCAGACATTCAGTAGAGCTGGGGACTGAGTGGCTTTAGCTTCAGAAGATTATTGTCAGCCTTTTCCTTTAAAACTGTCCTTCATGGTGTCATTGCTGGATTGTATTTGTGGATTTTTCTATACTGTTACCTGTAATTAATCCTAAGGTGACTTCTTTTTCAGAGATGGGACATCATACCAAATCCATCATTCCTGTATCCATTCCCACTGTGCCACAGCTACGGCCAGTCCTGGAGGCCATATCCAGAGGATCATCACCCATCCCCCCGGAGCAGGTGCTTTTCAGTCTGGTATTAAATTGTTAGATTGTAGGAGCATGATCCATAACATGTAATTCTTGGTTTGGATCCATGTCTGACAGATACTGATGTCTGGGGTTTTATTGTGTTGTTTAGTTGCTGAAGACATCAGAGCAGCAAGGGAACAGCAAAAGTCCTGACCTCCGCTCTGAGTCCAGAGAAAGCCCTGCGAGAGGCAGACAGCAGGCGGGCCTACCTGTCCAGCCTCCCCTCCAGACCAGCACCGCCTCCTGGCTCGCTGCAGCTCAACTCTCTGACTCTCAACTCCCGCTCCCTCACCCTCAAACACAGCAACCGGCACGCCATGCACGCTGACGGTTTGGGATCCAATCCCCCGCTGGGCATCGTCTCTTCCTCCAGCCTGCTGGCCAACCACAGCAGCAGCAGCAGCAGCAGCCTCTCCTATGATAACCTCATCAGCCCTGCAGACCCTCAGTTTCTGAGAGGGGCCCCTCCAGTCAGCTACCACACTCACTTCATGACCCTGGGCACGGATGGGACTGTGTTGCAGCGGACCCCTCCTCACGCCTACAGTCCTGTGTTTATGGGCATGACCAGACAGTCTCCCCAGCCTCGAGAACCCTCGCCCTCTTTGAAGGGTCTCACCTCAAGGGATCCCTCGCCCTCCTTCCAAGGTTTCATTCAAAGAGACCCTTCTCCAGCTTTTCAAGGGCTGATGCCGAGAGACCTTGCATCCCAAAGTGTAGCAACGCGAGACGTTCCACCTCCAGGTCTGGCCATGCGAGACATGACCTCTCAAAGTCTTCGAGACAGCCTCCGTGATCTTGGTCCGCAGAGCTTGACACCTCCGAAGTCTGCTGCTGCGCGCTACGACAACTTTTCAAAAAGCATCATGGCATCCATCCACGAGAGACAGGAGATGGAGGAGAGGGAGAGGATGCTGCGTCTCCAAGCCAGATCCCAGGCGCTCTATGGCCCGGACATGGGGATCTACGACATCCCCAGCAGGCGGAGTCTACCACCGGACAACATCCGACCCCCAGGCTCCCGTGGACTGACGCCTCCGGCCTATGGCTCCAGGGAGTTTCTGATGAGCACGGGTATCCTCGGTTACGGCATGAGGACCTCGCCCCTGTCGAGCTCCTCCACGTCGTCCCTGACGCGAGGCCCGAAAACCTCCAGCTCCCCTCTGCAGAGCAGCAGCAGCAGCAGCCTGCAAAGCAAAGGCAGGTCTTCCTCTCCGGCCTACTGCCCCACCGACAGACAGACGCAACCTCTCCCTTCCTCTACGTCCACCCTGCCCCGTTTGCCTTCCTCCTCCACCTCCTCTGCCCCGTCCTACGCCTCGTACGCTGCCGCGAAGCGATCCTCGCTCACATACTCCTCTGAGGGGAAGGACTCAATCACCCTGGGAGCCCTGAAATAATAATAAAGAAAACATTCCTCTTCCTGATGGTGTGAATGAATCATCTATGCAGTGTTAGTCTCAGTTTTCACAGCTCCAAAATACTTTGTAAATAAGAGGCCATTTGGGACTGTCCTGTGTGGGAAGGTGTGTGAGAAACAAATCCACAGAGAAGGATTAACTTTAGATGTTTTCTTGCAGAGTCATATGAGTTTGACCAAATCTGAAAAAAGGTGAATCTCAGGACAGTTGTGCCTCCTCTTACAACAGAGCGAGTTCTATAAACTCAGTCAAAGCAGAAGAGCTATGTGAAGAATACAGATACATAACTTATTATCTGTTTGTTTGTGTTTTGATATTGCTTTTGTGAAACAGTGTAATACCATATGATCTAAATTGTCTCCTGCTGGGAAAAAACAACCCTTATTTAATAGAATTTTGTAGTTGTTTATATGAATAAACTTATTTTGTAATTTTCATTTCTGTTTTTATGTTATTTTCTGGCGTGAATGGTGGTCAATGACGGCATCTACACAGGACTACAACTCCAGAAATATAAATAATGTATAAACTGAAACAGTGAATGGGGCTTTACATATTTAAACCACCACACAAGAATTGTTTTGTTTTTTTTTAACAATTGATAATCAATCTTGTTTCAAAGATATTACACATGCACTAGATTATTATGTTTCCAAATGGCATGATAATTTAATATCATTCAACAGTAAGGCATGCTTTATGGAGATTGTATTCTTAACATGTTCATTATTTGCGTTCATTTGTATAAAAATAAATTGTGCCATATAGTAGAGGGTTTACTGAAATGCAACTTTGTGGTGGGATGATTTACCCACTCTGCATGAACAGTCTCTGTATTGAACTTGTATATGGCACCCCCTAGTGAACAGTTTTAGAAGGTGGTGTGGTGTCAGTGAAGCAGTCTGCTCCAGTAGATGATGCTATTGTGTGTGAAATGCTAGAATGCCAGGACGTCAGGGGCCACAAGTAATGGAAAAGACCAGAGGAGGCTCTATAGTGTGCCCTAAATTTGTCTTTTCCAGACAGCCTCAGAGGTCCACCTGGCCTTCAGTCTCAGGACAGGATCATGAATCTTTGTGTCAAAAATATTTCTAAACACAGGTACTTCCCCTTTACTTTGAGCAGTGATCTGACAATCACAGATTTTTGTTTAGACAGTAAATGACAAGAATTGACACTCCGAGGTCAGAGCTTTTCATGTGACTTATATCGTTGTGCTTGACCTCCTAACAGGTGGAAGTGCAGATATGACAAACAGGAGGACTTGAAAGGTCTGACTGATTGAAAGCGTTGGCAGGAATTTACAACACAGCCGACTAACTGACAAATCTCTCGCGGGCTGACTCGCACAAGCTTAGTTAAAGACCTGACAGCAGCAAAAGATGCGGAGCATGAAAGGGGGTGAAAAACAGCATCTCAGTTAGAGTGCCAGAGAGCAACAAGCTAAATGTAAACAACATTGTTCAGTCATCAGAGCAGCGGTTCTTGCCAAAAATGTCTAACAAGATTGCAGATTGTATTACACAGTCTTTTCACTGAGGGGACTTTGAGGATGACAGTGAGGGATTCGGAGGAGAAAGACGAGGACAATTCAGGGCTTTCAAAGCATTATTAGAACCCGGGAGGGACGTGAACAAGCTGCAATTTATATGAGCCATTGACATCCTGTCCTCAAGTGTCTGTGAATCAAAGCGCAACAAACTTTTTAGAGCTTTGCCTTATTTTTAATCCTTTATTTTCTTTTTGCAGGGAAAAATAAGTAGCATCGAGTAGTGCCACAAACCACAGCAAGTGTAGTCTATGCTACAATAGCTGTTGTAAAAAAAACCACACACAGTTCAACAAGAAAACCACACAGAAGACCTAGTGAGAAACATCTGATTATCCATGACTAAGTGAAATATATATATGAATTTAAAATGATCACAGCTAGATTCACAACTCTTACAGGCCACATGTGCTGGAACAATTTTTTGGTCCCTGCAAATGTGTCTCCTGCCTATACTGGCCGTAAAGCAATTCAGTGCTACTACAATACTACTGTAAAAGATGAAGTGCAAAACCTACAGTGCTCTCTCATTATTAGACCATGTCAACATTGAGCTAATTCAATTTAAAAACCCATCTTTTTTCTCTCTGTTTCAGCCTCCAATCCACTCTAAAACAGCCAAAACTTAGGTTTTCCAAATGGATTTTCAGAGTGGATAAACCTTAAAATGCTGGCTTAGTGTTTTTTTCTGTGTACAGGACCAAAGAAGCTGCATTGCCGCTGATTTTGTGAGACAATGTTGTGATTGCAAAGTAATGATTTTATCACAGCGGTGCAGCAGCTTGGGGAAGGACTGCTGGTTATTTTAAACGGCACAATTCAATCACTGGCTGGTACACCCTGGAAAGGTCACAAAACAAAACAAAGAAATCAATTACACAAAAAAAGCCTCTCCATAATTACCCATATATCTCCCACTTCCACAATTTTCACACTGTCAGTTTCAGTTAGAAAAGTACTGATGAGTTTCCTTTTGGTCACAATGTTCATCATTAAAAAGAGAGAAGCACATCACAAAGAAACAAACATATCACATTCCCATTATAACAGACAATAACACAACATGGCAACAGAAAAGAACACATTACGAACATCATTACTGTCCTTTTTCTTCATAATTTTAGTAATTTTAATCTAAAAATATATTTTCTAACACATGCCTGTTTACTTCCTGGTCCCGTAAACTCTGCCATTCTTGTAATGTTTAAATTGTTGTTTGTCTGTGGGAGATGTCAGTGTCATCTCGTCCTGTTGTAGAAATTACTCTCCTGTTTCAAATCAAAAGCAATCAAACCAAGCCAATTCAGGCAACAAACAAACAAACTGACACAAGCTAACATAGAAAATACTCAGTGACAGGATAGGGATTTGGATAATCCTATGTTTTACCCCCCCCCACCCCTGTTGTTTTCTTGCTGTTGTGCACCCCTCTTTTCCTCTCTCCCTCTCATCCATCCTAGTTTCTGTAGCTGGGGGTAAAATGGTAATGATGGTAATGACAAGGCTGCTGTGCGAAGAGGGATTGCAGGTTGTTGAGTTACAGGAGCAGATCAAAAGTATTCTGTGCAGATTGTGGTGTCTGAGAAGCCCCTCCATCTTACATCATGCTATTTTTACAATGTGTCCTCATAACAAGTATGTCTTAGAAGTGACTGCTGTCCCCATACTTTCACATACATGTCTCAATTATGTCCCAAGCTGCAAGTACGATACTGTATAGGCCTCAAGATCACCATCTCTCAGATTTCTGCCTCCACCCCCAGTGTATTGCTGTTGTGTTATGTTGCTTACAGGACTGAAAAATGACACACAGGATTCAACATCAACATCTTTTTCAAGATTCTGTGTCTCTCTTACTCTGGATAATCTTTGTAAAGGCTATTTCTTTGATAAGGAGTAATTTCGGTGAAAACTCTCCACAGCCAGTTCTTTGGATCGACTGACACAAATCTCAAAGGACAGCTTCATATTTTCAGTAAAACAATACTGACATACCTGTATAAACACTACAGGAGTCATTGGTTACTGTAGTTGTTCATCGTGTCCACACACTAACAGGGAAATATACACAACCTTTGCTAAAGCTAAACATTTAATGTTCAACCAGAGCTAATATAACTTGCTTTAGCAGTCTGAGTAAGACAAATCATGCGCGTATCGTCTGACTGTATCTTATAATACAAATATCCACGACTAGACACAGATTAAGGACTGTGGATTTGGATTTTGTTCTAACATGGACAGGGGGTGTAATTACTCTTTAATTGTATTTAAGCATGTGACTTTTGCAGCAAGACGGACTTGAATAATGAAGTGAATCTAAACACTGAGAAACTTCAGCAGCAGTCAGATATCTTAAAACCTGAGCAAATAAAACTAAAACTATCAGCACAATTTGGGTGAACTGCTCCTTTAAATCCACTTGTTACATTACACAGAAGAAGAATTTCTACACTTTGTGTGTATTCACTGATAGATAATCAGTGATAACAATGTTCTGATCTCCTTTAGTTCCTTCAGTCAAGACACTGAGACTGCCAACAGGACTGTGACTCCACAAATTAAATCTGATAATATTACCTAAAAAAAAACTAATGATTGCTGCTCAATAGCTCAGTCATATTCAGTGTTTTCTGCCTCTGGATCACATGCTCCCCTGTGTTGCCATGGTTCTCACATCTAGAAGCATGTGAGGCTTCATGTGAGGAATATGGACTCATGATAACCTCTTGACATGAGCTGATTTCATTCTAATCAGCCTCTAAGTCACCTAAATCTTTTATGATACTTCTTCAGATATTGCAGACTGACCTACATTTGTGCCACTGACTCTCTCTCTCTCTATCTCTCTCTCTCTCTCTCTCTCCCTCTCTGGCAGTGGGTGTATCTCTCTCTCCCTCTCAGTCTCTTTCTCCCAGCTCATTGATATGCCTGATCATCAGAGGCATCGCTGAACTGGCTGATTGTCATTTTCAGCTGCAGTGCCACTGATGCATTTCATTTCCTCTCAGGGCTCTCTGTTAGTGTGATTAAGCACTTGCTGCAGTGACACTTGACAAGGAGGAGTTGGATTAATAGCAACCCTGGCTTGTTTCTTCTTCAGAGGGGGGCGGGGGCACATATTTTATAATATTTACATTATTTATCAAATCAGTGTGAAGGGATTTATTGTAGTGCTGCTTCAGGAGGGGTTGTTTCTATATAGGTGATCCAAAGTGGCAGCTATTGCTGTTCCTATAGCTCGCCGAGGGGGTGCAGCAGTTAGTCGACAGGACGTCAGGTGTTGCTTTGTCATTTATAGTCTGTGGGCAAACTCTCAATCTGACAGGATCCTTTCCAGAAAACAGCAGCATTTACGCAGATTTCAAGCTCACTTTATGCAAGTAGAACCGTTAGTCAGCACTTAAATGTGTCGACCCTCTTTGAATATTTTTGAATGTGAAAATGAAAGGTGACCTTTCTCTTTCTGAAGCCAATTTGGTGACCTTTTCTGGTATTTCCAGTGCTGCTATGCGCTCTGTGTGGCAGCGCCATCTGAAATACAAGCAGCATTCAACGCACTGCTGGCACCAGTTTCTGATTTTGTTTTTTGTAAACTCCTCATAGATGTTTTGTCTCTGCGTTAAATTGAATTAGCCTCAGCTGCACATGCCAGCCTAAACAGAGCAGAGGTGGGCAGTGCGGGGGTTTAATTAGGACAAAAATCTGCACTGACTGTGCCTCTGTGTGGCAGAGTCCACAGGAAAAGGATGTGAAATGCCCTGCTGAGCACCAAAGACTGTGTGGGCATTTCATAGCAATTAATACAGCGCCGTACACACTGTAATGCAATGTGTCTTTTTCTCTGTGGGTGTTTGTCGACAGATCCTGTGTATTACACTGTACTGTGCAAACCTCTGTTCATCCCCGTGTGTGCGGATAATAGGCAGCAATAATTACATTCATCTCTTTCACATGGTAGAGGCGATTTACTATCCAGTTACTGTGGTGATGACAAAAAGCTTCATCATCTGTACGGCGGCGACAAAACAGCCTTATTTACAAATATAGCCTGAGCGTGTGGATGCAGAAATGCCTGTTTTTGCACTTTCATATTCATCAATACTCCCAGTAGAGCAGGAATTATTCTTACTGTTTACATAGAGAAAATTGGTACATGCCCCTGTGTGTGTGTGTGTGAATGGTTTTAGGTCAGGCGACTGGAGAAGAGAATAAATCACAGCCTGCAGAAAAGCAACAAAATGAAAGCATTTTCTTGTACAACAGGAGTCCTGGTGGATAGTAGAGGAACATGAGGTCCTTAAGTAAAGACATTTATCTGACCTGGACACACAGAATGTGAACTGGGAGCAACACAAAGACTACACCAGCACTAACCACCAAAAACCCTTTCCTGACTCATGACCTCCAGCAGGACTCTAAACCTGTCTGAAAGTCTTGATTTCTGCAGTCTTTACGACCACCTGAGCTAAAGAACACAAACGTGAACATGTTCTAGTGAGTGTTGGTGAATGCCTCATGACCATGTGAGTCACAGTTCAGTGAATAAAAAAGGACACTTGATGCGCAGCAAACCTTCAAACCTTCTGTGCTCTTTGTTGTATATCTTCAGTAAGGAACATTCTCTTTGTACGTTTAGCCCCGTGGAGACAAAAAGGACAATAACCTACAGTCTCTCTGGGAATGTCAGTGCAGTTGTTTTTGAACTACACAGCGAGATAAAGGGTTGAAAGGAACAAGAAGCCAATACAATAAATGCTGGGTAAAATTCAACGTATACAAACATATTTCAGTAGTCTGAGACACGTCCAGCATTCATTAAAAAATCCACTTGAATTGGAGGGACGAATAAGCAGCCATATGGAAATGGTAGAATTATAAATTAACCAGAAGTCAAATGAACACAACAGAAAATTATACTGTGGTCCCCAAGGACAAAACACAAACCGCTGCTGATGTTAAATAGGAAGCTTTAACATCAGAGTTGGAAATCTACATGTACTGGCTTTAAAGTAAGGGATAGATTTTTGAAGCAGATCTGCTAAGTGCTGAAGTGAAACACAAAACCAAACCAGACGAGCATTGATGTTGGATGATTGTGCAAAAATACCAGATAATTTTCAATGCCAGTGTTTTAAAAATAGCTTCTTTCTACAATATCTGCACATGGCAGCCACAGTTAATGCTTTTGGTTAAAGCTGGGGAGAGATTATGGTTACAGTTAGAAAAAAAACCTGAGGGAAATGGTTGAAGTTTACATGTGGTGCATGCACGACCTGTGTGTATAATGGTGGACCCAGCGGAGACAGGCTCCCTGAGAAGGCGCTGAACATTCAGGCTGGGTATCCGTGAAGACACTTGGTGTGTCAGGGCGCGTACTGGTGATAGAGGGTAAATGATCATTTGGGGTTTCATTTCAAAAGGGCCACTCAACTGGATGGACTCAATAATGAGTTCACTGTTGGAAGGTTACTGCAAACCCATGCTAATGCCCAGAAGTTAAAATCTGTTTGGTGAGGATGAAGGAGCCTGCACGCTGGAGGATATTGGTGTATCAGGTGGATACAGACTCTTTGTGTCACAGAGAAGACACAAAGAAGTGAAGCAGTTTCTCTATTAAGCCGATGCAGAAGGAAGTCCTTGAAGAAAAAATGGTGGTTTGGACACACAACAGAGGAAGCATGTGTGTGAGGTGGTCTGAAGTACCAGCTCAAAAGTGAAAAGAGGCTCTCAGATCTATATGGCTGACATTTTGTAATATTAAGTGTAATAAATAAGTAATTTCTGTAAATTATACCCTTAGAAAATGTCAATAAATCCAGTATAATTCATTTTAAGTATAAAAAGGCCTCATCCATCATAAGTGACATTTTCAGCTCTCGTGCTGAGGTGCTATTCCCTGGCATCTTGCACTGACTCTCAATCACCCGTGCAGATTTCTGTTTTTTCTATGTGACTTCTTGTTTGTTTTTAATGCAACCAGGACTTAACATAGTCTCTTCTCATCAATGCAATTTTGCAATCTGCAATGCAATCTTACATCCAGTTCTCACAATGACTGGAGAGAGAATCTAAAATAACTTTAGTAAAAAGACAAAAAAAAAAGAAGTGTCATCAGAATATTAAATAGTTAAAAAGTACCTAGAGTGATGAAAATGCTCTGGCGTCTGTCAGTGACCTAAAACCATTAAGACACTTAATGCTGGTATTTTCCATTTGATGGAACTTGTATTATTCGAGTGTGGAGATGGAGCAGTGGGAGAGCGGTGAACGGCAGTAATCTTTTCTGGAACAAATGGATCCGTTATAAAGTGAAAACGTGTCGTTTCATGCATGTTGCTTTGATTTCACTATGGAAGGATCAAAGATTTTTTTCTAAATTAAAAAGGATATCTCAAATGTTAGCTTTTCGCTGTGAGGGAGCTTGAACGGCTACTCAGTTTTTAACTGATTTCCTGATGAAACAGATCACTTATCTTTTGATGTCTTTAAAAAAAAGAAAATCAAGGTTCTTTTTTAAGTGTTGCTTGAACTAATCCTGAATTATATTATCAAGGAGATACCTACAAAGGATTACAGAGTGAAAATGAGAAAAGACCAAGGACCAAGGGGTTTAATAAAACAACCCTTTAAAAATGCAGATTTGTTGGCTTAAAAAATGACAAACTGCAGAGTATTAGCAAGACAAACAGACCAGAAAGAAATACTGCAGAGGCCATCAAAGATCAATGATATTAAAGGCTACCCCTAAATCAATAAGAAAGACAGCTGATAGAGAGCACTGTTCTGTGGATGATAGCAGATCTTTGTTTTTTTTACTTGCTTTATCATCTCAATGCAAGCGGCCTGGTGGAAAATCTGAAGATAGTCCTATATTGTTCTGTTCTCTTTTTTAAAATTGAGAAAGTAAATAAGATACTGGACTTCATCATGATCTAGTTTTTGTTCAGTTTTTTTTTTTTTTTTTAAATCAAGTGGAGCAGCAACTGGGACTATTTCACTTCCACTTCAACAAATCCCAGATGCCTTTAAAATGATGTAATCAAATGAGCCAGGAGCTCACAAAAGACATCTACAGTGAGTTATTCAAAATTTTATGGTGACGACATTGGAAAAAAAAACCCCAAAACAATCAGGAGGAGCACTTACCTAACCTGCTTGCAGGATATTTATGCCCTGTTTACATTTATCTTCTGTTTATTTTTGCACTCATAAGAAATGACAATGAACTGAGCAGGTGCTGTATAAAGAGGATTTGTGGGGAGACTGATGGAGTGTGTGTGTGTGTGTGTGTGTGTGTGTGTGTAAAAAGGGGGTTTGGTTTGTTTGGTACAGTTTGCAGAGAGGAAAGCTGTTGGTTCAGCATGGAGTGTTCTCCTCTCCCCCGGTGCTGCATACAGTGTTTATGGCACCTTTCCCCATCCCTCGCCCCTTATTATGCTGCACATGGGTGACACAGGACTGAACTAGTGCGGGCTGCTCTGTGCTCCAGCTGCATCTGCTTGTGCGCCCACGGGGAATGGTGTGTGTGTATGTGTGTGTGTGCGTGTGTGTGCACTCTGTATGTGTGCATGTGTGTCCTCTGCCTGCGCACCAAGGCTGCCAGAAAATATGGGCATAGAGAGCAGGGATTGCAGGGCTTTGCACTTACCTAAGCCATTCACAGGGCTCAGCATCACCACAGTTGATTCAGCACCTTGCTAATAGCGCACACATTAACTGCAGCGCAGATCAGAGGAGGAGTGCAGTAATGAGAGAGAGCCCGGCATTTGCTCCTGCTCTGTGTGTGTGTGTGTGTGTGTGTGTGTGTGTGTGTGTGTGTGTGGATGTATGTGAGAGAACGTCTGTGTTGAGCAAATGTGTGCATGGTGCGTCTAGTGTGTGTTTGTGAGAGAGGCAGAGAGAGTGAGAGAGAGAGGGAGAGAGTGAGAGAGGGAGAGGGAGAGAGAGAGAGAGAGAGAGGGAGAGAGCGGACGTGTGTTAGTGGGAGCTGGGAGGAAGGATGGCTGCTCATGTTTGAACTGCCTCAGATGCTCAAAGGGGGAGTCAAGGCAAAAATTCAGCAGAGGCAGAGAAACAGACGTCTTGTTGGGGGACGCATCTTGTTCATCATTTGTGGGGAAGCAGAAAAGATTTGGCAATGCCTGCTGAAGTGAAAGAGGTAAGTGTGTGGTGGAATGGCTCTATTTGCTCTGTACCCTCCCTCTTTTTTCTTTTTTTTTTTTTGCCTATCAGTTTTTTTTACCTTCCTGCAGAGAACTGTAAACCCTCCACAGCTTTGCATTCTGCCTCTGTCATGATGAATGAAGGAGGCATCAATCGCTTTACCTCCTTGCCTCTCACTGCTGTTTCGATGCAGTCTCCTTGTGTGTGCATGGGGACATGATGTTAACATCTTCATCAAGTGTGTGTGTGCGCGTTTGCTGTGCATGTGTGCAAGTGCCTAGGCAAGCTTATATGGGGTGGGGGGTAATCTTTGATTGCATTATGAGGAGAGGTTGTCCCTCTGGGGGAAAATGCTACACATACTCTGGTAAGTATATTGCCATGATGTATCAGAGAGACATTAAATCTGATCATGCAGTGTTTAACTATTTGAGGATCAGAGCATAATCAGGAGTGAAAGGAGGCTCCAAATGCAAACTTTGAGAATGAATATCCATCCTTGTTTTTTTCTGGGCTGTCGTTTTGAGTCAGTATTTACTCTAAAATACACCGGCTTGGTTGCATTACAGGGTAAACAAGATACATTGCATAATGGACAATGGTGGTTTTCTGCAGGAAACAAGCCTTAAGTAAGAAGAGCCTTTTGATGCATCCGTCATTTTCGGTGCCTTTTTCGATTCACAAAGCACAGCCGCAAATTTACAGTGACCAACATGAGCATCACTGATTCAACAGATAGTGGAGGGCAGATGAGTTGTGACAAAGTTGTGACTAATGTCTTCTGACATCAGTGGGCTGATGTCATGTTTTATTATCCCGTGGAAGCGTTACTCTTTCAGTCCCACAGTCTGTGATGAAGACAAACTCATTTATACTCAAGTTTGATCACCACAAAATGACTTTGCCCCCTGCTGATTTAATTGCGATTGAAAGGGCCCATTTTTCAAATCATCTTCTCCCTCCCTGGAATGGATTTATGACAAGTTTGAATCATGGCTTGTGCCTGTTGTGCCCTTGAGCTGGTCACCAAAAAATTTGAACTCACTCAGCATTAGATAGTCTCCCAAAATAATACCCTGGCTGCAGCTGGCCTCAATACTGAGAGTTGACGGGAACAAGATGCTAATCATGTCATTCTGTCTCTTGCATCGCTGCACCTAACATCTCTATACCATACCTCCTCTCTCTTCTTCTTCTTCTTTCTTTTTGAAGCAAAGTCAGATTCAGAATCATCATCTTGACCTATATGGCTCTGTGAGCACACTTAGTTAGTGATGGTGCAGTGAGTTATTTAAATGAGCTTTGACTCACAGTGGCCTGGCCTTCCCTGGAGCTTGAATCAGACGGGGGCAGCACGCAGGCCCCTGTCCAGCCTATTATCGTCCTCCAAATCCTTAATCAAGCTGTCTGTAGAGGACAGTAGTATACCCGGTCTGTCTTTTGGCTGGGCATTCATTCACTGCTGCCTAACAATATCCAATCAACCTCCCCCAGAGGTGTTCAAGCCGGGATC
The DNA here is from genome assembly GCF_001640805.2 of Lates calcarifer. Taxonomy (NCBI): domain Eukaryota; kingdom Metazoa; phylum Chordata; class Actinopteri; family Centropomidae; genus Lates; species Lates calcarifer. Next base: position 11,004,639 of record NC_066841.1, on the reverse strand, counting down.
ATCTCCCTGCTGCCAATTTCTCCTGGGTGACACTTTCATCTCCTCTCTCCCCGTGACACGTTTTGTGTGCGGATATAAGGGGGGCTCTTGTGTTTGGTGGGGTGTTTGAAAAGCGAATCAAGCTCTGCTCTCTCTCTCTCTCTCTTTCTCCCTCCACATTCAGTCAGCTGTTCACTGCAGCCTGATTTAATGCAGTGGAGTTGAGTTCTCAGCACTTGTTCGGTTTAATGCCGCAGCCTCAGACTGGAGAGAGTTTGGGGGAGATTTTTTACAGTTTATTTGATTTTTATCTCACACTTTTATCTCGGCACGTCGTTCAGCATATCTGTCTGCGCTATTGAATGATAAAAATCCTGGCGAGATTATGTACGTTTATGTCATATTTCTTAAAATGAAAATTGATTTTACAGTGTGGATAAGCAATTCAAATAGTAAAACCAGTCGTAAATGATGCAGTCGAATTGATCTGCTCCGTAACAGAACCTTTTTAACTATACTCTCTAATGTTTGGAAGGGTTGTTTGCGTCATTGTTTGTCCTAGATCTTGGTTAAATCCACCTGCTGCGACCGGAAGGCCTTTAAGACTAAACGAGGTTTATCAGATGATCAGATATCGATTGAAACCATTAGTGTGACATTTTTTTTGCAGGTATGCTGAAATGAATGTGAAGTTTGTAAGAAAATCTGTGTGAAATGTGTTTACAGTCAAATACTGCCTCCAGTTCTTTCTCAGACCAAGATGCTGAATAATTAATCCACTCTGGTTAATGAAACCCGTTTCGTAGAGGAGAAAAGTGAATTTAAGCTCTTCTCGAAATAAACAAGTGGAAATTGCAGAAATATCCACATGTTGAACCAGAGTAGCAGCTGGATTATTGATTTTAGAGTCAGCGCTGGTAATAACTTGTATAACTTGACGACTAACAACTGACTGCTCGCATCCAATATCATTACAGCTTTTGCTGTATTTTGACAAGGCGTCCTTTTATACATGCTTACATAACACAGTAAGGAACATCAACGTCTGTTTAAAGGGACTAAAGCATGAAGTCAGTTTTAGAATATAACAAACCAAAGGTCTGCACTTGTGTGTATATTAAAAAATACTTATGTCTGTTCACTTCAAAAATATAGACAGTGATTTCATCTGAAATGTAGAAAACATGTAGTATTTTTGTTTCTTTTTCCTCTTCATCTTTTTTTTCCTGATCTGTGAAAGCCTCCCTGCGAGATGTTGTCTGTCACTTTTTGTAAATATCAAAAGGAAGGAAATGTGCTTTCCTGAAATCATTATAAAAGTTTTAACAAGTCTGCAGAAAATTGGGAAATAACTTTATCCACTTTAAATAGACTGAGGAATTTTCTATTACAGCTAAAATAAATGAATGCACGCTCCAGTGCACATGTAATTAACAAACCAATCATGCAAGTATCAAATGGATTCTGATTCATCAGAAATAATTTCTACTTGTTTTTATACTAATAACACACTTGATAGAGATAACTGCACTGATAAATTATGCACCCTAGTCTGCACACAAGGATGTGATAAAGGATAAAACATGCAACCACTTAATTAAATAAGTGGTAAATGTCACCTCTCATCCCTCATAATGTTCCTCCGGTTACTGGCAGAATTACTTTGCACCAGCTTGAGATATTATTTTCCTATGGACAGATTGCCCAATAACAGATTACAGTTCAACAAAAAGTTCAAACACAGAGAAAATGGCTCTGATTTTCCAAACATATATTAGTCTAATTTAAAAATAAATGTGTACATTGGCATTATTCAGCGTGAATTCAACAGCTCATGTTTCAAATTATATAAAATATATGGTAATGGAATGGAACAGAGCTGAGCTCTCAGCGCTGAATCTGCTCACAACATCAAGTGCATCTCCTTTATCAAGTGCAGACAGCCTTAATGACATGGTATCTACAGTGCTGTCTACCCCTTCATCATTTCCCTATTTGTGTGTAACATAAACATGATGTAAACAATATGCACAAATGATGCTGGAATCATGCTGCTCAGCAAGAGTGTCTTTTCTCATTTCTCTCTCTCTCTTTCTTTCTCTCTCTCTCTCTGTGTGTGTGTGTGGTTTTTAGGAGCAAAGTTCAGAGGGTCCTCCTCCACTATCTTTGCCCCAGGAGGCTAAAGAGGCCACTCTTGACAACCCATCCACCAATGACGAACTGGACACGCCCACCTCCATCGCCTCTGTGATGACCTCGACCAATGAGAGCTCCACGGAAACCGACACCCCACAGCAGACAGACACTGAGGTTCTTTACTTATTGTGTTTGGTCAAATCTCAGTCAACATCTACTGACTTATATTTTATAAAATATAGTCAAATTGAGCATGGTGAGATTGATTCAATGTGTCCTAAGAAGGAGAAAATATGAAAAGTGAGGAGCTAAAGTAAAGTTAAAGAGTAAATAAAAAATACATTCAAACTTTTTAGAATCAAATTAAGAAACTGTGCCTCAGTGATTTGTACTTATGATTTATTTATGTATAGAACTATACTTTTAAATCATCAGCCTGTTGTTGGCATTATTTGTCACATATGTAACTCCAAAGATCCTGATGAAATCACTCCTGTAAATTTTTATTTCTTACTGTTTTATGCATTATCAATTATTATTATTCTATGAGTGTGATCTTCTGAAGTATGAAACATCCATTAAGGATACTGTATAGTTCTCTTCAACAGACCAGGCTGTAACAGTGAGTTTCAGTTCCAATGACAGACGAAGCCAATTGCCCTCTGGAGCAACGATACCATGAAATTTAATGCAATTAGGTTTTATCATCGAGCTGCTACACATTTGCATGCTTTGTGCTTACTGTGCTTTCTGCTCACTCCCTGCGATGTAAGAGTTAAAATCAAAATCAACTGACTAAACCAGACAATTAAATTTCCTGCAGTTTACTTTGTTTCTAAACAGTGGCTGGACCTCAAGTTGTTTCATCAGAGTCCAATCTAAACTCATTTTCAACAAGGGGAATTCATTATTCTTTGGCTGGAAAGGAGAATTCATTATTTACTGGTGGCTCGCAAAGCAGGGAAGTGCTGAAATGATGATGATGATTGATCGTTGCTATGAAAAATGAGCCGGGGTGGGCTGTACAGTTTAAATGAGAAACAAACACACACTGAAGGTAACAGAAACATGTTTGGTCTATTCCAACTAGATTAAGACCAAATAGTTCCTGCTCTGACTATAAACACACCAATTTGGGGGGGTCTAATGGGAAACCTGCAGACCCAACAGACAAATGGGATTTTTAAAGACTAACAGGGATTCTGATTAGGCTTCTGTGGAGATAATAGTTGTGGTGCATCAATCTTTGCAGGAGTCCAAGGCTGTCGAACACGAGGGTGAACAGGCCCTGAGTGAGACCCAAGAATCCTCAGACACACAACTGGAGAACTTCCAGGCATCAGATGCACCTGCTCTCACATCGACTCCAGTGGTTCCAGATAACACTGCCAGGGAGCAACCTATTGCTGAGGCAAACACTGAACCCTCTGAATCTGTTGCACTGACCACAACGACCAGCAGTGCAACCACAGCACCCCCACATCCCCAGGTGGTACTGCAGCCCGGGGAGCCACAGCCAGTGAATCCAGACAGCCAGAGCAGAGTGTATGCCTTGCCTGACAGCTACAGAGGCGTAGGGGGAGACTTATGCGCTGCCGGGTATGGAAGCCTGTCCCGAGCCACCCTCCACGGCTACTGGCCTGCCAAAAACTTCCAGCCTGGGGCTCACTACACCTTACCCTTCCTCAGGGACAGCTACGCTCCTGCAGGACTCAGCAGCCAGACAGAGGAAGATGGCCTCAGCGAACGGGGAGAAAACCCTCTGGACATGAAGACTGACCACCCAACTGCTGGTTATGCGACACTGGGAGGGATCCACCAGTTCAGGCCAATTACCACTATGGAGCTCCTCAGAGAGCCCTCGAGAACCAGGTAAGGGGACGGTACATTAGATCAAACTTTATTGATTCCACAGGGAGAGACTGTGTAAACGGGTTTCAAGCACTCTTGTCATTTCCATGGTTCCTAGATGTACGGTGTGAATCTGTAATGTTTGTGTGTTGCTTTGTCATTTACTACACCATAAAATGATGATGATGATGATTGCGCTAACCTTTTCTCATTTGAAGATTTAGGATGGAGTCTATTAATTTAGGGTTAATCTTTGATCCCATTATATTTTTTTTCTGGTGAAAAACAGATAGGGAGGGTAAACAATACTCAGTCTGTGTCACTCATCAATATGGTCATGATAATGAGTTCACCTATAACAAAGGCCAATTCACCTTTGACATCAATGGCATCACAGATGACCTACTGTGATAATAATACTTTTGAACCATGTAGCTGCACAGACACCCAGTAGTCAACCTGCATCCTGTTCCTGCCAAGCAGCCCGGACAACAGAAAGACAGATGGACAACAGTTAAGTAGCAGCTGGTATCAATCAGGAATAGCAGCCTGGTGCAAAGTCAATAAATAAGGAGGTTTCACCTGTTATTGCCTGCCAGAAGCTTTTCCTTAGCCCATATAAAGTGACAGAGCTGTTTACAAAAGATACAAGCAACTCACTCACGCTGTTAAACTCACTGACGCTCAGTCTATTAGACTCAGAAATGCCATTCAATCTCTTTCATTTAACTAGTTGAATACTGAAGGAGTGGTGTAACATTTTGGGAATATGCTTACTCTCTTGCTGAGAATTGGATGAGAAGCTCGATACCATATGTCGCTTAAATATAAGGCTACTGCCAGGAGATGGTTAGCATCGCTTAGCTTAAAGACTGGAAGCAGAGATGAACAGCTCGTCTGGCTCTATTCAAAGGTAACATTTTGTCACATGAGGTTGCTAGACAACCAGAGGAGACTTCAGGAAGTCACTGCGCCAAGATATAGTCCTGTATGTATCCCACTTAAAACCACACCTTGACGTCTTTACCCTTTGGCTCTTGTACACAAACAAAATCTAACATGTTAATTAGCTAGCTTAAGCGATGCTAGTCGGCTGTTTTTTTTAAATCTTCGAATTGAGCCAGGCTAGCTGCTTCCCCTTGTTTCCAGTGTTTATGCTAAGCTAAGATAAACATATCAACTTCATATTTATTGCACAGCTAATGGTATCGATTTTCTCCTCTAACCCTCAGCAAGAAAGTAAATGATCCAACTCTTAAAATTCAAGCTTGATGATTGTGTATTTTTGTGCTGATATGAATAAACTTGCATGCATGACTTTCTCTGTCCCCTCAGAGGAGGCTATGATGATGCCTTCATGGCCCAGCTGGAGGGGAACCTGAATCCCTTTTTCCAGGCCATGTGCCGAGCGCAGACCCTGCAGTTCCCTCACAAACGCAGCAGCATGGTCAGCCTGGACAGTATCCGCAGAGACCCGCGTTGGAGAGACCCCAACCTGCATGAGGTGATCTCAATGCTCAGCCACCCAATGGACCCAGTCAAGTCCAACGCAGCTGCTTATTTGCAGCACCTATGTTATGAGAACGATCGCATCAAGCAGGAAGTTCGTCAGCTGAATGGGGTGCCGATTCTGGTGGAATTACTGGACCATCCTAAAGCCGAAGTCCACCGCAAGGCCTGTGGTGCCTTGCGCAACATATCCTTTGGAAAAGACCACAATAACAAAATGGCCATCAAGAACTGTGATGGCATACAAGCTTTAGTCAGACTGCTGAGGAAGTCCAGCAGCATGGAGGTCAAAGAGTTAGTCACAGGTACAGTGAAATTCCTGAGCCTTTTGGGAGTACCTGCAATTCTTCATTTTTTTACTACAACCTTTGTATTTCTTCTCTTGCAGGCACTTTGTGGAACCTCTCTTCACATGAGCCACTGAAGATGATGGTTATCAACCATGGGCTTCAAACGCTGACTGATGAAATCATCATCCCACACTCAGGCTGGAGGAGAGACTCGGCCGACCCCTCCAAACTGCAGTGTGCTGAGTGGACCACAGTCTTCAAAAATACCTCGGGATGTCTGAGGTGAGCTCAGCTGCTGTCAAGGAACGAGTGACAACGGCTCCTATGAGCCGAGGTGTAATAGAATGAGTTTTTGCGGGTCTGCTAACAGAGTTGTTTCTGCAGGAACGTCAGCTCAGATGGGGCAGAGGCTCGACAGAGGTTGAGGGAGTGTCAGGGGCTGGTGGACGCGCTTCTTCATGCCCTTCAGTCAGCCGTTGTCAACAAGGATACTGACAATAAGGTTGCTGAACTCATCATACTGACTTAAGTTTTTAGAGTTGAGAAAAATATTCAACCCAAGATGTGTTTTTCCTTTTTGTTATTTGTTCATTTATGAGCCCCTATGTGTAGCATTTGGAAAACAAATCCCAAACTATGATAGTGTAACATTTTGTTTGTAGAAACATAGAAATACTATGAAAATGTATGTGTTGGCCCTGGGTTCATGGGTGGGGCCACAGTATTGTTTTTTTGACCGGGGTTAACATCCTCACTGAGCTCAGCAGTGAAGTAAATTAAATCTTGATTAGTGAAACCATCAAATTGATTAAGATTAAACCAAACCTGGCAACCCAGTTCATTTAGGCAAAACAAGCAAAAGTGTAGTTTAATGAGACTATTAGTCAACACCATGTTGTAATTGAGGGTCTGGGTTGTTTTTTTTTCTCTTCGTCAAGTGAGTTCTGAGGTAATCCATTATTTATCCTCTATGTCTAACTGAAATAAATCCCCTGACACTTGTTTCTGATGCTACACCGACTTAGCATCAAACTACATTCAATCCAATCATCAAAGTTGGAGGGCTCTCTAAAGTCTCTGATGTTCCCTCAGAATTTATACTTGGTTAGGGAAAAAAACATCAATGCATCAGTCAGCGTGAACACCTGTATAAGTCTTATTGTGTTATATAACTTTTTGCATGGTGTCTGATTGAAATCCACTGTCACTGTTCGCCATTTAGTCGGTGGAGAACTGCGTCTGCATTCTACGCAACCTGTCCTACCACGTTCATAAAGAAATACCGGGAGCCGAGCGATTTCAGGAGCCCCATGTCAATCATCTGATGAGGTCAGTGGGGCACCCGAAGAAGAAGAATGAGCCTGACTGTTTTGGCGGGAAAAGATCCAAAGGTTGGTGGGACATATTGAGCGATAGCATTAAGATAATCCATTTGCTTACTGACAAAACAGGACCCATGTGTGGGGACATACTACTGTAGCTTGGTGCTTCTTGACTTACAGAAGATGCTTGTAACAATCAACAGCTCAAATTGAGACTTTAACATGTTCTATATGGGCTACATGTCTGAAAGGGGCTTTGCAGATTATGAATGCCACCTTATTCTGTTCTTTGTTTGTCTTCATTCTTCCTCTCCTTACATAACACTCAACATACTGTGCATTTTTCGGTTTTCAAATAGATCTATTTTCTTAATTTCCCTTTAACAGTTGTATAATCTAGTGTCTCTGTAAACCAACCATTTTTTCTCTTTAAAAAATTTCATTTACTTTCAGCGTGTCCTGCCTTCAAGCATTCATTTCACATTTCTTTTCCCCTTTTATGCCAATGAGAGCCTGAATATTTCATAACCCTATGCAGGAGCTGATGATAGATTTTGCTCAGCAGGAGGAGTGCCAGGTTCCAAAATTGAAAAAGCTCCTTATACTTTGTTTCATCAGTTATGTGATTTTTACACCATGCAACTGATGTAACAAGCAGGATTTTTTTTTAAAACTGTGAAAAACTTTTGTTAGCGATGTGTAACCGATGTAAGAAACCATTTCAATTATAGCTGATGTGCAGTAATTAATAGACTGTAGCTGTTTGTGCTGGAGGGAACAACTTAATGGAGAAACAACAGGGTCAGAGTTAATTGTGATTTAAAGTTTTATAGCTTTTCATTGATGCTAACCTTTCAGCTAAGTGAACACAATTGAGAAGTGCCACGCTGAGCCAAACATCAACCAGAATCTGTCCCCACCACATAGAGGAACTCTCTGTTTTCTACTGCTTTGTCCTCCACCAGCATGATCTAATCTTTGACTTTGTTCTTTCCTTTCAAATCTTCATTCACCAGAGGAGTGGTTCAACCAAGGTCAGTCTGCTCGTTTGTCCTGAATATTTTCATGGCAGTAATATTATATTGGAATTTGCTGACATTATTTGTCTTTGTACTGATATATTGAAAACTGGTGTTTGTGTGCATGTGTGTGTGTGTGTCTGTGATGTACAGGTTGGAAAAATGGATTTATGGACAGGAAATACGGTACATTGGATTTACCAAAACGTACAGAACAAATGAAAGGTATATGATATCTGAAAACAGTTATATTATACGAGGCTGTACATTAGGCCTATTACTAATAGATTAAAGGCAGATATATTATAAAGCGTTTTCATCACATAGCATCATCATACTTTTATAAAGCATCAGTGCCTGCTTTCTGTGTTTTGTTGTTTGTTTTGTATGCATGACGCTGGCATGGCCTGAAAGAGAATTCATTTAAATGCAAAGCCACACACCAGCACCTGCACCACTTGAGGAGAGTTTCATTACTAAAACAAAATGACCCACAAACTGAAAGACTGATAACATTTTAATCTGGCAAAATCTAGAGGAGAAACATTTCCTCTGGCAATATAAGACGGACACTTGAATTTGCTCAAGCTTCTGCATGACCTATGTACACGACACCCGATAGTGGTACTTTATTGGGCACTGCTTAGCTATCTATACGTTTTGTGTAGCCTCATTGCTGTTTTTAGCCCTGACTCTTTTCTGTCTATAGAAATTGTGGAGGGGGAAAAAATATAATAGCACAGTTGTACTATGGGGCTGAATACTGTATATGTGAATCTGGCTGCCGTTACAACAGAGATCAGAGCTAAGCTCATGCCTCCCACGCTGCAGCCAGTGAATGCAAATCACAATGACAGGCATGTTACGGTCCTGGGTCAGCTTTATAGCACTTGTCAGTGGTCCAGCAGCTTCTGCTGGCACAGAACAAAAAAACCTGTGCAAGAGTCTGCTAGAGTTGTAATTTTCTTCCATTAAATTAATCTATATTTTGATCAGCTGACATGCTTGCCTCCTGACCTAAACAAATATAGCTAGAAGAAATTCTGGAACAATGTTATATTTGATGATATGTTATATATACATATGTTATCTTGGTGACTTAAAGCAAATTTTTAATTATACTCATCATAACACTACCATTCTTAAAAATACATCCATGGCAAGTCTTAAGCCACTGATGTAGGTAATTTCCCCCTGATTGAATGCCAACCCTGACTTTCTCTGCCTTTCTGTTAAAGGGTTGGAGCTGCTGTACCAGCCAGAGGTGGTGAGGCTCTACCTCTCTCTTCTCACCTGCAGTCACAACCACAACACCTTGGAGGCAGCCGCGGGAGCTTTACAGAACCTTGCTGCGGGACACTGGGCTGTGAGTTGTTGAAATAGTGACACTTGGTTTACCCATTCATCACGTGCTAGTAGCTGATTATTTTCTTATATGCTTTAACATTCACCCCCCTACAAAAAAAAAAAAAAAAATCAAATATATATCAAAGGAAGATTGCCATGGCTGCTGTCATAGTGTCCTTGTACATTGTCCATGGAGCAGATCCAGGATTTGTCTCTGAGGCTGCATCAATATTTAAGTGTGCAGATATGGGGTTGATCATCTTAATATAACTGGACTTTCTAGATTGACTTTCTCACCAGTCTACATGATCAAAAATCACTTTCACCACTATGTACCCCAGGTGGATCCATAGGCTCATCAAATAATGTGCTTTGTCAAGATATACTGTGCCATGAATGTCACTATAATTTACCATCAACACTAAAGCAGGGCTCAGATTAAAAGACTTCTTAATAAATTCTTAGATTTTGAAATGGAGTTACATCATACACAAGAGAGCAATTGAGAAAGCAGACTACTTAATTGTGGTATAGTTAGCAGTTTTTTTGTAGTGTACATGTGGTAATATGAGTAGTTTTGAAAAAGGTTGAGAAATGATTTGCTCCTTAGGATATGAAAGGGAATACCCAAAACAAACTCTCATAGATAATCCCAAAAATGCTGAGGCGAACATCACTCAGCTGTTTGTGTTTGTGCTTGTAGTGGTCCAGCTACATCCGGGCCACAGTGAGAAAAGAGAAAGGCCTGCCTATTCTGGTGGAGCTGCTGCGCTCAGATGTGGACAAAGTGGTGCGAGCTGTGGCTATTGCCCTACGCAACCTGGCCATGGACAGAAGGAATAAAGACCTAATAGGTTCAGGCTTGTAATTGTCATTTACATACACACAACAGCTCTACGCTGGCACACGAAAGCTAAGTTCACTATGCTTGTCTGTCATCACAGGGAATTATGCATTGAGGGACCTTGTCAGTAATCTGCCATGTGGGCAACAGCACCCAGCGAAGAATCTTGAGGGAGATACGGTGGTGTCTATCCTGAATACTATCCATGAGATCATCACAGACAGCCCAGAGAACGCCAGAGCCCTCATACAGGGTCATGCTGTGCAGAAACTGGTGGCCATCAACAAGTCCAGGTATGTGATGTCTTTCAAACTACACAATAAAGAGCTAAAGTAATCAAATAATAATGGTGCAGCTTGCTAAACAGTCGAACAGCTGAATCCAAAGTAAAAGTCTCAAATGTTGTCCTTTTGTCAAAATAGGATGGAAGAAACATAAAGCATATGCACTGGTGTTACAGTATCATTTGACGTAACTGTGTAATATCTGTTCATACTTATGACACACCCTTGATATAATAGCTCATGATATTATGAGCATCATATCCCTGGGCAATCAGAAATAGATTTTAATCATTGAGACAGCATTGTCTCAGAGCTGTCCTCTGTTGTTTACCACAACGTCTGATGATTTGTTGTCAGCCAATCAGCACGGGAGACCAAGGCAGCTTCCCATGTGCTCCAGACAATATGGACCTACAAGGACCTGAGAAATAATCTGAACAAGGCAGGATGGAACAAGACCCACTTTAAGGTATTTGCTACTATTTCCTGGCCATTTAAAACTGCAAGTATGTAAACACGGTCACCATGCATAATGGAATACATAAAAGTTTAAAGAGTGGCACATCTTTTATTTTGATGCGGCATGGCTACAAAAACAACTACACCTGGTAGTAGTAATATGTGTTGAGAAATAACATCACTATCAAACATGGAGAAGGAAAAAACGACATACCATTAACAAATATACATATGGGGAGGAGACTCTGACATTTGAACTTTATTTAAAGCAATCAGTAAGCAATCAGCTGTTAGTATATTCTGTACACGTTATTCTAATCAAAACCAATGTAATGCCATTTTATGTTGAAATAAGAAGAACAGGAAAGCATAAAATTCTGGTTGCCCTGTCATAACATAATCTCTTATCTTTCTAAGCCAACAACCACAGGAGTGACTAAGAAGACCAAGAGTGGAAAGCAAGGCAGCGATGACATCACCTTGCCCCTCATGGACAAAAACCAAGGTCAGTAAATCATTGCATGCATTCCTTTAGCAAAATGTTATTAAACCATCATCTAAATGAGAAGAGTGTCCTCTGGCTCAGGGAACAACAACCAACCCCCCCCATCATTTTTAAACATACTGTGGTTCTTGTCATGTCAGGGACAAAGAAATGGGCATTTTCAGTCCCAGACCATATTCTTCTCAAACATAGCCTTAAACCAGTAATGTGCTGCCAAGGTTATCAGTGCACAGACTTGGCTTATTAGCCTGAGCAGTCTCTCCCAGAGGCACAGCAAGGCTCACGCATCACCAGTCACATTTCATTTGAGTGTTATTTCAAAAGGGCACCCATTTTCCCACGTCGAGAGCGACCTCTAGCTTCCCGCTAGAGAGTTTCTTTTAAGGCTGCATTATGAATTATGAAACAAACTCAAACACCCTTTGAAATATGAATTTGGGGGAAATAGATACACTGCTTTCAATGAATTATTTCATAGCACTCGCCTGTTTCTCTATCTGGTGTTTCAGTATAAATCAATAGATGTGCCTTTTGGGAAATTTGTATTTCTTACAAGGATAATAGGTGCACAGCCTTTGTATACATCAGGTTAGGTCTGCAGTATGAACTTTTAATACAAGGGGTTCTATATCAAACCTAAAGTTTTATATCTTAGCACATGCAAGGGCATAATTTCCACTAGGGATGGGGAGACATGTCCCCCACAGATTTCAAAACCCTACTATTTTTATTTATAATTAACATTGTTGTAGAAAAAAAAAGTAGTAAATAATGGTGTGGTTTATATCAAATTGCTACATTTTAATTTTTATGGATAACAGAATGACCAATGTTTCCCTAATTTGCTATTGAGTGATTATTATTATTTTTTTTTTTGAGAAGCTTTTTATGAGAAAAGCTTTACACTTGCATAGTTTTACTTGTAAGTGACTGAACTCTCTATCTACAAAAGTGGGATCTGTATTACAGGTGATCAGTTTGTCAAAAGGTCTCCCTACAGGTTGATCCGCATCTGTTTTTTTCCTCTGTATTTACTTCCTGCTTGTTGCGTCTTTGCCATATTCTCTACTGCTAACATAATAATATTTTTTTCTTGCAGATGTATATGCCACCTTGGAGCCAAATGATAGAGTTGGAGATGGAAAAGGGCCTGTTGTGGAAAGAGATACTCTCCAGGTAATCTGCCATTTGAATGAATGGAATGCATGCACAATTTCTGAAGCTCTACAAGATTAACCAGAACATATGAACTGTTTTGAATATAACTTCATTTACTTATAATAGACTCTTTTTATGGAGAATATGCAGATAGGAGTTTTGTCGCTCTCCTGTGACTTGTGTTTGTAACTGACAGGGATTTTCATGCAAATTGACTAACACTAGCTGTTTGCATATTCCCTGACCAAGGCGATAAGTGAAAGAAAACACTTCATCAGAGCTGGCAGGCCTGCAGTGGGCCTCATGGATAACAAACCTCCACCACTGGACTCCTGGGTGTGAACATGACAACACGGCCACTCAATCTCAAGTTAAATCCAGCAGAGACACTTTCCATTGGTGAAATACGGATTTGTGCTATTTGATCATTCTTGTACAGACAGAGAAACACATTTAGTTCAAAAATAATTTCCTTTGTTTACAGGAAATAATGTGCCAAACATTTACATGTATTTATTATGGAGGTAGACTGGATGGATTTTGTCATTTAGGATGATATACACTATGTCTGAAACTCATGATGGATTATGTATGACATCTGAAATAGCCTAAATATGCAAACAGTGGTGAATCAAGACTCCAAAGAATATATGACATGTACAATTCAAATTTTACTGATACACAAGTACGAGATAATTTGTAATACTTCTAGTTTGTCATGCTATTAAGACTTAAACTGACACGTGAATCTATTGTTGTCCATCCCCATGGGTTCTGGGCTGAAGGAGATTCTGATATAAAATCATTTTCAAAATATTTTTGGTCAGTGTTTGAGATCATTAGGATTAGGGTTCTTGTCGGCCTAGTTGTCAAAAACATGCAAATTATTTGGAATTCAGTTCATTCTCGACAAACCTATCATCAGACTAGACTGTGCAGCCATTAGCCAATTGTCTCTATTCCATTTGTTTCATGATAGGCAAAATGGGATTGTAAATGTGTAACAAAGGACTGTTAATATTCTAAATGAAGGCATTTATATTGTAATATTTATTGTAATACCCATGTTATTAATTAAAGGTTATTGATGTGTATTAGCTAATACCAGTAAGTGATCCTACATTCACTACAACTCTGCTTTGCAGTGGTCCTTTTTGCATTGCGATGTTGAATGAAAAATGCAAATAAATGATGTGCATAATTTCTCATTTATATTTGTATTCTCTCTTTGTATTATAGACTGAATTTTAGGTCATTTTCATTTTAACAGCACCCCCTCAAAAGTAACACTCTTATGTTGTTCTGGGCAGACTTAAAATAACATAAAAATTTCAGTTGAGTTTTCTTTCATAGGCAGTAACTTTCTTCTTGTTTGTGTTCACAGCCAGGGCTATGTTCCAATACTACTCAGTCTACAAAGGGGTACAAAATGATAAACATCCTCTGTATACGAAGAGCAGTTTAATCACAATTAAACACAGTTACAAAGGTGGGATGTATTAGGCTGTATGCCAGTTAGCAGCGTTTGTTAGTACAATGATGTGCAGGTTTTCAATCCACTAGCCTAACAGAGCTCCAAAGGGGCCAAATCTGTGCCAAACTGCAGGTGCACTGGCCAAAAAACACTGACAAAATGATTTAATTATTCAAGGGGAAACAGTCTGGAAAATACACTCAACTCCCAGCAGACAAAAGTTGAAGCTAACAAACAGGGATATGTTGGGCATCCTTTATACAGTAAGAAATGTTTAACAAATATTATGTAATTATTTAGTATGCAACCCACTATTATATGACCTAACTATATGGCAGTTGTTGCAATAGTAGAGCTAAACTTTTTTTCATGAATGGTTTAGATTACTCAATATACCCTTAATATATGCTCAGAATCTTACAATACTGCAATATACTGAAATAAAATGTAGACTCACACAAACACAGAAAAAACTATTTCAAAGAGGAAGCTCATTCTAACTTTGATTTACTAACGAATAATCACAGTCTGCAAAAAGTGTTTCAATCAATTCATACTATAACTCAATAACATAATCATGAATTAACTTTTATAGCTAGCTGCACACAACACACAGAGTCATTTGGTCTTTATGACTAAATAAATATGTTTAGTGCATTTATTACCACATGTGCAACTAACATTTGTTTGTTTATGTGGATGTACACTGAAATGATTGCAATGATTGCATATGTGAGCTGCCAAACAGCCATTATTGGAAAACAAAACCAGTAATTAGCTGAAAACATATGTGAATGAGACAAAATGCACCTTTTCGCCACCTAATGAAAATGTTAAAGGCATTTTTTTTTCAGGAAGCGGAAGTACAGATATTAAGACTACACTGGCCTCTTGTGGAGATTGCATAGCATAAAATAACAATATTGTTAATTAGTAACTGATTTCCTGCATTAAACAGGAAAATAGCACTCACAGCATAAGTTCTGTGTTTAATCTGTTCCACAGTTTGGGGGGAACTGAATTGTGATCATTTCCATATTCCTACATTTGTCTGTGTTTTTAAATAATGATTTATCAAGACACTATCATTATTTTGATTATAGCATGGGACAGCATATAGCAGTTCATGAACCAGCTGTCATGTTAATTTAAAGTCACTGTAAGGCAAGTTTTGTCATTGGTTTATCAAGAGAAAGGCATACATCGAAAAGAGACAGAACATCAGTAGAAATTAGGGATAGTCATAAGTTCCTGGCGGGGAGAGAGAGAGGAGGGCCGAGCACGGCCTTAGTGACATCTCCACACATGTCAGCACAGCACATTGGACAGCACAGCCCTGCCCTCAGAACCAAACCACAAGATCAACAAGGGCAAAGCTGTTTTCTCTTTGCCCCCAACAGCGACCTGTTGTCCTTTAACAAAGGACAGTCCTCCCTCAAAAACATTGAACTGTTTGCAAGTATCTTCTCCAAAAGGATCTATCACATCTTCTCATCTGATACTCAGCCTTTTGGACCTACTCAACTATGACCGCGTCAGTCTTCTCCAGCCTTGGCTTTATCCGCTCTCTGAATGTCCTGCTTCTGGTGTTGACTGGTTTGAGCTTGAGCAGTCCCATCAGGTCTCCTGAGAACCATCACAGGGCATCAGGCAGTAGGGATGTGGGTGATAATCCGCTTCTTGATGCACAGGACTTTCTGAACCAGTTTCTGTCCACACTGAACCTCACAGAGCTGAGGCCCCAGCCCAGGCCCCCCGCTGCCAATAAGGACCCACCAGAGTACATGTTGGAGCTGTACAACCGATTTGCCAATGACCGCACTGCAGTGCCCTCAGCCAACATTGTGCGCAGTTTCAAGAATGAAGGTACAAATTTGTTTTGCTTCACACTACACAAATCTTGTAAAATATTGCATGGAGAATGACCGAGATCATATTTGACATTCTAATGATTTAATAATTTAAAAAAATATATTCCTTCGATTTATGGAAATCAAAGTAATGCAAATGTGAAAGTGTAAACAAGCTGTTTTAAGCAATTAATGAATAACTTGATTCAAACAAAATAAATGCATATATTTATTGTGGTAACTGTGTATTTGATACATGGGTACATTTATATTTAACGTAGTTTAACTTGAGTTTTGACCACTGGAATGCATACAAAGCACACTGAGATACACTTATTGATATTTTAATTTCAGATTCCTCCCCCTACAGTTTAACGGCCAGGGGTGTAAGGATACATCCTCTGTTGTTCAACATCTCCATACCCCATCATGAGCACATAACAATAGCTGAGCTTCGCCTTTTCACTCTGGTCCGGAAGGCCCAGACACCATACTCTGGCCTTGACTGCAAGGTGACCATTTACAAAATACATGAGGGCGTTGTTTGGACAAAAGAGGTGGGGAAAGAAGGGAGAAGGAGGGATAAAGAGGAGGTGGTGGAGATGAAGGATTTGGAGGAACTGGTGACAAAGCACATTCATGCCAAAGATAACAGCTGGGTGTCGTTTGACCTGACTCATGTGGTTGCGCTCTGGCGGAAATCGGGGTGTGCAACTCACAGACTGGAGGTTCATATTGCGAGTCTGGGGTCAGAGGAAGAAGGGGCTGCACAAGAGGTCACAGAAGAGGGAGAAAGTTTGGTTGAGATTGATATCGACAGGAGCTTGGAGGGAAAACACAACGCAGTGATCATTGTGTTCTCAGATGATCAGAGCAGAGACCACAAAGAGGATAAACAAGAGCTGAATCAGATGATTGAACATGAGAATGATCTTCCTGAAAACATGGACCGGAGCCAGCAGGGTTTCTGGGGGCACGTTAATCGCAATGGCAATGGTAACCAGGAAGTACGGGACAAACAGTCTCTCATGCAACTGCAGTCCAACGTTATCTATGACACACCTCCCCGAATCCGTCGCAATGTTAAGAGCGAGCCGTGCAGGAGGACCCCGCTCTTTGTGGATTTTAAAGACATTGGCTGGGATACGTGGATCATCCAGCCTCTGGGCTACGAGGCGTATGAGTGTAACGGCGTGTGTAACCCACCCATGACCTCCGAGGTCTCACCTACCAAACATGCCATAGTGCAGACTCTCCTGAGTGTTAAGAGTCCGGAGAGAGCATCGCGTGCCTGCTGTGTACCCACTAAGCTGGAGCCGATCTCACTCCTTTATCACGATAACGGGGTGATCACTTTCAACCACAAGTATGAGGGGATGGTGGTGGCAGAGTGTGGATGCAGATAGTCCTGAAAGTGATGCTAGTACACAGAGATAGAGACTGCACATTGCACACATCTTCTCATGTGCTTGTTTCCACAATATCTAAGATCTCATACAGTGGTGTGTGAAAAACACAAGTCTGGACTTAGTTGTATATTAGTGATGGACACAAATTTGTGCTACATGATGTAAATTTGCTATTGTATAAAAGTAAATCAGTTATTATATTGATGTAGGATATAAAGCTTTCAAAGTAATGCTGCATATATTTTTGAAGTCTGTCATGATTTATGATAGTTATTAGAGGATTTTTGTATATTGAGTGGTTGTGGATCCATAATTCATTGTAAATCACAGTAACAGGCATACATCAGACACCATGAAGAAATAATGAAGAAGCAAATGTTTGAACATCCTGGTTAAAATATCAGTTTTAGATGAAGTGAGCTCCATGTTATTAGGAGTGAGCCAAATGTTAAATATTCCAGTATCCATATCTGTTACAATAACAATGACCCTAAATGATTTGGAATTGTGTATTTGAGATTTGTAGGAATACAAAAGATGTGCCCTGAGTGCAGAGTTTGGAGGTGCAGAATCCGACACAAGTTTCTGTTATCATTTTTTGCTGAATTTTTATCACAGATCTTTAGCAAAAGACTCAGCTACATTTTGTTAATGGAGAAATTGAGAGACTCCACCTTACCCAAACTGAACTGTTCTGTCGAGAAAGGTCTACATTTTTGGATAACCACCATACAACAACGATTTGCACTAACGTTAGTATTCAGTATGTTTTTTTAAAATATGAAAAGTCTCTTAAATCCAATTGTAGTTGACACACAGTCTTGCCAAAATGCTTATATGCTACAGACTTGTACACGGCATCATTTCTTTCTCTTCCCTATGGCATGTTGGAGCCACAGAAATGATTTAAAGACTGTGACATTTTCCTCTTATTTGCTTGCCAAACATGCAGAAAATATATTTTTGATGGCTTTTGACCAGGAGAGGATTTTCCATGGTGTCTTGGAGCTCTTCAGGGCTTCTTGTCTGAAAAATGTACAATTTCTCTTACCTAACATTTCTGTCAACTGCTGTGAAATCTTTCTTTATACCAGCCATTCATATCCTGCTTTTGGTTCTCACACCAACATTAATGTTATTATGGTTGTTAAAATAAAATATCTGAAAACAAATACATTCACTGAGCAATTTTTGACCCCCCCCCCCCGTTTCACTGTCAGGTGTTCGCAGCACTCCCCACCTAACAACCTTAATCCCCATCCCTCTGGCGTCACATGCCTGGCGGGCCTCTCTCCACCCAGCTTCCATGCCATAGTGATAAGGAGGTGTCAGAGCCTGGAGTCTTGTAGACCGTCACTCAGGATGAGACGCCGCTCAAGTGGCAGCATTTGTTAGAAGGTGGTGTCAGATTCCTGGTCTCCAACACCAACATGCTCTATTGACAAACCTGCCATCAGGTTGCTTGGTGCCCTCTCAAGTCTCCCACTTCCTTATTCTGACACGGGCATGCTGATGCCCTTATCAAGGCCACGGCAACAGTACAAATGTTAAAAATACATGTCACATCATCACCTAGCTTCTGCTGTTAACAGTCGGAAGCAGATAACAATAGTGGAATAACACTGTGGAACTTTCTAGCTTAATAGGATCCTCACTCTGTATCCAGATCTACATAGGCCAAGTGCGCAGGGCAGAGATATCGACTGGCAGTGACCAAACTAATCTTCCGGTGTCAAACTGAAATAAAACCTCGATATGTGAATCTGCAACCATACAGCAGTGTCTATTTTGACAACTGGACTTGACAATGGCTTGTTGTTATTTTAGTTTAAGGCAGGGTTCCTTACTATTGCAAATCCTTGACACTTTGAACATCCTGTTGATCAGAATGTCCAGGTCCAGGTCTGAGATTATAAACAACCATCACTTTAGTTTATTAGGTGGTTAATACAGCAGTACAACCAGACATTGAGACTGCCACAAAGACCTGCTTGTGTCTGTATAATAGCAAAGATGATTTGACTTAGAACAACAACGGAAAACACCAGAGCCACGCTCAGTGCAGCAGTGGCTAAATGACCTATCGAGTGCCCTCCAAATGGAAATAATCAGGTTTGCTCTGAAGGACAAATTGCTTTTCTGGAACTCCACAAAAATTTGAATAACAACTCTCATTCTTCATTAGACAGCTATTAGAGGATTGGTCTAAAGTAGCTATTAGGTCAGTTTCCCCCCCTGAATTCATAACATTTATTAACCTTTTTTTTGATTCTCTGTTTGCTCTGTCAGCTCAAATGCTGCTCACTACATTCACTGTGTGTTCTTGTGAGTTGCTTATATTTCTTGCTGTAAAACATTCAATTGCTCAGTTTACTCAGTGTACTATGTATACATAAACAAAATTTGATTTGGCCTAAACTGAAAGTTCATGTGTGAACGTTTCACATCTGCTAATGAAACTGTGCTTAATATGTAAGTGCACAAATGGTACAGTCATGGGATCTGATCAACATAAATGTGTACCAGCATTGTATAGTACATACTGTGTGAGTTAATATTTCTCCAAAGGGAGAGAAATTTGTGTCATAATGGACAACATTTTACAAGGTGAGGAAAAGATTAGGAATAAATTGACAATGTGTGTGTGTGAGTGTAAGAGAGGTCTGGACAGGGGACTATTGTCAGTACTGTAATGTCACACTATTTTACAGTGTAACCACAAGGGGGAGACTTTTTATTACTGTGTACTGTACACTATTTAATTATCAGTGTTTATTTTTATCAGTGGAGGTTAGTAGGAGATATCACTGTGACTATATGTCATTGGACGTGTTGTCAGGTGTATATATTTGTTTTACAGCCATTTGGAATTAAAACATAAGGTATATGTTTTTACACTCCTGTTAAAAGCAATGGAAATTGACTGAAATTCTCAGTCAAACAACCAGAAAATGGAACATATTGAACATGTCAGAAAATGAATAATGGCTGAATACCAAATAACTACTTCATTTTCAGGGTGCTGGTATTGTGCATGCTGTCATTGATTACTGGTACACTTACTTACTGTCGATGTTATTAGTAACACATGTTCTTTTACCATCTACTGTGGAAAAAGCCTATTGTCATGGATATAATGATGTGTTACTAAACATGGCCCTGGGGCAGAGATGAGCCTTTACCTCCATAGTTTGTCCTAGGCTGTCAGCTTTAAGCAGCCAGCCAGAGCTGGCAATAAAACCAAGTTTTGATTCTGGCTCCTCTACAAAACAGGGTCTTAAGATGGGGTTTTGAGTATAGAACCAGCCTTTAAGGGCCTTATCACTTCAGTTGATAATAGAATTTAGAGGTAGCCAATCCTTCAAACCATTTAATACTCAGTCAATCTGGGTATGGGGCCACAGTAATTGACTTTGCCCAGTCAGTAAAATCCCAGTCCAATCAACCATTATTTATTGCAATGCAGACACTGTGATTGACTCAACTGTTGACTACTGAAATGAAAAAAACTGTTTTCAGGAATAATGGAACATCTGGTGCAGTGCTCCCTCAAATTAACCTACAAGCACGGTAGCCCAGGATACAGTGAGACACATGCTCAAAATAAATCAACTGGTTTATCATAGTAACATAGCTAGCACCGTATAATGCCTCTCTGGTATGTGATATATTAGCATGTGCTCGCAAGCAGTAGATGCTTTTGAGATTTTTAACAAACAGGACAACAAACTGCAGCGCCACGCCTGTCACATTTTACGCGTGCATGCGCAGTTGGAGCGTGGTGGGTGGAGAGGAATTTTTTGTTTATTTTCGTGGCCAGCTAACCAGCAAACGTGTTATTGTTAGCGTACATTAGCAACAAAAGACGAGTGCGCGTTCAGTTGATATGATATTGTAACATTTCGTGAGGTAGAGGATCTGGGCCATCAAACAAGAAGGTTAGCCACAGAGCTAGCGTGGAGTTGATGAGTGTCTCTTTGCGTTAGCTGTTAGCGTATGTGCTAGCTAGCAAGCTAGTTTACGCTGGATAGCGTGTTAAAATTTAGATAGCTAAAGCCACTCACTTATCATCTTCTGTCACTTGGACTAACGCTACTGCGTGGAGAAATCACAGTAAGCCTACAAATCAGTTTGTGTTTGGTGCTGATAAATTATGAGAGGCGAATGTTTTCTTAACTAGTGTTAGCCAAATAACGCTACGGTAAGCTTAGTGATAGCGAACGCCGACATTAGCTTGGCAATGGTAGTTAGCTTCATGCTCTTCAACGATTGTACTTTTACGTAACATATGTATTAATTTGAGTGAATAATTGTTAATAATTACTTAGCAGAATACTATAGGTCTGTTTCGATTGCATACTATTGAGGCATTGTTGAGGAGGATGCCTCTTCCTGTGTTTATTAGCTCTGGTATCAGGTACCCATCAGGGCTAAAGTTAGCTACAAAATGCTCTTGAAAACCTAACGCTTACTTAATATGCGTTTACTCCTATTTTAAATATAGTAAATGTACTACAGGAAGGATGAAAACGCAATTTTACGTTTTGTTTTGCATTTTAGACAAGGCCATAGTAGCAGATGACTATCTGTGAGGGTTTCTGCATACTTAAATGGGAGCTTTTAGTGTGGTGGTTATATACCTGAATCAGAAGTTGTAAACATATGTATTAGTAATCTATGTATGCTCAGACAGTATCGAATTGAAGGTTCCCATGCAACCTAGAATATTTATTCTTGGAGTCTTGAAACTGGTCCTTAAACCCACTAGTGCCTCAAGTGTCCTCTCTACAAACCAGTAAGTGGCTATAATAGTACATTAGATTGACTTCAAAGAGGGCTGAACTTGCAAATCAGTTCTCTTGATGAGTCACAGGTTGTACTAAAATGCTGCTTTATGTAATGCAATGTGACATGTTTTGAATACCCATCTGAACTCTGTCATAAGACTCTGCTCTCTCTGTCTTAGATTACCAAACGTGGGCAGCATTTGATCAACATTCATTTTACCCCATCACTTCTACTGGGAAAAGCATAGAGGATACAACTGGAAAGCCTCCCCAAGGTTGAAACCTAAGGAGCAAGATGTCAATCACGAATACTCCCACAAGTAATGATGCCTGCCTGAGCATCGTGCATAGCCTGATGTGCCACCGACAAGGAGGAGAGAGTGAGAGCTTTGCTAAACGAGCCATTGAGAGTCTTGTCAAGAAGCTCAAGGAGAAAAAAGATGAGCTGGATTCCCTTATCACAGCCATCACCACAAATGGAGCGCATCCTAGCAAGTGTGTAACCATACAGCGGACTTTGGATGGACGCCTACAGGTACAGATATGCAGCACTGAGTTGGTTTAATGTTGCGCTAAGTGAAAAGTTGTGCAAGATGCAACAGAAACACTACACATCTCATTAAATGCTCTTCTCTGTGCCTTAGGTTGCAGGGCGTAAAGGTTTTCCCCATGTCGTCTATGCCAGACTATGGCGATGGCCTGATCTACACAAGAATGAATTGAAACACGTGAAATATTGCCAATACGCCTTTGACCTGAAATGTGACAATGTTTGTGTCAACCCATACCACTACGAGAGGGTTGTCTCCCCAGGGATTGGTAAGTGAAAATCCAAGGTTTGTTAGCCTTGACTACATCTCATTGTTTTAGGTTATAGCTGCATAATGAATGATATTGCAAGTGCGCTGACAGATTGTGAAAATTTATACAAATTGGTGCATATTTAAGATAATTTATCCCCTTAATTTTTAATCAATAGTTGAACTCATTAAATAATGATACATTTCAGTCATTGGCTAGTTATTCTGTTTATTCATTTCCTTATTTATTTTTCTTTTTATCAGACTCCTCATTCCACATCACTTCAAGTTATTATTATAACACATATTCTCTCCTCGTACTTGATATTCTTAGTATAAATTAAGTAATTGGATGCAGTGATCTAGTTGCAAAAAAGTACAACCCATGATCTAATTCTTACTCTGAATGTTGACCTTCTTAAACTGATTGTTGCTGTTTTTGCAGACCTATCAGGACTGACCCTTTCAAGTTCAGGTAAGGAGGTGCTGGGTTTTTTCTGTTTGCTTGTCAAAGATTTTGTGAATGTCCATCAGTCTTAACTGTGTTTATCATCTTCTGCTAGGTCCACTCTTGGTAAAGGATGAATATGACTATGACAACCAGCAATCTCACTCCAGCTCTGAAAGCCATCTGCAGACTATCCAGCATCCGCCGTCAAGGCCCGGTCCACAAGAGACCTTCAGCAGCCCCGCTCTACTTCCCCCATCAGAGGGCAGCAGTTCAGCTTCAACCTCTGCTTTCTCTACAATCAGTGCTGGACCCTCAAGTGAGACACTACACATGAAAAAAATATGGAAGAATCACACTGTGTTCTTTTTTGCCAGTCAGACTTTAATTAATGCATTCAAGTTAAAAGTTAAAATAAGTTTTAGTTTGAGTCAGTGAACAATACGTTTTTATGAGAGGTTACATGCCCCCAACAAAATAGTTAGAATTTCAGTTGGTCAAACTTATTGTTTCTGCTACTACAAAGTTGGCTACACAACTCTTTTGAATTTACATTTACAGATCCTCCCTCTAACTGGAGCAGGAGCAGCAGCTTCACCCCCGCCGTGCCTCAACACCAGAATGGGCATCTACAGCATCATCCACCCATGCCTCACACAGGGCATTACTGTGAGTGGATGGAAAACATGGATACATTCTGCAAAACTCTCACATCAATCGCAAAAGTAGTCTGTATTATTTCATTATTTCAGACGGCTGACAGATGTGAACATCTGTTTAATTCATGAGTAAAGATTCCCTTTTAAGTCAAGGTAGATAATGTGCTATGTGTAAAAGATGATCTGAAAAAAGCGTAAAAGTGGTGGTGTAGAAAAGAATAGATTTTTCCAGCAGACTTTGTTATGTTTACCTTTATTACTGAATTATATGTTTCTGAATATGTGACAAGTTAACGCAAAATTTGTTACTGTGGTTGAAATGAAGACTAGCTATAGCTCTTAAACATTATTGTCCACCACTGACACTCAGTGAAAGCTTATTGTTTTCAGCACCACATGATCTGTGCTAATTTTGCAATAAGATATTACATCTAAAGAACTGGTGTGGTTCCAGTGATGCTTTCTCACAATTAAAATTGACATTATCTTTCAGGGCCTGTTACCAATGAAATTGCGTTCCAGCCCCCCATATCCAATCACCCTGGTGAGTATCGAGCTATAGATAGAAGACATTCTTTAATAACTTTAATCAGTGCAGCCTGTTTGACCTGAGGTCACTTATTGGTTTCTTTTTTCAGCTCCAGAGTACTGGTGCTCCATTGCTTACTTTGAGATGGATGTCCAGGTTGGGGAGACGTTTAAGGTGCCCTCCACATGTCCGATAGTGACTGTGGATGGCTACGTTGATCCATCAGGAGGGGATCGCTTCTGCTTGGGCCAACTGAGCAATGTTCACAGGACAGAGAACATAGAAAGAGCCAGGTACTTTTGCCTCATATTTGGAAGTTCTTTATGTGATATAATTCATTCAAACAGACATTTAATGTATTTCTATAGGTATGATAAGCGAATGACAGTAATACAAAGTGTGTGTAATGTCTCACTTCTCCGACTGTGTTTGCAATGCCTCCTCCCCTCTTTTCTGACCTCAGACTCCACATTGGTAAAGGTGTGCAGCTGGAGTGCAAAGGTGAAGGAGACGTGTGGGTGCGCTGTTTGAGCGATCATGCAGTGTTTGTGCAGAGTTATTACCTGGATCGAGAGGCTGGACGCGCTCCTGGAGATGCAGTTCACAAAATCTATCCCAGCGCTTACATCAAGGTGAGATTGCAGTACTATGCTCATACAGTGAAAAGCAGAAACATTCCAAGTGGTGTTTTTAAGAAGAATGCTTGGGTAGAGTTAATGTAACCACGATAGAATACACTGAGCATCCTCTTTGCCGAAACTATGAACCTGACCTGGTCAAGATAACGTCAAACATCACAATGTTAGTAGACAGTCAAATGCTTGGGTGTTCGTTCAGTATCTTGGCTTGTCATCAGATTTTACAGTTTGTCTCATCTCCCGCCAGGTGTTTGACTTGCGTCAGTGCCACAGGCAGATGCAGCAGCAGGCGGCGACAGCTCAGGCAGCAGCTGCGGCTCAGGCGGCAGCAGTGGCCGGAAACATTCCTGGACCCGGCTCTGTGGGAGGCATCGCCCCTGCCATCAGTGAGTGTTCTAACTGCTGCACAACCATCGGCCAATGTATTATTATGATTGCTTCTCAGCATCTTCCTGTTCAGGCATTTGGGCTCCAGACTAGTGAAGAGAAGAATCATATAGCAGCATGAACAGAAGAAAAGAAACCAGCAGTGTCAGTCAACAATAAAGAAAGAAAATTTTACTTCATCGTTAACTATTTATTCATCATATCTTCACTAAATTGGAGCTTTTCGTTAGGGAAACTGTGGCTTGTACAGATGTATTATGTAGGAATATATATATATATATATATATATATATATATATATATATATATATATATATATATATATATATATATGTCAGTATTTTGAACATATATTCAGTATAAAGTGACTAGGCATATTTTATACTGCAAGATGTGGCTAATGGGCTGGACATGGTCCAATATGGACCCAGACCCAGATGCGGAAAGTATAAATTGGCCATTACACAGTACTTCTCTTTGGTGTTGGATTGTTAATGTTTCTTGGCATTGTGATAATAGAATTTGAATAATAAACCAACAAAATTAACTGAATAAATTTTGTATAATAATTTAGATTCAACATCCAGAAGGAAAGTTTGGTTAATGTAAAGCTTGGAGCACTGCAGTGGGCCTGCTTTTAAAGTTTCAGATCATTACAGCATTAAAGTTGGCTAATCTTAAAAAGTCAAAAACCCAGAACATTGAAAGGTCTTGAAGATTTCTGTCAGGTTTCATAACGTGTTGATATTAATATTTTGTCATGTCAGTACAGTTACACAGCTAAGGTGGAAGAATTATAACAATACTATGCAGCTTCCTCTTTTCTTCCTCTCAATTAATCCGAAGGTTGTAGTTAAGGTCTTGCTTTAAAACAAACTTGAATTACCACATCTACATACCAAACACTTTGCTTCATCTGTCATTGTATGGTAACATTTACAGTTAGTATGCTCTATGAAATGTAGTTCAAATACAGTAAAACACATGTGTCCTAATCTGAGTGGGAGATGTGCACACAACAGTAGTACTTTTTTTTTTCTACTTAGCCATGTCGCTCTCTGGTATATGTTCCAACTTTTACTACTACATTGACTTAGGTGACTTATCTTTCTCTTTGCTTTGGCCTATAGTGCCACATTGATCTAAAAGTTGCTGCCTGTGCTTCCCCTGCAGGTTTGTCTGCTGCTGCAGGCATTGGGGTTGATGACCTGCGCAGGCTGTGCATCCTGCGAATGAGCTTCGTGAAAGGCTGGGGACCCGACTACCCACGGCAAAGCATTAAAGAGACACCCTGCTGGATTGAAATCCATTTACACCGAGCTCTGCAGCTGCTGGATGAAGTTCTGCACACCATGCCCATAGCTGATCCTCAACCTCTTGACTGAGTTGAAAGACATTAACTGTACAAAACAAAACAAAAACAAAATGAACAGACAAAAAAAAAAAAAAAAAAAAAAAATCAGACTGTACTTTTAACGGACCACTCCACCTATAGGCCTGGAGTGCCGAAGGAGGACTGCAACTACAGGGATGATGAGTAGGTTGTAGGAGTGGGAGCAAGGACACAAAGGCTGGCAGTATACTCCAAAGTCAAGGCTATCAAATCCAGGCACAGCGAGCAGTTGTCAGTGTGCTGAATGAGATTCCAGGTCTGTAAGTTCAGTGACTTCCAAACAACAGCTGGAGGAACATGTGAGTCACTGGGAGGAGTTGTAGCACAGTGGAAACATGCAGCCAAGAGGATGCGCATATTAAAGGAAGCCAGTATTCGGACATTATTCACCAAATGCAACAGGGTGAAGTGAACAAGGCTGCATGATACAAAAATAATCTCACACTGATAGGAGGTAAAGAATATGTCCACACTGAGATTAAAAGGTGCCAAAAGCTTATCAATCACTAAAGAAGCCTCAGTGCTGAACGAAACCAATGCAGAGAGAGTTTAGGGTGTCAAACAGGAAATAATTCATACGCTACCTTTGTGTTTTCTTTTTCAGTGTGGATATTTCTGTATTTAAGATTTTAAGATGTTTGGAGCCCCCTGTATGTAACTAAGTCACAAAATTCCTCTTTGATCTATTAAGCAAGAGAACCAACTATTTGGCTTAAGAACAGTTCAGCCGACTGAACACAATCTGGCGCCTTGTGTTGGATGCAAACCTGTTATTTACCCTGTCTGAACATATTAAATGTGGTTTCAGTCGGAGTATACTGCTGATCCAGTCCTCCTTCAGTGGCTCCCTGGCGCTGATACGGCTTCATGTAAGTGGAGTCCCCACCCCACCCCACCCGCCCTCCACCCTCACACACAGATCAGGACATTTATGTGAAATCATGTTATTCATTACTCATTTTCTTGTAAGACGTAATCTTAAATATTTTTCAGAGCTGACAGTCCTTGTTGATGTTTTTTGATTCATATTCCCCTTTTGAATAGTTTTTAATGACGTAAAGAGCATTTAAACAAGCCCATTTTAGCTGAGCTCAGCTTCTCTTTATAAAACGGTTCCATTATTCTACCACCAGTCAAGGCTGTAAGGACACTGAAGAGTGATGTTTTCTACTGACGTTTTTCAAACCCCAAATGTAATTGAAATTATGAAATATTTTCAAAAGAAAATGTTATTATAACACATCTGCATAATATTATTTGTAACAGTCATTTTTTTTAATTAGATGCCCTCAATAGCGTCCATTAGCACTTTATTAATTTGCTTAAGTATTTTGTCTTGTTTCATAGTCTCCTGTGTGGTTACTTGTTGTATCCATATAATATCTTAGTCTAGTTGAAAAGTTTTTCTTGCTAATAACCTTGGTAAGACCCATGAAAAGTGTAGTTCAAAGTGCTCTCTGCCCAAAAATATGTTTTCAGCATCAAATACTCCACAGCAGGTTTGAAAGGTGTATTTAACTTTAATCTAGGGCATATTGAGTTGTGGTGTAAGAGTAGTGTATGAAATATGAAACCATGTCAATGTAAGATGAAGCTACACACCTCTCAAACCTACAGGCGGTGAATCTTTGATACTCAAAAGATACATTTTTGTGGCGCACCACTTAAAGTTAGCTCACCTCCACCCGTTTTAATTTGAGTTTTACTCGGATGACACCTAATGTAGACAACAGCTGAGGAAAAGGAAGCGAGGCTTGAACTGTGAGAGGAAGCGTAAGCCATATTGATGCCAAAAATACCCTCTGAGAAGTGGAAAGGTTATCAAGACTGCAGTCATTTCAGTGTTAATGTTGCTTGTAAAAGCTTGGTTTTAATCATCAACTGAACTGATTTTAGTTTTTGCTCAGCACTATTCAAACAATATTTTGGTATTTGGAGCTCTGTTTACCTACAGCTGTTGCAGTATTTTATACTCTTTTTGCTACCTTTACAGTGATGAACCACTCTGGTTAAAATTGAAAATGAGAAAAAAAAAAAGAAAAGGAGGAGGAATGCTGTACAATTTTCAGGAAATGCAAGTCTGTTCTCATCGTAATCTTTACAATTATGTCATACATCCTGAAAACATAATTGAGTTTGAATGATATTGGTGTTTATATGTATGAATATGGTTGAATAAAATGTAATGGGCTAACACTATCAGTTAGTCATTTGATTGGTGTGAGAGCCAAAATTGAAGAGAGAGAGAGAGGACACTGGCTTTGAACAAGAGAACGTTTATTACTGCAAAGACATGTCACAAATTTTAAGAAAACAACACTAAGAAGCTAGCCTGAGCTGAGATCTGAAATATTCAGAGAACCAAACTACATGTGTCTTTAATAGTTTCTATATTCATCAATACGACACACTAAATGATAATGTCTTTATAAATATAAAAGTTCCCCAATTGTCCTCGTTTTTTTATGTAAAATACACAATACAAATCACCCTACACGCATTGGTCTGCTCGCCAATTTGAGAAGATATGAAGAAAACTTAACGGCACACGAAAAGAAAGTCACATGAAAGTTGTGTGTATATATTATATCAGATACTATACATTATCCCAAAAAGAAGGAAAAATAAATCACAAAAGCACTTTAGCCAACATATCTGATAAAATGTTCACCAAAAAGAACAAATCAAATAATTAGGACACAAATAAATATACCTTTTCAGTTTTTGATATATACATATTTTTGTCTAGGGTGAATCAAAATAAAAACCTTCCCCAAATGCCACTGCCAAATGCTTGTGCTTGCATTAGAGCGTGCTACAGATGGCCACGACTCACTAGACTGTCAAATGGCACTTGAAAACATCCAAATACAAATCTCAAACAGGTCACAGCATTCAGAAAATATCATTTGACAAAAGAAATCACGATCATGAGAAAAACAAGTCATAAGAGAGCATTTTTACTTACAGTAACTCTCCTTGTTCATTAACCAGTTCTATACAATAAAAAGCCGTTTGCAGGTAATCTACCACGTGTAAACTACTCAGTGTGTGTGTATGTATGTGTGTGTGTCTGTGGTGTCACATCCAGTAAATAATAAATAGTCCAGTCTGAGGACAGGTCTTTTATGCATCCTCAGCCCTGGTGTCTTCTCAGTGGCAGCACCTGTGCAATGAAATGTCTGCTCTGATCGCCTCTTATCTGTAGCCCACCAGAGACCCAATAGTCACCCAGGCCATCTGCTCTGGCCGGGGCGAAATTAAAAGGCACTGGAGTCTGCTATGGGTCAGTGAAGCTGCCATGTTGTCCAGCTGAAGAGGCATTTTTCCAAGCTTTTGCTCCTATGACAAGTTAAAGAATAGCTTATGTCTTTTTTTTCTTCTTTTTTCTTAAAGTTTTCTGGTTGGAAACGGGCTCATTTGCAAACAGCTGTTACAAAAACAAAACAAAAAACAAAAAAACAAAAAAATATTTAAAAGACACTGAGAAATAAAGTACAGTTGTGTTGGCAGCATTGACATCAGTCCAGTGTAAACCAGGCAGGCTTTGAGATGCAGAAAGCTAAAAATTGTGGCATGTCAGTCTACGTGTGTGTGTGTGGGGGGGGGGGGGGTAAGACTGACAATAACAGTTTCTAGCAGCACATGGTAGGCGTGCAAGACCAGAAAGCACTTAATGATCCTAAAGCACACAATTAAGATTTTAAGAAAACATTTTTTAAGCCATTTCCAATTCAGGCACAAAATAATACATGTTAACACATCTACAGTATTGTAGTTAATGTATATGATGAGGGAGCAAAGATTCATGTAAAAAAAAAAAAAAAAAAAAAAAAAAAAAATTCAGTGAGAGGCAAGAGAATAAATCTTGCAGAACCTTCATTCCTAAACAACACACACTACCAAGATTTACTACATATTTTTAAATTCTCAGAAATTCAGTGAGAGTCAAGTGAGCTCCTGGGGAGCGGGTTAGTTCATTTTTTGCAACAGTGTGACACAGATTTGTGTGACGCTTTGGAGAAAGTCTAAGAGATAATATAGGGCTTAAGTTTGTGTATTCATTCATCTTTTATTTTTAACATTTTTCATTACTGTTTATGTGCTCTCCCAACTTGTATTTCACAGTTAAATACCACGAGTCAGGGAGCAATCTGTCTCATGCGAGTTCATTATGGTCACAGCCTGATGTAAACAAAATGCCCCGGGCCTTCAACTTCCAGCTACATACAAGTTTAATGACCTTTTCTTGCAGACTTTTCAAACTGACCTTGAGGAATATACTAAGAAAACCAGATTTGTTTGAGAGTGTGTGTGTGTGTGTTCAGTTCCTAGATCTGGCATGCCAGACATTTCAAGCCAGTAGGATCAGGGTAAGGCTACAGTAAGACATGTGTACCGCAGGTTTAAATAAATAAGGAATGTGTCTTTGGGGGGCTGCCAGAATTTACTTTTCATATTCCCCAAAAGTGTTGTGGAAATGATTTAACAAAACATCTGTGAGAGTCCCACTGACCCAGTAACCTATATGTTATGCAGTCTTTGCACTTTTCCACCCTCCTTTACTGTTAAGCATGTTTTTACACAGGCACACAATCTAGACTGAGACAAAAAAATGGCAAAGATCCTGTGTACTGCTAGGATCTAATGGAATTTTTGGACTAGTAATAGGAGCTAAAGGACTGATTACAGCAAATACAGAGCCAACCCTTCTTTAAAAACTTTATCAACCTACAGATATGACTTGCAAAGAATAAAAAACAAACAAACCAAACAACAAAAAAAAACTCTTGGTCCTTCTGTACAGTAGTTCCGCTCTTTGCAGTGGTATAATTCATGATTCATTATCAGTTCCCATAATAACATATGCATCTAAACCAAACCCAAAAACACAATAACACAATAAATATTAATAAATAAACATTTCTGCAGAGAAACGGTGCAGACCGTTTCTACAGGTGTGAGAAACAAAAACAAGAAATTATTTTAGTAGCAAAACGTTCCTATTTAGAGGATTAATCTCAATATTCTCCACAACATAGAAGGCTATAACAGTTCAAGTATAGATGTAGTCTAATGAACCAAAAGTTAGTCCTCATGCCTTTCCCATTTCACAGTCTATAAACTAATTACAGAGGAGCTACCAAAAGAAACAATCACATATAAACAATCAGATCAACCACATAAAAAGCAACAAATATATGTAGTGTATCATCATTATATATACTATACATATATATCTATATATCTCTTTGAATATCAGAAAATATCTACTTTTGGTCCACTGTACAAAGATGATCTTTAAACAGGGAACAAAGGATGAAGCATTTTATGGGCTCATAACTGAAATCACAATGTATCAGAGGTGAGAGAAAAGCAATGCAGATTTTCTCTATCGCGTTGAGATTTGTGCAGTACAGTGGTGAGTGTGCAATAAGTGTTTGGTGACTGTTCTGCACGCGTCAAAGGGCTGGCACCACTGGTTTGAGGTAGGGTGACTGATGGATGTGTTCCAACACATACACACACAAGCACGCAAGACACACAGGCATATATACAAACACAGTGCAGACCTACGCATCCATGTTCACACGCACACACGCACAGTCGCACACACTTCACCCAATAACGAAGGCTAATGCAAGAATAGGCCTCAAGAGGGCAGAGTTAGGGCAGGAGCAAGGCTAAAGACCATGATTCAGATAAGTAATAAGCTTAGTAGAGCTGATCCAGAGAAAAACAACAGGTGTGTCTGTGCCTGCATTCCTTGGTCTCAACACTGATGAGCCAGCCCAAATCCAGCCACAAGTCACCAGAAAGCCAAATCTGTGGCTGGGACAATGCAGAGGGGCTGTGGGCTCTCTACAGCACACAGTCAGGACTACAAGGACAGCTGCATTTAAGGATAAGGCACTATGATAAAGCCGAGGTACATTTAATCCCTGACATTCCTTCTGCTCTGCAACATGGCACTGTGGGACAGGAAAACAGCTCTCGGGTGGCCCCAGATGGCTCACTCTCAGCTTCCTCTTGTTGGGTCTGTTTTTTTAAAATTTTTTTTATTTGGTCCATTTTGAACTTAAATTACTTTTAAGACAGAAACTGCAAAACCAGGGGAACGTGTCCAGTAAGTTGTTTTCAAGATTACAGCTCATCTCGTAAACCACACTACAGAGCATCTAAAATGAACAAAGGCAAGCGTTATGCACAGAGTGCATAGAAAAGCTAGCATTGAGCAAGTGGTTTTGTACAGCTGGTCTTCTCAGTCTCTATGTACACATGAGTAGCAGCACAGATATTTCTTTAGGGGTTTCATTTTCTGTGGCTAAAAGCTATAAGTGGATGTTGGCGGGGTAGCTACCAAGTAACTGTCAAACCAAACAGACAAAACTGCCCCATGATCCTTTTTTCAATGTCATACATACAAAGAAAGTCATCCCTTTGTTTTTTAGCTACATACAATACTCCAAAATATTTTGTTCAGCCGAAAGTCAATCAACAGTTGGAATGCATGTTGACATAAATCATACTAAAATTAGGAGGGATAACTAGAAACTAAAACAAAACACAATGATAGCACCATGAGTTTTGAGTAATACCAATTGAAAGTACAACAAAACTATGTACAACAGGTGAAAGTCTTGAGTCAATCAATGACTTTGCTCCACTGGGACTAGTGACGTGGATTTGAGCTCTGAGACATCAGTAGTATGAAGGAGTTTTAATTTTCCTTCAAGGTAAAACTTCTGTCTGTCTATATACACAGACAGGTTTCCTGTTGAGTTGCGACTAACCGGGAAATGTTTAATGGATCAAATTAGTCCTTTTCCTCCAGGTCCCTTCCACCAGCTGCCACATTTGTGATAAAGCACAGACTTATGGGATGACACCACATCCAGATTCTAAGCAGTCAGACACGGACAGCACATCGTGGCCAGAGTATCAGCTTTTCAGCGCTCCTCCACTGATCAGGCTGGATAGGGAGAGGAGAGAGTGTCCACACAAGTGCAGACAGAGACAATGCATCAAACAGACGGAAACAAACTAGACTTACAGAGAGAAAGATATGTGGAGAGTGAAACGGCAAAAAAAAGGCCAGGTGCGGTCGGCTGTGCCCTCTGACCCTCAGACGGAGGCGTAGGTGTTGCCTGTGGTGCTGCAGTGGCGGATGGTGGGAGTACCGGCTGAGGGGGTGAGGATGTGCTCGGTGTGATCCTGCGGGGGCTGGGGCAGCGAGTGGAGGACGCCTGGCTGGACAACCCCCACCACGGGGTGGGACCCGTCCTCTAGTGCCCCGACCTGGATCACCTGGATCACCTCATGCTCCGACTTCTCCCGCTTGGCGAGAGGTTCGCCGGTCTCCTCCGTGTCCTCTTCCAAGTCACTGTCCATCCCACTCGTTTCATCTAGACAGGAGAAAGCAACGCATATATAAAACTATGGTTTTCTAGAGAGCTTACCTAAAGGAAGATTCACACGTGTGGAGAAGTGCACAAGTTTGTCTTTTAGTTTATTTATCATTAACAATTTTCTCCTTCCTCTCCCTCATCACCCGCTTTATTAGACTACCAAAAAACTTTACAACAGGTTCAGTAGATCTTTTGCCACTGTCTGCTGTCTCACATTTAATTATCAAAAAAAAAAAAAAGAAAAAGAAAAAAAAAAAGAATTTATCAGTCTCAGCTCATTAACCACACACTCAACTGCCTGTCACTGACCTAAATGACTACTGAATTCAAGTGATTATACACACACACAAAGTCCTTTGAATTACAACATGTAATCGTTGCTCCAAAGTAACGCAACAGTAGACAACAACAAAATCTCTTCTCTAGCGTGCAGATTGTGCCACATACCTTTATCAATGTTAGTGAGGGACAGGGTGTTGAGGCTGTCGAACTGAAAACAGAGAAAAACAACATTATTAGAGGTTTCATAGGATTTTGACTTTGTCCTAATCTAAATAACAGACTAGATTGTAATTTTATAAAAACTATCCTCTTCTCCTCTCCTAATTTCATTAATTTCAGTGACAGATATAAAATGCTCATAGGTCATTTTACAGCTGACATACAGTACATCTATTATATACCCTATACAGTGGTACTGTAAAATACTATGAAACAAAAAAGGAAATGCATCAAGATACTTAAAAACAAAAAACAAACAACAACAACAACAAAAAAAAAATGCCACAGTTGTACCTCCCCCATGACACCAATGGGTGTCTCTCCAGTAGCTTGGGCCACACGATGCTCCACTAGGTAAAACATGTACTCATCATACAGCAGGCGAATCAGATGGAAGGAACCAAAGCTGGCAGCGCTGCGCAGGGTCAGGTCCCTGATCACCATTGAACTGCAGACATTACAACAAACAAACAAACTAAGTGTTCGGTCACAACGCTGCACACTCTCTCAGACGTGTATCAGGGTGGTTACTTTTTTGCAGACCTGTAGAAGGACCATTTGAGCAGAAATTGTCGAGCCGCCCTGGGGAAGCTGGGCCGGTGCTCGTAGGGCTTGAGCACCTGAGTGACCACGTTGTCCAGCCAGGCCGCCCACTGCTCCAAAGAGCTTTGCTGCTGTAGTGTGGCCTTGAAGTCCTGCTCCAAGTGCTGAACCACTCCCTCCTCACACTGGCACACCCATGATGCCTGCTCCTATACAGCAGCATATAGACAGAACTGGAGGTTCACACTTTTACATAATGGATAATGGAGAGAGGATATTAGAGTACACACGACAAAAGCGCCACCGCTGAATATTCAAACAGAGAGAGCTGTTCTGACCTGTACGTTGGCAAAGTCAACACGGTTGAGATCACTCAGCATTTGGTTGATCTGGGATGTGTTTTGCAAGACAGCACGTGCTGCCTGAGCCAGGTGGTTCAAAGATGTGTATCTGCGCAGTGTTTGCGCAAAGGCACTAACAGCGGCAATCTGTGAAACCAATGCATACATAGGCTTGTGTTACCTACTGTAAGTATATCAAACATACCTTTTAAAACTACATTACTCTAATCTAACAGTAAGAGCTGACTTTTTGTGTAGCATTTTCACAGAGGTAGACTGTATACATGCTGCAGTCGAGTACCTTGGTCTGGATCATTCTCTGTGGAATGGCATTCATGGCATTATTGAGCCAACCTTCCAGGCTTTTGGCAAAGTTGCGAATGGCTTGAGTCAAGGCACCTGAAAAACAACACAACAAAGAAAAGATAAAGACAAAAACAACAACAGCAAGTTAATCGTGACATTACAAGCATTAGCAAAGCAAACATGTAAACATGAGAGGTGTCTATGACTGGGACTGTGACTCACTGGGAATAGGTCTCAGGACATCAGGAATGAGGATCTCCACAAGGGCCTGGTACATTAGATGATCACAGGTGCTCATCCATTTGAGTACAGCCTCATTTCTGCACAGCACCAGTAGCTGTGAACGAGGGAGCCGTGCTTCGATCTCACTAATGCTGCTGCGGAGTGAACAAACCAGACTTAGCAAGATGACTTTTGAAATCAGATTATCCCAAAATAGTTCAAATTTATACTATTTAAATATGCTCTGGTATCCAATATTTCTCTTAATCAAACATGACAAATTTCATCTCAGGAAAAGAAAAAAATGACATAACTGACATTATAAATCATCAGCTTGATCTCACCTGTTTTCTGTTACAGTGGCACCCTCTACTGAGTCAGGGGGAGAGTAACGCCAGAATGTCTGCCACAGTTTCTCAATTAGACTGAACTGGAGGTTGACAACCACATCCAAGATAGCCTGCAAGAAAAGCAAAAAATAAACAAAAATGGGCACTAGTTTTCACTGACACTACTTTCTAAAAGAAGAAAAATTAGGCCCTTTTGAAAACGGTTGACATCAAGGTCTGTGGAAAAAACAACACATTGTCTAGTGTCTCATTGTCTC
Source organism: Lates calcarifer (assembly GCF_001640805.2). Lineage (NCBI taxonomy): Eukaryota > Metazoa > Chordata > Actinopteri > Centropomidae > Lates > Lates calcarifer. Next base: position 10,967,633 of record NC_066841.1, on the reverse strand, counting down.
ATTGTCAGTGCTCTTGAATGTACAAATAACATTCCGTTCACCTCTGTCGTGCTGACGTGGAAGCAGAAAACTCAGGCAAGGACATCTAAAAACCTCAGCACATCAACCTAACTATTTGCACGGTTAGAAAGCACTAGATGTGTGAGAGGAAATGTGGGTTTTTCTTTGTAATTTGGGTAAACTGACCCTGAAATCATGAGGATGTGGACATCTGTCTGTTAGACCATAAAGCCTTTGGTCATCACCTGTGAATGACCTGATCCCTTGTTTTTCAGACATTAGGAGGGCTGTGATCGAAAACCTCACAAGATGAAGAGAAAATTCTGTTCTAAAATGCCAGTAGATGGCATTTACGAATCTCTGTCACTATAAACACACATGACCTTTCCCAAAGTTTCCACACTCTGAATCCAGCCAATGTGTATTTTTCAAAACTTAACTTCAGAATTTTCAGTCTTACCAGCCTTTTCTTATTAAAGATAACTTAAATAAGATTAAACTACTAAATTACTGTGATAATAAGATACTGGCAGATTAAGGCACGTACACTTAATGGGGAAAAACATGGACTTGATTCTAGGAGAGAATGAGAATCTTAATAGAAGTGGTGGTGAAATACAGATAGTTCAGGCAGACCAATGAGAAAATATGCTGTCACAATGCCTGCATAGTGGGTGATGGCCTTATGTCAATGAATGTTACAATATTGAAGGAATTACAGGACTTAGAAGCCCGGGGAGGAATCTGACCCAATGTTCCCACTGTGAATAACACTTATGTGCCTGAGTGTGCTGTAGTGACATTGCGCTGAAATTGAAAAGAATGCAAGTTATCTAACCTCACAGTGCTCTCTGTAAAGGGACTGGAGAGCTTTCACATCCTCTGGACTGATGTTCTCTGTATTGCTCTGTCCCAGGTCCAGCTCTACAAAGTCAGGGAGTGCCCGCGATGCATCTGTTGGGGTAATTAATAACACTAAATTCACCATTGTGGAATAATCTGACCAATGGAAGTCAGGAGTCGTTGCATTTCAGTGCATTTCATATGTTTCTGGTGTTATAGACATTCAGATAAAGAGAAAAGCCACTGACCTAGGAACTGCTGGTGGTGCTGGCTCTGCGCAATGACTGTCTGCTCTGCTGCACCGGGATGGTGCTGGCCTCCACCTGAGTAATTTTCCCCAGAGCCGCCATCAAACTTCTGCACTGGCTTGAACCTGAAATCACATGGCTCAACTCAGTATCGATACAATTGTGACAATTACTGAATGCTGCATACTGCATGCCCGTATGCATGTATAGCTGCCATTGTACCTCTGTTTCTGCTGAACTGGTTGCTGTCTGAGAGCCATATACTGCATGTCCTCTTGGAGTCTATTGAGTGGGGAATCTGGTTTTACACGTATACCATAGTAATGATATTTGGAGTTCCCTCTGCAAGACAAAACAAAAAGTGAGCACATATTGACAAAGTCTTGAGTTGAGGTGAATGGATGGATACATGGATGGAAAAATTGTTCGAAAAGGAGAGGAACTAAGGAGAAGCAAAAAAAGCTAACCTTGTCCCAAGGCGCCTTGTACGGAGTCCCATGAAGATGGAGCGGATGAGTTTGCCAAAAGAGGCTGCATTTACAGGGTCCAGTTTCTGCTCCTGACAGTGGCGCAGATAATGATTGTAGAGGGTGGATCGTGGTAGACTTACGCCCTCTGCTGTCTCGTAATTGTCCAACAGCCACTGGAGCTACAAGGGAACATGTGCGGTTTTACTCAAAGAGATTCACACTGGGCCACCAGAACTGGAAAGACCTCACGGCAACGGTCAGTAAACTGCCACAGCTCTGCGAAAGCATTTCTATAGCAGCCAGTGAATTTAAAGCAACAGTAACAATTAAAAGGAGCAACAAAAATGGCAAGCCCCACACCACAACTCAAATGTACAGAGTTGAGAGAGGCAGAACAGCAAAAGAGTGATTTTAGCAAAAGTCAAGGTAAGGCGAGGGCAAGCGTTCGTAAAAGCAACTTACATGGCTGTTGAGCAGCGAGCTTCTCTGACTGGATAAACCCTCAGATTTTTGGAGCGTCTCAATCGCCATTTCAATCTGATAAACCACGAAGCACAGGACAACAAAATGTAAGAGGGAGGAAATAAAAAACGAAAGCAAGAAAAATAAAGAATTGATGTAGACACGTTTGTGGCCACTAGCAAAAATAAAAAGAATCTAGAAGAGATCCCAAAGCAAGCGCTACTAAAACCCAAGCAGAGCAGGACTACCTGCCATTTCAGGAAAATCTCTGGCTAGTTGAGAGACATGTGATGAGGCTCAGCAGCATCTACTAAGTACATCAGTCATGGACAACTGGCAGACATGCAACTCTTACAGATTCCACTAGACTAAACAATACCAATGCTTGTCAAAACTCTACTAAAATGGGTGTGTCTGTTTGGTAGCAATTCTGTGAAATGGTTATGTGTCATTATGGTCATTATAATACAAGAACATTTACTAACAAAGTGAGATATGCAGTATTAGGAAAATGCAAAAATCACTCTTATGAAAGGATTGTTAGCTTAAAATAAATTATTAGGGTTCCATAGCTTAGTGTATTTCCTGTTGGCAGCACTTTTTTTTTAGCACTGGCACTTCACTTTTACCGATTATTGGTTTCAATCAAGTCACCACCTTAGTATTTTATTATTCTGGGGGAAAAAAAATCATAATGTTGGACCCATTTATCTTGTCATCACTTAGACTAGACAAGGATGAGCTGGTATTTTAGTGAAGCAGTTAAAATGCACTTGCAACCTTGCACAGTTTTTTTTTACATTAAAAAATGTCACCTTTGAATTGTCATTATTAGATATTTTAAACTCAGTGCAGTGATTGACATGCACGTAAGGTAATGTCAGTTAGCACATTGCTACATTTCTGCCAGAAAGCACCATTAAGGTGGACTATGTGAAAATGCCTAATGGGGCGTTCAGAATATAGCTTAAGTGCAAGGCTCTTGTGCTGTGTGTCTGTCCAATACACAATTCCTATGAGGAGTGGGTGAGTCTGTGGTGCTGTGATTCTCCAGAAGCACATTCCCTGATCATTCTCCCCACCCTAACACAAGTTCAAGTCCCTACTCTGTTCTTCCCCAAAGAGCAGGAAAACAGAGAGCTGAAATTAGGGATGGAAACGAAGGCCTGCATTACTTGAACACTCAATATTAAGGGTTACAATGTGAACATGGCTGGCAGTAGTTAGATCACTGCAGAGACTCCGGTCCAGCCTACACAGAGTATTGCATACATAAGCTGAGGATCACTGCCAGTGATAAAAACACACTATTCAAAATCATGGAGGTTGTTGCGTACACAGAAGTTGTTTCTGTATAATATAACATTATGTGTACTATGTGTACACACTGAAATTCTGCAAACACAAATATTGAGTTTAAATATGGACCTCTACTTAGAAAACCGGCATCCTACATTTTGTATCAAACTAGTGCATAGATCAATAAAGTTTGACAGAAACGGATCATCTATTCTAACTGGAAGAGTGTAGCCAAGCTAATAGCTGTGTTGATCTGAACATGGAAGATTTAGAAGTGACTACAAAGTCCCTACAAATAGTTGTCAGATGGTCCATCAACAAACACACAAAAGCAGGCAGGCAAAGGCAGATGAGGGACCCAATTAGCAGGTGCTTTGAACTTACAGTAGCTGGGGAAGCTCGTGCCGTCTGGGTGGCAGGGTGGGGTCCAGTGTTGTCCATAAGGTAAGCCCCAGAACTGCTGCTGATTACCTGACCCCCTGCCAGACCCATGCTCATTCCTCCACTGCCCCCTCCTCCATTGTTGGTCATGCCATGAGATGTCACCACAGTGGACACTTGTGATGAGCTGCCCTGCGTGTCAAAGTAGCTCCCTCCACTGTTCTGGCTATACAGCTGCGGCTCTGAGTACGAGTAGGTTCTTCTGTTCAGATGAGAGGTTAGAAGTCAGTCAGTGTGTCCAAACTGAAAATAAAATAGTCTAAATGATGAATAATTTTTTTTAGACCAAGTATGGTTTCTTTATTATATAAGACACCAATTATAAAGCACATGTGTTTATTATTGTTTGTGTAGGCACAGTTAAATACTGTCAGCAACAATTATCATACTGAGAACAACAAAAAATAAATTAATTTAAAATGTCACCATATTTAATGGTTAATGGCATTTTTCTGAGTAATATCAAATATTTCATAATTCAAAAACATGTCTTTGTATGGGATTTGTGGGAGCCTTTAAATAAATAAAATACTTTCACTTTATGTTTTTACAAGCCTGGTACTCAACCAGCTGTTTGGTGTATGCATGAATTTGTATTTCTAAGTATAGTCTGGTGGTCCACCAGTAGCTGAGGTCACACAGCTACTGTGTTTGTGTCTTTACATACACTGCTGTGTGTTTATGTGTCAGAGTAGGACAAACACAGCTTGGGCTTGTTAGAGGAGTGTGTGTATGCAACCCCATTCCTCAGACCCAGGGGACCCTTGTTTAGTGCCAGCACTTAGAAGACAGGCCTACTTCTGGTCATGTTCAGGTGACTGGGCACAATCAAACACACGACTGCACACCCCTCAGAAAAGAAAACAAACACAAAAAAACCAATGCACTCCCACCAACATCATGTGCTTGTGACATGAATGATGGTGTGAAGAGACTTAAGAGGAGAAAGAACAGGCTGCAGAGACGCAGCGCTAATATTTGTGGAGTGGTATGAGAGCAGAGCTGGGTAGCAGAGTGACTCACATGTTGCCATTGGTGTAGACGCCACTGTTTTCCTCCACATACTGCACCTGTGCTGGGTAAACATGCTGAACCTGTTGAACAGTCTGGGCCTGGCAAAACAAATCGCAAGATCTGCAAATTAATTATTAAATTGACTGAAATCACATGTTGCGTTAAGAAATATGGGCATGCATGAATGCAGGTACAGTGTGCACACTTACACAGGAACATTCAGACACAAACAGACACACAGACAGGATGGCTGTACCTGTTGCTGAACAGGCACCTGCTGGGTGGAGCCGGTAGGCTGGACAGGCACGGTGGTCTGAAGAGGGACAGTGGAGGTGGAGTCAGCGCCTGCTTCAGGGGTCTGCATGGCGCCTAAATAAGACAGAGAAAGAAGCAGTCTTACTGTAGATAGATAATGGCCACAACTGCTGAAAGCCAAGAGCACCTACCTACCTACCTACCGGTCTGACTGGCAAAGCAACTTTACAACTGTATGACAACAAATTGTTGCCTTAATGCATCATTGAGCCAACACTCACATAGCATCAGAGATTAATAGCTCATTTAAACAGAGTAAAATTACCAATGTATGTTTGTATTCTTCTGATTGTTCTTGAGAAACAGACCACACATAGATTACTTTTTGACCCTCTCTAAAATAACTCAACAAGTATACACTTTATCTTTAACGTGTCCAAAACATACTGCATGAAATACCAAAAAAAAACAAACAAACCCCAAAACAAATCCATTAGAGTACATGGCAAAAGCTTTGTGTAGAGGGAAAATACATCCAATAATCATTATCATGATTTGGTCCCAGGGCATAAAATATGCCTAAATGAGATAGATGAGATTGAGTCATAATAGAAAACATGAGGTTTCATCACAGACCCTTGTCTGTTTTGCCTAAATCAATGCTGCTAAAGAGCAATTCCACCGAGCACCTGTTTCTGCCTTGTAGTACTCAATGTACTGAGAGCCTCATGCATCAGTGGCACATGGTCTTGTCTCCATGTTCACAGCCATAAAACTAGTTAATATTTAACAAACTCCAAATAGATGCTGCTTCTCGTTGCTCTGTCAGTCCTCACATTTACAGGTTTGATGTTACTTGAGATTGGCAGTCCTGGATCACTTCTATGAAAAGACACTAACAACTGGAAAGTTATCTAATGTTAGTGACTTTACCAGATACCATCATTACTACTAATAAAAGAGCTATATTGTACATCTGAGGCTGTGTCTACAGTACTTACTAACCTAGGGTAAAGTGACCTACTTTGAAGATAAGGATAAAATGAGAGGAGACACGGCTGGTGAACCTGTGTTTGTGAGTTAATAATAGTAGGGCTAACATCACCCATTCCTTCCAGGGGAAGGCCACCTCCTCCCCATCACAGTTTCCATGAACAAGCCTCTCTTGGTTAATTAAGCTGAGTCTCTTAACAGCTTCGAATCTCTCCAGGGACAGCCTGCCCCTTCCCTTTATCTTCAATATCATACTTGGGATGAAGGCTATCACTGTATGCATGCTGAGGTGACTAACCTAAAAGTTGGATTACAAAGCTGAGTCTTTCCTGGTGTTGCTGAGGCTGTGAGGAAAAGTGAGACAGGAGAGAAAATCAGCAATTTTTAAAAAACTGAGATTTATTAATGCAAAGCCGTCAGCTTTCAGCATGACTATTTAAAACACCTTGAGGAGGGGGGTATGTGCATATACTATCACTGACAGGCATGTCACCAGGCTGTTGATAGGCTCGTGGAAAAATACACTACCCTCCAGAGAGGCACATATGTATATTCAGTGATTTTATAAATACACTGTAAATTATGAAATTAGCAAAAACTGAGAAGCTTATTAAACATATGATTAACATACTATGACACACAAGCCACTAATTTATCCTGTGGTGTGAAAGCTGCTGAATGCAGGCGACCAAGAGTGATAAAAAATGTCATTCTGCACAGTCAAACTGTAGCTTTCAGCTTACTATATCCCAATGCTAAAAAAAGGACTTTAGGAGAGAGAAGAATGTAGACTTATGTTCTATAGTGCAGTTTGAAAGCTGAAGTACACGGCCCAACTGAGCCCACCTAATCGAGGAAAAGAGCCCCTGCATCACAACACACACTCTTGTTGCCTCACCCCAACCCCCTCCACAAACACACACACACACATACACACTATAACACACCTCCTGCCTCACCATTCAGGCACTCCCTTGTGGCCCACTTAAATGCTGTGCTCCACTGAGCAAGTGCAAGCCCTACAAAGACACAGAGGAACAAAAGCCACCAAGGAGGGCAACATTTTGCCCTGCGTTTTCTCCCCTCAATTTCTCTCGCTAACATTACAAGCAACAAATAGTAAAGACTGCAAGGTTCACAGTCTGGCAACTACTGGAGAATTCACAGAATGATCATTTGCCTCTCCAGTGATTGTGTATGATAAAAGGTGGAGTCTGATGCACCAAGTAAAGAAATACGAGCTGGTGAACAAGGCTGAAAAGTACACCATACACAAAATCTCTCCCTTTCACACATATTCAACCCAAGGCAAGACAGAAGCATGATCAGGCACTGGATCAGCAGGAAAACAGGTGGGGGGAGATGTAACTGGGAGCTGAAGTGGGGGGTGGGTGGGGGGGGATGCAAAGTACTGTTTGTTTAGCTGGGTTTTCAGATGATAAAGTCAACTGGGAATGACTTACTTTTTTTTTTTGGCTGATGTTGATTTTGAATTTTGAGGACACTGCATTGATATATGGGATACTGTTACTGAAAGCCAAAGAAAGTCAGAGTAACAAAGCTGATGTCCAATGTCCAACTAATCTGATTTAATGTCTAGACAGGAAACTGGGAAGCAGTTAAATGTGCCAAAATTTCCAGAAGTATCATGATGCAGGTTATTCAAGTGAGACTAAATTTACACAGTTCAGCCAGTTGACTGATTTAGGGTTTAGGAAGGAAAAAAACAAGGACCTTTAAGTCCCCTCCTTCATCAACAACATACACTATTTCTTGGCAGGCCAGGGCAAAAACAAACCAAACTGCTGCATTCTGCTAAGCCATGAAAATGAATGACTGAATAATTGAATTAATCAGCCCCTCTTTAAGTGATTGGAAATGCAACAGGATCCAGGCAGCAGGTGGCATGGTACTATTTCTGCCCTACTGGACTACAGGTAAGTGGTAACATGATCTGATAACTAGCAGTTCCCAACATCCTGTTTTGTGTGTGTGCATGTTTTCGGAGGGGTGTCTGTGCATGACCTATTTTGGGTAGTTTATGCCCATAGATTAATATACTTACATTATTTTGGGCTTTGCCTTCCACATGCGTAAAAATGCTACCATTAGTATTTTGACATTACTAGTTTGAGCTGCTCTAGTGCTGTCAGGTCCACCTGCTTATCAATGACGGGTCTTTCTTATAGAAAGGACTACCCACATGAGTAGTTACAGACAGATAATTGACAACTACCATACAATTTAAAATTCTAAGGATGGTGATCAACAACTTAAGTTTATTTACTGATGAATACCTTTTCTGGAGTCGTACCACTGTTATAATTGCACCTGTCCCCTACTAACCTCTCCACCCTAACACACACACACACACACACACACACACACACACACCTATTCTCAGGAATCAGAGGTCGCAGCTGTACAGGAGACCCAGTGGACCCAAGAATAATTGTGATGCAATATTGGGAAACCAAGTCTACTTATGTGAACCACATATAGCATTACAGAATCCTAAAATACAAGTTTGCAAATCTAAAATGAGGGAAATGATTATAGTATATTTGATTGAAATAGATATGACAGTATTTTTTAACCCAATTTAAGTAAGCTATAAGAAATCTGGTTCAATAATAAGCTGTTCACTCACGACTGAGCATCTTCCCCCCTGCACAGCGTCATGCTGGACTGAATACACTCTCCTCCTCCCTGTGCACTCAGGGAAATACATGCGTACATAAAGTACATGTGTATTGCAAAAATATAAATTGTAATCTTTGAAATGTTAGCAATTAATTCTGGAGTATACCTGTATTTCAGAAGGAGCGGAAAAACCCTGACGTTTACAAGCCTAATGTTACAGAATGTGAAACGCAGAATATGAAATGATTCGGGATAAAAATGGGAACTAACATCAAGGTATTTTAATCTTAACTAAAAACAGGTGTTTTTTTTCCCTCAAAGCCAACCACCGCAAAACTCAACCGTGTGTTATCAGATAGCTTATCACAGCCATCTGATGCCACAAAGAGGGCAGATGGAAAGCTAGCGAAGCTATCTTGCTCCCTAAGACAAAAGGGAAAGTAATGGCTTAGCTATTGTCAATAGCACTTAGTGTGTGGAACGTTAGCTCACAGCACTTTCAACTGCTGATCGACGTTGTTGATTTTGTATGACCAACAAGATTTGAACCACCCGAAACACAAACTTGCAATATCACCGTAACATTAGCTTAAAAATGGGATACCAGCAGGCATTGTCAGAAGGCAACGCTGGCGTTAGCAACCTAGCAACAACAGACACCTGCTCCTGCTCCAGCTGACCAGCTAGCATCAGTGACTAGCCCAGACCTATGCTACTACTCAGCAAGGTAAGTTTAAACAAATACGTTACACGGGAAAGCCGTTTTCTGTCAGACTGACAACATTTAGATGAATCCTAGCCACAAATCACCCCGTGAGAGGACGCTGCTAGCTCCTGCTAGCGAATTGGACCTCTCACATCTGTGGGTATCTACAGGCAACGCTAGCAAGCAGGCTAACACGTTACAAAGAAACACCCTCGCTAGCAAACTACCCCAGCTATTCACCGAGCCTTCATTCAGCAGCAGACAAAACATAAAGCAGAACATTAAAATCTTCTTCATAAAATGATCCTTTGTAGCGAGGGAGGACTTGAAATCGGGCTTAAAAAAAGTAAAGAATTTATTCAAACCTGAGCTGTGGACTGGTTGATGAAGATGAGGATGGTGGAGGAGGTGGTAATGATGGAGCGAGAGGTTGTTGTTGGTGGGTTACAGTCGCCAGGACTACGGTGACTATGGCGCTGCCTCACTGGGCAACAGTTGCTATAAAACTCACCGGGAGCGCGCAACCTTATCAGGCAGGTGGGAGGAGATTAAAGCGAACTAAATACAGTCTTAACGGAAATAAAATCACGCCCAAATACATATGTATTTGGATATAATGAGAGTATCTCAGAGGACTGGCATTTACACCCGAGAGATTGCGTTTAATCGGATTTATTTTAATACATCAATTGAGGGAACAGATCAACATGTACGATGTTTAAACAAAGTCAGAAATTTGTTTCAGTGCTTCCTATATGTGCAAAGACGACACCTGTACTCTAAACAATAGAAGTCTGTAGGCTTTTGTTTCCCCTTAGATAATGTTTTAAAAACCCCTGATCCACGACCATCGTAACGTTGTAATTGATTATATTTTCATAATATAATATTTCATAATTATCATTAAGGGGATGATTCATGCTGATGCTTTTGCCTCTTCTAAAAGTTAATTAATCTTCTACTACAATGGTGTAATATACTGGCATTGGAAGATTCTGAAGGTGACGAGTTTATTTAATATTTTGACCAAATCTAGAGTGAGAGGTTTTGACATGGTTTAATTAGTCTGTTATAAGCACATTACAGATTACAGACTTGTCATCAACTCCTACTGTGAAAGGCAAAATATTCCCCTAAAACTACTCTGATAACCCATTCTGGGGTTTGCCTTTTCATTGCCTTTCTCATGCTTAATAACAGTTCAGTTTGCTGTGGATATAGCCTATACTGCACATTTCTCTTGACATAAACGAGATTTTCACAAAAGCAGGCACAAGAGAACCACTCATACCCACCTCCAAAGTATGGTTTAAGAAACAGTAGCCAGCCATAATCACTTTGCATTTATTCAGACATGTTCCTCTTTAAAAGTAATGGAAATCACAGAGTTAAAAGATCTAAAAAGAGTTCACTTTTTAAGCATGTTCCGGGCATTTCTTTAAGATTATTGCACTGCATTTTGTCCGACTTCTTTTACTGTTTTCCCACCTTGTGTGCACAAGCAGTGCCCAGTACGTATTATATTATTGTCCTTCTTAGTTAACCTTCCTAATGAATGCACTCTACCTGACTAGTTAACTATTGGCACTGCAGATGTTTATTACTTGTCCATGTTAACATCTCGCCTCAGGGCTTTAGAATCAAAGTTAATGCTCCTTGTTTGATTCTTAACTTGGGCCTCGTCTTTCTGACATTATTTGGGAAAACAGTTGGTTGTTTTAGTTAAAACTGGATGTTTACGAGCAATTATTCCCAATAATTAGATTGTTGTCACTTTTGTACATTGTGCAAAATGGACTATATTGCCAGAAAAAACACTGGTTGTATATATATCTATGAAATTACTGAATATAAACCATGCTACTTGTTTGCCGCAAGTTAAAGTATTTGACCACACAGCAGCAGCAGGGCTAAAAACATGCAGAACATTTAAACTGGGAACAGTGACCAAACAAAGCCAGCATTGTTAAGAAGCTTCCTACTGGATACAAAGCTTAACCAACCACCTGTGTCCACTGCGCAGCACTTTTTTTTTTTTTTTTTTTTGGTTAGCAGTGCAAGACAGATGCTTTTTGGAAAAGCTGTTGTTGTTGCTAAGCAACTACTGAAACCCCCATCTGAAGCATGACACTCTTTTGCTAAAAGAATTATTTTCAAGTAAAACAGTTTGTCCTTTCAATATAAAAAAAAAAGAAAAAAAAAAGACACTGCTGTGAAGACTGGTGCCTTCTGTACTAGCTTTTCATACTGTTAAGTTACATAGCAGTGGTTGCTAATTATTTCTGTGATTTACATTAGCTTATTGCCTTCAGAATTTCAGTGTGGTATTGTGTTGCCTCCACAAAGTAGTTACTCTGCTTTATCTTTTAACTTTCTCTGGTTCTGTTGAATGCAAATAGAGAGAGAGAGATACTGGCTTTGTAGAGAGATACTGACTTGAACAATTACATATTTTTATTTTTGCTTGCGAAGATACACTTTACAGTGTAAGAAACCGCTGCTTTTGAAAATATCAGCTAAACATTTTTAGAAATGCACTATCTACTTAATGTTTCTTACCTTCCTCTTTTATTTAGTAGTGGAATAAGATAATTTGCTGTGTCATAGCTCTCTCAGTATGCAAAAGCAAAGTGTGTGCCTTTTTTTATCAGTTGCAGTGTACTTTGGGGTATTGAAATTGTAAGCACACAGGTAAGCTTTGAAAAACCTAATTTGCCTAACTGAACTGATCCATAAAAGAGTTTGTAGTATCCTCATATTACTGAGAAACAAGATATGACTGATGACAAACAACAGTACAACTGATTTACTCCTTTTTCCTTAGCCATTACAAATATATTCAAGTTAAGGCATGATAGCAGTGTTTTTGCTTAACTTAGCCCACTTACTACAAATCATGTATACTTCACATTGCTGTTGATCACTCAAAGCATTCTTCTGACTTCTGAATAATGTTTTTATCCCAGTGGTCATTTCACAACCCTATAAAAAAATTGCAGACATCATTATCATGTATGGTTTTTTTTATATACTTGTGGTTGTATTATGGTTGCATTGTAATGCAGCTACATTGAAATAAAATAACATGCAAAAATAGAAGCACCTATAATCACAATGACAGTTTCCTTATTACCGGTTAGTTTTGCAGTCTCCATTATGTTCATTTTCATAACATATGGAAATAAATGATTGCAGGAAAATGGCTTGAAAAATGTACAGCACTATGCTGCTTTAATAAAGGGTAAGCTGTAATGTGAAGTGTAAGCAATTTGCAGTAAATAAACTAGAACATGCAAAATCACTGATATGGTCAAGGACATAAACCCACCTCATGCTCTAGGCACAGGAGCACTCATAGCACATTACTATATTGAAACAGGTTATATCGATGAACATTACAGTGAAATGGTAAGGCTGTCTTGTTACTATAGTTACAAAGCCATGGTTCTAAGAAAAACCCTAAGAAATGATCCTTTGCATACTTTGCTTTGATTGCAGTGTTGAATATTGTGCAAAATGTCACCAGAAACTACTTGAAGTACTTACTAGATGTCATACACAAGCTTTATAAAAACTGACGAGGTAAACATTAAAATCCTGTAGGCTCAGTCATTACTACACATTGATTGTGGAATGTCGAGAAAGATAGATAATTTACAAAGATAAAGTCAAAGAGAGAGCAAGAGAGAGGGAGAAAAAAAACCCAGGAAGCAGCATCTTAGATTGTTTGATCATCAAATATTCTTTCATTCCGCTAAAAGAAGCTGTCGCCGGGTTGCAGTGCTATCTGAAGTGTTCTTCCTATTGACCATTTGACTTAAATGGAACGGGGACACAAAATAGTGCAAAAGAGCAAAACCCACAGTTGAATATTATCCTTCTGTATAGACACAGGAGACCTGGCTTGTGTGGTGGTCCACCACAGTGAAGAAATCTCCTCCATGTAATTCTTGATTTGGACCCACATTGTGTGTTTGGTTGTGGACATTAAATCCTGTAGATGCACCCATGCACACGCACACACACACACACACACACACACACACACACACACACACACACACACACACACACACACAAAGACACAAACACAGAAGTATACAGATGCATGTATGAACAGCAAGAGTTGTGAAATTCAATGGCAATAAGGGAGCTCATCCTAAACCTATTTTGTTGACTGTATTTTCATTACCTGTGATGCAGGAAATAGCTGTTTGTGAGGTGGCCACCCCATTGGGATTATTGACTGCTGGAGCGAGGCTGTCACCAAAGGCATCAACTTGCATCATGTGACTCGAACTGGTCTGTGCTGTGATCCCACCATATTGTGGAGGAGAATACAGCATCTTCATCTGCCCTGAGAGCTCCACTACACGGTAAAAAAAAAAAAAAAAAAAAACTCACTCTTTAATCCCTATTGTTTATGGCTGTTTCAATTAAAGCATAAGTAAAGTGGATTTACTCCTTAAATTATACATCCCAGGATAAAAGCAGTATCAGACCTCATAAATGAAACAAATGGTGCATTTCGGATCCTTTTCAGACCCTGTCTTTATCTCAGCAGTTAAAACTGAGCTGTGTGTTTCTGAAAACCGCGTCAACATCACTGTGGCTGTCAAGTCTAGGGGGAAAAAGAGGTGATATCTATTTAAAGGAACATAGAGTGGAGCTGTGTAATTCTGTCAAACTAGAAAATCAACAGCCACCTGCTACACATCATAAAGATATACTGCACGATTAATGTGCATGTGAGAAAATCTGTTCAAACAGATTGTCAAACCGCCCACGCATTTGCTAATAGGCTCAGATGTGAAACTTGCGCTATAAACCATTTTCAGATGAAACCTCCACCACCCGCCCTTTCAGCACAACTGTATTTACATGTACGGAGCGAGTATTTTGACAAAACCTCAAAAATATACACTGGCAATAAAGATCTGAGTACCTGCATTGTGATCTGCTAGATCAGGCGGCTGGCTGGGCTGCTTCAAATCTCGGTTGTTCCGCAGGGATGTCCCATTGGGAGGATGCGGGAGGCAGGTGGAAGAGCAAGGCCTGCACTGGTCCCCAGGGAAGAGCTGGTGAGGGGAAGGATCAACAAACCTGAAATATTTCAGACTCAATTAAATACTCTGCTCATGGAATTAAGAAAAAGAACAATAGATATTATTATAAAAAAATCAATTATTTCTTCTCTCTATTCTATAGAATATACGCAAACATCCTAGTACAAAAATAACTTCTAAACCTGTAGCCTCGCACTTAAAAATGTTGAGAATTTTGTTTTGGTGTTTCATGATCCAGTTTTATGGTATTTTTGAGGCTGGATTACATTAATCTATGAGGTATACCTATTATTTTGAATATTCAAGATTTCTAAATATTTATCCAGCATTTAAAATTATTACTCACTGAACTGAATCATGAATAGGGCCGGCATGCTGCAGCTTTAAAGACTTTTGTGGGGCTGCCATACTGAAGTAAAACATTCTACAGGTGTTACTTTTATTGCATCCATCCTCTTTGAATATAACTCAATGTACAATATTTTCTTCTGAAAATAAATAATACCCAATATTACACAGCTTGTAAACTGTATTTAATGACATCAACCCATATAAAAACATCACCATCACAGGCGATCATACTCATTTTAAACCACTCACCATAGATGTCAAATCATAACTAGACGACTGATTCACTGTGCTTGAAAACTGATATAAGTAGCAAGAGGGACACTATTGTGGCACTTGATGATGTATTACAGTCTGTACTCTATACACCTTGGCCTATTAAACACAAGCTCATTCATAGCATTTTCCAACACATTAGTCCAAGTCTATGCCTGCTATTTATTCCTGCATGACTCTTTTATGCAGATAATGGCTCTAGACTGCTCCTCCAGTCTTAAATGTACTCAGCTTATATGACAAAGCACTCTGAACATATTACTTAATTGAACATATATGTTCTCTTAGTCTTCCTATAATATTTTAAATCACATCTTTATCACCTGTTACAAATGAAAAAAACAAACAAAACAAAAACACAAGGACACTACTTATGTAACTCATTGTTAGATACAGAGGATTAAACTAGTAAATTTACATATTGTTCAGTGGCCATGGCAGCTGACACCCCTGCTGTTAGGTTTGGCTAAGTAACACATTTGCATGTCTGCTTGCCAATAAGAAGAATATTAAAGGAGCCAAAGTTTGCCATCAATATACTGAAGGACTGAATGGGAGCCCAAAGGAATCCCTAGAAAAAGTGTACAGAAAATGGCAACAAGGATTTTACAATCGATTTAACATCTAAAAAAGTAATTACAGCGTCTCTCTTCTCCCACCGGACCTTAAATGGTATTTTTTAGATTTTATGATTCACTTATTGAATTCCTTAGCCACTCTTGTTGGTGGCTATAGCATCCATTAATGCCAGCGGTCAAGACCAATGAGGCAAGGCGAGGTCTGCTTTCACAGCCCAATTGTCTACCCAGAATCCTGCAGTGAATACTTTGGCCTACCACTGATATGAGAACAATCAGAGCCAGTGAGGAACCGCTGAGCATCTGGCTGCCCAGAATGACAGAAATCCTTTATCACATGCTTAGAAGTGTATAGATGAAGGGATGTTTTCCTATGGGTTGACCAGGGAAATGTGTTGCTGGCCATCCCCAACCTCTAATGCCTCTTCCCAGCCGAAGCACCCACCCACACACACTCACACCAAAAAACACAAAAAACCCCAACCCTTTAGACTGTTGTTTTTATCAGGGTACAAAATAGAGCTTTCTTTTAAACTGATTATTCTAATTATGAGCTTATAGCTTTGAAACCATGGCAACCAATGTTTAAGTTGATTGTTTCAGTTCATCAAAGAGAGGGGGAAAAAAAAGATTTGTGAAGCATTTAAATCAGTCACGGTTAAAGTTGCAACTGTGCCAAAATGAATACGAAATGAAAAGAAAATACTAGTTGGCTTGCTGAGTAAAGCTAACTGCTCCGACTGTTGACTCTCACATTGCTGCACAGGTTCGGTTCCAAAAAGCAATAACATGAAAACCTTTTTAAAACTAATGACTCTAATGACTGAGTATATGAACCCTAACACAGTATGGTTTTACATTACCATTAACAGGGTTAGAATTAATGGTTTAAAAAACTGTAGTTGGAATTCTGTCACATAACGTACAGCATGCATGCATAATTTGAATAAGCTAAAGAATATAAATCCCTCAGACTTAATAACATGAAAATCCTCAGTACCTGTAATTATCTTGTAAGGAGCACAACAGAGCCAGATGAGAATTGCTGGAGGAGTCTTGTCCCTGTGGAGCAGCTGAGGAACAGTGATGACAGACACTTCAGGGTTGTCCACCACAGCCTAAATCTAATGGATAGACCTATTATGTGCACATGGTTGCAGGGTACTGGATGGATACTGTGTTTTTATTTATCTAGTTTATATATATATATAATAAAACATATTCATGCAAAGAGCCAGAGCTCAGACATACCGGAGTATGACTCATAGGATGCGCCAGGGGATGGGTTCAAGTTGTTGTCTATCCTTGCCAGAGGAGAAAGGCTTGGTTGTAGAGGGTGAATGGTTAAACAGTCCGTCAGCGTGTCCTGGGTCACATCAGCTGTAGATTTCATCTAGAGAGATGGCACATAGAACAGTTATGAGATTCTGGCAGAATTTTCTTATAATCATTGTATATGATACCAACATTAGTAATATTGCAGTAATAAAATATATTATTTAAAATATTAAAAATATAATTGTAAATATTGTTAATTGTTATTAATAATAATAAATATAAATAATAGTCATGGTTCACTATTGAGATCAGAACATGGACATAAAAGTCTCTTCTATGTCTTTATCTCTTTAGGTATAAGCAAAAGTTTAATTCTTTTAAAATTAAACAAAATTATAATAAAATTAAATCTAAATAGATCTGGAAACTAACATAATCTGGCAGGAAAACGCTCCTGCTTTTGTCTCTGTCTATCACATTAAGACAGCAATTAACAAAAAATACAACAGCTATAGCATGCTTACAGGGGGTTGCTGCACAGTATATACTGTAACCTAGGATCCTGGGGTGGTCCCAGTAAGAAACAAATATAACATGCACTCCATTTTGAGAATCATTAGTGAAATCACAGTTACAACAAACATGTGTTATTTGAGTTTTTGATGAAAGAAGTTGTGCATGTGGGAAAATGTCACTTTTTTTAGTAACTGCCCACCTTCTTTGTCTGTATCTATGGTGACATAACCCTCAGTAAGAGCTAAAGAGCATGAATCTCACACACACATGCAAACATGCGAACTGCAACACAACAGCGCCTTAATGTGAAAATCTGTAATGGAGTCACTCTAGGTGGAAAATAAAGGCGGTTAAAACAGGACAAAGATTCACAAACAAGATAATTATGTGTAGGTTATTTCTGCGTGACCTAGTTGTGTGAGTTAACAGAAGTTTGAAAGTACAATATAAACTGACATGCCAGCTTGGTGAGTATTTTCATCTGACTGCATGCACACCTAGATGTAACTTAATTAAAATAAATAGCATTTTACTCTATACTTAAGTTGCAGAGGTTAGCAGGGAATGGGGACCACATTATAGAGAATATATGCTCAGTACCATAAGCTAATTAGGACATATGAAAGCACAATGAAATGAAAATCCTATATTTCAACATATTTATTATAAATCTAATAAGCAATGTGACGTCCAGCGTAAGCAGTGGTCCACAAATTCAACATTTTACATATTCACTGAGTTGTCCACTTGGTGTGAGGTTTCTAAGTAAAATCGCAAATAGGAAAAATTGTTGACTGTGTTACAGCATGCAGCACAGTGCCCTACCTTCTTCCGTAACTGTCGCTCTTTAGTAGAGTGGGATTTCACGTGTTTCCTCAAGGAGCTGGGGTCAGTGTAACGCTTTGCACAGCCAGGCACCTGGCACGCGTACGGCTTCTGTGCAACCACACATATATGAAAACTTGAGTGAGTGCATGCAGAGGCAAAGACACACACATACACAAGCCTTGACATATCATCCATAAGTATGTATGTGTGTCTGCGTTGACCTGTCACTCACTGTGTCTAGGTGTGTACGCTGGTGTTTAGCTCTGTCACTTGAGTTGCTGAAGGCCTTGTGGCATCCTGGGTGCTGACACAGATAGGGTTTCTCCCCCGTATGGCTACGCAGGTGGATCTTCAGGTTTTCTAGCCGAGAGAAAGCCTTCTTGCAGCCCTCAAACTGTAACCACATATAGACACAGTCACAGCAGTCTATTGCCGTCAGACTGCATGCATTTAAAACAAAACCTTTATGTTTTTGGCTGTTAGCTAATCAGTGCAACGTTCAATATGAGCACTACAAGCATCTCTAACTTGATGTTGCGCACATACTTGGAGCTGTGAGCTTATTAGCTGGAATCACCGCAGACAAAAGGCTGCTGACCTCAGTGTGTGGGAGGGAGTTTAAGAGGAAATATGGAAAACCTTTGAATAGAATAATGAGTCTCAACTAACACTCAAGTGTGCCCTAAATGCTCACTGCTACTGTAGTTTTATGGTTGACAGATGAGCAGCTATAAAACAGTGAAGACCTGAGAAGGACAAATGTTTAGAAGAGACATGTGCATCTTTGCTTTATGGCAAGTTTATATTTCTTGTCTCTTTCGTTTTGTATGCACCCTTGCTACAAAATAAGGAACTGTGTCGCTGCAGTTCTTGGATTTTTAACTGGTTTATATCGATAGAATAATGACGCTCTGTGCTTTCAAACAATGTATACTCTGTCAAAACTGAGTTTGGATTCCATTGCAGGCTATCTCAAAAGACAACATCCCCCCATTGCCTGTTTTCTGGCACACTCTGATTTATTTTTTTACTATTGCACAACTTCAAATATAAATTTAAATTTAAATTTTTATACTAAATGTCACATTTTAAGTAATACATCTCTGATGGTGAGTGAGTCTCACCAGCAGGGGTCAGTGTTTATACACACATCAATATACTTTCATTTTGTGTTTTCAGTCCTTACTCTTGCATCACCTTGACAGCAGTTGATAGCTATCAGTTGCAAAAAAGTAATAGTTACTTTTCGTGGCTTTTTAAAAATATATTTACAGCAAAACTCAGACGGAGGAGTGACTACATTCAATATGGTGTGTCTATATTTATATACAGAACAGCATCACACAGAAGTCCTGGCACTTGCACAATGTGTTGGGCTTCAGGGAAATACTGATATGACAGTAATCGAAACAAACAAAACAGACCCTTTTTGTCATGTCATGCACCCGCAGTGACTTCACTGCAAAAATATGTGAGTCATCAAAGCTTTGCTTTTCTAAGTCCAGGATTTCACTCTCCCTCTTCCTGCTCACAGGGGGGTTTGGAATGTCCTTACTAAACCTTACGGTGAAAACACACAGACCATGTCCCATTTTGTTATTTTTCCTCCAAGACTGGATTCTTCACATACTGATACCTCTAGGTCACCACTGCCAAAACCACAAAACCAAAAAAAAAAAAAAAAAAAAACTGTTTTTTTTCTTCCCATTAATAGTTCACTAATAACATTCCTCTGCATTCAACACAGAAATGCTTGACATTCTCAGTCATCACGACACAGCTATTTCGTGTCAACATCTATTCTCAAGCCCACCCTGTTTCTGAAACTGACCTAAAAAAAATGAAGGTTTTTCACATCATTTTTAACTAAACCTTATCGGCAGCAAAGCCACTGTTACAGGTCAATGTTATGGCAACCTTTTTTTGAATGTGGGTGGTGGTTTTATTCTGAAAGATTTATAAATGCATAAGGATCTAGGTTGACCGGCACTACACATGAAGAATAAATGGACTAAATTGGAAACTGAACAAAACTGTAGAGTAGCACAAAGTAAGAAATACTTCTCTTAACCTCTTAACCTTTTCCCAAGCATGAAAGCAAATCATCACTTCAGAAGTCTTTCCAGTTCTGTTCTATTACACTAAATGCTCTTTCATAAGGGCGATGCATTAGAAAAGTAGACCGATCGTAAATACAGTTTAAACAGAAGAATTAACAACAAACCCCTCAGCTAGAGTACCACAAGAAAAACAACATGGACCGAGATAAATAGTCTCTCAGAACCAAAGTGGACAGACAAACCAGCATAAAGCTAAAATACTGCCAAGACTCCAGGGCTAGCCAGGAGTAGGTAACTGTGTAACTCTTTCTCTCTGTCTCATGAAGCTCTCATAAAGCACGCTGGGCTTTTTAGTTTGTCGCAAGGGACGTTTGGGCTGAAAAGAAAGCAGCATGGCTCCTCGGTGTAGATCAGTGTTACAGCCAGCTTCTGACAGGTCCTGGCAGGTACTCATGCCCTGGCTGAACAATGACAGCTGGAGTCTGTGCCAGCAGCGTCTGTCCAGTGCCCAGTCTTGCTCTGAGGTCAATTCACTCTGGACTCAGTTCTTTTCTGTTTCACCAGTGATATTTCTACCCTCTTTGCTCTTTTTGTTTCACCTGTTTCCTTATACTGTGTATTTTTAGCTTTTTTGTCCCTGTTCCTATTGATTTGTAAATTCCTGGGGTAGATGAGATATAATAGTTTTGCAAGATCCCAGGACTACTACTAAAATGTGGGATGAAATGCTTCATTGTTACCAAAAAACCAAAAAAAGTTATATGAACCTGTAAATATTTTTAAACAATAATGAAACAATTTGTCAAGACCTTACAGCATGTGTGACTTTTCATGATACTGAATGGGGCTTGAATCCTGTATCATTTATCATCAATCATTTATCATCAGTCAATGAAAACTAACTTGAATGGAACACAATGATTTGTTTACTGCAGCAGAATAATGATAGGGCCTGTGATGAGAAAATGAATTCTGGGTACTGAAACATCATTTCCTGGTGCAAAAACCAAGTTAGCTCCCGCCAAACAATTGTAAGGATGGCGCTTAAAACGTTGTCAAACCTGAAACCTCATTCGGCCTGCCTTCAGCAGAATTGGCAAGGATTGAATTACAAGATGCTCTTGTAGGGAACGTTTGTGGATTAGGAAGCAACTTCGGTTTCATTTTCACTCCGTGCAAACACTGATTGATCACAACATAATCTGTGCATACTGAAAATGCAGATGATGTAAATTTTGGTTATAGTGCTAATTATTTTTTTCCTTATATACTTTGAATTCTGTAAAAAAAAAAAACCAAAAATAAAACACAATTTACTTGGTTACTGCAACTTAAATTAATTGAGGGAAAATCTCTGGCATTTTCAGTGTCGGTGCGGTGTGCAAACATGGCAGCCACAATGTACGAGCTAATTACTCCAGAGAACAAGCCATATTTCCACCACCTGAGGAGACAGTCATGCAATTACCAGAATGGTAATAGCACAGAATGATATTATAAATCGTCCAAAAACCATAATTAACATGCTGGCTCACAGTGACTGCTGAAATCTGTTTTGTGTGGGGTTTAAGCTCAGATGATGCTTTTAAAACCTCATATGTTTAAGTCACAGTGACAGAGGCAAATAGACTGGTGAGTCAAGGATATATTAACAAACCGTTCAATCAGCACTAAACAGATTGTGAAATGACAGGTACAAGTCTGGGCCTGCCCTATATGTTCACTGTGTAACAAGAGCTATCTCATTGTTCTGTTGCTGGCTCGCACCTCATTTATCATGCATCAGTTTATTCACCTGCCAATCATTTCTTAAGGAAAACTGGGCTCTACAGCTTAGATAGTCGTATACAATAAGGTGGGCTTAGGTGTCTCTAAATATTCACTTCACTTTAGCTAACCCTTCTGTGAAATTTAGAGTTTTCATAGCCTGCATTTCCTTCATATAAGCACAACTTTTCAACCTTCACACAGACAGAATCATGCTAAGGTTTATGAAAATGTTAAGAGAGAAAAAGCCTGCACGCTTGACATTGTTCTCAGCCTTGACCTGGAGAAAATCCACTCAATACCACAGTGTCTCATTAGAGTACAGGAATGAAGGGAGTCTAATGTGCTGGCATTTTTCTCCCTTTACTGAGAATACCCCTGTACTATAATTACTGTACCACAGACGCAAATGGCACTTTGTATCAATTCTGTTTTTGGCAATGGGTTGTGACCATGAATACTTTCTTCATTACAGAATGATTACACAGAACACAGACCCATCCACAGTTTCAGCCCCATAGCAACAGAGAAGGCTTCAACTAATAAGTGAGTATTTTGGTGCAAAAGGTCGACTGCAGGTATGCATGGTATTAATAATTGACTTGTTGAAAGCAGCGACATGAAACGTGTTTGGCAAGTGGTTTGTCAATTACTCATCTAAGTCTCAAGTGTTTTCCCATTGGGAATGAGGAAAAGACAAAAAAGTACAGTGTATGCAATCCCTGTATGTTATTCTTAGCCATGCTAGGGGCATGGTTCTTGGTATGGCAATGTCAGTCAGTCTGTCTGTCTGTTGTTTGGTTGGTGAGCCCACTGTTTTTGTCCAGGCTGAAATATTGCGACAGCTATTCAACAGATTTTCATGAAAATTCGGTGCAGACATTCTTGGTTCCAGACAATGTATCCTGATGACTTTGGTAATGCTCTCACTTTTTATCTAGCACTGCAAGGGAGTTGATATTTTTGGCTTTACTGAAATATCTCAATAACAATATGATGGATTGCCATGAAATTTGTTATAGACAGCCATGTTGCCCAGACAATGAATCCTTGGGACTTTGGTGATATCCTGATTTTTCCTCTACTACCAACAGAAGAGTCAGAGTTCTTACTTCCTGTGAGATATCTCAGACATTCATGGTCCCCTCAGGATGAACTGTAATTACTCTGGCCACTATTTGGTGAACGCTATTATTGTCCAATATCTTGGTCAGCCTCAGGTGTAATTTACATTTGGTGCTAAATAGCAAATGTCAGCAGGCTAACATGGTACATGATGAACATGGTAAACATTACACCTTCTAAATATCAGCGTGTTAGTGTTTTGAGCATGGTAACATTCTGACATAAGCATTTAGCTCAAAGTACGGCCTCACAGATTCATTATGGCTGCCTACATTCTAGGCTGAGATGGGAATTTCTACAATGTCAAATCTTTTTTTAACATGAAAAAATAACCAGACTAAAGAGTCACCATTAAGTTGCAACCCATCTGAAAGAACTAGATCATCCATCTTCGAGAAATAAAGCCAACAGTTCATTAATAATAAGGCCAATGGATAGATGCCAGCTCTTTGGCCACAGACGCAGACCTGTGGAGAGCCCGACTACGGGGCATCACCTTCCCAGAACAACAGCCAACTTCTTCAGACGATGGCCTGGCAAACCCCCTGCTGCTGACAGGCCCAGTAGCTACTAGAGAGCTATGGTGCCATGCCAGATCTAAAGTGCTAGGCCTCCTTTGTGCTGATTTAATAACTACATAATTGAGTTAACTCCCATGTCAGTTATCACAGAGCTCTGCTAATTACCCCATGGCTAAAGAGGAGAGAGAGGGGATAATTCTGATCTAAAACTTGGCCATAAACACAGAGCACATGAAGGCATTTAACTTTAAAAAGTTTTCTCTCTGCAGCCTTCAACTAGATAGTGTGGTTTTGAATAGAACACTGAGAAATGAACTCACTGAGCCCCTGATATTCTTCGTGTTCTTCCTGCTTTGACTGCATTCACTCACCCCTCTGACAAATGAGTAAAAAAAATATTTATCTGACTGAGAGGAAGCTGCGCAGTGTGTTGTTAGGAGGTTAGATAACACGTGGAATCTTTTTTGTAAGATGCAGAGAACTCGAGTATCAACTTCAGTTGCGTGAAAAGAGACACAGCTCTTATTTGCATGGTGTACCGTGCACTTGTTGGGTTTCTCTCCTGAATGGACCCTCATGTGGATAAGAAGCTTGTATCGGGCATTGAAGGGCTTGAAGTTGCGTGGGCAGCCCACCCAGTAGCACGTGAAATCCTCAGCCTTCCGCTGGTCCACATGTAGCTTCTCTATGTGCCTTACCAGCTCCTCCTTTTGGTCATAGACTGCACTGCATTCCAACCACCTGCAGCAGTGGGCCCCATAGTCCTCTAACTCGCCTTCTTCTTCCTCTAGCATCGGCACCTGGGGTAAAAAGCTCACCCCATGTCTTATAGGAACCATGGGAGCTTGCGCGTGAGGGTCCTGAGAGGGGGGCTTTATTTTGCAGTGACGTCTGGAGAGGTGAATGTGCTGGTGCGAGTGGTAGGGTGGTGGAGGCCCTTGTGGAGTAGCAGCTTCGTAGACTGTTGTCAACACAGCTGGCTGCAGCTGTAAAGGCGGGAGCAGGTTGTTGGTGGTTTGGCTGCAGCTCTCTGAGGTCTTCTCCATCGCCCCTCCTTCCTCTGGGAGGCACTGCTGCTCCACCACCATGTTAGCCATCTGGTTCTCCAGACCCCCTCCCTCTTCGAGCATCTGCATACGGCTGTACTCTGTCTGTGGGGCCATGGCCTTCAAAGAACTTGGCACACTGTAGGGGTGGACATGAGGGATACAGCAGCCTCTCACACCCAGGAAGTGACCATAACCCTCAGACTGGACAGGTGAGAGTGTGGGGTGGGAGGCCGGAGAGCTGAGGGAACCGTTGATGTAGGCCACAAGTGAGGTAGGCGAGGTGCGTATGATGGAGTTGAAGTCAGTACCCATGACGTCTGACAGAGGCGACATGGAGAGAGCTCTCTTCTTAGCGCGAGACGGTCTGGGGCTGCCAGCATCACACGCAAAGAGGTATGAAGGCAGGGAGGCAGAGGTGCTCGTGCCACCTGATACGGTCGTGCCGGACATGGCTGTGCCTGACGAAATGCTGAGCTGCTCGCCTCCCTCGCTGGCCTGGGTGGAGCACTGAGGTAGTCCCAGCGGAGGCAGCACACGGTAGCCATATGGCCAGTCATGTCTTCCACTAAACATTGACTGCGTTTCAAACAGACTGAGGGTGGTGGATGCCAGGGATTCTCTGGACAGTAAGGATCTGAAACACATTGTTATCCACTTTAGTAATACTCTTAAGATTTAGTGAGCTCATCAGCACATACTGCCATTGATATTGCCCACCTGGCGTCAGTGTGGGGAACCGTTACACTATGTGAATGTGATGGAGGATGAGGCGCTGTGGGCCCTGCAGTGTATGGCTGGCCTGTGACATCAGTTATGGGACTACTGGTCACTGTCAGGTTAGCAGCAGCTGGCTGACCTAATACTTCCATGGTGGGCCCTGACACAAGGCAACCTGCTGGATACAAGCCCAAAATTCAAAAAACAGAATATCCACATGAGAGATACCTTATTTAAATATGAAGGTTACAGTGACTTTTCTCCACATACAAAAAATCTCCACAGATCAATTCAGGGTTTACATAATATTATACAACTATCTGGAAAAGATATTAAACTCAAATTAAGATTAAAATGCATCACATTTAGTCTGCTTTAATAAAGGTTTATACAGTAGAGTGTGGAATTTCCCTCACCAGCCTGAGCAGGCTAGACACTTTCTGCTCTGTTAATCACTAATGAGCTTTTCACCTCATTCCACTTTTCCTCAGTAGAAAATTTAAGGACAAGCTTTATGCTTGGTTAATTATCAATAAATAAGAGAACATGAAAACTAGCAAAAAGACAGTCAGAGGTCTGTCCACAACATGACTCATTTTTATGGGATGTGTGTCCTGATTTCTCTGATAAAATGTAGACAGTGTGTGTGTTGAGCTGGGAGTTACATCCTGAATACTCAGCACTTGCATTTTGCTAACACACCCTGGGTTGATTAGATATTTTCAACATTTGATGACTTTTGTTTTTACCTTTGAAGCTGTTGTTAGAGGAGCAGAGTCCTGTCTGAATGGTAGTTGTCACTGTGGTCGGAGGGCGATGAGCAGGTACTTGCTGTTGCGGGGATGTTGTCGGCATGTTCAGATGCTTCCCGTTGGTCAACACCTGCCTGCGGAGGCTCAAGGGTAGGCAGAACAACGTGGCCTCCGCTCTGTTTCCCAGAAGCTATGGAGTGAACGGCTCCTTTTTTCACCCTCTCCATTCCAGAGGAGGGACTGAGATTGGCCCGTGGCGGGGGAGACATGGGAATCCTGATCATGCTCAGTGATGGGGACACATTGCATGGAGACACCAGGAGCTGACAACCTTTTCCACTCATGGCGGAAACAGATTCCTCAGAACTTCTCATGAGGAGTTTGATTCAAGTAGTTGCAGTTCATAAAATTTGCTTTACACAGGAACTGGTAGCACACAGCTCATACCTGATTCAGACACAACAAAGTATACAGTCCACAAATAGGGTGGCTGAATTAATATGTGGAATTAAAACAGCAAAAGTAATATTAAACCAACCACTCAACCACAAACAACTCAACTATGCATTGTACTTTAATAAGGTTATTTCAAGCCAACATAAATACTATTACCACAAGAAAATATATTTTGCTAATATATCTGATGAGTTACCATGTTCTGTAATACACAACATTGTAAACATAAGCATATGTTGGGGCTATAAAATATGTTTTCACTATTGTTCATAGAAGCAGGTATTAAATCTATATTTGGGATTTAATTCAAAAGTTCCTACACGAGTTCTATTAAAAAGTGAAAAAAAAAAAAAAAAATGTATGACCGTTGCAGTCAAGTTTTTCATCACGCTGCTGTTGTCGACGGCACGTTCACTCACCTCTTGTTGTTGTCGCAAACACTTTTCCCAAGGTGACATGTCAGAATGAATGGCTGCTTTAGTCCGCTGTGAGCTGTGAGTGTAATTTGGATAACACCGGCAGATCAGCTGTCGTGTTTTTCTCTCTGAGTTTGTGATGGGTGTTCACTGAGAAGAGAAGTCAAGCCTCAGAGTAATCAGTTCAGTTTGGAACAGCGGCCCCCCCCCACACACACACACTGTTTCCAGGAACTTCTTTTCTTTCCCTGATTACCCTTTTGCCCTTGACGCAGCTTCATGTGGACGACGTCATCTCAAACTGAGTGGACCTTAAGAGCTAGTAAAGTTTTTTTTGTGAGAAATTTGTAGGTTAGGTTAGTCATACTGTCGCGCGTGTTAGAGGCAGTCTTCAGGTAAGCGCGTGCTCCATAATATCACTAACAATCAGATAGATGAATATTACCTTAAACAAGTTGTCAATTTAGATTTCTTGGAAATTAAATATTTAAAACGCGGCTGTCTTTATTATATTTTACGCCCCTTCTACTTGAAATAACATTTCTCCTAAAAAGTTCTAATTAAAGCTATAATTAATTAATTAGACAAGTCACATTTTCAAGTTGCCCTCGGGCTATAATTACAGCATTGAAAAACAGCAGTTCTGTGCTGCTAGGTGACAGAGTTTTGAGCATAAAACAACTGATATTCAACACGTTGCATAGTGATACACTTCACAGTATAGCTACAGTAATTGGAGTGAGTGAACCATCTGTCAAACAGTGGCCTAGCTTGATCTAACATGACTACATGTTAAGTATTCATTATACTGATTACATGTTTTTCATCTCTGTAGAACAGATTTGATATTAAAAATTCTGCTCTGAAAGAGGAGAAAAATTCCATTAAAAAATTATCTTCAGTGCAGTTTTTGAAGCTTGTGTCATACTAGTCCAAATCCAAAATTGCAGACATTCTTTAATTCCTCTTTTGTGTTTTTGACAGCCCCCCCCCCCCCAAAAAAAAAAAACAAGTTGGTTTGATCAAGTTTTTTATTAGCATTCCAACCAAGTCATAATTTGA
Source organism: Lates calcarifer (assembly GCF_001640805.2). NCBI lineage: Eukaryota > Metazoa > Chordata > Actinopteri > Centropomidae > Lates > Lates calcarifer. The sequence goes on along the minus strand of NC_066841.1, from coordinate 10,939,444 downwards.
ACTTTGCATATGACTTTGTGTTGCATGAATCTGCTACCTGCTCCTTTCCCCACTAACGCTTCCCTCCTCCTCCTCCTCTAACTCTCCACCTCAGCCTCAGACCCCATTGTTAGACACTTTTCTCCTGGCTGCTGGAGTGTTTGCTCTGTGGATCCTGCTCCAGGTTGGCATGGAAACCAGCATGTTTATAGGAGGAGGGAAGGTAGCTGTTCCTTGGGAACATACAAGGAGGAGGTGCTCTGTAATAATGATAAACTTATAGTTTGACAGACAGCATACTAATGAGATTCTGCAGCCAGCCTTCTCAATCTGTTATCTAAAATATGCATCAATTACAGTATTCTGCCTCATTTTTCAGTGTTATCAGTCATATTATTTGGTATATTAAAGCTTTGTTTTTGTAATAGCAAAACTGATTAAAATATTGAATATTAAGTAGTAGTGACCTCTGGTGGCTCTAGAGGGGTAACATTGAATTACCACACTCCCAGTCTGTGAAAGTAAGTTTATGGGCCTGCATTCAGGTATTATTTTCAGTCTTTTAAGTTCGTCACAATGTTAAGTTTTCACTCTCATATTCCTAATCTGATATTTTTGAAAAAAAAAAAAAATTGTCCTTTACAGCAATGCACTCCAGAACAGAGGACTTTTCTACACCCATCTGTTTTTGTGTGTGAAACGTACCCTCTTTTGCCAGCAGGGGATACTATTAGTACACCAATGGGGGGGGTTGCAGGCCAGCTAATATTTGCAGGTGCAGAAAAAGAATAAGAAAAACAGGGTTGTAAAGATGTAAGAAAGGACAAAGAACAATAATCAGGAGAGTGATTAAAAAATTTTTTAAAAACTCAACATCTTCCAGGGATCTTGTTTGCTTCAAGCAGCGATCCACCAGCCTCACTGTGATTTGGCCTCTCGTTCCCTCGACTAAGTGAGTCATGGTGTGTTTCCAAATGTCAGAGTGTAACAGGATGGTAAAAGCGTCTGAGCTAGAGGCAGAACAACAGCACAGATGCAGCCACTTGCTCCTCTCCCTCTCAATGGCAAACGCTGACGCTTGCAGCTGTGCATTGCAGCTGTGCATTCATGTATATGCTCATACCAGCTAACACTTAACACTTTGCGGACCTCTTAGTCTGAAACTGAAACAACACGTCACTTCGCTTTTTCCTCTGGCTCCTCTAAAGTGACGTGAAATAAGTTTTAAGAAGAGGATTTTAAAGTAAGTATAATAGATACTGCAGAATGGAAAAGAGGATCAGATGAGATGTAAGTGTTGACCATTTGTGTGAAGAGCTCCATTTGTAGCAGAATTAATGCACTAATAGACTCTCCACCACTTACAGAATCCACCCCCCTCTTGATGACAGCATCAGCACTCCTGGAAGTAGAAAAGCATTCATTCTGGTGTCAGGATGAGAAATCATGGGTGATTTCTCTTTAAGCTATATTACAATAGTCACTTAAAGTAATGCACACCCCAGTGAACCTGCGATTAATTAATCTACTTTTGATTCGCTAATGACAGTTCAAGTCAAATACAAGGTTAGTGAAAGCTGAGTCAATCCTTTTAACTGTGGCCATAGAGACGACTGTGGTTGAGTGTAGGAGATATCAATTTATTGGTATCATCCCTCATTATAATGGTTTCTATTAGCCCGCAGCACCTCACATACTTACACCCAGCATATTAATAGATAAATACAGTGTTATACACGCTCATATCTGAGATTGCATTAAAAGTTTCTCATAAACATTAAAATTACTTCTTGTTTTGCAGCCAGCAACAGTGTTAAATTGATGTTTTGTACATGTCTAAACTAAAAGGGCTATAAATAGTGTGCTCTTAGAGATGCAGCACTATCCACTGTACATGAAGTACGGTAGTGAGAAGAGACCCATCCATCCATCCATCTCCTCCTCTGCTCCTCTAATGTCAGTACCAAAACCCAGATGAAGATGAGTGTGAGAGAAATGGGCTTCTGAGCGTCTTCCATCTCCATCCATCAATCTTAGTCGACTTCTCTAATAACCTTTACAGAGAAGTGGTGTCTGATGGGGGGAAAAAAAAAGGACAGTAGGGAACACAGGCGCCCATGTCTTCTCCATCAGGCTCTACCACCACCCCCCCCTTTCCCGGCTGTGATTTCCAGCAGGATGACTCTAATAAAAGTTTGCTGACACAACAGCCCCCGTGTTTTAGAGCTGCTGCCATCGGGCCACAGGCTCGTTTTTTAATTTGAGCACACGTTTGGTGGTGGTGGTGGGGGTGGTAGTGCTGGTTGGTGGTGGGGGGTGAAGCCTAAGGGCGTGGGTGCTGTAAGCTCCCTCTTTCCTTTTTGGATGTTATTAACATTGCGGCTGTGGAAACACATCTAGGAGGATGGATGATGAGGCCTGAGCGCTGGAGCACAATCACAGGACTTACTCTTTGCGTCTGTCAAATCAACAGAAACATTTTCCCCAAGACTGCAATATAAACACAAAGAGTGAAAAGAAGCTTGGACAACAAAAGATGTGGATCAAGACTGAAAGTAAAATTTAATTTAAGTAACTGAAATCCAATTAAATCTGGGCTGCTCAACCAAAACATGATGTGGCTCAATGACAAAGCAGAAGGCGATAATAATAACCCAGCTTAATATAATGTTTGCAGAGTAGAGCATGTAAAACAGTTATGCACACGACCTGGAACCTCCTCACAAGACCATATATAAACTGACCTGCTGATAATTTCAAAAAGTGAAATTGCACAAGGTTTTAATACTATAGCTACTTGGCATTGCAGAATTAAGTTTTCTGAAGATAAAAATGTGGATGAACCCTTTTATTGTAGTGCATTTTGCACATGAATCCACTTTATGCCTCATTACAACAGGTTTTATATTTTGTTAAATAGTGTGCGAGTGTGGTCCTAGCTTAACTAGACTTTTGTAAAGCTCAGGGTGGATTTCTCCCACATTTGCGGTTATCATACTTAAGTAGTACAGCACATGCTTGGTGTGTGTGTGTGATTACTTTGATAGGAGTGGTACAGCTTCAGGAGGCCTGTTTGAATTTCCTGGTGCCAGTGTGGTGGTGAGGCCTGTCAGGGCGCGTAAAAACATCCTCTCAGGTCCAGACATAGGAGGGCGTGTCATTAGACCCCTGCCTGAAACCCCCCGGTCAGATCCTCCCAACATCCGTCTTCATTAAAAAGGTTGCTCTCTGAGCAGATGGTCATTAACAGCACCCCCCCCACCCTCCTTTAGTCCTGACACCCTCTATGCACTAGGACACTACCTAGAGGACACCCATCGTCCCACAGGAATCCCAGAAAGCCTCACCATGGAAGAAGGAGTGGTGCCCGACAAGGCCTCCTGGTAATGATCACTCTGGGGTCTTCATAAATCTCTGTTGGAAGTTTTTCAAAATAACAGCATGAAGTATGGAGATGGCTCGAGTAGCAGAATAATCAATATGTCAAACCCTGTGGCACAAGATGGAGGTGGTCAAAGTGACACAACCGATACAAATGGCCCCAGAAAGTGAGTAATATCTTCAGTGCTTTCCTGCTCTGTTTCCTTTCCCAGATAAGTGTTTTTGTCCCTGTGTCTTTTATGTGACTGGCATAGCAATGTTGTTTAAGACTGCACTGTTGCTCAGACAGGTGTGGCGGGGGATACACGAGGACAGGGTCAGGTTTTAGGGACAAGATGAAGTTGATAAACAGAAGGTGTCGCAGTCACTTAGGTCCTGTTGCTTCACATTACAGCAAGACTATGTGAGGGAAGAGCCAATCAAATGGGATGCTCCCCCAAAAAATCTCAACCCAGTATCTGAAAGCTTGTCTCTTCTTTGTCTGTTTGCTGAATTATAAAAACACAAATTTACAGTGAAACTCAGCTGAAACACACAATGAGGCCACAGGATTTGATTTTGAGGTTGTCAGAGGTGATTTGTGAAGTTGTAACTCTTGGGTCCAATATGAGTAATGTCAGTGTTATCTACATTTTAGTCGAGACGGCCTCATCATCAGTATCTCCAGCAGCAGCCACCATGGATCCCAATTACCGCAGTAATCACTCCCTAGCTGAGAGCACGGTTTCAGACAGGATAAAGTATTATCCATCTTCATCATATTCATTATCAGGCAGCAGACGCAGGTGTCCTGGCCTCCCACTGCTCCACACCATTAGTGACTGATAGACAGTGGGACTATGGCGCCTTTTGCTCCACACAGCACGCCCACATAGGGATTTTTGAAGAGAAAAACTCTTAATTTAAACAAGTTGTTGAAATATGCATCCAGTTTTCTGATTGCATGTCATCTACTTTTAATCTGTACAGCAGTTGCAGCATGTCACAGACCTCAGGTAGACAGGCTAGCGTGTCTACAGTATGGTCAAAGGTCACACAGCAGGGGATTTGCAGCACATCATTTGTTCTCCCCTGATTATCCTCTGCTGTCTCTCTAACAAGGAGGGTCAGTGTGACAGACATATAGTGTCTGTGTTTCAGGACAAAAAGGTGACATGGAGTGACGGCAGATAGTGGTGGCATGTTTGGCACCCATCCATTCACCTCATATTCACATGTGCATGGGTGAAAAGGGCAGCTTGCTCCCTGCTGGAGTTACCTACATACGGGCACCCTGTGCAGACGGAGTCCTGAATGTCTATTGTGTAGACTGTTGTGAGTGCTGTGCGGTACTCTCAGCGTAACTCAAATAAATCACCTCATTAGCCTGTTCTCTAATGGGTTACTGTAGCACCAGGCTGACACCCTGTCCCCGCAAAAGCTCATGAGATTTCAAAATTCAGAAATGCTTTTGGGTGGGATCGTTTTCCTATCCTCTGGCACCTGGTCGAGGTCATTCTATTAGGTGGATTGATTTACATATAAATTGAACATGCAGTATTACGCACCTCCTTAAACTCATCTGTTTCACTACTGTATCCCATTATCTGTCTTGCATACTTCAACAAGCATTTAATTTCGTCTTTCATATTGTCTTATGTTTCATTATGTTTCAGTGTTATTTATTAAAATTCATTTAGCTAATAACGCCCACATGCACTGCCCCTTTTCCTGCAATGCACCTATTCTAATGTGTTCTGAGCGATTGTGTGTCCTGAGGTAAAATGTAAAATGTTGAAAATTCACTGGAATATGAAAAGCAATCATATTTTCTGTATCAGTAAGCAGGTCTGTGGTAGCTGGGGGTCATTCTTGCTCTCTGCTGTTGCTTGGGGAGGCATTTTGTAAGAGCCCCCAAGGCTCACCTAGTTAATTAAGTTTTTCTGCTATTAGAACGATGTAACTTGTGTTTTTTACTTCTCCACAAAGCTAATTCTCTATTAGCACTGAGGGTTTGACAGACGTTACTTCCCCTCTGTGTGAAGCTTTATTTATATGGAATACATGACTAACAAAAATATATGATGTTGTGAGATGATACACATCAGTAACATTTATGATATGACTCTTACTGTAGCTGAAATGATGAGATGATTCGACATGAATTTTAAATAATCTCACTACCAGATATTAGTAGTCAGTAGTCAGTAAGAGTAAAAGAAAGAAAAGTCTCTAAAGGAAGTGAAAGAAACTTTGCTGAGCACACGAACTATGCAGTAGAGTCGTCTTGGTGATATGGAGTTTGAATGCTATGAAGAGGTGGAGGGGAAGATCCAGATTTAGCAACGTGTGGGTGTGTGTATGTGACTTTATCCACTGCGAAGAAATAAATTAAACAATAACACTGGCTAGGTGAGGCACTTATGAGGAGTGGAAAGACAAATTGATTCAAACCTATATGGAAAAATATAGCTGAACGTTTTTCTGCTGCAACAGTGCTAATACTGCACATTTTTTTGCACTCCCTGAGCAAAGCTATGTCTGAATTTTTTTTAAATTGCTCAATATTTAGACTCCACACTGTGAGAGGCATGGCCTTACAAACCAAGTGTTCTCAGGGCATGTAGAACTCATAAATGTGCAGTGGGTTGTGTTTTTCTTTGGTGAAATAGATTAATAGGAGGAGGAGGAGGAACAAGAAATATATTTTCTATCATTTCATGGAAGAAACCCTGCAAACTCAGAGATTTTTTTGTTGGCTTTCTGAAAACCTCCCTAAATGTGATGTTTGTCCAGATAAAACCACGCTGACATCAAACATATCAAAAATCGTATGGTGTGTACAGGCATGTGTGTGAAATGTGCATGTAAGAGTGGGCATACTTGTTTGAAACATTAACAGCATTAGCCCAACAAAAAGACAAAATGACATGGATGCATTTACATACAGAGTTATCACTAACCTCTGCAGAGCTATGGAGCTATTTAGCCTCTTTCCCCCCCTCATGACTGAATAGTTTTACTGCTCTCATCCACCCATTTTTCAGCAGCAGCAAGCAACCATTTTCTGAAAATAAGCCCTGATAAACCCTCTGTGCGCTACCTGCTTAGCAACTAATGACAGACAGACAAAGTGACTATCTGGTGAGGAAAGCTGAACATCTTGAGCAGGCTAAAGACCTCGATATTAACTCCACACAACTCAGATGACTGTATGTCAGGACTGTGTATCTGTCCCTTTGTTGTCATGAATCAATTAATGCAGGAACAGATAGTCACACTCAAGCATGGTGGGCATCATTGTAGACTTTGTCCATCTAAATCATAAACTGAATAGCTGACGAGGCATAACAGAGTCCAGACAGAGTCCAACATCCACTGAAGATGAGTTTCCCAGTACGGACACAGCTCTCATTACAGTCAGACAGAGGCCGAGAAAATACTCAACTATGCTTAAAAACTCAGTTAAAGTGAGAGTTATGTGGGTGCTTTTGGTTTGAAAGACACACAAATGTAAAACAGGACAATATAAGTGAGTGACCTTTATCATATCTAATGTCTAATAATTATATACTGTGCCTTGCAGTGAATATTTAGCAAAACTAGTACTTTGTGCTTTCTTATTTCCAAAGCCATGTATAAAATGACAAGTAACCTATAGAATGTATAATTAGATGTGGACCTTTGTTCATTAGAAAGGAAAGCCTCACTTATTGTTTACCCGCGTCAGCTCCATCCTTTTTCAGATCTGTCTTCTTTTCTATGTGGAAATTCACTGATGAGGCAGATGCTTGTCAAGGATACAGAGGTCAATTTCTCTTGACCTCCACAGGTTGCACCCATGCTTTGCCTTCTGGATATTGACTTGAACCATTTCTTCTTATGAATGACATACTGACATTTCAAATTTCAAGTCACCAAATAATTATATGACCCGGTTAGCCTTGACTTCTACAAATGCTTCAATTAAACACGCTATAGAGTTTTTTTTTCTGGTCTTGTTCTCCTTCTTACATTACAAATAAGTGTTTGACTACTGTATTTTTAAGCATATAAATTTTGGGTATTACAGTCAGCATTTATTTAGTATTTCAAATAAGGCTGCAAGTCCACCTAGGATTACTTACCTTATACAAAACAAGTAGGAGCTAGAGAGGACCACCCATCAGCCAGGCAGTACTCTAAGGAAGTGAATATACTCCAATCTGTTTCATTTTCTTGGCAGTGAAATGCTCTGACAGTAAGACTATACTAACAGTAACTTGATGTTATTCTTTGTAATTTTCTTCTGTCCCAGTTCAGTTGTCCCATTATGAATCACTGTGCCACTCTAGTTCAAGCCCTTGTCTTGTTGCATTTGGCAGATGCATAATGCAATTTTTCCTTTTTGCTGTTTAGTCTAACAGTAGGCTGAGGGAAAAATATTCCCTCCGTGCATGAATTGTGGAAATGAGACATGACATGTACTGTATTTATTAGAAAATCAGCCGTAGAACAATGATGATCATGTCATTCTTAAAAGATTTAGAGCACATTTGCATTGTAATGAAATAAGAAAAGTCTGATTTCAGACAGCTAACATTTTCTCATGTACTGGATGTTGTTAGTTATTAGTCATATGTGAGTCGCACATGGATTCTGACCCACAATAAATACTGCACAGATCCCAGAGGGGAACCTCAGACCTCAAGTTTCAAAGAGGACTACAAATTATGCACATACAATACAGTCTGTTACATAATATTACCTCTTTGATCTTGGTGGTGCACACCAGATCCTATGAACTGTGAATGTTAATGTAGGCTGTGATATATGTCAGAGGTGTTGACAGACTCCTCCACAGGAGGACATCTCTCATCATCCCATCTATCTCTCCTCAACAGAGGAAAGATCCACAAAGCTCTGTCAGCAGAATAATGAGGAGCCACAACTACAAGGTAGTTTCCTTCCCCTGCAGCAAAGCAGATTTAAACACCTCCGCAGCCCATCTCTTATGTTCAGCTCAAATGGAAGATGCAAGCTGAGGCCTATGACTGAGTGTCTAAGTGTCTGAAAACAAATATGATAATAGACAGACATCTCTTCCTACTATCATATTTTTTTCCCGCTAAAGCTAATAACGTGGGGTGCTATCAGGTCTCGGCAAGGCTTCACAAGGAGAAGCCTCCTCTGTGCTTTATGAAACTCATATATCAGAGATAATAGATTGCAAATCTTAGCTTGTGTTTTGTTTACATAATGAAATTAATAAACAAAAACAGTAGGAAATGCTAAATAACCCGAAAGTACTCGAGAAATGTACAATGCTGGACATTAGTTGCCAGCTTTCTTAATCTATAATCCACTTAATGGGTTGACAAATTTGCATGCTTAGGCTGGATAGGTGCAACCACACACACATTTATAGTGTTAGAGAAGTGGCAGGTAGAACTGTTGATCAGTACCATGGATGAGAGTAATAGATCCGTTTAGCGTTAATCAATGTCGCTCACAGGCTCATTGAGCAGTGCACTCAGCATCCTGCTTTTGTGTCAGAGAGCCTTTTAATCTAATTGGACATTAAACTCCTGTCATTATTCCTCATGCTCTGAGACTTATTTATGGCTCTCCTGCTTGCTTGTCTTTACCTTTTCATTACAGCATGCCAGTCTACATCAGCAAACTCATTAAAGGGAATGAATCAAAGGAGAAAGCTGATGTGTGGCTGAAAAGTGTAATTTAATAAATGTGTGTTAGGCTGCAGTGCTCAGCACATCATTCATGTTGTTTACGGGCTGTAATGTGCTAGCAGGTGAGGGCACTTTAATAATAAAGGCCTTTCACAAAGGCAAACAACAGCACTGCATTTTAATACATTGGACCTATAGGGAGTGACAGGATTATCAATGCTGAATGCAGTCAGCAGGAAGGTTGTGGTGAGAATCAGGAAGTTCTCTCTTAAGATTTCATATTTCACAGACTCAGACAACACACCAGTCAAATTTCATTTAGTCTTTATTACAGTGTGATATTATGTACATTTGGCTGTTGTTGGTATTTGTACTTGTATTTTTCTCTTAAAGTGGGTCTTTTCAGTTTTTTAAAGATAGATAATAAAGTTAAATACATAAACAATAAGACACATCCTTGCTCATATGATTGAACTTGTCAGTTTTAAATTGACAGCCTTACTTGGTCTGGTATGACCAGTGGTTTTTGATGACTAGCTAGTGTTGGCAAACTTTATAGTGATGTTGTTGTTTAACTGATACTGTCAGAGTCAGTTCAGTGACTTAATGACTCTTCTCTGCTGTATTTGTGCCACGACATTATGTTTTCACATTTGCCATTATCCCATAATTGTGGCTACAGCAGCCACTGTTCAGCAAGCACTGACTGTCTCATTTTAAAGCTGCACTAATGAAGAATTTATACGAACAATGGATCAAATTACTATGTGTAATGTGAAAGGGGTTGCTCATGAAGACAGCCCCACAGAGATTTGTCACCTGACTCTGCAGTTGTCTTCAGCGCTGTGGGGCGTTTTAGCATCTTTCAGCTCACTGTTTTGGTTTCATGGCCTGCAACTTTACTGTTTTTGTGCAGTTTCATTCTCAACAGCCCTGTTTTCACTGAGAAAAATCCTTTTCACTGAAAAAAATCACTACCTGCACAGCACCAACATCAGACAAACAAGGTTATTGTGCACATAGTAACTTTAAGGTGGCAATATGTCTAGGGAGCATCTGGTCCCTGGTTGTAGGTCTGTTACAGACACAATACATTGTTTTAAGACTGGGGCTGATGAGCCAATACACTGAGGAAGAAAGTGACAATTGCACGGCTTGAGGGTCTTAGGAGAGTCCCCAGTCATTACTGTGTGCATAGCAGCCAGAGAACACCTCTTCATGGGTGTTTAAGCAAGCACTTTAAATGGAAATGTACTTGACACGTTAAGAGATGTAATCATTGGGTATTTGAATTTGACTCAGTTCTCCCCTAAATGTCTCTCTGTAACTCCCTCTCTCCCACTCTTGTCATTCTTGGATGCTTTCTCACCTTTTTCTGTGTTTCTCCCCTGTTCACTTTATTTCTCTCTCTCTCTCTCCTCCCACTTGTTCCTGTTGTGAATTATTTGCCTTCTTTTGTCGCATCCTTGCATTTTATGATCTGTTAGTGTTGTTCTTGATCTGTGTTCATTTCTGAACTGTGGAATTGTCAGAGAATATGTGGGTGGCACCTTTTGTAGTTGGAGGGTTATTTATTGGAAATTACTAGACTGTAGCTTCTACTCACTAACTCTAGCTATTTTTCTGTTTTTATGAGGAGAAGTATGGAGTGTTTTGTGTTCAAAGCTTTCATAAAATACCTAGGGGTTGTTCACAAACTGTAGATGAATAGAAGTAAGAATAAAAAGTTGTTTTTTTTTTAAAGGCTGCATTCTTGTGATGAAACTAATTTGATGAGCTCAAAAATAGTGTAAAACAATAAGATGATATTCTTGAAATTTTCACCTCAGATCATAATTATCTTTTATAGTGTGTGTCCTCCATCTGATTTCTTCTCTGCAGTGCTTGATTGCTGCTTTATCCCTCCCGTCCTTCTTCATAGTCTATCCACTCATTACAACAATTACAGCCTGTGAACATTTCATTAGGCTAATATGTCTTGGCTGGGACATACGGTATTATTGTGCTGAGCTTACTGTTTTCATCACACTCTCATTGCACTAAACCCCCACCCCCCACCCCTTTACCCCCTCGTTGTCAACTGAAAAGCAGCAAAATTAATTGTGTGTTTGTCCTACAGCTTTCTTCACAAATTAACTTATGAGAGTTACCCTGATGTTGGTTTTTATCTTTGGATTTGTGTTTGCACAACTGAATGCATTTTGTGTTTAAATCATCTTAAGTTTCCTTTTCTGTTCATATTATTTGCATTTTATTTTTCTTAGATCTTGTCCATGAGGCAGTTGTCCTGTTTCCATTTTAATTTACAAGGAAGGGAGCAACAGAACAAGGAGGACATGGTTATAGGACAAGTGGTCTCTCTAATCAAAATGTGGATGGGAAACAAAGCTATGTGTAGTCTTGAGAACAGAGCACAGACCGGGACACGCTTCCTGTCTGAATCAGAAATAAGCTTTTGATGCTGGACATACACCTCCCTGCTCTGTGTCTGCTGCCTTTTATTCCCCCGCCTTCATAAAACATGGGCACGCGGTGACGAATGGTGTTCTTGCGAGAGCTGCTCCTTTGTTCTTTTCCTGTGATGTCCTGTCATTTGGACTTGGCTTGCCAGGAACAATCTGTTCCACATTAACTGCTTGAGAGGTCAAACCAGCTTGATCATTAGCCCTCTCAAGGAACCCAGTCTCCCTCCCACATCTTTTACTTTTGTTTTAAAGTGCTTTGCATATTTCTGTGCTTCTACCCCCTATTTTTTTCCTCCTTTGTTTTCTTTTTCATTTCAATTCTTTCCAAAATTCATGGCCGTTGTACTGCATGTGTTGAAAAAATTGTCACGCTGCTGTCCCTGCTATAATTGCCATTTCTATCTACAAGGAAAGTGCTTCCAGTCAAATTGCATTAAAATATACAGTATATGTCTTTGTTGCAGTGGAAAAGCCATTAAATGTAACATATATTATATACAATGCAATTAAAAGGATCATCATAAATATCATCTTAAATAATGCTATTATCATTATTTCCATTATGAATTCATAAATCTAACAATATGCCTCACCGCCTGCTATTTTCTCCTCTTCTTTGGAAATGGAGCCTGTTCCCTCTGTTCCCTGTGCATGGTCAATCATATACACTTTGCATGGGAAATTAATTCCATTATTAAACATGCCGCACTTCAGAAATTTCAATTACCGACGGCAGCATGAGGAGGAGAAAGAAGGTAATGCATGCCTACTCTAATGCATGAATATTGTATTAGGCCAAGAGAGTAATCACGGCCGATAGCTACAGAAGTCAAGTGTCTAGAGGTCCATTTATATACATGACTTCTGGCCAGATGGCCACGGCAGACAACAGGTTCATTTATGAAGTCTACTTATGCAGCTATCCAGAACCAAAATGTATTAAAGTGGTCAAGAGTGTGACAACTGAGAGCTCCAAAACAAAATGGCCACTCTAGTTAATAGGGTTAAGAGGTATAATGGTAGATGCTACATGAGTGGGCAGCTCTGTTGCACGTGAATTAACACTGCTGACCTGTCTGCTTGTTATAGCAAGAATTTGTGATACAGAGCAGCATTTTGTTTGAACAATCACACTTTCTGTTATCATGAAATAAATTCAATTTTCTTTCCGAACACGCAGTATTGAAATAAATGTGCAAGGTTTTTTAGATGTCTTTTGGGAAATTGGCAAAGCATAAACACAAGGGAACAAAGTGGTGTGTTTTGACCCCGTAGAGGACAAACACTTACCACTGTTAATTTCCTCACTTGCCATTTCCTCATGTTTTGCGGACTTGAGCACTCTTTCCAGTTGGGTAAAATGTCCCTTGTTGCCATCGAGCCATGAGTCTGAGAGGAAAAAAGGTCAAAGCAATTTATATGTGACACATAGAGTTTGATCGCTTTGTCATCGCCTCGGGGGCCAAACCTGCCTCTCTCAGAAGTACGCCCCATACACACACACACACACACACACTTGTGCACGCACACAGGCTCATAAGGACACACAGACTCATACAGATGCACACACACACACACATGCATACACACATACACACATGCACAGATCCGTGCATGCGTGCATGCACAAAACACACATAACAGTCTGCCATCTGCATGAAAATGTGAGAAAATGATTTCGGTTCAGCATGGTTGCATGCCTTTGGTGTGTCTTTGTGTTGTGTGTGAAAAAAGGCAAAAGCATCATGGTGCAGAGGTTAAAATCAAAGGCTGATTTAAGATTCAAAGTATCCATCAATTATGTACAAGTGATCAATTCATTCTAGGAAATTAACATAATACAGTTTAAAGATAGATGATCCTTCCAAATGTAATCAGGGCTACAGTGATTGATATGGCTTTTCTGATCAGGAACTGTGGTGTCCATACCAAGCCAGTCAGTGTACTTTTTAAGACACTGGGACACAAAAAGGTCAGACCGCTGGTATGTAATGAGCCACCGGAGAAAACAGATGTCACGGATGGGCAACCAGAAAATATGTTTTAGCAAAGGTGTTAAGGCTTAAGCAGTAGAAACTATAGCTTGTGGAGAACCATATAAATCTAGTGAGCATCTGGCATCAGTTATTATTATTATTATTATTAGTAGTAGTTCGACATTTCAAGATTTTGGGAAATGTGCTTATTTTTTAGAATTAGATAAGAAGACCAATACCACTCTCACGTCTGTCTGTTAAATATAAAGCTATAACCAGTTGTAGCTGCAGCTTAGCTTAGCAAAAAGACTGGAAACAGAGGGAAACAGATAGCCTGTTGAAAGCAGAGTTTCCTCTGGTTGCTTGGCAACTACTGGCAGCCAAGAAATACTCTGGCACATGACATCTGTAAATTTGGATCTAATTAGAAAATATATGTACAGTACATTGTGTTCTCATTATTTAAAATATATTTATTTATGTTTCAGTTTCTCAGGAGCATTTCATAGTGGTATAAACATTGTGCAAAATACTTATTTTTTGGAATACATTGCTTCAGTAAGAATCAAAAATGTCAATGTGTAAAATGTAAAATGTAAAATAATCTTATAAATGATATGAAAAAGAGCCCCATTGTACCAGCGACATAAAATAAATCTTTAGATGTGGGGGAAGGCAAGATGTTTTAATAAGAGGTAAGCATCAGCTTAAGAACTACATAGTGTCTCCTCTCTGTTAATAGGCCCATAGCACTTGTAAACATGCAATTTCTCTATTTCTAAACTATTTTGAAACCATTTCTGAATCAGCTGGTACTGTAAGTGCCGACTGCTATAACTTAATAAACTGAAATGTCAAGATACTGGAGGGCAGAGAAAAAATGAAGACCTCAGGTAGGATGTTGGCCATGATATGTCTGCTCCAAGTGTACTGTAATAGATGAAATTGTCCAGATGTGTCATTATTTATTGTACACATCTGTTTGGGTTACAGGCGACAAGGAGAAGATGGGGGAATGGGAAAAACCAGGAGGCAGTAGCTGCCACCATGAATACCCATCATGCCAATTCCACAGTGATTTATGTAGAGTCTTGCCAAAGCAGGGGACAAATGACCTTCACACATAGTTATCAGAGGAAGATATCAGTGGACAGGGATTTCCGTATCGCATTCCCTCCTCTCCCCCCCAGGACACCCCCAGTCCGGACTGTGTGTTTGTCTGTGTGCAGGTGCGTAAGTGTGTGTTGTTGAGTAAAACTGACATTGAGCTGATCCTCGGGGCAGAGGAGCACTGCTGGTTATGCTCCATGTGTGTGAGTCTGTCTTTGTTGGGTGCCCAAGTGTTTCTGTGGGGGCAGTCACAGATGAGAATCTTTATTTAGCGAGTACGATGGCTGTCTTTGAAAAATAGACATGATGCTCTCTGCAAAGAAAAATAATAACTTATTGAATCATTATTTCTCAGTCCCAAAGTGCCTGGACATAGAGCTAAGTGCTGATTTGATTGTGATGCCACTAAGACACAAACATTGCTGTGTCTCTGTAACACAGATTTCCATTTATTAAAGGATCAGTTCACCCAAATCACAAGCATTTGTTTTTTCACTTTGCCATGGTGGTGTCTAACCTTGTAGATAATTTTATCACCTAAAACATATTTATTACATATGGAGATTTATTGAAATACCATACTATATAGAGTATGTATCACTTAGATTCTTAATTAAAGTGGCAAAGACAAGTCATTCTCATTCTCAAGTTCTTTTTTTCATAACTTTTCTATAACTGAGTGAGCTGACCTTTTGTGTGCAGCCAGCTGTGTGTAGCTGGCTGCCTGTACAGACTGCTGGTGTCTTTTTCGCCAGCAGCTCTGGTTTGTGTGAGAATCTGCATCACAGTGGTCCTGCTGGTTCTGGGCGTAGGAGTACACGCTGTTTCCCTCATGACTCCAGATGTTGTGTGTCATCACGCCTCTGATTGTCCTCCTCCTAGCTAGTGCAGGCAGTCCGACTCTTTTAAAGATGTTTTAATTCCTCTTTATTTTCTTCTCTGCGAATGTCAGAGCACTTTCATACAAACCAACACATGGAGTTACTTTGTTTTTTCAAAAGGTGACAACTAGTGAACATTTTATAAATATAATCTATAGTATGCTTCTTTGTTAAATTCTATGAACATTTTATGTATTTTCAACAAGATAGAATACTCTGCTGCTGCTTTTATTGCTTACTTAACTGGGTTTTGACTTGCTGTTGAGATTGTCAGAGACTGTCTTTTTACCTGCATAAATTACATTGTGTGACACTATGCTAAAGACAGCACTTGTAGTATCTGCAAAAAGTCCTCTATAGATCAGTGTGTGTGCCAGTCTTCAGATTTCTTACCAACAACCAAAATTAATTGTTAAAAGTCAATAAAATATTCAAATGTACATTGTAATAAAAGGATGTAACATAGGAACTAAATATGTATCTTATTTGTTTTGTTTATAAGTAGCCAACCAAATCTTAATTGCATGGGCAGAGCAAGTTAGTTTGGCTACACTATACAGCAAAGTTTTCATGCTGTATGAATAAGGTCTTGGTCCACAGCTCTGTTACATAGACCACAGTGCTCACTGTAAGGCCTGCCTGGTGTTCCACCATCCAGGTGACACAAAGCCTGGCACCAACTCCGTCTCTCTCTGCAGACATCTCCAATATTTTCTCAATCTTTATAACAGCATTAAACAGTGCTTGAAAATCTGTGTGTCCCATTTGTCAGCCCTTTTTACTGGAGGCTCCTGACACTACAGTCCACAGATCACGAACCCAATTAAAGCAGGCAATTTGTGTTAAATTTATTATGCCAAGGCTGCGATGCCATTGGCTCAGAGCTCGTCAGGCCTCACCTTTATCACCCTTAGTACTTCAGTCTGGTCCCTGAGAGGTCTGTGGTCATTTTTGTTATTGTTCCTTTGATTTATTTCCCTCATAGCACAGAAACTGGCCAGAGACTGCCCCCACTGCCCACTGAGAGTAAAATAAACTACTGCTCCATTATGAGCTCTCTTATCCTCTGATGACAGTATTATGAAGGAGGAAAATATACCGACTCATTCAACTGTAGAAACTCGGTCCATGCTCATCTGATAGCAAAATTTACCAGTAAAAATGCCAGTGAATGAGGACACATGGTATACTGTAAATTTTTACCTCACTTTCTATAAAGTATAATATACTGTCATTAATACCTCAGCCATTAAATACACATTCCATCATAACTTTGCCATACATTTCCACAAAGTATACATTAATCATAGTACGTATTTATGTATTTATTTTACTCAAACCTTCACAAGTAATGGGCCAGTGCTTTGGCCTGAAATGAACACATTAGCAGTAATTTTTCACATTCCCTTTGATTGCCACAGGATCGCTTAAGAGGCTGTGCTTGAAAGCAGCCTCATGAATACAAGAGTTATTTAACAAATACTAAAACAGTCTGCAGTCCGGGAGGGGAGGAGACTATGTATTGTTCCATTTCAAGGCTGTCAGTCTGACTGATGACTTCTGGGCTTCACATCATTCCTCCCTTGCTTTTCATTGTATTTATGATTTGAAGTAGAGGAATTACAACACAGAAGGTCTGCAGAGTCCCCTGCATTTATTTAAAATCCTCCTTTGACTGACAGTGCAGGTGGTTACTTTTTTCCCTCAAGGACATATGCATCAGAACAATAAAATAACACATGAAAGGACTGTAGAAGTACACTAAATAAAAAATAAAATAATCAATTTGGTGTCTGTAAGGAGGATTTAAAATGATGATACAAATAGATACTAGATAATGAATAAGGACTCACACACAAATTTTGACATTAGTCTTTCATTTGCATTTCCCCACAACAAAAAAACATAACTTTGGCAACAATAAAACAACAAAACAACAAAACTGAGTACATTGTCTACTACCAGTGTACTTCTGCAAAGAAATTAAATGGGGCGGCCCACAAAGTTGTAACAATACATTATCAAAAAACATTGTGGTGTTCTATTGGAAACTGGATAATGCATTATTTATTATAAATGTGCTGGAACACTAGTATATTCTTTTCAGTCTTTTTGTATTATTAATATATTCACTCAGACTTTTGCTTATACTTGAAATAACATGGTCAAAATAATTTTATGTGTTTAATCTCTGGCTTGTATCATCTATCACACCTACACTCTCACCCAGTGTCAGTTGTCCCATGACAGAAACATGGCACATAATGCCCTGCTCTTTAATTTCTCCCCAGACAACAATAATGGGATGTGATGGTCCATCAGGTTCTTGTCCTTCTAATTGACACCTCTCTGGTTCCACCTCCTTCAAGACAAACTGAATGTCATTTATCCTGAGAAGGAAGCCTGGAGGAATTCATTCAAGAACTGGTCTATTATAAAGAACTGTATAGGCTGGGCTAATATAAATCAAGAGTATATAAAGAAAAGAAACAGAACCAAACAGCAAAAATATATCTGGCCCTCAGCAAATTTATATAAAAATACTGCAGGCCAGTGTTGGCAATTTTCGTTTTCCTTTTTTTTTTTTCCAAGTAAGAGTAGATAGAAACCTGAGTTTGCAACCTCAGAAATGTATTCACCAAGCAAATCAGAGCAATCCCCAAAGTCACAGGGGAAGCATGTATTCTATACAGACCTGTCAAATGAATGATCACACATGAGCACACACATTTACTTTTTTATTGGTGAAATAAATAGAAGATGTTAAGTCATTTTTACATACGCAAACACACACACACACACACACCACACACACACACACACACACACAGGTACATGCACACACCAACATGCGTGTGCACCCATTGATACACACGCACACACATGCACACACACACAGACTGAGGCGTTGCATTAACAGAGAGACCCATCTGGTAGCTTGTGCAAGTGTAGCACTCAGCGGACCCTGATTTCATTATCTCAGCGTGTTCTCCGTGACCCGGAGAAAAGTGACATCTGATTTACCTCAAGATCAATTTGTATGTAAATCAGTAAGAAACTGGAGGGCAATAGAGGGGTGGCATAACAAAAGCTGTTTTAGAGTCTGTGAGCAGGTTTGTGAGTTTGGTCGTTGCAGTGGTCCCCACAGAGACACTAATAGAGCTCATTTAAGTAATAGGACCCTTTGGTCCACAGGGCAGAGTCTCTAAAGAGAACCCCTGCATAAACCATACTGTCACATTACAGTCAAGGCCAGCATGTTAGTCGAAAATTTGTTATTTGCCATTTTAACGTCCACATAAGAGATCCTTTATAAAAATCTGTTCACATGCTGGCAAGTGGTTTTTCTTTGCAAGGACTCTGCATGTCGGTACATTACTAAATGCTACTGCAGTGCCTCTTGAAGAATATTGTGTCCATCTTGTAAAAATGGATGGTTTCGTGGAGAGGTTACATGCTAATGACTCCGATGACCTGCCGACCGGTTTTTGCAGCGGTGAGCCAGACTTTGTCGACACCTAAGCCCCTCTCTGTGCCTGTAAAATATTACAGCCATATTGAGCGAGCGCGTTTTTATCCTCGGATGATGAATGCCTCTGCCTCACAGATATTTTGGTCAGTTTCCTCCTCTTTGATTTGAGTCCAGAGCACGCTCTGCCGAACTTTAATGGATCACGTAGGAAGTGTCAGTCGTCGCTTGGAGGCTTCTGCTCTTCTCCAGCACTTGCAGAACAGAGTTGTATTAGCTTGAATCCTCATTACTGGCGATATCGCTCGGTGACATTCCAATACTTTGGCATGAAATTTGTGGCAGATATGAGCCTCTTGACTGAGTAGGTGTTTGCCTGCTTGTTTGTTTTCTCAGCACACAGTGGACCAGGTGCTGTTTTCCCTTTGTCTTCATTACTACTAAGACTAAAACTATTACTCTGAAATCTGTTACTTAAAACCTCAAGTAATGTTAAAAAATGGACATTGATTTAATTTGTAATCAGATAATGTGTTTTTTGGTGGGTGGCTGCAGGATCTGGATGTTGTGGAGGAGTCAGGGTCACTAATATGTGCGTGTAATTGATGTTTAACCTTGAGGAGTGATCTATGTTGACTGAGATGAGGAGCAGCTACTCAACAAGGGGAAGTAGTTTGACTATGTATAACCACCAGTATAATGGGAAAACATTGCAATAATCAGAAAGGTCATGTGAGGTTCAGCTTGCTCAGTTTGAAACAGTTTCTTACCAGTCAAGCAGACTTTTAGAAAATCATACAAATTACAGCCAGCTTAAAATTTAATCTCTGTATTTATTACGCTTGTCCGCGTGGACACGGGCACACATGCACACACACATACACATGCACCTTTGAATTGTCATATCAAATATGAGCTCAGGACTGTCCCGCAAAATTGCATCTATAAATTACATTGAAGGTAGTTTCATTTTATCTGCAAAGCGAAATGGTCTCGCTGGCCAATCAAAGTCTGCCAATCCCAGGGACACAGTCATATAAAAGCTCTTTCTAATATTAAATGGGTATATCATCTCTGGCTGACACTGTGACAGTTCAGATGACAATGGCCGCATTACTCACAAAACACCTTTAATTTCTAAGTGAGGAAGAGTTGACTTGGTGTCACTCCCAGTGACAGCGCTTTATGATGCTTTTAGAATGGACTGCGGTTTCCTTTTTGTAGTAGTCGTGACAGTAAATTTGTATTTGTTAGTCATAGTGTTAATTATTATTCATCATTAGGCAAATAAACCACTTTACTGTCTACTGTATGCTGCGGTGTGGAGACAAATTACAGCAGCTGTGAACTAGAAGAATGTAAAAGAGGAGAAAGAGGTTGTTAAGGGAGGGAAGTTAAGGTTGGCTGGTTTCTTTCAACATCTCATTTTGTTCATCTAAGAGCCTTTTGATGCACAGCTGTTTCATTTGAATATGACAATACCATATACTGTATATACTGCAGTACACCTCAGATGTCAGTGTCTGACTACACACGTTTTCAGGCTGCAGATGAAGTACACCCTTTCCTCTACCTATTGTATTAGGCTGTTCTATAGAGCTTTACAGAATACAGGCATGGTAGACCGTGTCCTCCTCAGGCCATTTAACTCCTCAGGTACCACTCACTCTCCCTGGCCCAGGGGATGTACCAGTGCTCCATGGCTGCCCTCAGCTGAAACGAGCACACACACACACACACACAGACACACACACACACACACACACACAGGCAATGAAAGGACTGAAGGCTGATGATGACCTATTTCACTTTATATCTTCTATAAATTACTCCATTAACATCTCCATAACTGCACCAGTAAAGGCAGAGGATTCAGCATCTGCTTCTCAGGACTTGACAGAGCGCACAGGTTTTGGCCCATCGCGCAGGAGCGACTGGGTCTACCCCTGCATGGGCCCGCTCCTCGGTTTATTATCTGCTTCTTGGTTGAAAGAATGGACTGTGTGCGGTAGCTGTGTGCGTGATGAACTAGGGAAAGTTGCTTCTGAGAGAAATGAAATGATTCTCTCTCTGAAATGGATGGGCATTATTACCACAAACCAAATAGAACGGAGCTCAGTGGAGACGGATTCTGTCTGGTTTGCGCCATAAAAGTCACACACTGTACTTTAAAAGTAATTTATGGAGAGACAGGTTCATAGCAAGATGAAACGGGTTTAAGAAGTGAAGAGAAATGTGATGATCTGTATCAATATATAAGAGAAAGAGTTAAGAGAGTCTGCTGTATAGAGTAAATGTTTGAGAATCATATATGGGATTTATGGGATTTGTTTGACTGAGAAAAAAACCCCATAAACATACTTCCAGAAATCATTTTAAATGAACCACTGTGGAAAAAGGAGCATTTCCAGAACTCTCCATCTCTCTGTCTCTTTGATCATTGTAATTCACAATAAAGGGAAAGCAATCTTCATTATTATTCATTATTTTGTCAGTCATATCCACAAGATAGTTAGTACACATCCAATATTTAAATTTCACTTTATGCCCACAAATGCCATTTTAAAATGTTATACCGTACTGTGTGTCTCATTTTGTTGGAAAACAGTAGGACAAAGAACAAAGGAGAGAAACAAAAAAGAGCCTGTCTATACATTTTTCTCCTTGACACTCCAAAGAATTAATCTCTCAAACAGTTTTGACAAGTGACCCTGTAGGGGGTTGCTAATGTTATGGCAAGGGACCCTATTTAAGTAGCCCACGTCGTCGCGTTTTTCTCTCCTCCAAACTGACTGATCTAATTATTGCATGTTAAATGGGCATCTGGTAAATGGTGCATATAATGATGCGCTTCCACAGAATTAAGTGCCTGCCTGTCCTGCTGCTGGGGCTAACACACAAATTGGCCTTCTTCTGTTCTCTCCTCCCTTTTTTCCCCTCTTCCCCATCCCTCATTTGAGTTCTGGGGGTAACCTCTTGCAGAGACATGCCTCAGGTTCTCCCTGGATTAATGATAGCAGACTGAGGTGAGGTTTGGTCTACAGTCCATGTCACTATGACCTAGAGGGGTTGGGGAAAGTGCAACCAAGTGCAAGAATTGAGTGAATTAAACCTGGTATAATTGTAAATTTCTATTTTGCAGCATTAACCATTATGTAATCCAAGTGAAACTGTTCTGTTTATTTGTATGGTACATTTTAAAAACACTTAGGATTCAGCTCCTCTTGATTGACATTTGAGGAGATAAATCTGTTTGTTTCTGGTATCAAACTCCAGCGCTGGACAAGAATTACTGTGAGAACCGACTTTGTCAGCAGGCCATGTCTTCCCCCATCCTTCAGACTCGGCTCTACTGTGTAAATATCAGCAGCAAGCATCATGTCTGCTCTATTTCAGTAAAGCCTCAGCAACGTTGCTGACATTTATCTATATCTGCTGCCAGAGAATAACCTTTCTGAGTTATGAGAGGCTGTCCAGGCCTGCCTGTTTAAATGTCGTAACACATAAGTTCATTATCAGAGCTCTAGGGATGAGGCTTAAAGGCCCAATCTGTGATCCAAATGTAAATAAAAGGGTAGCCCCCTAGCATCAACATTTAAAACAGAGGATTGAAAATCTACTGCCGCTACCAAATAGATTGACGACAACAACATTTATGTTGTTAAAGGATCAGTTCACCAGAATCACAGAAAACACATTTTCATACTCAGTCCTTGTGGTAATTCTGGTGTCAGATAAATGGGCACACAGCTGTTTGAGCTCATAACACTCAGTGAGTGGGTGTGCTGTACTGTGGCTTTGTGTGGGGACATGCTTTGTCTTTTTGATTTAGATTCACAATTCGTATTTGTGCCTTCAGGGGGTGCTATTTTACCCACCCACTCTGTAATACACCTAGAAAATTCTGCCCTACTGCCTCATCCTTCCAGCAGTATAGACTAAAAGTGTTATTTGTCACAGTGAAAATGTTCATTAATGTACAATAAGTTACTTTCAAACAAAAAGCCCTATCTGGGCTTCTCTGTTTTTCAGAATAAAACAAAATCACATGACCTTGGTCTTTGTGATTAATGATGGACACTGAGGGATACTGTGTATGCTTATTTTCCATTAATGGACATGTCCATTAGTCATAAGTCACATGCTCAAATTAGACATCATTATCTATGACAAGATTAGAGGATGAAGAGGTTTTTGTAATTGTGTTTAAGAGAATTTATTAGCATGTCACATATATGTTTTTGTCAGCCTGTGTGTGGTTTAGAGATCCTAAAATGTGCACAGATTACAGCTACAGTCAATGCCTATTTTTGAAATGTGCTGCATTTGATCTTCATGATGATTAAATGCAAAAGAGGAGCAAATAATTCAATTATCGTAAGGCGTGCAATTAATTCTAATGCAATCATATATTTCAATAAGAGTTTCACACATATCAGTAAATTCAAGCACTTACAACTATGCCCATGGCAGATGGGCAATAAAACTTCCCATAAAACACTAAGCATACTATAAATGCTTCACAGTTGTGTTTCTTAACTCCCAGTATGTGTAGTTCATAACTTGGTGGTCTCATTTCCATAGCAACTTCTAAACTGACCATTTTATTGGAATCATTTTGACCCCAGACGTTGTAAAACAAACTAATAATTTCATAACTCTTCATTGAAATATTTCAATTTCTGATACATAGAGGATATGTGGATGGAAGAAAATTATGATATCATCTACAGTAACTAGCTTAATTTTTGACCAAAAGCAAGAACAGGTTTAGTTTTTGAACAAAAGCAAGTACTGGGTGACCAAGCCTGAGTCGTGTGGTGCTCTTCTCCTGTCTTGTGCCATGTCTGGCCTGGTTGGCGGGCCCTGGAGCGACTGGGAAACAAGTGAGGCCGAGGAGCAAGCAGACTGGAGCTGTACACGCCAGTGCCTCTGCATGCTGAGGACAGCTGACACACGCTGGTATTAAGACAGGCACATCAACGGTCCAAAGTTACAGAGAGGTGAGGCTGTTCCAAAAACCTGCCTGTCCCCTCTACATGTCTCACCTGTCTCCCTCTGTGTGCGCAGCCAAGTCTCCTGGCACGCATAAGCGCACAAAGACAAAAGGATATACAGCTCTCAGACGTATGCACAAGGGCCTATAGCTGCAGACGAGTGGGCGGGAGAGGCAGACAAATGCACAGTCAAAGAAAGAGCGAGATACACACCAAAGAGCCGATCATTGAGTCTGTTAGTCATGGTCCAATGGCACTGTTGTCCTGACCACATGTTCTGACCACATGTATTGACCATATCTGTTGACCTGAAGTGCTGCTTGCATGGGGTTCACAGACTGTGCTGCCACACTGGAATGGATTAGCAGACAGCAGGCCTAACAGCTTGGTTTGGTGCTATCCTGCATGGCTGCCATCCTGCCTTGAGCACTGCAGATGCCACCTCACTAGTGGGTACTGAGAATGTGTTGTGAAAGGTGATACTTCAGCAATAGCAGACCCTGGTTTTAAAATAATTTTAACCATTCACAACAGACCTTTATGATGATAGCAAAGTTTTTATCCCATTTACAGACACTGTATAGTTATGGTTAAAAAGGCAGAAATCCTTCATAAAGTACAAACTGAACAATGCAAAGATTCAGTGATACATGTTTTATTATGTCACAGTTCAGATGCCGCAGACTATGTCCCATGCAAACGGGCAGTGAACTATGTTTTTATTGGTCTAATAGATGTTACACAGGTATTATAGCCCACTAGGGAATGTCTTGTGGAGGAATTTGCAGCTCAAGGTTGTTCAGGTTTACAGCATTACACAACAATATCCCACAACAAACAAACAAGTCTGACATAGAAACCAATGCTGCACTGTCTCCTTTGATACTTCCTCATGGGAGTCTGTATGTTTGCACGCACGACTGGTAAAGATGCCTTGGCTGTGAAGGTCACCTTCAGCGGCTTCCCCAGGTTTTTACCTGCACTCCACTAGTGAACATGAAATCCATCACCTGGCACCACCATGGTAATAGACTCATTTTTTTCTGGCGGTTGGTTGTCGGGAGTGGGGTGGGGTGGGGTGGTGGTGGGGAATCACGAGGGACACAGGTGTAGTTCCTGCGCAGTGAATAATTGACCCTGTGCCAAGAGGAGGGTGGGGGGTGGGGGGTGGGGGTGGATGTGGAGGTCAGCGCTGCCAATGACAAAGAGGACGCCCCTGAGCCTGGACCCTGCGACGGGTTTGTGAATGAGAGGTAGACACAAGAGGGCATGGGGCAATGAGACTGAAGGAGACAGAGGGATCGTTAAAATTAGTGAGGAGAGAGCAGAACAACAGGGATAACAGGACAAAGTAGTAGTTATTTGGAAGGAAACGAATGGAGGTGGGCAGATTTCATAAAACAGGCTGAGTAGGAGAGGAGAGAGAAGAGGCAGAAATGTTTGGCCAGTCATTATGGCCACCATGGGCCTTTATTTGATTGTTATTACAGTCATCTGAAGTTTCAAGTCTGTTGAATTTGTGGTTATTTTGGGTAGTTAAATTTGTGATGCCAGCATTTATAAAGACAGAAGGCAGATTTACTTTCCAAGCAGCATTACTTCATAACTGCCAACACTGAGAAAAAAAACAGAAGAGCTTCATCCATCACTTCTTTTATTTAGCACAATATACAACATTGCAAAAGTTATGTGTCTGGTTAGAATCTGCAAAATGAAAACTTTTATCAGTTCAACTACTATTTTTTGTCCATCATCAAGACCATGAACTCTATCTGCCATTTTGAGGTGGCATGTTCATTAACAGTATACAACACTTAAACTCATAGTGTAAAGAGAGAGAGAGAGAAAAAAGCACAGCCAGTTCAAAAGTGGAGAGTCAACAGTCATTTTATTTTCCCAGGGGTCCAGAGAGCAGACGTTACTCAATGCGTTGTGGATATTGACGTGCAGTCTGGTCTTGCGGTGTGTTTATCCACAGGGTGCGGGGTCCTCGCATCTACACATGTGATGTTTGAGCTCCAGGGCCAGGCAGAAATCTGTGCACGGCAGCAGAGCTGGCATGCCATCTGAAAATGATGTCAGAACCACGGTGCTGTCCTTCTGTTCACATACCATACAGCCATACCTTCTCCTTTCTTTTCCTCTCATTTCACTTTCTCCCTTTGTTTCTTTCTAATACTGAAGCCCTTATTTCCTTATTTTCCTTAGGATGATTTTAAAAAAGTACAACCCTATGACTTTTATACAGTTAAAATTATTCATATAGAGAGGATTCTCAGTTTATACAATAGCAATGCAAAGATGTTCAACTGTTGTAATGTTACTCCACTACAACAGCTGCAGATGCCAAGACCATTAGAAGGCATAAAATGCAATGATATAACACATTATAATTCTTTTGGACTTCCAGGTTTATTGTCTTGGAGGCTATGTGCTGAAGCATCGCCTTATCTAAGTCAGAACAGGCACCTTCTGCCCTTTCCCTAAATCCAACAACTGAGATGCTTAAATGTGCGCTCCAGCTGTAAGTAGATAACTGCCTTCTACAAAAGGGCTTTGGGGAAAAATAGGAACTGTTCAAAAATAATGATAGCAATATTCTAAAAATTACTTGAGCCCAGAATTGCCCCTCTTGATTTAAGACCCACACTATAAAACCTGTGATTAACTACACTCCTAAACCCATCTGGATTTTAAGTATTCTGTGACAATTAATCAGTGCAAGAGCCAAAAAAAGAGCTTCTCTTCTGTGTTGATCTACACCTTCTGCTGCTGTTCCCAGAGGTGTTATAAACTAATTTGTTGTCCTGTGTCTAAATTTTCCTCTGTGTATTTTCTAATGTGTTGTTTCTGGAGGGTTTTTATTTTGTTACCAAAGGGTCTCTCTTGATTAAAATCCCAGGTACATTCCTGCACTGGCTGATTCTCTCACAGTGTTACATAACACGTTGCCCTAGGTAACTGAAACATCCCAGGTACATAATTGCCTCTGATAAGAAACTTGTCTTGTCTGACAGTATTAAAAGAAGTCAGGTGTTAGACATGATAATGAAGTGTTGTTGGAGAAACACTGCTTAGCCTCCGAGGGAGACCAGGTTACTCATCTTGATGTCAAGAGAAAGCAGTGCCTGCTTTCTCCACCACTGGGGGGGCTGGAGCCTATCCCAACTGTCTTTGGGGTACAGATCACTAGTCCACCGCAGGGCCAACATTTTTGGAGTGGATCTGTGACTGAGTTCAAGGAAATATACATACAGGACTGGGATATAGTTAGGGTTAGGAGTAAACAGTTATAATAAGTCGAAGTCAAGCCTCATGTCCTTTTCTCTTTTTTTTTTTTAATATTAAGTTTGACTCAAGTCCAGGTTCCAAGTCTCATGTGTACAGGCACTGATTACCATACTCAAAACCACTAAACCAGCTCTGAGCACCTCACAGAAACCCACGAAAATAAATGTAGCCAAGAGTCTTACTCCCACAATAGGTAATGATAATTGTTGCTTTAAGTTTCCTGGTGCTTTCAGATTGATTATCAAAGGAAAAATAATGGGTCAAAGGATGCTCAACAGTTTTATGCTAATCTTTATTGCATATAATAGACCTTATCCAGTCCTGAGCTTTCTGAATGCTACCAGCCAACATCTGCACAGATGTGCTGTGACACACACAGTTGGCTCTACTTATGTGTGGTAGTGCTGGAAGGACCCCACACTGAGACAGTGTATGAAGCACCATCTTAGCTCTCCACTTCCACTGAGCCACCAGCTGTAGAATTGAGTGAGGCAGGCTTCACAATGGGGTTATTCCACAAGACTCTGCCAATCCAGGCCTGATAGTAATAAAAATCTTTTTTAAAAGGAGGATGCTGAGCTGCTGCTCTGTGGATATGCAGCTCACACAGGACAGACAGAACTGGCGCGGTGTAAATTGGCCTGATCCTCGCTGCAGCTTTATCACGTTTGGCCACAAAAGCCGATTAGTGGATTTCACCCCAGTATGGTAGAGCAGGGAGAGTGTGGCTGTCTTAGCCCTGCTCCCCAAAGAACTTTCTAGAGGAATCCGAAGTCTCAGCACTCGGCGAAGGAATGGAAACACGTGGGTAGTATCAGGGAGAAATGATGTGTGAGGGGGGGTGAATCATTCTAACCAAACGGATGAAAGTGCTCTTTAAAGAGTTCGCACTGAACGGCCACAACTGGCCATCAAAACAGAATTTAATTCAATAAAACTCTAATAATCTCAGGGTGTCTAAACTATTTGTGTATGCTTTTAATTTATGATTTTGTATCTCCTATCAGGTAACCATGGGCTTCTATTCATTCAAATTATTCTTTATGACTGGAAACATGCATATCCATTACAGTGGACATCATGATTTCTTCTATATCGTGAGTTACACTTCTGCAGTGCAATAATAGAGACTATTCTTTTTCAGATAAATCTTCTGCAACAACCTTGCAATGCACTGGTAATCAACAGTCGATAGAGTAAATGTAGCTGAGATATTCCCTGTGATGGATGGGTTCCCTGCCTTTACCACGTTTCATGTTTCTAGTAAACCAATGGAAATTCATCTAAACTAATGGTTGCCTGGAAGAAAGATGATACATTAAAAAAAACAGCTTTGAAAAATGATCAACAGTAATGTAAGAGTAAGCACAATATATGCACTTAAATAGTAAATAAGCTATATCATACACAACATTGGTATAGTCCTTTAAGATGCTGAGCCATTTCCTCATCATTAGCATGTAAACCACATACACTCTCACTCCGCACTGGCGCCTCAGCACTAGCTTAAAACCGTACTTAATGGAAAAGGAAATTATATGATTCATTAGTAAACTTTGTGAAATAGAGGTCATAAAACATTGTAATAAAATCACTATTGATTTGAATCTTAGTGGGATGATAACAGCTTGTGTCTATTTATACCCTCTCTTCAAATACTCCTGGCTGCTCCCTCGTTCCAAATTCATCTGTCTGACTGTTAAATGATCCTGTGTTTGCATGCAATTTTTGCCCATAACATTCTAATTCCACCCTATAATGAAATTGTGGGTTGTTTGTTTATGGTCTTTTTCCTTGCTCTAAATCTTAACTGAGCTGCATTTTTGCTTTTTTTTTTTTCTCCCTCGTGCTCAAACAAACGGAGCAAGTGGACATTCTGAAAAGTCTTTGAGTTGTCCCTCGGTAATGGAGCGAGCCTTATCTTGTGTGTGACTCAGACTGGCAGAGTGCGTCTCTCTGCATGAACATGACAGTCAAAACAACAGAAAAGACAACTCTAGTCAGTAGCCAGAAATGCATATCTGAAGAGAGAGTCATGTTCTTATTTCAGAGAAAGAACAGATGGAACTGGCCTATTGCTCTCTCATCACATATTCTGTGAAACACTGCATGCATTAGTTTCGGGTGGTCTTATGTGTTGTATACATCTCAAGACCTGTGTGTGCCCTCCAGATTATACTAATAATTAAAAAGATTATTTTCTGACTTTACACAGCTGTATTCCCATCTGCTTGGCCTCCCCAATGAGGAGCTTTAATTGATAAATGCAACACACACATTAGCTATTCAGACAGCAATTCCCTAGCTCATCTGCATAAAATGGCAGGATGGATATCTTTTACCTTTAGGGTTTTTTTTTTCTTTTTCTAAGATAATATACAGTATGTATTTATTTTACAATCTTTCATGAAGGACTGTCTAGACTGCTGTCAATATCACATTGACGTTACATTTTTAGTAACAAGTAAGTCAAAGAGAAAAGATAACTTTCATTGTCTTTCTTGACTCCTCTGTACAAAATCTCATGGATTAAAACTGCCATTTTCATGGTTGTTATATGACAGGAATTGCCACTTTTCAAGCACAGTATATAAGGATCTTAGCAATTATTCCATTGGTTTCAGAGAATGTCAGTGCAGGAAAGGTATACACCCATCTTTTCTACGTGAGTCATGCTGGAGGATCTTTACTGCCCACCAGTACACACCCTGTGTTATCTTTCAGCCAACATGTAGATCTTTTTGTAGGTTTTGTTGGCATCATTTGTGGTTTTTACTTATTTGTGTGTCATATCTCAGGCTCATAAGTTATATTGTACATTTTCCAACTCGACTATTCTTCATCACCGAAAAGATAGAGAGCATTCATGGTGAAATAGATGTTTTAAGTGTAACTAATTAGTCTTCACAGTCTCACCAAATTTTGCGAGATGAGCTCAGTCTCTGAAACTCAGAGAATGTGATGTGCACTTTAATACAAAGATTACCTCCCTCCACACTGATGTGATGGAAACATAATTTCTACATGTCCAGAATGTAATTTATTTATGGCAAATTAATGTTAGTGAGGTGTGAAAATAATGTTTGAGGCCAATGTACTGGCTTTTTCCAAAGCCTTCAACTTTGTTTTGTTATATTATGTAATATTTCTTTATCTTTACCAAGAAACTTTTCTTTTTGTTACAATAATAAATGTTCATATGCTGTTATAGTTATACATTATGTTACAGTCAAAGCCTAAAGTGTGAAGTGCTGAGTGTGTGTGTATGTGTTTGTATCTGGGTGCAAAGGGAACACATAATTATTACTGAAAAACTCCACACAGCATTTTATCATCAATATGTCCTCCATAAAGTTACAAACAGGCCTGTAGCTTTTAAAGCTTTTATCTGTTGATGAATTAAACTTTTGCTCAGTAAATAAACAGAGCTATGGACTATATATATAGTATGTGTGTGTGTGTGTCTGTTTGGGAGACACTCACTAATTTGTGTTTGTTTTAATATTGATTTTTTCCTACTTTTTCATCTATTAAAGAGATTTACTGAGCAGTAAATGCTTTTATAGAACCTTGGTGGGCAGCACATTACAATGCATCACATGATGGCCGCTCAGCATTTTGTCATCAAATGGAAATAGTTGCCCTTTTAAAATTCATATACGGTTTGAGGATTGAATTATTCCTAACGCTAATGCGCAGAGACTCACAGAGGTGACTGAATGTTTCCAGCGCTGGCATTTCCTTGAATTTGTGCACAACGTCATGGTTTGTTATCAGGTTGTAGAGTTATAACTGTTGAAGTTTTCCAGATCAAAAACTCTAGGACTGAATCCTCAGTGTAGAATAGCCATTGACAGCGCATACTCTAATCAAAGACTAAGGCATGTATCCAGTCAGATCACTCTGTGTCCTTCCAGCTGATCAATAAGAAATGAT
This sequence comes from Lates calcarifer, assembly GCF_001640805.2. Taxonomy (NCBI): domain Eukaryota; kingdom Metazoa; phylum Chordata; class Actinopteri; family Centropomidae; genus Lates; species Lates calcarifer. Next base: position 10,908,311 of record NC_066841.1, on the reverse strand, counting down.
AGGCTGTTTCCTTTCCACTCCAATACATTTCAAAATTACAGTGTACCCTCCAAAAGTAGCTTAACAAGAGCAGGCTGTCCGATGAAATAAATCAAATTTGTTTACACAAGTCATGAGCATTTTTTGTTATATGCTACAGTGTCCCCTATTTAGTCACTGAATGGATGTTTTTCTCTTTATAACATCATAGAAAATGTATTTTAATAACAGCATTTAATTCATCAGAATGAGAAAGCTTCTTAATTTAAACAAGATAAGATAATATGTTGTTTTGACACAAAACATTTCTTAACATGGTATGTTTATGGTATGTTGGTACTTATCTGTATTTATCTTTCATATTTTCCACCCAAATTCTGTGGTTTTTACATTAAATTGATTAAAAAAAAAATAGCTTGAGGATTTTCTCTTAATTTTCTTTTATTGTGAATTCTGTTTGCTTTTATATAAAAACTGTGACACACTGTACATCCTTCATCTGCTGAACCTGAGCCCTTTTTTTTTTATATCATCAATAGCAACATAAAAATGGTATGCTGAAATAAGAAAACTGTCATTATAACATGAAAGCACCTTAGTATAACACATCATTGTCTTATCCTCAGTGCCATTCTGGTCCAAAGTCACATTGCAGCCAGTTTCTGCAGTGTCACCTCCACCAAATCATCTCATCACCAAACCATTAGCTTTCCTTGCAGAGTACAGCTACCTGTTGTATCTTAGAACACTGTGGCAGTGCACATGTGTATGTGTATGTGTGTGTATGTGTGTGCAGTGTGTGTGTAGTGTGCACGTGCTGCGAATTCTTGACACTGATTGGAGCAGAGATAAGAATCCATCTAATTGCCATTATTTTTGCTCCTCTGACAATTTCCAGAGAATATTCCAATCCTTGCTCTCCAAATCTACTCCATCCCTGCTGTCATTCAAACGTATGGGCCACTAATTGATTCTCTCTTGCTTGCCATTTCTCATATCAGGCCGACTGTCAGCATGGGAGATGGGAAGCATTGAGAGGTACGCTGCTGCTTCAGCAGATCTGATGGATAGCGCAAATTGTGTCGTCTTCTCCTGTGTAGATGCACAGGAAAGGAGAGAATCTTTTCTTTTTTTCCCAAGAACTTTTTCTTACACAGGGCAATATTGTGTTACTCGCAGGATGGATTATTGGATCTAATATTTCAATCTACATCATCTTGTGTTCATGCTGTCCCATCTGTAGTTTGCAGTTGAAGCCATCTTGCTATGCTGACACAGAACCACACAATGTTTGCTGTGGAGAGGAAAGAGCAGCTTTGTAATATTAATCACACAGCTTTAGAGATGTGCAGGAGGTTGGCTATGTGACATTTCTGACTGAACTACTGAGCAGAGAAATAGAATCAGCAACATCAAAGTAGTAACTTGTTTTGATTGTGATTGATTTTTAACTTTAACTTCAAATTTAGTTACATTAACCTTTGAGGGGGTTTTGTATTTATTTTCAACATGGTGTGAATAGCATCAGTACATTATGCAAAATCTGTCGAAATAAATGAGGGATGCGGTTTTCTGAAGGTCCACTGATGTGCACTGGAGATGGCAAATTTGCATCCCTGTCATGTATATAAGGCCTTTAAATTATTAAGTTTTGCATATGCACTTTTTCTGGCATGTGCATTGCAAGGACTTACATGGGTACATTTACGATTTTTTTTAATTTGTTGATTTATTAAGACAGCTATTTGAATTAAAGTAATTATGCTTAAACATGTCAACATGGAAAAAGAACTGCCATAATTCTGAAACTGCATACTGCTTTCCTCTTGATAATGACATCCGAATTTCAAGACCCCTCCAATTTCTACTTTGCTAAAATACCAAACTAAATATGAAATATACTAAAATAAATGAGAAAATTGGCAGAAATAAATACACAGAAATGGCACAGTGACTGATAGGAGGGATATTTGCTGCAGGACAGTTCTAGAAAGACTTTCCCCACCCTGAACTTATTGTGCAGTGTCACATGTTATGTTTCATTCTATATCTCTTTACATTTTTCTGTAGACATGTGATCCACAACAACTCACCAGCTCCTCATTGTCCTACACTTCCAGAGCCTTCACACTGCAGCTGATGCACTGCAGACTTCATCAAAGTCTGCAGATATAAAACTACAGCAGCAACAATACGACAAAGTTTCTACGCAATGAGCCAAATGTATTCTCATCCTCTCTGTGAGCTATAGAGCAATAAGCATCTTCAGAAGGCTTTACTGTACAGCCCTGGTGGCAGTACATAAATTAGCAATAGAAATGCAGTGCTCACTTTAGGATATTATGCAGAGAAGGCGTCATGGGCTGTCTCTACCGCCACTGCAGCAACATTACTGTGATTAATGCTGCGTTTCACCCATCCCAAAGAAGGAAAGTCCTGAAACTGCCTCTTGTCCTTCTGCTAATGCACCAGCCAGTTTGACCTAATTGTGGCTCATCTCAAGCTAGAAAGCTGCTCACCGAGACAGTTATTAACTGTCCCATTTCCCTGTCATGAAATCGCAATTGCATCAGAGCATTTAATGTTTAATACTTCTATAAATTTGCCAGCGTGTGTCCTATTCAGTCGGAGGAGGCTGAGCCGTCGGCACATTCCCACTGCCTCTAACTGTGACATACAACCAGCCCTTTCCCCGTCAGCCCTCACTGTGTCTGGTTCAGAGGAGGGTGCAGTACATCTATAGTGCATGACGCAGTGGGTGCTCTCTGTCTTCTTCTCATAGCCAAGAATCATAACAAGCAAAGACACTGAGTTATTAAAAGTGAGAGCCCTTCTGTGGGATTTGGTCTTTAAAGGTTCCTCTCATTCATGCCCATTTTAAACAAGCTAATTCTGATGTTTACTATCATACCCCTACTCCAAATGTGAGCAGAATATGTAGTGCTAAACAACTGTTTCCTTTGGTTATAATGTGAAGTTTATAATGAATATGTTTCAAACATTTAGTCTTCTCAACATTTTCTGATGTTTCACAGTTCATCAGATATGACAAAATAAAGTTAAGTACATCTGTAAACCTCAAGGTGGCAGCCCAGCCACTGCCTCACTTCCCACTGAGAACATCTCATAAACAGTCAAATCTGCCATCTGCCAGCACACACTGAATCACCGCCCTTAACAAGACAGTTTGGTCGAGTACATGTCTATTTCCTGACCAAATCTGTTTTTCTTTCCGCTCTGGAACAACAGTGGCGTGTCCTGAAGCATCAGCAAGATTAGCTGTTGAATAGAGCATTCCTCCAGCGCTCTATGCTGAGAATCAGTGGTCAAGTTAAGTGGTGAGAGTTTTTTTTGGGTTTTTTTTGTTTTTTTGGGACACTTCCCTTCTCCACATCCGAGTTCTCCTCGACGCCGCACTCCCGGGCCAAACACATGGCTGGTCCCAATCTGTCCCCAAATGCAGTCCAGCTGCCTGTTGTCTCCTACACTGTTGGAGGAGGTTAATGAAAGGGTCCAGGGCCCATGATGAAAAGATACAACCTGTGCTGAGGCTTATTAGCTTGCATGAAACCTTAAGCAGCCCTCCGAGCCATATGTAGAGAGGAATTGTCGTGCTGGCGATACATCTGTTTCGATAGAGGAACTGGAAATTGTCCCTTTAAACTCAGGGTTTAATGATGATTTTAAAAGTTTGATTGATGCTTGTGTGGCCACTAAACAAAGTGGATGAATGTTTGACCCAAATCTCTTTAGTCTTCAGCAAATCATATTTAAATAGATATAAAGCACAGGGGCACATACATGTCACCAGCTCTTTCAAATGAGTACCTGATTGATTTGATTCATGATCGATTCGCCATTATTTCTCACTGACCAAATAGCAGCCCTGCAATAACAATGCAGTATCTGTCATCAGCGACTGCACATCTCATCCAATACAGAAGATGACAGATAGGCAATACAGTCAGTCCAAGAAATTTCACACTTTTTTTCCCCCCAGAAAATCCAAGCTGGTCTCTCATCTCAATATTCAGTAGGGTCAGACTGCCAAGAAACAAGAACACACAATGTGCCATCTGGTAAATCGTAGTCTTCTCATCAACTCTGTCCAATCTGGAGTCTCTCAAAAAAATGACATCAATAAGCTACTTTGACCAGAGGGTAAGATCTCAAAGTGATATTGAACAGAATGTAAAATAAATAAATGAATAAAATACAAGGATGGCACAATATTTTTCAGAATTATTAATTCCATGTTTTCTGTTTTTTTTTTTTTTTTTTTGGGGGGGGGGGGGGGGTTGTCATTTTAATGTGAAAATATAAGGAAAACACTCACATTAAATACTCTTAAGAAACAAAAATGTATTATATGTTTGAAAGTAGCTGCAGAACATGAAGTCAATATTCATGCAGGAGAAATGGTGTTTGCTGATGTGTGAAAAGGGGCGATCACAGCTATGCTTGGCTTCACTCCAACGCTCAGATATCCAAACAGGGGGTGTGTGTGTGAGTGTGTCTGTCTATCTGTCTGCATTAGCTGGCCACCATCCTGGATTTCTCTGTTCTTATTTTAGGGTTGGGAGATTTAAACATGACCCATAATTGAATGCAAAGGCTGCAGGAACCACGTTTTTTTTTTTTTCCCCTCCCCTCTGTCTCTCTCTCTCTCCAGCCAGTCCCTTGTGGCTGAGCAGGAGGACCGGACAAACAAGGGGAGGGGGTCTCCTCAGTTCACCAGCACCCACGGGGCGGAAAAAGTGGGAGTGCTGCGTGTGCTGCAGATTTACATTTAGAGCTTTTAATTGCCTACTTTTTAGTCCTGTTACTGGAGTTTTGTACCTGTTTATGTTGCCAGCCCCTTATGTTCCTCTACGATTTGAAATTCATGTACTGTCTCAATCGTCAATCATACTGACAGCTCGAGAGAGGGCGCCAGCTGCCATGGAGGCCAAATGCTTTATAGTTATAACTCTAAATATTGCTTAAATCATAATTGATTGTAAGCCTACAAAGAGAAGTTAATAATCAAAGTGAATATCAGAAAATAAACAGAGGAAGGAAAATGCTGTATTGTGTATAAATACATACTTTGTGCTGTTATTTACAGCATCAGGACAGGGTAGGATTTACAGTATTCTTCCTATGCTTCTTCAACACAGAAGAAAAGTCACTTTCTTTCTCTATGGAAAGCATTCAGCCTGTGATGGAAGCAAAGGCGAATGGCAGTTATTAACTCTGTGGGACACAGAACTTTCTGAATGCTCCTGTGGATATTTTCATACTTTTGATCAAAGGACTAAATATTTAACATGAATGTAATATTCTCAATTTTTGTGAGTCAGACATAATCTAATTTTGGACAGGAAGCTGAGAAGATTGCACCATTTCCATATTATTAAGGAATTTAATGCATTCAGTTTTGATCATTTCATTAAATTTGCTAATGTTAAACTCATCCATAAATGCTTTGAAAAAACAGGCTCCTAAGGTGCTCGGTGACATGGGGTATCTCTCAGAGTTTCTGGCTCAGTAACGCAGGGTGTGGCTGTGGCTAACTATGAGGTGCCCTTTTGTATACCCTCTGATGGACACGTGTTTCATAATGGAACTCCTTACTCACATAGCTCAAACTGGAACATGACTGGGATAATTTTAAACTCAAGTTGAAGCAGCTTTTAAAGCGGAACGCTACCAATTTTACACATCTGAGCCTGTTTACATGTATTGGTACATACTAGTGCATATGGGGGAAAAAAAAGTTGTATGAAGCTGTTTGTGGCTCCAGAAGAAGCTGTGAGACGTCTGAAAAACAGCCTTAAGTGATGTCACTTGAGGAGGCATAGGTTGAGTCTCAGGACTACAAGTTAGAGAGTTAAAAACATCTCCAGGTATGAGGTAAGAAAGTAAATGAGCTTAGCAGACCTCTGTAGCCTGCTATTCGTCTCTGCTTGAGGCTCGCTTGAGGCCTGGTTCATTGTGGGTAACGTAGGCGTCAGGTTTTGATAAGGAAGAGGAATAAAAAAGGACATGTTTTGTTCTGCTGCACTGATTTTGAGCCTGTTTTCTTTTATTGCCCATTGTGAGTTTGACAATTTTACTGGCATACAATGCTAAAACAGTGGAATATTCTTTTAAAGGGGGATCAGTCATATAGTCCTGAATGATCTGGTGCTTGTCACTGAGTTTATGGTAATTATACTTTTGCATGTACTGTATTTTCTTGTTGAGTTTTGAATACTTGATTGCAAAGCCCATTTAGGGGTCTAGCTGGTCCATGTTATATAATTGTCCCTAAAATAAACATTAAATAAATAATTCATCAACAGAATATCAACTTACTCTGTCATATGGAGCAAGGTCATGAGATCAATTCTGAATTCTGTTTATCAGTGGTATATTATTACAGTGTACCAGCGAGGCAGGTCTGCAGATATTCTTTACACTGATTTCATCCACAGTTCCTGTATTTCTTTTTTCAGTAAAGCTCCTCTCTCACCTCAAACAAAACAGTAAAAAAAAAAAAAAAAAAAAAAAAAAAAAAGCTTTTCCGCCAAGTTGAGGTCAAACTTATGGGCTGCTCTTACAACATGACTGATGTCTCTAAATGCAGGCAGCTAACAGCATGAAGGGCTTGGTGACTTTGGAGGTGTTTGTACACGCTGAATGACATGCAGCAGATGAAGGGAAAATGTGACTGAACAGCGTTTCCCCCAGGACTTAACATCAAAGCCTTTCCAACAGGAAACATAGTTAATCTCCCTCGTCTTCCTCCCCAGTGGGGTACTCGCAGCACAATGAGGAAAAATGGGCCAAGTGCACCAGGCCTATAGAAAGATAAACACATATGTGCACAAACAAAAGTGCAAACGTGTACCTCCACGTAGTCGTGCACAAACCACTATACAGCTTAGTCTCAAATACAAGGATTGCGTTTATAATGACCACAAACTGCAGGTCAAACCTTTTTCTCATTTTCAAGTCATTGCTTACTTTTTTGTTTTCTTAAATTCTACTTAAAAATGCGTGTCTCAGTCCTTGGGGATTGTGGCTCTCAGACCAACCCTTGTGGACTGTTTAAAGGAAGAATATAAATTCCACCTTTCCATATATCAGAGCTGTATCCAGCCATGACACAGTGCTCAACACTGCCCTGAGAGGAGAGAGAGTGTGAAGGACCCACCCCAGCTTAATAGCTTCCCTCCTCTGAAAGGAAGCCATAATTAAAGTTAAGTGAGCAGATGCTGAAAGAAAAGCATTTTGGGTGATAATAAATGTGGTTTTGAATTTAACACCTCGGGGTAGAGGAACCCTATCTAAATGACCCTGAGGCCCCCCTGCCACTTCTACAGTATGCCGTTGCGCTGTAAAGTGCGGTGACAACACCCTCCTCCACTTCCACTCAGCTCTGCTCCCCTCCCAGCCCGCTGGCTAAGGTTGAAACCCTTCTGTTTCAGAAGGGATTAGGTTACTGCACTTAAGTGTAGCAACAATGTCGATGAAATTGAGACCAGTAGTGTTTGCATTGTACCTACAAGGTAGCTAACCCCAACAGTTGAAAGACGTGTGGGAAGAAAAATGAGGGTTAATGCTGCAGTATTGTCACGACTGAAAAAGTGCCAGACTGTCAAAATGCTAATTATTTATTTGAAATACTTGCAAGCAAGCATATATTTGCATTTTATTTTTTTTTGTTTGTTTGTTTTTTGCAAAGAAATGGCACAACTTCAGAGTTTATGCTTTGGAATGGAAATACCAAATTTCTACTTACAGTTGAAAAGTGGTTGTAAGATTATTTCCACCATTATTATTTATTATTCAGCTGCCACTGATTTTGTTTTAATCAAACCATATGATGCAGAAAATGAGATGATACATTACACAAAACAGTGCAAACTGTGTGATTCAGGTATATTGCATTTACTGTAATCTGATCTCCCCTGAAGACTCAGTTTTCACATGATTTGGACAAAATTTAGACTCCTTTCTTGTGGTTAATTTTTCCTATCTTGTACAGGGCTGGTTGATGATTTTAAGTGCTCTGCATTTGACTTTTTTAATTGAGGTTCAGCTAGAGGGTATGGAGATCCTCAAGGGGCTGGAGGGGGAGGACCCCCTGCTGTAGCTGGTGTAACCTGGAGCAGATACAGAGCAGGGGTCCTTAGATATCATCCTCTCCCTGCCGAAGAGGGAGCCCCACCAGATCCCCTCTCTCCTGTTTTCTGAGCCCGAAGTGAAGTCTGCCAGAAAGCCCGAGCTCTACCGCCACAGCTCATCTCAGCGGGGGTCCGACGTAAAGCTCTTCAGGCTCCAATCTGGTGCAGAGTAGAAAAAATAATGGAATTAAAGCCCTCCTTTGTTTTTTTCATCAACGCCCACTTGAATGTCTTATTTTTACAGCGAGGCAAGAGGATCAATAACACGATCCTCTGCAGTAGCTGTTCACTTTAATACTGGTTCTTGTTGCTGATATCTCTCAGTATACAAACCAGGGATTATCCAGGTGCATTTATTCTGCAGACTTTTTTTGCAGCTGTTCTAAAATGTTCTGCCTAATTGTTTGTGCAAATGGGATTTAAGAACATTTGTTTTTTACTTTTCATGGTTTTTTTTTTCATTTGTTCATTACCCTAGTGAATAAGCATAGAGTTTACTCATTGCTGTGCATTAAAGCTTAGTAATAAAACAGATTCATGGAACAATACACCATATGTGTAAGGAAATGAAAATATGAAAATAAATCCAGCCTAATATACCAAATTTTTCCAATTAACAGTTACTTACTCTTAACATGAATGAAGCGGCACAAACAGTTTACAGTACATGCCAAAGAAACGTGATTAAGTGCGGCTTGTCTTTCCGTTGGTAGCAAATGTTTATTTACAAATTAATATCCTTACCTATCAGGACTGTAAGTGTTTTTTGAGCTGAATAATTTAATGCACTGTGACTGTGAGCGTGTGTGTTTATGTGTGTTGTGTCAGTGTGTGTGTGTGTGTGTGTGTGTGTGTGACCATGAAGGTGGGAAGAGTAGGGGGGAGCACATTTTGATTTCCATTTTTCCTGCTTGGTTTGCATATTGTTCCCCTCCGGCAACAACCTAGTAATGAGACAAGCGGGTCATTCCCAGCAAAAGGATGCTTACCACGCGACTACACATGAAAAGACACTTGCTTTTTTTGGTTGTAAGCACATACACAGATGTGCGACTGTTCAAAGACACCTCAAGTGCATGCAGAGACACTTTTCAACTTCCTGTCCATGCTCCTTTTTGCTCATCCATGATGACCTCTAGAGAGTCCAGAGTAAATCAGCTGTTACTCGATTGATTTGACCTTGTGCTGACAGTTTTGCGTCCATGCCTACGTTGCAACAGTGAGAGCAGATGCACGTTATGCAACGAGGATGTAAAACCCAGCTCTCCATGTCCACTGCAGTCTCCCTCTATGAGTTTCTCGCTCCTTGTGTTTACATGCCCCCACCCCGCTGCAGCTGTGCAGATCAGATGGCTGATACATTAATGGGACCTGTGCTGAGTAATGGGGCAGGATTGGAGTTTGACACACTGACCCCACCCATCAGTGCTGCTTGCCACCAGGAGCCCCACAGGATGCTCTCTGGGAAATGTCTCTACTGCTTATTGGAATTTCTTTGATGAGCCCCAGTCTCAGGTTACAGAAGAACATGATCTGCTCTCTCCACCGGTCTTTAGATGACACTATCATGTTGGTCTGAGCCTCATAAGGGTAGAGATTTTATAGATAATGATGGCTACATTTTTCTTGATCATCTTCTCTTGGATTTTCTTTTCTACAGCTACTAATGCAACCAGGGAGTCGTTCGTCAGTGGAGCAATGTCTCTCTAAGATGTTTAAATGAAAAACTCTGGCCCTTTGTTGCCCTACAGTGAGACAGTTTCTCATGCAGTATCATAAGAGTGGAATGTGAAAGGGTGTAATGGATTCCTGTGTGAGCCTTCATTAGATGTCACACACTGTGTTTACAGTAGCGTTCTCAGTCTGGCTGCATTACCATAACCTGGCATTGCTCCCCCCTCAAGCGTTCATAAATCATTGTTAACAGACAGATCTGACATCCTGCTCATACATCATCACGCAGGCCTTTACTCCTGCGTAATTCAAACGCTGGATGTACAAACATCCCTGGCTGTGTCATGTCAGTTCAAAACATAGCTGAAACTCACACCCTAACAAAGAACAACAGGCCCGACTCTCAGACGAGTGAGATGAAAGCAATCTTAGGGTAAGTGGAGAGCTCTTATGCCTTAGAACATTATGCTGCCCTTTCTTCTCTCATCTACCAGGAATTTGGATTTTTGCATGATCCTGCCAAACTGAGACGGCCAAATGAGAATGATTCAGACTTCTGTGTAACTATTAATTAGATGGTTGTTGAATGGGACGGGGCAACAGAAAAATTATTACTTATTGTTTTCTTCTTACTTTTTGTGAAAGTGGTGATGAAAATGAACCCAAACCAATTTTTTATGGGCTATTGAATACTGTAATTATATACAAGCATATTATTGTGTGCTCTGCTTTGGCTTTCTACCGATATGGCTTTTGTTCTGAATAAACATTAGAGACATTTGAAAAATCTGAAACATAAAATGTTCAAAATGTTTGACAGCTTTATGGAGCTTTGGGTTATTAAAGACATGAAAGATAAATTTTAAGTATGAAGTCTGTTTTTCCCCTCCTTCACAATTACATCCCAACATTTCTTGGCAGCCATCTGGCTGATTGTAATCAGAATGTTGCTCCTGCTTTGCCAAGACTGCAATTGTTACCCAACTGTCATTTCACCTAAAGTGAGGGACCTTTAAAGCTGCTTACTTCCATAATGATTTCTATGGCAAAACATATTACTGGGGTATGGCATCTAATGACATATACTAGTTTATAATCACATCTATATAAAGCAACAGTGGTAACGTGCAGTATAAGGCTGGATCATTTGAATCGGTTTGAATTGTGTGTAATCATTCTGATACTTTTCTTTAAGAGTTTCCATTTGTCTGGGAGATCACTGTCCACCATACTGTCATCACAATGAAACAAATAGAGAATCTCCTCATTGATCACTTACTAGCTGCTTTTAAACCATCAATACCTTTTAAAGCACCACTTAGGGTGGACAACATATGTCTCCCTGCTGCCTGTGTGCTACTACTGTAACGAGCTGGAGCCCAGCAGAAGTTATAACAGCTTTAAGACATGCAAGACATGTTAACAAAACTTAACAAACCACAAATGATACACACTGTGAATAATATTTTTAACGGATAAGTCCATCTAAAAACAATACCTCTACATGAACGATAAAAAAAGGGGTGTTTTTTTGGCCCAAACTGGACAAGAAGAGATTCTTTCCTAATTGCTATTCTAATGGAGGAGATGGGGGACAAAGTCTGTAGTCTTCATTCAGTGCTAAAGCTGATGTGAGACTTCAGCAGTCTGAGTTAGACAATAAAGTTGGTACCTTCCAAAATCACAGTCTTTGTAGTACAAATTTCCCAGTTTGTCTGACAATGCCTCTGCTGCAGCTCAGCATGGAAGCACTGTATAATTATCATTTGTTTATATCAGTTTGCTGACGCCACACGTGAGCCTCAGCTGAACTTTTGAATGCATTTTTTCACCGAACAGGGACTGTGGATTTTGTCCCTCATCAATCACACTTGAATCCCATTAAGAAGGAACATTTCACGGAGGAACATTTAAGTGTTGTTTTAACATACAGATGAAAAAATGTGAACCTATCCTTCACAAGAAGGGTTTTGAATTTTGAAAACCAATCCAGCCAATACCATATATTAAACCATCTATTAAATCTTCTAATATTTCTTTATGTTTAAGATCACCAAAGTTATTTATCCTGAAAGGGATATGAATAAGAGAATAGGATAAGTGAAAACTCTGAAAAGTCGCATCACCAAAGTCAATAGAGTTGATCCTCTGGGGACCATGAATGTCTACACAAAATTTAATGGCAACCCATCTTATAATTGTTATGATACTTCAGTCTTACTTACATAAAGGGAACCTTTTGATTTGGAAAACATGGGACAAGGTAATGGCTCCACTTCTACATGTTTATAAAGCTCAGGAAATTAGATCATTTGTTGAGCTAGAGAATGGATATAGTTTGCAAAGAGCCACTTGTGGGCAGTCTCTAGCCTTACGTTTAAGAGAATTTAAGTGCATAAACATCCTCTCAGGTCATTTTGATCAGAGTTTATGAAGCAGGACAATTTTTCATCATATAAAATGTTTTCCTCAGAATTCTCTGTAAATGTTAATATCAATGTTAACAAGAAATTGAAAGAAAGAAAGAAAATTGCTGTGGTATTTTTGCACTCCCAAGAATCACTGAAAAATCAACCACCGTCATCTGTAATGAGATATATTATTCTCTGGATTTCCTGTTGATTAAGCTTGAATTTCTGTTGACAAAAGTCGATTCTTTGCCAGCAAAAATGGCACTCTCTAGGCCTTCATGAATAATTCTCACTAAGCTGTTATTGGACTGAATAATACTGGATTGCATACAGTACATCTTGGTTGGCAAACACTGATGATTCTAATTAAATAGCAGATGATAATAATGGATGACAGTGGTCTGTGGTCAGCGAGCGACATCTTTATGCCACAGTGTACCATAAAACATGTCTCAAGTACACTTGGACTAATTAGCTAAGATTGTTAATGTCAGTGATAGCTGGTTGGTGTCAGAACATACTTGACTTTATTAACCCTAACCCATATTTTGGGTTCCCACAGAGGAATAATGACATGAGTAAAATGCTACACTATTGACTGAGAAGCCATTAGATATATAGGAATAATACAGTGGTATATTTTACATGGCTGGTCCACATATGTAATGAGTTAACATATTGGCTTTTAGGCTCATATAATAGTCTGTAAAAATTTGTAACACAAAACATAACTTGAAATATCATATTTTACAATATTCATAAAGCACTATAAAAAGGTTCTTTTAATGTGGTCACCCAAGAAGAACAAGTAATTATGATTCAAATGGCAATTGTACTTGCCATTCATGGTTCATAAACTGTGTTAGATTTTGTTTTTCATCTGTCCCAGAGCTAATGATGAAAGCAATACATCAAAAAATTGAGAAATCATAAATATTTGTCCTCATTTTCTCGACGGAGGTTTACATTGTTTTGAAGCTCTATCCATAAACTTTCTGCTAAAAGTAGATTTTGCTGTATAATATCAAAGACTTGAAATGTCAAAGAATACAAAATAATACCACATGCACATCTTAATTTTGTAGGGTGAGTGAAAGTACACGGTGGATCTTTTTCTGACATTTACCCGTGAAAGCGTCTGATGTTTTTTTCCCCTACTCTCTCATATTCATGACAGATCACTCATTAATTTATGCTTATCCACAAGTGTGAACTCCTTTTATTCCTGTAAAAAACAAAACACACACACACACACACACACACACACACACACACACACACACACAAATGCAAAGGGGTAGAAAAAAAGAGAAACTGATGAAGAAACAAAGAATTTTCTGTCAGCCCACTGCTCCAGTTTACAGCAATGTATTTCACCCAGAGCCAAAGTCCCACCTCCTCCTCTCACTGTCCTTGACACACTTACCCAAGGTGGACACACTGACCCCATCAGCTGGTGCTGTACATGTCCCATAGGGGGCCATAACACCCCGCACCCCTACAGCATCTATCTCCTGCTCCCATGTGCCTCTGTGTGGCCCCCTTCAAATGCCGTGGGCTGTCCCTCAGACAATTCCCTCTCAAGGAGTGATTAATGCCTGTTTACTTCAGAAAGGCCAAACCATTTCCCCGGGATGGGAGGTGGGGACTGTAGAGAAGGGAAAAAAGAATGGGAAGGAAAGAGGAAATGAAGGGGGGATGAAACAGATGTATGGATGGGAGACTGCAAGATGTTGCAGTGATGTATATACGGTGTGAGTCTGGCCTCTGAGCTGGGGGTGAGTGAGAGATAATCAGAAGCTTTTATATAGTTAGCAGAGGCCATACAGGAACCTCAGTGGGTCTGAGTCACAGTGTTCAGTGGGACGAGAGCAAATACTCCTCTTCAAGGATGCACTCAGTGTTTATTAAACAATGAATCACAGGCATTCTGTAACTGCCTTGTGGGTATTGTAGCACTGCTTTCCTGTTGAAATGCCACCAATCTACGCTGCTATTTAAGTGTTGTCTTTTCGAGTGGCTGCAATCTAAGGCACCTTGATGAGCTTCAGTTTCCAAGTAAAAAATGACTGGGAAACGAAATGCAGGCAGAGGAGCAAACATGACTGCAACCCATTTAGATGACAAACAACTGATTTATTTTAATTTCTCTAAAAACATTCATTTTGAATTGGACTTTTTTTTTTTTTTTTTAAAAGCATGATATATAGGATGGTATTTAGAATCAGGAAATTGTCTGTACATATGTATGAGCTGTTGGCTCGTGTGTGACCTGCTTATGTTTGGCGCTATGTTTGCTTTGCATTGCTTTTGATGTTTCTGTGATAAAGAAATTTGCCCGAGAGGCATTAATGATGTACTTCTACCACCACGACAACAAGTAAGCTTCCCGCTGCAGCATCAGTAGCTGTGAGTCTTTCGGCCATATTTCTGCCCAGACTGTGGATATCTTGCTTGGCTCAGATCTGATCTAGGAAGGTCTGGACTGATACTTAACAGAGTGGAGCTGGAAGCTTTGATCCGGGGTCCTCTACACAGCATAGCTGAAGCTGAGCAGTGGAGAAGATATGAGATGTGTTGAGGGGCGTATCTGTGTCTGTGGCACAGCGGGGCTCTCACCTTCCTCCGGGCTGAGTGTTCAAATGAGAAGTCTGAACTATCAGTGGCTGGTGCACAGGGTCAAGGTCTGGCTTGTGTCAGCAGTCACAGCAGAGCAACCCTGGTGGTCTAAGGAGCTGCAACACGTCACATAATCAACCCCAGCACTGTTAGTCATGATTTGTACAAACAGCATTAATGAATCCTCATCAAGCTGCTCTCATGGAAGCCCAACAGATATTATGAATCGAGTAAGACCTGTTTTTAGACGGCCATTCAGGTGTTTTAATGTACTATATTAAGTATTGTAGCCATTGAACCATTCTCTCAGTAAAATATGCCCCATATAAAATATTTAAAACCCCATGCTTCACTCTGAGCACTATCTGAGAGAAAAAAACAACGAATAAATGAAACATTCCCCTTGTTGACATGTTCAGTGGTTGTGTAAAGTTCATTAATTTTATAAGGCCAGAAAATGGTAGATTTTGTGAACAGAGTCTACGATAAACAGTGAAGTTTTGTGTCTGCATGCCCCGCAACCCCTCACTACCAGCCCCCCACTCCCCCACCCACCCTCCATCACTTGCAGAAAATGGACGTCATAATTAAATAATAATCAATACATGATGCTTTTATTGCAAACATCTTATTTTAATTGCAGCAATTGCAGAAACAAAAACAAAAAACAACAACAACCAAAAATCTTATGTACTGATTGTGTAACTGTCATGTTCAAACACACCCCTGGTGGCAGCAGTGTCTTTTGCTTGGTGTGTTTTACAGGATGACTCACGGGCCGTGATGGACAGGCAAATCGATATTTTGACTTTGGCCACTGGTTTTTCTCTTACAGGAGGAGCAAATGGTAATGGAAGAGGACTGTAAATAAGCGGAAGGTCCTTGACAAATGAATCCATTAACATTTGCCTGTGTCGCCTGGCGAGCAGATTTGCTGTTTTATGGAGCAGGAAAAAAGAGCTAGTAAATCTGAGGGCGCTGTAAGGGTGAGGAGCTGAGAGCAGGCTGGGGAACACATCTCCCATGATGCAGCACTTTATCTCCCTCCCAAATGGCATCTTTATCTGCCTAAATTAAGTTTTGATTCCTTGCCACATACGGAGCTGCAAATCACTTTTAATACTGATATCAAGAGCAGCAGTAAAATGTGCCCAAAGCGATGGAAAGCAGCTTTATTGTGTGGCACATACTGCCATCACCACCATTCACTGTCTCGCTGTGGCGCACAGTTGTAAAAAAAAAAAAAAAAAAAATCAGCCCCAAACCACTGCTTTGTGTGCAAATCATATTATGCCATTTGTCGTCATTCTGACTCCTCTCCATCCTGCAGCTCTGCACATGGAGTAACTTCAACTATCTACCTGTAACTCTGCGGATGAGGAAGAAGGATACCCCTAAAGGTGACTTAATTTATAGCTGTGATTAATTTCCAATTCCATTTTCACTCAGTGATGTTTATCTCTAAAATTAGAAAGAAGCTGGGGCGTATTTGTGTGTATGTGTGTGGTGATGGGAAGGGGGATGGGTTTTGAATTGGGGAGTGGGTGCCACATAGAAACTGCATTACATTGCCTCTGCATTACCATCAGTCTGCCTGCATATCTCTGTGTTTGTTTGTCTGCCTATCAATCTGTCTGACTGCCTGTCGCTCTGTCTAATTGATCAACAGCCTGACGGGAGAGACGGAGGTCCTGTGAGCACTCAGCAGGAATATGGGATGTCTGACATGTGCTGTGCTGAGAAACATATCCCTCGACAAAGGAATAAGTGTATATGTGGTAACAAGACAGAGAGTCTACAGACATGCTGGCGGCTCTGGGAGACTGTACTTAGGCATAGTGGTGTTTTGAGCTCAGAGCTAACATCAGCATGTTAACATGTACACTGTAGATTTTTAGCAGGGATAATATTTACCATGACCACCATCCAAGGGTAGCATGTTAGCATTCTAACATTTGCTAGGTAGCGCAAAAAGTTTTGCAGATATTTTGGTCACAAACCAAAGGAATCAATAGTTTAGAATTTAGGCTTGATAATGGAAGTGAAGGAAAAGACAGGGAATCAACAGAGTTATTATAATTCATCCTGTGCAGGATATGAGGGTTTATACCAAATGTCATGCCAATCCATCCAATGCTTGTTGAGACATGCCACTAAAACCAGAGATGTCAGCCTCCTTTTCCACCAATCTATCAAGTTGGTATTTCACGAGGTAAGTGACATCTCTGACCTGCCTGTGGCCCTGGATGAAAAAATAAGGGGGTCACTAAAGTCAGTAGGGTTTATCCTCTAAGGAGCATGAATATCTGTAGAAAATGTTATGGCAATCTTTTTGTTCTGGTATTTCAGTCTGTGATGACTCCTGTGGCTAAAAGCAGAGAAGCTAAATTAGAGAAGATTCACACAGAGAAGCACTTTCACTAATGTCTCCCACTTGAACCACTCTGATGAAAGTCAGTAAATGTTAGTAGGAGTATGTCAGTAAGATATGAGCTATCTCCCTAGCCTCTGACTGGGACCTAGCTATTTTGATCCCTGCAGATCATCTCATTGGCTACCACAATACATCTTCCCACCCTCCACCCCAAAGTCCACATTTTTACCTGTTCTTAAACAAGTCTTGCACAAATGTGACATGGAACATTGAGCTTTTTCACACATGATATAAGCCCAATCTGAACTGGGGGTTTTCACACTTTTTACATTTTCTGAAAAATAAATAAATAAATAAAATAAATTTGAAATAC
This sequence comes from Lates calcarifer, assembly GCF_001640805.2. Taxonomy (NCBI): domain Eukaryota; kingdom Metazoa; phylum Chordata; class Actinopteri; family Centropomidae; genus Lates; species Lates calcarifer. The sequence continues at coordinate 10,890,728 of NC_066841.1, read as the reverse complement.
GTACACTTTGTATCTATCTTCCATGGTTCCTTTCCATTTAAGCAAGCAACTAAGTGACTCAGACACTGAGTCATGCGTAAATAAAACATAGTTATAAAGCATGCAGATAAAGTTCAGAGGTTCAGTTGCTCTTAAACTGAAAGCTAAAATGGGTATGACGTTTGATTTTAAGTGACTTTTAGCTTGCTGAGGTTGTTTGCTCCAGACACTCCACTTCCAGCATCTCAGACATGCCTACCCTCCTGGGGTTGTTGTGCACTACCGTGTCAAGTTTCCAGTGAGACTAAAACATCCATCTGGCAGCAGTCTTGTGGGCAAAAAAAATGCTTCTTCCCTGACAAAGGTGTGCATGTGAGGAGAGTTATTTGCTCAAAGGGGCATGTTAACAATCTGAGGGGCATTTACACCTCAATATTTCTGTGGTGTCTGGCCTTTTCACTCTTGGCCAACACGCCATATCTCTTCTCAAAAGCTTACACAGGTCAGCAATGAATGTTTAAGGTTATGTGAATGTTTTCCTCTTGTCCATAAAAACTGGGGACATCTTCCTTCTTTTTCTTATTCATTCTGTGCAGAAAAAACATCTCTCCCTCCTCCAGACTAGCACACAGTGAACTGCAAAGTGATGTGCTGCTTAATTGCATTAATAGGAAACCATTTCAAACCTTGACCTAACAGCTTTAGAGTGAGCAAGAGACAACACAGAAATATGATTGATTTAGTGTAATTCTCATTTAAGCAACAGGAACTGTAAACAGTTCTAGCTAAATAAAGTAAATTGACTGATTTCTATGTGATTACATTTTTACATTTAACATTGCATACAAATGTAACTGCTTTTAAATATCTAATGTCATAATATGAACTAAAAGAAGAGGTGCCAGTGTCCATAATTATCTGAAATTAGTTCAAATAAAAAATGATTTCTCTGTGTTATTGCTTCACAAAATGAGACAGAAACTGCTGAAAAGATTATGATGCTTTTGAGTGCCCACGATGCTTGGTCTGTTTCCAGAATCCACACGTCGGGGACCTGATGAAAGACGTCAGAGGAGAATGGCAAAACTTGTTCAAGTTAACAGGCCACAAACAAATGACAGCTCGGTACAACAGCAGTGTGCGGAAGGACATTTCATGAAGCACACATCATTTAACCTTGAATTGGATGGGCTGCAGCAGCAGCAGCAGCAGCAGCAGCGGGCCATGCCACTTTCCACTCCAGTCAGCAAAGCACAAGAAAATGAGGCTATGTGAGCCATCGCCAGAACTGGATGATCGAGGAGTGGAAAAATAAAAGCACAATCAGAGGAATCCTGGTTTGAGATGTGACAGACTGGTGACAGTGTCAGGATGTGGCCTTCACGGTCGCACTCTTTATTTTCAAATGAGCACACGCAGCAAGATCAGATGCCACTTTCACTTGCCCACGATGGTTCAAGATTGTTTCAAGAACACGACAGTGACCTCAGATTTCCTCCCGCAGCTCGTGCACTCTGCATATCTTGACCAAACAGAGCACCTTTGGGATGATGTGGAATGTGTTGATAGTGGCGTGAGTGCGTCACTATGGAGTCACTGTGGATCAGCCCTCGCTAAGGCCCGTCTACTAGCACCTTGTTGTATCCAATGAAAAGGCAAAAGTAGCCTCCTCCTCATCAAACACATACTGCTCATGTAATAGGTAGTATATTTGGAGACCCAAACCACAGCTTTTCTTCCCATCCTGGAGGAGTTTGAATAAAAGAATAAAAGCAATTTTCCTGCATATCCTACCTGAAATTGAAATGCCAGCCAGATGACAGCTGCCCGATGACACTCACTGTGCTATTAAAAAAAACGGTGATGGAGGGGAGGAGAAAACCATACTTCTTAAATTAGATTCATATTTTAAGTTATCTCGTTTCATTTTGGTGCAGAGATAGTGTCAAGCTCATATTTCACATTAATCATGTAGTGTCGGGGGCATTGCCTAGACATCTGTCATGCATATGTAATTGCTCATCAGCCTTTTATCTGAATCAGTGAAACAAATTTCCCCCTGCAAAGCAAAAGTCATCTGTGCGTGTGTGTGTGTGTGTGTGTGTGTCTGTTAGGTTGAGCTCATTATTGATCAGGTTTTGTGACATGCTATTACCACTTCTAAATAACAATTAGATTGGCTGAAACAAGGGCGAGTGCAGGGCCCAGTCAGATAAATTATGCCTTCCTGTTGCAGTGCCTGCACTAAATTAATGACGATTTATGTTCTCAAAACACACAGAGTGACCGGGAAACGGAAGCACCTGTTTGCAATACACAAGGGTGGAATATAACACACATTTGCCTCAGTACAGTACTGGACAAAATGTACAGTACTGGACAGAGCATATTTCCAATTTCTGCTATTTTACACTTCTACTCCACAACATTTCAAAAGAATATATTTACTTTCTGCCTCATTACATTTATTTGGCAGTTACTGGCTACTTTGTCTTATGAAAAAACCATTGCATCCTGCCCCCGTGTTGTGTTTTAGACTCCTATGAGATATTAGTCCCCCCTGCACTTGGTGAAACAGATGGTTACATAGAAACAACACTTAAAGAAGACGACTTACCAAATATTTGAGAGAAGTAAAAAAAAGAAAAACAAAACAAAACAAAGGAAAGAATTAATATTTATGTATCGGAACATAGTTTTTTCATCTTTTCATCATTCCTCTCTCATTTATCACCTGATGACCCCTCAGATTAATCATGTGACCCTTTGGGAGGACTCTGAAGGGTGAGGGTCACTGACCTACACTCCTTAATTGTATCTAAAATACCAGTAACCAGGTACAACAGTAACATGTTGCATTCGTTTGCACTGATTCAGTTTAAAACTGTCACATATAATAATGTATTAGTCACAGTAGACATTTTATTGCAGAGCAACTAGATACTCCTTTCACTCTCTTGTGCTGTTAAGGATTGTGTTATTGGTACTTTTACTTTAGTAGTACCAGTATTTCTTCCAACACTGACGATCAGTGAACCCTGCGATAAATCCACCTTAGCCTATTTAAAATATTTATTTCTTTTTGTTGAGACTCTGTTTAATATTTGATTCAGGACATAGACCAAAAGAAATAAAAATCAGTTTTTGTATTTGTGTAGTTGTTGCCCCCCCCCCTTCAGGCTACTTCAGAAGCCTCACTGACTTCAATGATTGTCATGTGCATCGAAGCTTCCATTAGTCATGCACGTGATAAACGCCATCCATTCCTCGCCGCTGTCCGGGCCAGGTTTTGATACAGCGCCGCCACTTGCCGGAGCACTTGGATTGGCTGAAGGAGCAAGGTGGCCCGCAGAGACGTCTCCTTCCACCCCCACCCCCCTCCTCCTCCTCCCTTCAGTTCAGTCCCGTCAGTGGAGCGGGAGGCGCGGCGCACGCACAACAACGACTCAGACACACACTCATACACACGCTCGCCCCGCACGCGTGGAAGGTGCGACTCACCGGAGGACTTTTTCATTTTTGGCGTGGGACCGACCGGAGCATGAATTTGCCATCAAGACATCGATCCGCACTTCTAGACAAACCAAGTGATCCTTCCAAGGGAAAAACAGACGGGGACAGATTTTAATGCAACATCTTCCCTCACGGAGGGTAATGCACCCGCCTCTCATTCCATAAACTGTCACAGTTCGCGTGTTTGCAAATAATAAAAAAAGCACAGCGCTGGATACATTTGCTGCGAAGCTGTTTTTTTGCGCTCAGGGTTGTGAGGGGTGACATTTTTGGCTGCGACGCGCAACAACGAGCGTGTTTGAGCGCAATTTCTCAGTGACTCGGACTTGCCTCAGAGCGGAGTTTGACTCCTCATCATGGGGTACGGTGCACAGACTGACAGAGAAGGAGGAAGAGTGCCGAGATCGTCTCTTGAGATGCTGACCGTCTCCTGGTGGCTTTTGCTTTTTCTCCTGGTGGATATCGGCGTGGCTCAAGGTAAAACTTTGACTCAGATTCTTTGACCTGTGAACTTGGCCTCACTCAAAAAAAAAAAAAAAAGTTCTGTAAACTCCTTTTAAGCCGCAGCAGGGGTGTAGAGGACAGGAAGAACCACCTGAGCTCAGTTTAATCACAATCTTAAAAGAAATAGAGTTTACTCACCTTTTGGCCTTGGGTTTTATTGAAGATGAAAGGATGAATCCAGCATGTAGCCTGTATCAAAGCACATAGGCCTCCAGCAGGCTAATACACTCCCTGAGTCATGTGGGTCAAATTGGTCTATATGAACATAGGCTTGTGTGAAAACCTAAGTTAACAGTCCCCTGAAAAACAGATAATTTGTAGTGACCATAATGTGTACTAATAAGAGGTCAGATGTCATGTTTAGGAACAACTATCCTGGCACTCACTTAAAATTAGGCTGATGGGTGAACCTATTTAAATACCCAGGAAATAGCTGGCAACAAACTCACCACTGCTTCATTCATGAAATTGATCATTGCTCATTTCAGCTGTGCAAACCGCAACTGGCTTTTGTAAACAGAAACCCTATCACATCTGTTTCTCCAAGGAAAGGAACCAAGAAGTGCTGCTATGCTCCAAACAGAGCTTCTGAGATAGCATCAAAATGAAATTGAACCCATACTCTGGCTGCTGTGTTTTTTTTTTTTTTTTTTGGTTGTTTTTTTCCCCCTAAAATTGATCCTTGTGAGATTGTGGTGCACTGACATCACAGCAAAACTATAGGAGATAAAATATAACGCTTAGACCAGTATTTGCTGTAATTATGATTAAATCTAAGTTCAGATTAACTGTGGGAAACCCTTTAAAATGACAGGCTGAATTTTCATTCATTTACTTGCCCGACCACTGAGCTGTTCAGTTATCATGTTTAAACAATACCTCACAAAATTATAAATCTAATGATCTAATTCCAGTTAAGCCATGTAAGATCTTGACCTTTGCTCATTATTAGGTCTGAATAACCTGTATGTTTGAAAGACACGGTGGTGAAGTTTAGCAGTTGGCAGTTTTTATTTTCAACAGAGCACCTCTCATATAATCAGTCTGAGTTAGTCATTTCTATTTAACTTCAATCAGTGAGCGTATTTTAAACGGTCTCAGCTTTTTTTTTTTTCCCCTTCAGAGCCAAGTCGTCTGTTGAAAGATGTTTTCTGTAAACCACGGTAGCCGTCAGTTATGGAAAAGCATAGAGATAATGCCACAGCACCTGAAGCCATTTACTTAATCTGCTCTCTCCTGAGTGGGATTGTCTGTCAAACAAAGGGAGCAAGGAGGAACCCATCTGTGTAAAGGGTGGATGTTCACTATGTGTTTGTGCATGTGTGTTGGATGCTGTGTGCGTGTGCTTGTGGAGTTTAGATAGGTGGTCTGTCTGCTCTCTCAGGAATGAGCTGTGGCTGAATAACATGAGAGATAGGGTGGTGGTGGCGGCGGTGATGGTGGGGGAGGGATGAGCAGGTTTTTGGGCTGCAGGACAGGTTTCTACACAGAAAGACCTAAGGTAGATTTTTCAATGAGCCTAATATGTATTTTTTTTTTTTTGAAGGTTAAGGCTTTGCTGCTCATGCAAGAGCAACACAAGCTTAAATTGGCGGTCTGAGCACATAGCCTAGACAGGGATGAGGGTCTGCGAGCAACCTTATCTAGCTGCTCCAGACCTTCATCTCACTCCTACATAGTTAATGAGCAAAAAGAGGGAGAGGAAGACTGAAAAACAGCACAGGTCCGGTTTCTGAAGGGCTGGGTGAGATGACATAATACCCATTCTGAAACCCCAGAGAGCCCTGTGTCATTGACTGGGTGGGAATACGAACAAGGTCTTTCTCTGTCCATTAAGAAGTCGATACACCAGGAGAACATTGTTTGAGACTAATTAATGGGCCCCCGCTATTTTTGGGCACTGATGAGCTCGTCACATTTCCAAATCGCTGGAGAGTCACTTCTTTAGTGTAAAACTACTGGTGATTAAAGTGGCTCACTTACCCAGGCGCTCGTCCTAACACCATTCTCCCTTCCTGCATATTTTGTTTTGGAGTCGTTTGAACATATATACATTTCACCTGGCCGCTTTCGTCTATTTTTACTTTTTGACTTTTTTGCCTTTGAGAGGGCTTGCTCTCATCCCATTGTACACACACACACACACACATACTGAAGTGAGCGCTGGGAAATGAGAGTGCTCATTAACCTGCTGAACTCTTGACAAAGGAGACAGGTTGAGACAGATATAAGCTGGGAGCTGCCAGAAAGGTAGCTGAGAGAGCTCCGTGACAGTAGCTTGATTGGAAACCCTTGGTGCAAGAACAGATGTACTTCTGGTATTTCCAGCACAGTGGCGGAGCTGCGCAGTTATGTGCAGTGTCCGTGTCTGTGTGCATGTTGTTTTAAGAGTTGATGGGAGGATGTCAAGGTGTTATGGGAATACATGGATAATATGTGGTGGGGGGGGGAAACTGCAAGAGATATTTGCAACAATTTTTCTTTCTGGAGGAAAGAAGAGGAAGAATGTAAAATGTTTTTATTTCTAATGGTTGGATTTGAAATACTAGGATTTGTTAGCCATGAAAAAGACTGACCAGTGAATCAAGGAGGAAGCTACACTTTCTTTATTGATTTCACATATTAAATCTGCTTCAGGGGAAAGTAGAGATGGGTTTAAGGAGGATTTCCAAACCTTGAGCAAATTGAGACAAGGATTATACCTCAGAGATACTCTTCAGTATTAGGAAAATCATTCAGAAGTTTTGTATGTTAAATGCATGAAGAGAGGAAGAGGAAGTTGTTTCCTGTATTGATTTCTTTTTCATTTTCATGGCCGACCTATAATATACGTGAACATTAATGTTGTATTCATAAAGTCCAGCCCATGGGTGCTGGCCTTCCTGGGATTAGTTCATTTTTTCCACAATGCTGCTCTTATGTCTCCGTCTTTCTCTCTTACTCTCGCAACATGTTCCTGTCTCTGCTGCCTCTCCACTTTCTGTTGATGTGTCCGCTGAGGATTGTTTATGGAGGGAAAAGTTGAAGGATCTTTAATATATGCAGTTTCTGAAATATTGCGACTCAGTGCACAGTAAGACATTGCTGGTTTGCCCGCACACGCAGGTAAACGCGAATATTATTTCTGTCATTATTATTCTAACAGGCTTCCCTGTAGCCTGACAACCGGCTCCTCTGGGGCCGCTAATTTTACAGCCACTGCGGTCATTCTATAAATGGGGCCTATATGCACAATGAGCACATTGTGTGTAAAGAGCAGTGCTTATAAATTACCTCCTACGATAGCCTTTTGCCTATGTGCTGGCAATGTGACACGCTTAGTCAAAGCAATTTTATATAATTGAAGGAAATTGAGATTCAGAATCGCACTCCCCCTTGTACAGGTGAAGGAAGAGGGCAAAGTAAACAGTGTGTACAGTATGGTCTGACAGTACTGAGCAGGGTCAGGGGTGCATGCTGGTTTCTAGCTGAGCCACAGACGGAGCATAGTAGTGAGTGATAATTACTGTGAAAAGTGGCTGCTGAGTTTGCTTCCCAGCTCCACTTGATGTCATATACTATTGTTATGGAAGCAAAAAATATACACTGCGCTATTTTTGGGGCTTGGGAACAGTTCTGCAGGCATCTGTTGGGTGAGGATGTCGTCTGCTGTGCTGGGTGGAAGCAAATACTGTTACTGTCATCGTAGCCAGGATTTTAGATATGCTGAAGTCATGGGTCCAAATTCCTCGAGTGCAACCACCTTTATTTCTTTTTATTTTTCCTCCCTGAATTTTATGAATTTATTTAACTGTTCATGCTATTTCAGGATGTAACTCTGGTGGAGAAATTCTAAATCCTTGTATTTTATCTGAGTCTAATTCAATACATTTAGCCTGAATCAGACAAATTTAAAGATATTCAGTTTAACTGGCCCCCAGCACACACCCATTATTTTCAATGTGTGTATAATATATAATGTAAACTCTTCCTGTGTAGGTTGTTAAACCCCCAGATTCCCCGTAACAATACAGACAAAATGAACTTGCCGTCAGCAGTGCTCCTGATGTTTAGGTGTCCTGCTGTACCCGATATGAGTCATTCACCCAAACAATTTTAGTGTTTATTCTGAGTATTTATGCTCTCCGACCAGCGCAGTGGAAGGATGACTGTTCCAGTAATGTAAACCGAAATGTTTTTGTTGGAGGTTTCCTTTTCATTTTTATTTGTTGTTCTCGCATTGCAGGCGTGACTTTTGCAAGTTAAACTCGACCTTTGGGGGAGTATAAAAGTGATTTGAGATTCCCGCGCGCTATCATCTCTCTTCCTCCCAGAGAGCGAGATGAAAAGACAGGGAAAGAGGTGCAACAGTAATAGTTAGAAGAGGGTGATCACAAGGACACAAAAGAAGCAAATGGGACAGAAAGATTAGTGGTGAGGAGTGGAGAGGAGAGGGAGCTGAGGTTAGAAGTGGAGAGACGGAGAGAGAGAGAAAGAGAGAGAAGAGGATGAAAGCGAGATATGGAGCGAGGACAGGGACGGACAGGGGAGGAAAGGAGAGTGTGTCATTAATCACCCTGTGTGACACTCTCAACTACAGGGGAGCTTCACAGTGCAACATTCACTTCTATTAGCAGTCCATTAGCAGAGCTCAGCACAAGTAGCAACACTTGACAGACAAGCCTGTGCCAGAATGGCTGACCTGTGTGTCTGCACGACGTATACTGCAGCACCTAGATAGTGTGTGTGTGTGTGTGTGTGTTTGCTTAGGTTTTTGTGAGAGTAGGGTGAGTCAAAGTGCACCACTGGGCTTAAATTACTATGACATATTGTGTCAAGTTTTTCTTTTTGGGCTATGGACAGCAAATGAAAATAATTGTATAAAATGTCCCACGTTCAATTATGCTGCTGGCAGAGATAGAACATAATGATCGTAAAGATGATGATACTGATGGTAGTGACCTGGTTTCCTACCTGTGATATCCCCTCTGCCAGAAAATGGCTCTTCAAAGTTGAGATGGTTGATGCATTAGAGGTAGAGTCATTTGTCATTCAAAGGCTTGTTGGCCTCTTACTAGCCAAGAGCCCTGTGATTATGGGATCCCAGCCAAGGGGGGGATAGAGGGGTAAGGGGGGTGTGGACCACTGTCCCTGCTCTTGATCTACAGTTCATTTATGATTAGAGATCAGAGCTGACAGTCAGAAATTCTGGGGGGGGGGGGCAGAGGGGAGGACAGAGCCAGGGGGGTGGGAGGAGTGGTGGGGTGATTATGAGTTAAGTGGCCCTTCTCATGCCATTATAAGCAGCAAGGCTGACAGAGCACATCACAAGTGAGTATAAGTACACACTCCATTCCTGCCCTTTAATTTGGCATCATGGCCTCCCCCCCGGTGCTCAACCACTAATGTCCTCGTGCATTTTTGTGTTCCTAACACGGCATCGCCCAAGGACGTGTCATTACAAACACAGGTAAACAAGAGTAACCAACAAGTAGTAGGGGACAGGTAGTTTAATCTTGACAGTTGCTGCTGTATTTTTGTTTTGCATTTCTGATTACTCCTCTTGATAATTTAATAATGTAGTCCATATCTCTTTCCTGCTTTTCTTCATGTTTTTTATATAAATGTGTGATGAACATCACCATTTTGTCATAATTTAGCTGATGTAACCATCTGTGGACAGGAGAAATGAATGTCTTGTACTGTTGCCATACATGCTATTCTACCTAGTAAAGAGGATTAGGGTGTAAAATAGACAGAGTTGGGGAGCGGGGGGGTGGGGGGATTTGAGATGCCGCCGGAATGCTGGTACTCTTATGTATGCACACAGACACTATAAAAAGCTCAAAGTGCTGATGAACAGTAAATGGCCGAGTCAGTGGGAATGCTGTTATTTCCCCAATGTCCTTTAACAGTGTTCCCAGCAGTCTCGGTTCCCCGGCCCAGCGTGCAGCGTTGAACAGCCTCGGTAACTATGACATAGCAAGCACAGACCTAGTGTGGCATGGCAAGATGAAAGTAACTCCAACAGTATACCCTGAAAATTTAGGCAGTCTGAAGGTGTGCGATAATCCTAGCTTAACTCAGTTGTTGGATTTCAATGGGACCAACTAGCAGCACTGGTCAAAGTTAGGGAGATCCACCTTCAAATTCCTTCCAAATGGATGACTTGTCCTAACAAAATGACACCATATAATTTACAGTTTATTTGAAGTTCCTCAGTGCGCTGTTTACAATTTAGAATTTAAATTACTATACATCAAACATCTGAACCACGTCCTGTTTTGTGCCTACAGCTGGTGTTGTAAACTGTATTTTAGCTCCTGTGGATCCCATAAACATCCACTAATTCAGTGAAACTAAGCTAATCTCACCTACATACCGTACATACCTTCAAACTGCACACAGAGCCATGGAAACCACATCTGCAATTTATTGGTTTAAAGCAAGGAATTCCTTTAAATTAAGACATTGTAGCTTTAATAGATGATTGGATCAATTCAAAGACGGGAGTTCTAAAAACAGTCTTGAGCATGAATATCGTCATGTCAGAGTGCTCGTTCGATGCTCTGCTCTGTCGCCGCCGGGGCACCTTTGATGTTAAAGCCAGGCTATATGTTCAGGTCCAATGAGAAAGGCCAGCGTACCACTGAGGCTGTAATGAGTGAGATGATATCAGTGGTGACTCATAACACCTGAGTCACACACACACACACACACACACACACACACACGCAGCGCAGAGGCTTTGGCAATCACCTGAATTTTCACATCTCTATGGGAATCCAGCATTGTCTCCCGAATGGAAATACAGCTGCTGTCTTTCCCTCGGTTCTGACTCTGATTGACACAGCTAAACCCTTAATCCTGGCTTTGCCCTGTCTTGTGCTCAGAGCTTGAGCTTCACTAGTGGAATGGGACTAAAGCAAATCTATGAAAGCCCTCCTGAAGAATAGGAGCAATATTCATCTGTAATAAGTCATTTGCCAAGCTGGCGTGTATTTTTGTTAAGCCCTCAAGTGGATACATCCACACATTTTATATACCTGCGGACTGAAACGTCGGCTTCGTTTCATTGGCGTAATGTGTCACATCTCTGCATTGTGAAGAGGGATGGTGGTTTCCAGACGCTGCACTAATGTCTGGCTAAGGAGGGTTGTGGTCTATGTATGTCAGCAGAACAGAGAGAGAGAGAGGGATAAGGGAGGGAAGGGTAGTGTGGTGGGGTGGGGTGGGGGTTTTGGGACCACTGGTCTCGGCTGAAACATGAGAGCAGGAGACCCACGCTCCCCATTTCCTGTCTCCACTTTATCAGCATCTTGCTCTCTGTTATTTCTGTGCTCTTAAAGCATCCGATGAAAGCCTTGCCACAGATAAATGTTTGTGCCTCCTTGTTTTTTATGGGGCTCAAATGAGGGACTTTATCCGCCTCCCTCCTCCTCCTTCATCCCCCCACCTTTTTTTTTTTTTCTTTGCTCCATTCCTGTGTCTGCTTTGAGATGCCACAAGAGAAGTTATAGCCTCTGGTTTACATTAAGGTTTTCTTAAAGATGGGCTTGGGACGCCTAAAAGGACAATGCTTGTTCTTGTTCTTCTAAGGGAATAAATTTTTACTAGACTGCAGGGAAAGGGCACGAGAAAAGGCAGGTTATTCAACTCTGCTGCATTTGTGCTTACTTTGTAAGAAATAATTATTTCAACCCTAAAGACTCGATCAGCCAGATCTGGGAAATGAGAGGTTATATTCTTTTGAAAAGAAACTCAATGTTGTGTCCTTAACGCTCCACACTCTTTCTCCTCTTATCACCTCATATAATGTTTTCATACTGACTCACATAATTCAGCGTGCTTCTGTTTTCTTAGCTTTCTGTGTGAGCATAATGTTGTGTATGTGTGTGTCCTTTGTGTGCACACATTCTTGTTTGTCTGCGTATGGTGGCAGAGTGAAATGTGTGTGTGAGTGTGTGTGTGTTTATTCAATAATAACAGAGTCTGAGAAAGTCTGTTTCAGATAAATCTGTGTGAATACCAGACCATTCATCCCCAGGATATCAATCTTTCTCATAATTCCCTTCATTTTTCTTCCATCTGTTATCTACAGAGCTGCCAAACAGACTTTTAAACAGAGCAGGCCATTACCAGAGGGCAGAATTAAATGTGTGTCAGAATGCCAGCCTGTAAAGTTGTTGTTTTTACTGAGTTAAATGAGGTGCTAAATTAAAGCTTCACAATTGGTATGCACTGTTGTATGATTAATCCCCCCCTAACCCTCCATGTACTCCTGTCGACAAGAGCAGAGTGGAGTCAAAAAGTGTGTTAAGAGTCAGGGATGTTTAAAAAAATGATGCTATTGAAATCATGCTTGACTGTTGCAGGCATGTGATGAATGGGTGTTTTTGTCCTCTTTTTTTGTGTAATTACTCCGTGCAAGTCTCAGCAAACACTGTGGAATTCATCACCAACATCGTGGAAAGCATTTCGTTTCCAAAGTCTGAGTTAACAACCCAACGCCTCCGCTGTCGCTACCACCAAACACCCACCGAACACCCCTACTGCGCTGACCTCTTTTCTTCATTTTGGGCTTTGTTACTGTGAGTCCAGTAATAGTTTGCAACTCGAGATTGCTGTTGGGTGTCAGCACTTTCCTGTGTTTGTACAGCGTGTGTTTGAGAGCCTGCGTGTGTGTGCTATATCTCCATGATCAGTCCCCGGTGACCTAAGTACTGGCAGACAGTGTTTAACTGGGGCAAGCTCAATGGGTCTCATTTAAATGGGGCCCAGACAGAAGCCCCACGGTGAAGGGTTACTTTATGACTCCTAACATGTAAAGCACACTGTCGAAGCTGCTACAATTTGTGTGCTTGCCAGAGAAGACAAACTGTACTGTATTCTTCTCCTTCCATCTTCAGGAATCTTGACAGGGAACCAAAAAGCACTGCTAATGTTTAAAATCTGCCAAATTAGGGGGTTCCACGCAGAGAATAAGTGACTGTGTTGTCTTTGATTTCGTATGCATTCTTCATTTAATGAACAGTATGGAGATGAGGTTGATCATGGCAGACAGCAGTCTGTGCAGCTCAGAAAGTTCACTGCCGTAAATGTCAGAATTATTAATGAGCTCAAAGTGTCAATCCCTGCTTGTCTTACATGATGTTCTAACACAAAAGCATTGAAAAAAATAAGGCAAATATAGTTGCCCTCGCATTCACAATATTTTTTGTGTCACAATGCATGTGTGTCTTCATTGACTGAAAGTGTTCTTACATTAGGAAAAGATGTATAGCACAATAAATGTAAATCCTTCAAGTTGCGTAAGAGATTGGCAGTAGAGGAAGCTTCCAGCTGTGTGTTTGCCCCTTTCAAGGAGTTAACCAAACAGTAGGCAGAAGGTGAATAATGGATGTTGTTGTGATGATTGCTCTGAAATGCAGAAGAGAGGGAGAAAAAAATGCAGGAGTTTTTCCCCTAAACCAGGTCAAATGTCTGAATTGGCCCTATTTTGTTTACAGACGAGCATTCTTGCTGGAAATTCCTACAGTAAACACAACTCCTGTTTGCTTTTTAACCTCCACAGGCTCCCAATCCGTTCAGGCATGGAACCCACAATATTGGTACAGACACTTACTGCGGCACGTATGCCACTATCAGTCCTCGCCGAGCTGCCTACAGATTAGAACAAGCCCTTGGTGCTATAACAACAGGAAAGATCAATTTCTGCATTTCCAAATACTTTTTCAAGCTACGAGTGACTCGCATTACTACTCCCATTATTAATAGGGATCATGATAAATGCTAAGAATTTGTTCATATAATATCAGGTATAGTAACAGTATTGGTGGGTAGTATTGCTTGTAACACAGTGGAAGATTTCAGAGAACTGCTCTCCCGCAAGTCAAGTTGATGGAGAAATGAGATCTCAGTTTGGAAAAAATGACAGAGCTTAGTAAGATGACAGGCTTGTTTCTCTAATTCCAGACCTCTATAAACTATGACCCCATACAATACACCAGCTGCACTGGAGTCAGCACACTAACTGTAAACTGATACGCCATAATGGCTTGCTGCAGATATGCCGGAGCATGTGCAGCGGAAACCGATAATTCAGTGGTGACACACCATGCATAGGGGTTCCCATGGTTTTTAGGCTGACGTGAGGTAAGCTGATCTGTCAGGTAAAAAGCAGAAGGGAGGGTGGGTTGGGCTGGGGGGGGTGTTACACTGGAGAGATGGGGATGGGTAGGGGGTGGGCGACATGGGCTAACCTCCGCTGTGTAAAAGGAAGGAGCAGTGCACTGGTAAATCATACCTCCTGAGGAGTTTCCTTCAGTAGCTGCTTGTTTAAAATCTGACTGCACGCATTCCTCGCTCACATGCATTTAGAAAGCTGCGCGTTACTAAATCATGGCAGTTTTTTTTTTGTTTGTTTGTTTTGTTTTTACAAGTCTGCAAAGACCTTACTAGCTCTCTGCTAGCCACATTTTTGTGTTATCGCTATTTTACCATGCCAAATGTTTTATTTAGCAGCCTGCTCTAGCACAGGACCTCGCCAACAAAAGCAATGATACCGGCCAAAGGAAGAGTAGGAGAATGGGGAGAGAAGGCTGAGACAAGGAATGAAATGAGACAGAGATAGTAGAGCCACTCCTAAGCTGCGTGGTTTTTACCCACAGGATGAACAGGCTCAGAGTATCCACAATCGAGGCACATTAACCCACAGCTATTCTCGGCTGCTTTGTGTGGCTTTTTGTTCACGGAAAAGAGGCAAGAATCTGGTAAACAAATACAACAATGTTGAACACACCAGTGTGCTGTATGGATTGGCCAGCTTTTGAGCATTACCAACTGACATGCGTATTTCCATCTCCCTGCAATTTTTTGGGAAATTTGGCGGGGTAATCTGAACCTTATTGTGTTGCTTTTCTGTGGAACACCAGATACCAACGCAACCTGGTTTTGGTTTTGACTGCCATTTTTCTTTTTGGCAGTTGTTTCCACACTGATTGAATTTGAGGGCAAGGGCATGAGAAACTGCAGGCTGGGATATTTACACTGCAGCTTCCATTTTGGTTCTGTTGCCATAGTTTGTTTTAATAAGAACTTGACAGAATGCAGTATACTGTCTTACGGAATTTCAGCAGGGCATGTCAAATCCAAGGAGTGTCAGCGGTCACTCCTCTAACATGCTGTTCTGCTTGAAGTCAGTGGTCATGGAGAGTCAAATGGATTGGTCAAAGCAGTCCTGACACACACACACGCGGGTGTGTAACAAGGGCCGGACAAGTGGGAGGACAAAAGTGATCAGCGCTTTGATGGATGTGTCACAATGAGGGGATGTAGCTGTCTAACATCTATTGGTGGTTAAAGGTTTCCTTGGCGCAGCATGTCACATCCAACTTTCCTCTTCATTTCTATTCTTTCTTTCCCTTTGGCCCTCCTTTCTCGCTCTCTTCGAAGAAGCTGGGTGTCAGACGGAAGAGCAAAAAAAAAAAAAAAAAATACTGTCAGAGCCTACAAAGAGTTTTTGTAAAGGCTTACAAGATTATTTGTTACTGCGTGGCCCCCAGTTACACGCAGACATCTACGTCCTTTGTATCGGGGTGGTCTCGCGGGAGCGAAGCAGACGTTTTAATTCAATCAGCTTCAAACAGCAATAATGCTCTCCCCCTCCTAAAACTCACTCATCTCACTTCAGTGATACAATTACAAGCTGAGCCGCTCTGGCCATCTTGTTGTGATTATATGTGTTTACATGGGAGGGAGGTGTTTACTGTGGAAACTGCAGCCCCCTCCCGCTGCTCATTTAGCTACTGGAGAAAAAGAGCTGCTGTGAGATTTAATTTATTTATCATCTCTTGAAGAGAGTTATAATGATTCTCTAACAAGCATTACAACTGTGTCATCCAGAGTCCGGTTGCTGGCTCCAGCTTTAGTGAAAAACAGCCATAATGGCTCTACATAGACACAAGGACACATGGATGAATGAGTATTTTTGTAAGGAGCGATATATAGCATCTACTCTGGGTTTTACATTTTCTTATTTGTAAAATTTCCTTTTTATGTAGCACAATGCAATCCATGAAGAGCAAAAGGGGTATGTAGTTATGAGTGATTGCATCCACAATCGGTCTCTTAAACTGCACGAGACTTTTAAAAAGGGCAAATCGAATCATTTGTTTTCCATTTCATATTTTTAAGTACCCATCTACCACTGGCCCTGTACCGTCCCATTACTGCAGCATCCATGTGATAACACTGCCTCACTAATCTTACTGATGGTCACATAGCTTTTTTCAGGCCCCTGCACTCTGCTTTATTGGTGTAGCATTACGCACAGTGTTTTGACCATTGTTTACTCCACAACATGCCACTTGTTATCTTCTGCAGCAAATGGCCATGTCTTTACCAATTTCGTCTGGCTTTTGTCTACTTGTCTTTTTTTCCCCGGGATGAGCAGCCATTTAGTGCAAGGGTCAGGGTTGTAATTGACAGCCACCACTAAACAAATCTGCCTGGCTCGGCGGTAGACCAACCCCACCTCCCGTCCCCTCCCGCCACTCTAATCTAACTAATGCACCCATGTGTGTGCTGGAAAGTGAATTAAGCATAGAAAACTCAATACCTGATCCATCTGACAGAGCTGCCTGCGTGCACATTAGCAGTTTCTCTGCAGCCTCTGTAATTGTATTACACAAGTTGGCCGCTCTAACGATCAGGCCTTACACACACTTACACACTTATACACACTTTCCCCGTTGTCGTTAATCGCTGCCTTCGCTGGCCCCGGAGGCGTGCAGCAGGCCAAGAACAGAGCGATCGAGAAGGACGACGACGAGGTGAGTGGTTCAGCTCTCCCTCAAGGCTGAGATGAAACAAAGTCGCAGCCTGTGTCTCTCCGTGTGTGTGCTCTGAAATTGGTATATTGCGCTGCATCTCCTTTTGTTTTTAAAGCTCTGTGTTGTCGAACTGTTTGTATCTGCCTCTTTGCCTTCTAATCAGCGCCTTTCTTGGCACTCCTGCTGTGTGGCCCTGTTTTCTGCTTCTGCTTTTCCCATATCCCCACTTCCTGCTATCTGTGTACTGTCAGCAGTCCTGCCCCTTGCCAGAGACCACAGCGTGATTCGATGAGCTTTCGCTCTCCGCCTCTCTTCCCCAATAATCTCCCTTGACCTGTGCCGACCTTTGCAAGGTTAGAAAAATATATATCTGTGAAGTATTTTCACGTTATGAAGCTGATACGAGTTGAAAACTCTGAAAATGTAATGTGTAATGAACAGTATTTTTGATAACATGGATGCAGTGAACACATACCTGTGACAGTTCTCTTCCTTAAAGACTTTGCTGGACTTTATCAGAGAGCCCAGGGAGGGAGAGGAAGATAGGAGAGGAGAACAAAAGGACCGAGAGGGTGATTAAAGGGGTTGTTGTGTTGATTTGCTGTGTGTTGCCATGCAGGCAACCATTTGCTCAGGCCTCACTAATGGAGACTTCAGTTTGAATCCAGGGAGAAGCTCTTTAAATTTTTATTCCTTCTAACAGGCTGATTTATAATGATGAGCCCCAGACTCTTTCCACCACAGCAGGACATCACAAAGAATCCAGGGAAGCGAGGGAACTATATATAGCGAGACCACGAGGGTACTTGCTACAGGCATGGGAGAATCCAGCAGATAGATGGTGAAAGATGACCTCCTCTGCATGTATAGATGCACTGTGTTGTCCGAGAGACCTCTGTGACCTCTATACAACCACAAAGGTCAGAACCTCCACCCCCCCACCCCCCACCCTCAATATTCCCAGCTCCCAAGGTCCACAGATACCCTACCTGCCAGATGACACCCCATGATCCTATGCCTGAGAAGAGGTCTAGTTTGTGTGTGTGTATGTGTGTGTGTGTGTGTGTGTGTGCGTGTGTGCGTGCATGTGTAAAAATCCCTTGGGGAGGACTTGTCAGAGAGTAGGTCATCAGATACATTCGTACGTGCACGTACCTCTGTGTCTGTGCACGCTCGCATTTATTTGAGTGTGTCTATTTGTGTGTGTGTGTAGTGCACATAACAGGGAAGGAACAGGGAAGAGCTGGGATGGGCAGTTTTATCATGCTTATCTGAAAGGTCACTCCGTCATTGTCGGGCTGCACTTTACAGAACCTCCCTGTGGTGACCGCAAGGCAAACTGATCTCGGAGAGACAGACGGAGGATAGGGGTTGAAAGACATTAGGTTACGCCTTGACATACTGCAGCATTTTTGAGCGCATTTCCAAAAGTTGGCATAAGAAAACGTATATAGATGTTGCATTTCCACCAACTGAATGCAACAAGATTAAAGCACCTATAAACCATCTATACCTCTTCTGTAATTCTTGGTCTATGGTATTTTATAGCTTTTTCCTCATCCTGTATGGCATTTATGAAACTTTGATTACTGAGTTATTTTCCTCTCTACATCCAGCAGCTTTGTTTTTCCTTTTCTTTTTTTAACTTTTAGTTGGAATGCTGGCATGTAATGGTGGGACCCCTGAAATATAACAATGTGCATCCACAATCTTTCAAATTAAACAAGAAAAAGACATTTTCAGTTGTAGAAATCGTAAAAATCCATTCCCATTCCCTTTTGTGCATGTTCTCTTCATTTTCCATATCAATACCTCCCTGTCAAGTTTAAAAGCTTTTATTTAAATTTTTTTTCACATTGTAATAAGAAATAGGTTAGTGGAAATCCACCTACTGACTGAAAATGAAGAAAGGCAAAAGAATTTAGGGGAAGATGTCAAAAATACATGAGAGTCTGTGAAGAGATTAATTAGCTTTGGAAAAGGTGTGGATGTAGGGACTTGTCGTCCTGTACCTACTGTGCACAAGCCAAATCTCTGAGTGACACTAATCCTACTGGTTCTGCTGGTTATCCCCTCCTGCCTCCCTCCTCATCATCATCCCTCAGTAGGTATTCCCCCACTGCCAAGGGTCCTTCTCTCACCCCCCCCCCCCCCAAACTCTCACACACACCCTCCTCATTTCTCCCATTCATCCCACCTCATCCCCTCCTCGCCCTCCTCTCCTCCATCGTTCTGTTTGTTTTCACTCTTGTGTCTCAGTGACATTAGCCCCAGTAATCCAATTGAAACTTCCTCAGACCCGGAGCCGGGGTTCTGTGGGGTTGAGGCGTTTCCATGGGGATCGCATGGATTCCTAATTAAGCTCATTAAAGCTCGTTATTAAAGCTCGTTAAATCTCATCCTGACACAGTGGCACAGCTCCTGGTGTCTAACTTTACTAATTCATACACTGATACCCCCGTATGTGCACATGCACGCTCACAAACGCGCACGCTCGCACGCAGGAGTCACCAGTATAATGCGCTTTGGCGGGTGTAATTAAAGCTCCCAATAAGCCCCGTGGTTTTCCCTGCTCCTTGCTTTGAACGGAAATGGAAAAGTGACGCATAAGGATTTTGTGAACAATATCGTTTACATACCCAAACACAACCATTTGCACTCATGCAGAGTTGATGTGAGGTTTGTGTGAGTGGGAATTTGGGGAATGGGAAAAAAAAATAGTTACCTTGAAATAAACAACATATATGAATGACATGTTTGAGCCATTGGGAGGTATTTCAGTGAAGTGCAAGTCTAGGGAATAGGTGGTACCTCACTTTATTTTTCACTCACTCACACTGAACCTATGTTACTGTGTGCCCCCTGACCTCACTTTGAGTTTACACATCAATTCAAAATATTGTTCTTCGGCTGCGAGGAGGAACAGTAAACCATGATGTTTTTTGGGGTCTTCAGGGGCCTGAGTGGAACAGTGTGCAAGTGTGTGTACGTAGAGAGAGAGAGAGAAAGAGAGTGAGTGAGAGAGTCTCCTCTCAAAACCTGAATCAGCCCTTTGATGCTGACTGGCCTTGACATCAACAATGTGGCCTTTCACAGCCCTCACCCACCTCCGAGGAGCTTACCAAGAACACACACGTATGCAGTCTTTCTCTCTCTGTCACTCTCTTTAGTTTTTGCAGTTTATTATTATTTTTTTTTAGGTAGCTTTTTTCCTGCCCATTCACAAAGAAATGGCACTTAAGCTGGAAAGAAAAGAGAGCGTAGAAGAGGAAGAGGAGGAGTGTGTTGTCGCACGGATTGAGTGAAAAATAGAGAGCATCAGGTTCAGTGAGAGATGTTCATTCTGCATTTTCCCAGCAGAGTCAATGAAGCTCAAAGATCTTGTTAAGTCCTCTGCAGAAATTACATTGTAAACACCAGAGAAATGAAAGGATATTGAGCTGAGCACAGTGAAGAGTTGAATCGGTCAGGGCCAGAGGGACACATAAGACAGTGGATTTCATAAATGCCCACTCAAATGTTTTTTTGGTGTTTTTTTATTCCTTCCCATAAAATAGTTCCTTCTTCTTTCTCTACCACTAATTTCATTGCTTTGACATGAAAGGGATTTCAGCCCCTAGAATCTCTTAGATGTATCCTGTGTCACAATGACTGCACTTAAAAAGTCGCTCTATAAATGAAGTCCATTCCAGATGAATGTTAAAAACTCCTCTGAAGGGAGGTTCTGAAGCACGGTCCTGCCGGGGGACATCCATCATTGACATCACTGCTAATTTTGGTGACATAGTCGGCAAAACATGCCCAGCTGTGTGTGAAAGAAATACATGAACTCAGTGTTTCCATGTGACTGTTGTTTTTTTTTCTCTCTCTATTCCATACTTTTCAACAGCTTACAAAAGCAGTCGGTTATATCAAACATGTGTTTCTTTAACGCTCTATGTGTGAAAAGAATCGACTGTGATTTGCACTGACAAATGATGTTTCCAGATGTGTGTCAGGCTAGTGGAACATAAATTTTCTGAACTTAATCTTTGTTTACTCTGGTGCACGCTGTGATGGACCTGTTAGCATTAATTAGCATCGGCTCTCTGGTAATGTGGTCACATTATACCGCTTTGGGCTGAGAGACATTTATAGGGGTTGACTTAACTTGACAGAGGTGAAGAGCCGTCCTCAAGGCTGTGGCCTTCTGTGCGCTATAATGAGATAATATGAAGGTGCAGTGATGACACTGACCTGGGGTTTGTGCTTCTCAATCATACACCACTTCACTAACTTTGAGATCCTCACTAAGAAGTAGATGCATGCTTCGAATTCAAAGAGAAACTCTTTCCATTTTTTTTTTTTTTTTTTTTTTTTGTTTCCACTGACTTCTCTTCAAAACCAACAAGAAGCTCGTGGTTAGGACATTACCCCTGTCTCCCCTGACACGCTCAACTTAAACACATCTCACAGAGCATGCTATTTCCTGAAGATGAATAGTACTCTGTGATGAGGAGAGCTAAATGCATCCAGTCATTTCCCCCTGGAGCACGAGTCTGTGTTTAGGTGATGGGTCGAGCTAAGGATGTGGGCAGTTGCAGTATGGCCGCTTTGGTGCCTTCCTGCCTGCTTCCTCGGTCCCACTGCCACGTGGACGTTGAGCCGTTAAATCCGTTGTTTTCTTTGTTGTCTTTCTTTTCCTCGGCAAGTGACTTGTGTGGCCGAGCCTCAACCAAATGACTAACCTGAAGATGACTGGAGCCAGATGAGAGAGTTGCATCCTAGTGGACTGAAGTTTGGAGAAAAAGCTCTTCTCCTGATAAAGAACTTTTACTTCTCCTTGAGCCATCCAGGATTTTAATAACCATGATGTTTCACCCCACCTGCCGTTCAAGATACCCATCTCTTGCCGGTTGCTTTGATTTTTGTGTAGCTGTGCAGGTTGAAACTCCTACTAAAATGTGAGGGTTTTTTGGTTGAAAAATTTGAAGATGGGAAGAGTGTGAGAGAGAGATATTCTGGCTCTATCACCTCTTAGATATGGTGCAAGGCTTCATAGAGAGTGTGGGAGGTCAATGCTCATGTTGTTACATTTTTGAGAATTTTGCAATATGTGCAAGAGTGAATCTGAGCAGGTTTTGGACACGTCAAAACATTTCGAGAATGTGATTAAATGCAGTTGGTACTGCTTTTCATGAACATCAGTTCAAATAGCTTGTCAGAATTTATGGGGGAAAAACAACTATTTGAATTTTACAGTGTATAATCAATTAGATCCTGGGTGATTGTTAAGTTAGTTAAGGCCATTTCCCACTTAGAGCACAGTGATTACAGTAATGGCTACAGTGGACATACAATCCTTCTGCTGCCCGCTGATGATGTAGGGAATCTTGTTTTCTCAGCCTGTAAGCACTAGGTCAAGTCAGCTGCTGTCAGGGAGCCTTTGAGCTCTGCCCAGCCGCAGCCTACCCATGTGCCTGCATCCGCAGCTTCAGTGGTGAGAGGCTCATATTCCAGTCTTTCTGACTGGGGTGGTTTGCTTTGATAGTCAGGTCTGTTTACCGCTCCATGTCCTGGGGGCTAACTGAGCTCAGATCACCCTCAAATGAACTGAGGAGTGAGGGAAATATTCAACACAGCTGTGCTTACTCCAAGGGCTGGGGCCAGGAGAGACACGCTGCTGCGCTTTCAGGTACAGGGGCAGGGTCTCGCCTCTGAAGCTGTCTTCAGAGAGTGTGTTTGCATTTATAAAAATGTTTGCTTGGATACGAAAATAAAGATTTCCCCAACGGTGCAGGATGGGAATGTAAAGAGAGACAGTTAGCTGGATGGAGATAAAAGATTTTTTTAACAGGTAGGAAAGCAGCTAACCCAGTGGCTGCTTGGGAATATAGCAGGAACACCACAGCAAATCAAAGGCAGTGGTAGTGTGAAGACTCTAGCGGGCAAACTATCCTTGAGTAAATCTAGCCCGTTTCTCCCTAGAAGCTTAGATTAAGAAAAATGATGTTGTGAATGTCATTTACTGTACTTTTTTTGCCTCCTCCATATGTCTTATGAAGGCTTGATGCACATTCCCAGTTGACAAACATTTCCTCATCCTGGATGCCTTTCTGTTTCACTTGAAGATTCATGCACACTGGGGAAACAATCAGCTTCTGCTTTTTTCACACTGTCAAGATTTGTCTTCACCAGCTTTGCTTCGCTTTGACCAATGCGTACCATCACTGTGTGTGTGTGACACAGCGCTGGCAGCGGCTATACGAGCGGTACAGGGAGACCGCCGTGTAATGAATAGAGGGCATGGCCAGCTATTTGGCAGGAGCTGATGGGAGGGGATCACATATGCCGCTAAAGTGGGGAGAGTTGAGAGTTATGACAGGTAGTATGGAAACAGTTTTGGCCTGCCAATAATCAACGCTCATCATGTTTTCTGCACAGTTCTGGTTCAGTATTAAATAGCCAGCTGTGGAGCAGTTGTCACTCTTATGTGTTTATGCTGTATGACTATGTGTAGCCTGTTCTAATTACCAACCTACTCTTAATTCATGAGTGAGGCCTTGGAGATTAATGCAAGCCCAGTGCCACGACTCATGCGGCTTCATAATGTACCTCCTTTTCCCTGGTTCTGTCTCACACACACACATGCACGAACCTAAATGTGCAAAAATATACCATAAACAATGTAATACTACAATAGAGGTGTATATAAGCTTTGGTGTACAGCATGCTACTGAGTTACCATCATGATACAAGATTTACATTTTTTTCTAATTAATTCAAAACATGTTTAGTGTCAGATGCAAATGTGCTGAATTGGATTTTGGTCATTTTTTCCGGTCTTTCAGAATGTTACCAAGTGAATGTGCTGCCTGGTAAAATATGGAACAACTGTTGTCAAGAGAAGTGGAAAGTCATGAGCAAGCAGCGAGCGAAAAAACATGCTGTGAGTGCATCCACGCTGCCCACTGTGTTGCTGGCGCCCGGTCCGGCCCCCTGTTTGCGTGTGCATCCTGTACCCCTCTGCTTCACCGGCCCTCCCTATGTTTCTCCATATTTCCACTAGTTCTCTCCGTCCAAGCTTTGCCTGGTGTGAGTTCTGGCATGCCGGCCCTGCCCTGCCCCTCTCCGCTCTGCTCCACTTCCTCCCCCTGGCTCAGTGGCCTGGCTGCCCGGCGGGGGCAGCCTGCTCACCTCCGGGGCAGCTGGCATGCCTGATGGCCCCATTCATCAGACCTGAGGGTGAGGGTTGGGGGGGCCCATGGTGGAAAAGAGGGGTTGGCGGGGGAGGGGTTGCATCATGGGCCTTGGTGTTGACTTTATTGGGATAGTTATTAAATAAGCCTTGATGACAGGGGAGACAGAGGAATGCTTTCAACTCCCTCTGCAGGAGATGTCCTACACAAACCCTGGGACTGGATGGATTTCGGCAAGGACGGAAAGAGGGAGGGACGGAGCAAGGCAAACAGTAATTTTGTCAGCCTAAAACACAGAAGGGGGGAGAAAAACAGGCTGAAAGATATATTTACCAAGACAGTGACTTTCAGAAAATAAATTGAGGACTTTCAGAAAAATGGAGCATTAGGGAAATAAGTTGGACTGTTAAGGGTGGAGGGAAAGATTGCAGTTTGTTGTCTTTTAAAGACAGATGACTTGCCCTAGGCGAGGGGCTGGCGGCCTGCAATGTTGAGGCTGGTGGCTGAATGGCTGATGACTGAATGACAGAACCCCTCCTGAGATTGGCCATTAACACTCACAACACACACTCACACAGAGTCCATTGAGTGTCCCAGCAGGGGAGAGAAGACACAGCCTCTGGGCCAGGGGCCAGGGGCCAGGGGAGGGATCCAGAGGGCAGTGGAGGTCTCCTCACAGTTTCAAATACAGCCAGCAGTTAACCATTGGCATGGGAAAATCCAGCCCTGTGCTTCCACACCCTCAGCTGCATTCAAGCCTAACAGTAGCACATCCTCGTGTGTGTGTGTGTGTGTGTGTGTGTGTGTGTGTGTGTGAGATTCCCTTGACCCTAACCCTGCTCCACAGCTGTTGAACAAGGGAGGAAGAAAGCCGTAGCACCAGAAAGAAAGAGAGGGACACAGAGAGAATGGACTCCAGAGATGAGAAAGCTTGAATGTAGTCCCTGGGGGCAAAATGAATGACTCACTGACAACCTCTTGGCTAGACTCAGAAGTCTGGTTGTTCGGAACAATGCTTGAAAAAAAGTTTAATTCCACTACATTTATTGCCACATTTATCTTTCACTTCTTTGTACTCGACTTTTATGCTAATACTCAGCAGACCTTCTTGTGTACAACATTACCTGAGCTTTACAGTAATATCTCAGGGTATTTTTAGGGACCATTGAGTGTGTGTTTTGCAGAAGATAAACACCACTTATCTTTGAAATGCAGAACAGGGCCACACACTTCTTTTAAAGACTGCGCCTAGCATAAAAACCTTGTTAGAATTTGTGAAATATGGCCGGCTTAAGGGAACATCTCAATCTCAAGTGTTGCCATGGAAAAATATTCAGTATAGCTCAACCTCCCATCGCCATCCCTATTATTTACTTGTCGGCTCGGAAGCACCTGTCGACCAATCACAGGGCCCAGAACTGTCAGTAACTCAATTTGCAGCAATTACACAGCAAGAAATGACACTACCTGTCAGGTGTCAAGAATTTTGAAAAACACAGGATGCACAAACTCTAATTAAAAGTTTATATAATGTTATTGTGCGAAAATTTGTTCATATTAGTTAGTTTTTTTTTGTCATCTTACAAAAAGAGTTTGATTGTTTTCCTGTGACAAGCAGCATCACTTTCAGGCCTGTTTTGAGCCTAGTCTGTCTGGTGAAATGTTCTCATTGCAAAATGCATGACTATGGCTGATCAACAGTAAAAGATGAAGCCACTTTTCTGCACCAATTTATGATCCCTCATTGAAATAATTTGTAATTAATTAAATAATTTAAGTATGTGTCAATTTTACTTTTCTGCTTGGTTCCTTGTCGTGTCAATTGATTATCTTTTCGCAACGTTTTGGCTACAGCCAGGCCACTCTGTCAGAGAGTGCTGGCATGTTTGTGAGGGGAAAATAACAAAAGTAGCTCAGTTAGAGCCAAGTTTCCCATGAAAAAAATTACCCATGTAGTTGCTCATTACAAATAAACAAATACAGCTGGCAGCCTAATGAATTGCACTTGAAAACATGTGCACATGTTCGAGAACCCATCTACCCCTGTGTCCTAAAAATGCACTTCCAGGCATGTGTGTTGCCCCCCCCCCAACTGCTGGTTTTTCATCCTTCGCCTCAGTCTTGTAATTATCTTGTCAATTAACCTGGAGGTGGAAGGATAAATGACACACTTGTCTCCTTCACTGTTTCCACAGATGCCTCCTGTTTTCCCCTGGTTTCAAATCAATGCACAGTGGAGTGAGAAGGGAGAGAGACTGATGTATGTTTCTTTTTTTGAAAATGGGGAGGTATTTAAATGTGACTTTGCTGATAATTTCAAGGTTGCTCTTCCCCCTCTGAGCCGTCTGATTTTCTTTTGACTCCTCCAGGATGTGCAGATTGGCACACTTACCAGTACACAGAAAGAAAAGCAATAAAGGCATGCTGTTGTTCTTTTTGCTTGATTCCAAACCTCACATCTCAGTGGGAAGCGCCGTATTTCACTTTGTATGATATTTTTTCCAGTCAAATCGTACTGTTAGTTTTTGAAAAACAGAGCTGTTATATGTCATAAACCAAAAATAAAACATTTTTTATACTGTCAGATTTTCATCTCTCAAACATCCTTCCCCTCTCTAGTCTACCTCACTTCATGTTTCACACCTTGATGAAAGCAGACGCTAAAGTGCTTGTTTCATCCACTTCAGTGAATCAGCCAAATGAATATAGACTTTTCACCCCTCATTTACTGTATGTTATGTATGCTTTGTGCTAGATCTGCAACAGTCCCTGTCACATCTGCATAGGCTCAGCAGTGTAGACTAAGTAAATTAGTCCGTCTGTGCATCACTGTATTCATGGGAACAGGGACAATATGCAGTCACATCTGAACAAGCAAACCATAGTGATTGTTGGACCCGTGTAGGATCCAGCTCTTTGTTTAGTTTTACTCTGAAGGATTCCTTACCCGAGCAACAATGACAACTTCCTTATTGAAAACCTAAAAACAGTGTGACGAGAGATGAATAACCAAACCATCTTATTTATTTTTAACAACACATATATGACATGAGATGGCATATGGTTTGGGGAATTGGAAAAGAAAAGCTCACATAGTGTTTGAATGATGAATGCCACGTTTTATCCATCTGTGTCCAACATGTCAAGAGAATCTTAAATTGGAAAATTTTCCACGAGTACCCCAAGGACATCTTGAATACACCATAACTAAAACTTGAAATTGAATGTTTTAAGTGCGGATGCATTTTTTTCTTGTACTTCTGAAATCACAAAGACATTCTCTGAGATTCTGTATGGATAATTTTGTGTTTACTAACTGTTCCTAAGAGAAGTATGTGAATAGAGATGGACAAAAATGCTTGTACAGTCAGTGGAGGCAGGTAGTCAATAAGGGAAGATGGGCTTGGCAGCTTGCTTTTTTTCCCCTGTTAACTGACTCATTATTCTGTATCAACTCATTGGATCTCTCCTGTCAAAACATGTTTGTTTACAGACAGGCCATTGCTGACAGATGTGAGAGGCATTTAATAAGCAATCTAGCAGTCAAAGATATTTCATCAAGGATAAAGCAACAAGGAAATGTTGGTTCAAATTTATATAACCTGTAGTTTATATTGTTGAATGAGACAGTATTTGGATGTTCTTAGCAAATTTAGGTTGGCTTGTCAGGACACCAATTTGCCCATGGGCATACTTTTCACTTAAGGATTAAAGACATTTTAAAAATATTATATTTGCCAAACACATCATTAGGAGCACCTTACTAATACAGGGTAGATCTTCCCTCTGCTCTCAAAACAGCCTTGATTCTTTGTGGCATGGATTTCACAAGATGTTGGACACATTCCTTTGAGATTCTGGTCCATGTTGACATGACTGCATCACATGATTTCTGCAAATTTGTGAGGTGCACATTCATGCTGCCAATCTCCTGTTCTACCACATCCCAAATGTTCTACTGGATTCAGATCTGGCCACTGAGGCACACTAAACTCATTGTCGTGTTCATGAAACCAGTTTGAAATGACTTTTGTAACATGATGCATTGTCATGCTGGTAGTAGTCATTAGAAGATTGTAAATTGTGGACATAAAGGGATATATGTGTTCAGCAACAATACTCGAATAGGTTGTAGCATTGAAATGACAATTGATTCGTATTAAGGGGCCCAAACTGTTCCAAGAAAACATTCCCCATACCATTACACCACCACCAACAGTCTGTGCTGTTGACACAAGACAGTTAAGGTCCATGGATTCATGCTGTCGATGCCCATCCATGGTGAAGCCCATCCACCTCAAGGTTTAACATGTTTTATATTCTAAGATGCTTTTCTGCTCACCACAGTTGTAAGGAGTGGTCATCTTCTCTGTCAGCTTGATGCCTTCTGGCCATTCTCCTCTAACTTCTCTCATCAAGAGGGTGTTTCCAGGAGATTTCAAACCAGGAAATATTCAAACAAGCTGTCTGGCACTAACAATCATGCCATGGTCAAAGTCACTGAGATTACACTTTCATTGTGTGATGTGAAAATTAACTAAAGCTAATGACCTGTATGCATGACTTAATGCATTGTAATGTTGCCACATGATTGGCTGGATAATTGCATTAATAAGCAGGTGATTACATTAAGTGCTCGGTGAGTGTGTTAATGTGTGTATATGTGTATTATTTGCCATTAATTAAAAAAAATACATATGCAGGAAATATCTCACATAATAAGTCACATAAGGAGTTTTTTGTAGAGGAACCTCTGATTTAATTGTGCCCATTCTTTCCATTCTGTGAAACCAAGCCTTCGGACTTTGCTCTGGCAGTGATGCACACTGAGACTCTTGGTAATTGGCATTCTAACACTTCATAATTGGCATTCTAACACTTCAGAGATGAAGTACCGACACCCTGCCCCCCTGACCCTGCATAACAACGCTTATACCTCACACTTCACTAAGCACAACCACCGCTGGACATGCGCACAGTGTGTGTGTGTTTGTGTGTGCATGCTAAGATGGAGAGAAAAAGACAGAAAAACAGAGAGAGAGATATGATCTGTCCATCAGGAGTGTTGTCAGTGCATCTGTCTTGTTGGTGTGTATCTGCAGGTGCTCACTCCACTGAGCACTCAATCACTGGGAATGGTCTGTGTGAATTTTTGTGTCTGACTTTGAGCAAGAGGAATGAGGGTGTGTGTCAATATGTGTGTTGTAGGGTTACCCATGTGGAAGCTGATCAACACACTGAGTGCATTAACACCAGTGCTCTCTGTGCGTGTGCCTGCACGTCTGTCTACACTGTGCTCTTTTCACAACTCCTCCAAGTCATGCCACTTGTGCTTCGGAGTGCAGCTTTCGTGAGCTCGAGCTTTTAATTTTTCAGGAGCTCATATGCCCGTTAACTTAACCTCTCGAGTGACCTCGCTGATGTCAGTCTCCCCGGGCGTGCCAAGCCCCGCCCCTTATTTTCCTCTTCTTCCCAACCAGCCCCATAAAATGCGTCAGTGATGAATTCGACGATAGGAATGGCACTTAATTACAGAACCAACATGAAAGGCTTCAGCCTTTGCATCTCGCTATAGTCCCAGTAGGGCAGATAAATGTGATTGGGATTGTATGGATAATGTCTTGTGCTGCACTTGCTATCCTAATCTGTAGGGACACAAGACAATAACAAGGTAGTAAATTTTTTTTTTGTAATTTTGAACAATATTCCTTTTAAAGTGAACAATGATTAGGGTGACATTTGTTGAAAATACAGTGGTAACATTTGAAGGTCCGCAGCATCACTACCCTCTCTTCCATTGTCCCTTTTGTTGGATTTTGCAAATGCATAGATGGATGCAGAGCGACAGGGGAGGAGAGGGTAAGAACAGCAGGAGCTGCTAATGTAAATGCAGATGAAAAGTATCATATAGTCCTCTAAACACAGAACACATGCTGGCACTGTGGCCTCTGGATCCTGTCTCTGTGGAAAGCCAACAACAGCATCCCCCTGAACTCTTCATGTCGCACCAGATCAGAGCAAAAAAAAAAAAAAAAAAAAAAAAAAAGAAAAGAAGAGAAGAAGGGAGAGGAAGGCAAAGTGGTGGGATTGCATTTGACATTCAGCCCCCCCCCTCCACCACAGTCATCCATTTAACCCTGCCACCGCGGCTGGTGCAATATTTATGCCCTTAAACGCAGATGAGGTGAAAATGTGTCTGAAGGAGCGGATCCCTGTAGGGAGGGCAGCTGCATGCATGCATGCACGGGGTTATGAACACACATGTGCGCACACACACATACACACACACACACACACACACAGATATTTTACATGTAGAGCTCTTGATAGTCAAATACACTGCCCACATGCACAAGTAATACTAATTCATTTGGGGGCATTTAAATTCAGATGGTCTTTTCAGCCAGATGTATGGATGTGTAAAGTCTCTGTACTGTACATGATCTATCCAGCAGCCCACCTGCCTAAGTGTTTGAGCAGGCTCTTTTCCTGCTGTTTGAAACTGAAACAGGCTTAGCAGAGATTTAGGGATCAAGGTGTGTTTATGTGAAATCCTAAACCGGCTCAAATACGGGGCTATTCCGCCAAATACCCCTGAATACTCGCTCGTGTGGCCGGGCCCTTTGCACTGTGTGGAATGTTGATCTGAGAGGAAGAGGAGGCAGGTGAGAGGTGAGGGGTGAGGGCAGGAAATCGATTTAGTCCTCTGTTACCTGAATAATGAATAAGGGACTGTGTCCAGAGATTAGAGAGCTATAGCTGGACGGTGTACAGGGAATTGTGTGTGTTTTGGGTCTGCCTCTCTTTGAGGCTGCCATGCTCAAGTGTTAAAAGTGAAACCTTAGTCATAGGGTATTTGGGCATGAAAAATCTGAGTGGAAATGCCAGAAATTAAAAAACAAAAACAAGCCTCCGCAGCTATGCTAGTGGCTCGGTGATGCTGCACTTAGGCAAAGCGGCGCTCTGATTCCTTCAATTATTTGTGTAATCTTGTTACGTCCTTGTGAATATATTCACATAATGATGGACACAGCAGCAGTTTGCTTAAAATTTGAGCAGCATTTCAATGTAAACAGCTATAATCAGGATTACGTGACCTCTCTAGCACAGTACATCTGGGAGCAGCACATGACAGAGCCGGGCCACGCCTTTTAGCCGAATGCCAAACCCCTCCAACCTTTACCTCATTCTGCCTTGTGCAGAGTGAGTAAGAGTCCCACGTTGCTTTTGATGCTGGACAAAGTGGCCACAAACTGCCCACTAGATGAGCTTTCTGTGTTCTCTCAACCCCAATTCAGCCACTCCAATAACAGCTAGTGCTCCCAGCAATTTTCTATTCTGTTTTATTCTGTGAAAAAGCTTGTTTGAGGTGTCTCTGGGGCTGATGGAAGTAGTCGCAGTGGTGGTGGTGGTGGTGCTGGTGGTGAGGGGAGAGAGGGGAAGTGCCAAACAAGAGAAAAGAGGGCTTTGGGAAGAGTGAGCTCAAGACAACTCCGCAACGCTCTGCAACCTTAACTGTCGCTGCAGAAACAGCAAGAAGTTATTCTGTAGCCCAAATACTTACCATTAAGTCCCTCTGAACCTCAGGGAGCATTCTGCTGGTTCCACTGCCCTTGGCTGGCTTTTAGGGGCTGTTTTACTTGGATGTTTTATTGACATGTGGGTTTAAAAAAAAAAAAAAAAAAAAAAAGCACATTCAGTCATGCGAATGTAATGTAACAGATTTGAACTTCTGACACTCTGGAGTGTGAAGGAGGAGTGTGGAAAGATGTTCAGATGGGTGGGGTCACCAGTATTGGTCATTGCCACTGTACTGGATGAGGTCAGCTCCTTAAGCCTGGTACTGCCCACACCACCTCTCCCCACTCTGAGGGCTGAAACCGCGTAGCACAAATATTCACTTTCAAAAAAACTCCTTTCAACGTCAGCCCCGTGTTTTTTTCTTTGAGCAGTGCCCTGTGAGTGACCTCTCCCTTTTCACAGCTACTATACACACACACACACACACACACACACACACGTTTCTGCCTCAATTACTTTCACATCAGAACACACACAAAAACACATGCATGTACACACATACGCGCTCTCATGCGGATGTTTCCTGCACCGGCAATGATGATGGTGTGGTGACAAAAACGGGGCTAATATTGGCTCTTAATATTTGATTGCAGAGAGGACAGCTTGGTTTGTGTTTTTTATCAGGATGTTCCTCGCCGTCTCTCTTTCACTGCCTCTCTCGCTGTGTCTCAGGTCAGAGATTGTAAAGAGACTTAAGATTCCTCAAAGAAATAGATGGTGCTGTGTAACCTACTTATATCATTGATTTATCTTTTCATCCAATTGTATTTCCTTTTGTAACCTTACTCCAGGCTATATCTCTTCATAGACGGAAGCGGCAGCCTCTTTTTAAAAATGTTTATCGACAGATTCCCTACACATTGAATTAACAGTAGGTATTGTAGGACAGGTATCTCAATGAAATTTATAGGTTGCTATGTTTGAATTTGCAGCTAGGGCTCCTGCTTTTCATGGAAAGCTGTCAGAAATCTAGAGATTGTTTTTTTTCCCTTCAAAGATCCCAGAAGACACAGTGTTTGATGTCATTGTTTGTAGCAGTAAGGAAAGCAGTGTGTGCTATAGCCCAAATAATTGGTGGAGGATTCTCAGCAGGGGAAGGTAAACTGAAAGTGACACCAGGGTGTAAAGCTCGGCATGATGCCGTCTTCCTTTCAGCACTTCAGCTAAAACTACAGACCCTCTACAGTTCCATGGGAGCAGGAGCGAGAGCTCCCTGACTGGAGGAGCGGGGAGCTTTCGGCAGACCTGAACGCTGATTTCACCCCCCTTCTCCTCCCATTAATCTTTCATATCCAGGGCTAAATATGAGCCGAGTTGATGTGACGCTGTGTCTGTGTCGGGGGCAGACTGAGTGCGGAGGGGAGGGGGGGTTGCCTGTTGAGGTTAAGTGCTCTGGTGTCTGCAACTCAGGGGACACGAGGAGAAGAAAGAGGAAAGGGGTGTGTTATGGGGGGAAATTGAGGGTGGTTGAAGAGAAGACGGTGAGGACAACTGAAAGACCATCCCATGAGGGGAGACCTCAAAGCCGGGGTGAGGTTTTATGAGTTTGGCCTCTGTGCCACACGTGTGCATGCTCACACAGATGAACATGCATAGGCACGCACATATACAGGTGGTGAGCCTCAAACAAAAGCTTGCCTAATCCTGACAGCTCTCATGTTTCTGTCTTTAAAGATCCCCAGGCTCCTCTCAGAAGGGGGTACAGGCATAATATTCTGGCTATTGTAACCCAAGAGAAGTTTGTACATTTTTTAAAATTCTCACAGCAGAGGTTTTGATATTTGGGCTACTGCAGATCTTCACGGGGTGCTTCTACGGCGCCGTAGCTTTTTCAAAGCGCTGTATGAATCTGTTGTTGGTGAAATTTAAAGGGAGTGCTGGGGGATGCAGTGGAGCGTACAGTAACTCTTGCTGTCTCTCACTTTGTCTCTCGCGCTGCATCTCTGCGCAAAAACAAACACACAAACACACACACACACACAGAAGATGTAGCAAACGTCCCCGCTGTTAAGCTAGATTGTACGTTGCTAAAGGCTAGATTGAAGCCCTCGTGTGTATGGGTGTGTGCGCATGAAGGAGAGCACAGTGCGGCAGTACACACCCCTGATCATCATATCAAAACAATAATGAGAAGAAAAGTCAACATTGTTCTCTGCCACGCTCCATTAACAACAGCAGAATCCATAATCATATTCATTTTCAGGCAGCTTTATTTAATAAAGTGGATATAGGCCTGGTACCTCCATTACCATAATGCTACTTAACATTAATCTTGGTCATTAAAGAAGACTGATATACAATCCCCAGGCATCCGAGTTGTTGGAATTAGGGATGAACTGAGGGAAAAGAAGTGCTTATAACTGTGATAATGTGTTTGCCCCTGTTTTTCAAATAGGGAGTCGCTGCGAAAATCCAAAGATTCTTAATGTATTTGGAAGTATTGACGCTGCCAACCATGACTTGGAGGTGAGGTTTTGATCTGCTGCTGTGGATGTAAACAACTCATTAGGAAGAGAGCAGGATGCTTGCTGACTGGCAGGGACAGCAGGGGTGCTTGGGATAGCTGGGAACATGTTAACTATCTCGCTATCACTATCTCTCTCGCTTGCTCCTCTACTCCACTTTCATCCACTCATCAGCCACCAGAGGCTTACTTTGGAGACGCGGGGTTATAATTGTGTCTTACTCGCAGTACCCACTCTTTTCTTCCTCTCTCTTTCTCTCTCTCCCCTTTACCTGCTGATGGAGTCTGAACCTGCTTTCAACTCCCCTTGTTGCTCTTCCTCTTACCGTTTTAGTCATCCTTTTCATCCCACCTTCTTACCTCTACCTTTTTCTCCCTTGCTGGGCTGTCTCCTCTCACACTTTTTTGCTCTCTTAATCAATAACCTCCACCCCCCACCCCCCCCAGCCCAAATCCTTCTCAGCATTCTGCATTTCCTCCTGCTCTCTGTGTGTCTTGCTACTCCTTTGAAGAGGATGTCAGACAGTCTTTTCCTCATACGGAGCCGTTTTTGTTCAACTCCA
The DNA here is from genome assembly GCF_001640805.2 of Lates calcarifer. Taxonomy (NCBI): domain Eukaryota; kingdom Metazoa; phylum Chordata; class Actinopteri; family Centropomidae; genus Lates; species Lates calcarifer. The sequence continues at coordinate 10,856,134 of NC_066841.1, read as the reverse complement.
TCGCTCTAGAGATGTGACCCTCTGCGTACTCCCCCCCCCCCCTCCGCCTATAATATCTCTTCATCGCTCTGGCAACTCTCTGTCTTATGGGCTTAATAACAGAGAAATTGCATGGTCATCTGATTCTCTTGTCTCAGCCAGGGATCAGCAAACAACTGTTGTTTGAAGACTTTGATTACTGTCGTGTCTTTAACTAGAAAGAATGAATGCAAGATGAATTTTGCATTGTGGTTTTAGTGCAGTGTACAGTACATAACATCCCAGGCAGGCCTCAAGCAAATGAGTTTAACCTTAAACGTCTGAGAAACGTGGTCCTTTTTATGATTTATTCCTGCAGTTCTCACACTTAAGATCACTAAAAGCATAGTTTTGAGTAACACAGTGCTTCGGCTGAGGAGCTGACTTACAAATCCATTTTTATTTTCACTGTGATCAATAATTAGTGCTCTCACTGAGCAGAAAGAGTTGCCATTGGTGATATATTGATTGGAAGTAATAGTTCATGCATGCTAATGAGTCCTCTGATCCATAAAAAAGGAGCTTTACAATCTTAGTTTTACAATGATGATGTCAATATTGATGTCCTGGGCTGCCTGGGGAGAACATGAGGCAGGACTCAGAAATGGATTTTAAGGTTACTGTACTTTTTGTGTTTTCCAGGAGGCATGATTTCTCTGTTTTTCTGCCCTCTAGCTCCTCTCCTCATTCAACAGTAATTTTAGTTGAGTTGTCTCCTGTCCTCACTACCTCCAGCCAGTCAGTTGAGCTGGGATTAGTGTCTTCTTTGTCCCCCTGACTGGCAGCGCACAGTCTGTGACAGACCTCAGAGGCACCAGAGTCCCATCAGATCAACCACACTAATTAACTTGTTTAAACAAACTGGGAGTGGGAGTCGGGAGAAAAGCTTTCAGTCCCCTTCAAAAAAGCCATTAAAAGGGAACAGGGAGGGGGAACTGAGTGACACAAGAGGGGGCGGTGTGCAGTTTTATCAATGGCCTGGAACCTGAGTCTTTTTTTTCTTTGTATATATGTATGTGTGTTTATGTGGCAAGCAGAGAAGATTATGGGGCTCTGTGTTTACGGCGCAGGTCAGTCAGGAATGAGGAGCTTTCTGAGGAATCCCAGACGCCAGCAACTTAGCCTTTGACCTCTGCGTGCTGAGCTCAATCAGAGATTGCAAACACAGATTCTAGAAAGAAAAGATACAGAGAATACAAAGAGGAGCAAACAGACAACTAAAAATACCAAGGGGAAAGTCCTAGACCACAGCTCCATTGTTAACTCCACTTAGCTTGGTGATTCACCTTCACTCATACCCAATGAATCAGCCGTTTTGTCTCTGCTCCCAGACCAGTGAATGTGTTTACTTCTTTAGGCTGTGCACACAGTGATATAATGTGATTGTCACATACCAAACTGTTGCTGATGCACTCGCTGGTTTTGCAATAGTGATTAGCTCCTGTGGTATCTGATTGAAGCTTCCTTATAAAGTGCCATTCACATTGTCACAGCCCGCGCTAATGAGCTCAACTTAACCACCGCTGTAACAAACTCTAGTGTTTTGTATATGGCGCTCATCACCTTTTCCTCCCTCCTCATTCTCTGTAGCGTGCATGTGTGTGTCCGCGTGTGTTTGTGATTGCTTGCATTGCAATTAGACGAAGGGCTATTATCTAGTAAAGATGTTTTCCCCCACAGACCGGCAGAGCACTTGCCTTGAGGATTTTGTGCAGTGCTGAGAGTTAATAATAGAAACGTTCAGGTTGAGTAGAAGCACCATTTCCACAGGGCTTCGTTTAGTAATAAAAAGCCCCTGTCAGAAATACAGTGGACAGTCTCTCTCTCACACACACACACACACACACACACACACAAAAACACATACTGGCACACACAGAGAGAACAGTGCATGCCCTGTCAGAAAGCGGCACAGAGTTGTGTCTTAGGCTTTGACATCCACATCTCCATGAAAAAAACTGACTCCCTTAAAAAAAAAAAATCTATTTATTCACAAAATCTCTGCACCAAATTATATCCTACACTATATACTATAAATGGCTACATGGTATTACTGCAGAACAGCAAATACACATAAGCAGATGCACAGACACAGAGCAGAGACAAAGCCATGTTAGAGTCGCAGGGATGCCTCAGTGTGATGTATGATCTTCATTTCCCCCCCATGGGCCATCTCCAGCTCAGCATCAGCCGCAAGACAGACAGAGGAAATGAACGCTGGGGAATTTATCTCCCATGCTGGCATTGTTTCTGCCTGGTGAGCTCTGAATTAACACATTTATTAAAGTGCCGGGTTGAGACCTCCACTTATTACAGGGCAGAACTGCTGAGCAGGGTTTGTGCGTTACGTATTTTGTAAAGGCACAAATTGAAATGAAAGCCTGTAGATTAGCGAATTAAAAGGTTGGAAAATTAAAAGGGGGCTATCATCACTCGCATCATCCACGTAGTTATACTAAGGGCCAGAGAGACTGCTGAAACAGAGACACACTAACAGAAGTAGTGTGTGAATTTGTTTATGTGTGAAAATGTCTGCACATAATAGTCTTGAAATACGCACACATATATATACTTTTCTTCCTGTGATCTGGAGAAGAGTTTACCATTTCTCTGTACATATATTTTCTCTGTCTTTGCAAAGTCACACAGGAAGTCACTGCTGTCAACATTTGTCACTTCAAAGAAAGTTGCACTAAAAGACACACACTGGAGGGGATAGCAAAGGTCTTCGCCTATAGGATTGTGTATGCATGGAGTATTTTATGTCATTTTGTGTCTTTTTTGCACAGCATTTTGTTTCCCAGCTACATGATGGTTTAGTCAAGCTCCATTTGAAGCTGACACATCCCTGCATGTTTTAGCTGGAATTTGGCACAAAGAGGAAATAATAAATTAAGAGTCAGTCCGGTTTGGGGCAGATTTGAATGTGTGCATTAGATAATCTCTTAGCAGATTAGTATGGATTTGATAGAATTAAATAGTGCTAGCCATTGTACAGAAAGGCTTTTGAAAAAGGCAGGGTGAACATGGCTTAACTCGTGGACACAGGTTTAAACCCTCAGGGGCCCCGGCCAATCACAATCACTCTCTCACAGAGGCAAGTAATTAAGAACCCCCGGACAGAGCATTAAGTAAGTGGCAACGGTCATCTTTATAAACATTCGTTCTTTAACTGGATTGGAGAATCCCTCAGCTGCTCCCTACCAAGCATCCAGTCAAAGTTTAGAGAGGGAGCAGAGCAGGAAATAGTCCTGATTAATGATTGGATCAGCTCATAAACTCACAGAGCAGATTTGCCAGCAGTTGAATACCAACTGCACTGAGTCTTGATCAGACTCAGATGTGCAGACTGTGGAGCTGTACAGGTCCACTGCTATGAAACCCCTTCTCATTTCCTGTGGTGTTTCCTGCTCTTTTCCTAGCCTCTGTCTTCACGCTTGAAGGTAAAGCAGAAGCATGGATTTGATGCCCGAGCAGCAGCCTTTCACTTTGCCCTCCAGGCCCTCTTTTCTCCTCCGTCCTGGACTGATGTCTCAGGGGCACCTCACCCCCCCAACCTCCACCCCTTCACTTCTTCATCCACCCTGCCTCTACCTCTACCCCTACGGCTGCTGCAGTCAGACAGGCTAATGGAGCCACTTACTGCCCCTTTAAATCTTAACGGCGCTGGTTAACCCTTTATTGATGTTCCTAGACCCCTCAGCTGCCTACAGGCTGCCCAGACTGTAAATCTACTACCTGGGCTTGATCAGCTGCTCGCAGGGAGGCTTTGACTGAAGGCAGGCTTGGTCATTAGACAAAAAGAAAGAAAAAAGTAACTATAACCATTTGTCAAAAACGGAACAGTGATGTTTTTTTTTTTTCTTCAAGCCCTTTGTTCTGTTGTACGCCTCCTGCCTTCTGGTGCTGCCACTTGAGATGGAGGACATACTGAGCATTTTGAGGTTTGCCAATTTACACAATGGCATGAAAGTTACTGGTGTGCCTATCTGAATCTAATTTGTATTAGCTTGAGGCCTCTTTTGTTTCTTTTTCACAAACATGCCTTCCGTGACAAGCTGGCGGTGATACGTTACAGCCGAGCTCAACCCCTGAGTGTCTGCATCAAATGGGTAATCTGATCACAAAGCTAAGAGATATACACATTAGCTGTAATCTTATGAGGCCCATTCGCTGCAATATGAGTGAGAGTTAAATGGGAAAAAATGAGAAAAGAGGGAGAAAAGTGTGTAAGAGCAGCAGTTGCGTGTGAACAATGACAGGCATCTAGATCATACGTCTCGGATCATTTCCCCTTCCATATTGGAGTTTATGGTTTGTAGATTCTACTGCAGTAAAGAACGTATTTTCTGAGGCAGATGTTAGCTTTTGATTGATTTCTTCTTTGCTATAGAGCATCTCACAGATGCTCACAGATGCTTGCTCTGTGTTCCTCGACTGTTTGTAATACAGAGACAGACCAAAGCCTTAAAACCATCAGCAGATCTCCCCGGGGGCATATAGAGCTTTATGTAGTCTGGAGTGCTTGTCCAAATATCTAATAACCCATCTTCGGACTTTAGGCTACATCCCACCCTCATCCTACTCATATCTTCTTTCCCCCTGAGGCCTTGAATGAAAGGAAATGTGTTTACCCAAAGGAAAATATGCTGGGTCACATCCAATATTGCAGCTGAACCACCTCCATTGGTATTCATGTACCCTGCAAGTATATCTACACGACAGGTGGCCTCAACTGTGGCCCAATAAACTCTGCAAGACTGCTTGTCTTCCCTTTTTCTCCCACTCTGAAGTCCACCCTCCACTCCAGAAGGGCCAGCCGTATCCTTTTACCTCAGGCGAAGTTGGTCTGATGGTCTGGGACATGTTAGCCAGCTGCCAAATGAAAGGGGATAAATCACGCAAATGAAAACAAATAGAGCCAGGTCTGCTTGACTCTAATTAAAGCCGGTTCCTCCGCTCTGTAAACTCTGCTGTGTTCTACATACTTGATGGTGCTCCCGGAAACATGTGTTCCTCCTGAATTCCTCCATCTCTGAAACAGAGCCATGTGTGGCTGCACAGGGGGCAGGGATGTGGGCACTAACGCTCTCTTTCTCTTCCTTTTTTAAATTTTTTGTTCTGTATAAATATCCATTCATGTACAACCTAGATCCTGTATATAAAAATAATATGTATTATAATTTTGTGTTGTTTTTCATGCACTGCAATTAATTTAGAAAAGATATACTTACACTAATTTATGTTTCTCCCTCTCTTTTTCTCCTCCACACTCTGTTTCACATTTTCCTGTGCCTGGTGTGACTCCACTGCATATAGGTAAGCATATTCTAAAATATGTATTTCTGCCATATTGTTACTCATCTGTATAGTTAAAATAATCTGGAGCAATTCGCAAAGTTCATCGGTTTGAATTATGCATGCAAGCACCGAAAAGCCATTGCTTTGGTGGCTGAACTTACATAACCGGAAAGCCAGACTAATGAGCATTGGCTGTCTACAAACATAATGGGCTGTAGGGATGGGCAAACATGAACCAGCCCCTGCATGGCATGTGTCACTCTGCATCACTCAGGCTTTCCCATTTATATTACAATGTCTGTGTCAGGGACAATTCCATTTGTAATGGGGTTTATTCAGGGAGATGGGAATGTTAGCTGTGTGGGTGAGTGTGTGTGTGTGTGCGCGCCTGTGTGCACGCGCTTCATCATAAATCAAAAGCTACATTTTGAGGAGGAATATATCAAGGATTTTTTCGATTTCCTTATTCACCCAGTTTGAATGTGACATAAATGAACCTATATGAATGATGCGATATGAGATTGAGATAGTGGTGCTGAGTCCTTCAGGATCTGATAAGTAGATGTCTGTTCACCAGCACATCGTTACCTGTATCCCACTGGTTAGCCCAAAAGAAAATAACAAAGCACCGCTCTCCCTAATCCTCACCATCGCAGGGCTCAGGGGTTCCTCCCCAGTTTACTGTAAGGCCTGAGAGTAGCTTGGTTGTCATACAGTGGGAGGCAGAAGTGCCCTCCAGCAACGGCGGGTTCTGCTCTGCCAGAATGTATCTGTGCATTGCTGCTCAGGGAAAACAGGAAGGCTCACTGACCCATGGACCAGTTCAATTAGCATTCGCCACCGACACCTGCTCTCACCAGCAACACACAATTCTAGTGTCAGCGTGCGCGTGTGTGTGTACGTGTGTTTTGCTGGTATTACTGCACATCTCCATTAAATATTAAAACATAAGGCTGGGAGTGCACTGGGGTAGACCTCCTGTTCCCCTCTCTCATCAAAAATAAAAGGACAGCAACTGTAAAGTATTTGGAAGATGGAAAAAGGAGAGGGGAGCTGAGAGAAAGGATTTTACAATAGCTAGAGGAAAACAGCAGGGGGAATATGGGCAAAACACTAGCAGAGCAAGTGAATTATTAAAATAAAAGATTAAAGTAATTAGTGAAGTAAAAACATGGTGGACAAATTATGAAAATAAGGCTTTATGCTTCAGGTCACACTGTGTTTTTGAGCTTTAACATAAGAGCTGTAGACTTCACAACACCTGCTGCCATATCAATTCAGTTTTAACTTGAGGCTGCTGAGAAGAAAAGATAGATAGAGTGTAGTGAAATGAGGTTAAAGGTCAGAAAGTGGAGCCACCCAGCTCGTAATGGTTTTAACCTCTGACTCCCAGCCTTGTCCTGAGTCATCTCTTAATGCAGTATGAGTGACAGCTCAGCAGCGCCTCACATTCTCTTGTCTGTGTCTCCAGTGGACAGAGGAGAAATTCAGATTTATGTAAATTTAAACACAGATTACAACAATGAATGTTTGAATGAGTGGCTGTATAATCCATCAAAATCCTTGTTTTATTATTACCATTGTACTTGTGCCTTTTCCCCCAATATCATGATTTAAAATGCATCGTCACCATGATGCAAAATGCTGAAAGTTTATTTCCAGGAAGCCCCCCCTACTGTAGCGTGGCATTTGTGCTTCCTTGGAGCCAACAGTCCCAGCTTCCTCTCTAATGGAACGGAGGACTTCAAACGTGACTAATTGTTATCTATTTGTTTGTTAATGTGCCTCTTGTTTGGTGCTGTTGGGAACAGATGTGCCTGATGAGCTTTGTGAAGTGGCGGAGATATGCAGTGGGACGAGCCTAATCAGTAGCGCAATTATAAGTTGCGGAGTACATCATCTGCATGTACTGAGGAGGAAAATAAAGTTGTTGTTGTTGTTTTTCATTTGCTGTACATGCCGCATCTTGAGCGTGCCTTTTTTTCACAATTAGAGATCTGCCAAGTTTTTGATAAAAGAAGAAGAAGGAGGAGACATGTGCCTGGTTCAGCAGTGGCAACGCAAGAATAACAGATACGGGCATGCTAAAGAACATCTGGCTTAGAGCCCTAACAGCCTGTAAAAAAGCTGACAGGGGAGGAAGAAGGGGAGGTGCGTAGTGAGATGTGGGATTGAAATGAGGATGGATCTGTTGTTGAGGAATGAAGGGCGGTGACATATCCCCCGACCTCTTACCTGACCCTTTGTGGTGATGCCTGAAGACTTATCAAGGCCACAACCTCAGAACTCATGCAGTGATTGATGCCTCAGGCTTCACCAGGATGATCTTGAATACCTACTGGCACTGTGTGTAGTGTGGTGCTGGAGAGAGTCTAATCATAGGGTTTAGTTATTCTTTTAGAAAGACTTGTTTTGTAGATACACTGTACCATACACAAAATCAAATTTGGAATTTAAAATTTTATCTGAAAAATCTGTTAAATTAGGTAGAGTGTAGGTGACTGAGTTAACTAATTACAAACAGATTTCATACCATAAACCCTCAAATTATTCTCACAGAAAAACTTCTCTTTAACTGTGTTTCCCGGGTGACCTCACATTAGCCCTCCGGCTAATTATTTTACTATGAATATGTTATGAACGAATACAGTCTTCCTCAAAAAAAGATGGTTTTCGTGTTTACAAGCAGATGTGACCATGCAATTTTATGTGTGTGGGCTTAGACTCCTTTTGAGCAGATCACGCCGGTTTTTCTCTCTGAGTTTGTGGCCTTTGGCACACTGCGGTGTAGTGTTGGCTCCTGGGTGGCACCTGAAATGTGTAGGGTCTTGAGGTTATGTTAGAGGGGCACACAGCTTGGCAGCAAAGGACACAAACTCCTTTGTCACTGCTGCAGCAGCAACACATTAAACTGTGTGATCTCAAAGACAAGCCTTATATCAGGCCTCATAGCATCCAGATTAACACAATCAAAAATATTGAACACATAAAAACATCACCCCAGAAGCTTTTTTTTGTGTGGAGTTCTACTATTAACATAATATGAGATGCATTTTCTTTGCTCAGCTCATTCAGCAGTGAATTTATGATGCTTGTATCTGTTCATGAAAAGAGTAAACTATGTTATACTTCAGCTTCTGTGTGGTTAAAGTGCTGATTTGCTTTTCAAAGTTGCTCTCCTTACAAATGTAATACCATAAGGAAAAACAGCCTGGATTTATGTGGATTTGTTTGGCACTGTGTCTTTTACTGAGAATCCTTTTTTATTCTCCAAATCTTGCCTCCTCCTCCTCCACCACCTTCCCTCTCTTTAGCTTGTTTTGTCACACCAACCTTCCATTCATACTTCCTTATCCCCTGTTAAGCTTTGAGAATGAGAGAATCTTTAGTGCTTATAAAAGGGTGATTTACACTCATATTCAGATGTGCACCTTCACCATAGGTGTGTGCATCCATTGTCTGTCATTAAATTATACATAGGGGCTTTGCATGCTATGTTAGAAATTTTAATTGGTCTGCCTGGTCTTCATTATATTTCCTCACTATATGCATGAGGTCATAAATGTTCCCCTTTCAGGATTTGTAGCATGACTTCCTCTTTTTTTTCGTCTACAAAGTCATTTCCAGTGAAAACTTTTTCTTTTCATTCTTACCGCTCTGTATCACAAAGGGAATAAGTGAGAACGTACAATGCACAACACTTCCATTAAGGTTTAGTTTAGAATTGTGACGATAAAAAGGTGAAGGCTACCCAGAACTATGAATCATTTGCTATTCTTTTGGCACTGGCAGCACAGTGACACCTCAATACCGAGGTAGAATTCAGGCTTAAAAATGAGGTTTTCCATATGTAAGGACAAGGTCTATGTTCTTCCTCTCAGTTTCCTTATTAGAGTAACCCAAACTGAACCTCAGCAAAGACTAAATCCAGATTCCACAAATCTCCGCAGGCTGTCTGGAAAGGCCACACATCCAAATTGCATTTTGACCGCACAACACATCGGAGCTCAACACACTTCACACCACTTTCGTGCTCTGAATGCAGAGAGGACCCTCTGCTATATGTGATGAGATTTTGATGTGTGTGCCTGTATCATGCATTCTTTTCTACCTCTGCAGATGCGTGTACATTGCGTGTACATTGCGTTTGTTTGCATGTTTGCAGAGTGCAAAAAGCACTCTTTGTGTAGTGTTATGTGCTGAGTCTGTTCCCAGCAATGTGTAGGAGATAATGTCAGCAGACAGAGGCTAATGTACAGTCCTATAAACAGTAATGGATCCTGTGGGGATACAGAGCTGATATGAAACTTGTAGGCCACTCTCATGGTATATTGCCTTTAATATGGCGCTGTTGACACACTGCACAGCACATGATAGGCAAGAATGTTTAGTGGAACAGCAGGAATACGACATGACTATATTAAAAAGACATTAGGAAAATATGACCCAGGCACTGGGAGAGGCTCGGTGCTGTAATACAGTCCCCTTGTCAGTACATGGAGGATCATATTTGGATTTTAATAGTTTTAGATTATTCCAGTGTGGAGGAGATAGGATGTGATATGATGCCGATTGTATCAGTCTTCCCACCAGTACTGTGTCATTAATCCGAGCGTACATTCTTTATTCCTCCTATTATTAACACAATGACAGACAAATAGATGAAATAAAGTGCCTCTGGTAAGTGTATTCTCTTTCTGTGTTTCATCAAGAATGCTGGGCTTCTCACAGTCTCAGTGATTATACCAAAAAAAGTTATGATAATGTTTAGTGTTGTCGGGGACAGTGGGGCTCGCATGACCAGAAACACCATTAATCATTCTGTCGAGAAGGGAGGGAGGCGGGGCTGGAGGGTGGGGCGGGGGGGTTGGCGTAGGGGGCAGTGACAGTTTGGCAAGGTGATGTGAGCTGAACTATTGGCCTGTGGAGAAGCCCCATTCCCCCTCCACCCCACCTCCCGGCCCCCCATATCACACCATCCCCCCCCCAGTACCTACCAGTCTCTTTTTTCTCTGTCACCTTCTTCCCTCTTGCCAGTCGTGTTTTCATCCCCTCTATTAAGGCACTGTGTTTACCCCCTGGTGTGTATCTCCTGGGTCTGACTGTCACTCACACTACTCAGTGTTAGGCCCGTACATGTCGTTCGGGAGATAGGATATATTGAATTTTAAAGTGGTTGTGTGTGTGTAACAGTTTGTATGTAGACACAGTTCTTACACACAACACAGTCAGTGGACTTATATATTCCATTAGAAATCCCTTATCCCTGTTATAAATGTTTTTAAAGTAACAATTGAAGCCAGCAGCTCAGTATCTTTGAGTCATCATAATGTAATTAAATAAGCATGTGATGCTATACTTAGGCATAGCTGTGCTTTACGCTAAATGCTAATGTCAGCATGTTCACGATGACAGTATTAATATGCTGATGTATAGCAGGTCATTTTGTGTGTTAGCATGCTAACATTTGCTCATTAGCAGTTAACACAAAGTACAGTTGAGGCTGATGGGATTAGATGGTCATTAGTTCCAGATGGATTTGGTCATAACCAATATTTTGACCTGCTGATGGTGGTAGATGAAAAGTCAAAACTCTTATAGAGTCTTATAGAGCCATATTACAAAAAAATAATTTCTGTCATGTCTATAATTGCTTAGGTAACAGTGATCACAATACTGATTTGAGGTCATATCATCCAGAAATATATTTGTCTTTATTTTAATCTCTGTGTGCATGCGGCAATCCTGCACAGGCATCGCTGATAATTTAATAGCAACAATTTCACTGTGTATTCAATCTTTCTGTGATTACTGACTAATTAGATCTGACAGTAAATGTCACTGTAGCAGCTCTTCTTCATAGCTGTCAAGCGAAAACCTTTCATGTTTTAAATTCAGTTCAAGGATTACATGCTCTTTAATGGGATGAGAAATATGTCCATACCCTTGATTCATGAAACCATTTCAAAACCAATTAGATAAACGTAAAAACACATGGTCATTAAACTGAAAATTACTTAAAATAAAACTCTGAAGTGCAACTCATGTCGTACATGACAGGGTGTCATGTAATCACGTATAACTTCTGACAGCTAAAAACAATATATAATTTATTTTTGAAATTATTTCTTTCTTTGGAAAAGCTGTTTTGAATGTCAAGTACACTGCATGTAGCCCACATAGAAAAAAAGTATGATCTGTAGATTCCTGATATGAACTGGGAACAGCAGTGGTCATTCCTTTAACACAACCGCAGGGATAATTGGTTTTTAGGAAAAACATCCTTTGGTAGATTTTCAAACGTTCTGAAAGGTTCATCCCTGTGTGTGTACTCTTTGATCTGTCAGCTTGATTTCCCTGTGAAGTTTCTTCCCTATATATTGTGTGTCTGCATTGGTGTGTGCTGCTGAATACATGCTCCTGGGTGGGCATCCATGTGCAGAATGCATGTGTGTTAGCGTGTGTATTATTTCATGACTGATGGTCATGTGTGCAGGAGTGTGTAACAGTGACATCAAGGGCTGGCCGTAGACAGGAACCCCAGGGAGTTACATCAGCTTGGCAGCCAGACACGCCACTGTCTGATGTGATTGTCATGTTTGATCTAACCTTTGAGCTTCACCTGATTTATAAAGTCAAAAAATCCAAAACTCCCAGTATGTAATATGGTAGTCATATAGCACTTTAAAAATATATATTTTATTGTCTTCACTTCTTTTTCTCTCTTCATTTCTCCCTCCGTCTTTGTCTTTTTCTTGCTCTGGTTTACTGGTGAGGCTTCTGTGTCAGTCGTGTTTTAAACACCTGCTTTGAAAACAGAGATCAGTCGCGTGGAAAAGCCCAACAGAAGCCTTCAAGGGCTGCAGATCACAGGCAAAGTCAAATATTTGGCTGTGGAGCGGTGGGGAGGTGCACCGAAGAAATCTTTTCACCCCCACCCCCACCAGATGAGGATTTCTGCAGCTGTCAGAATGCATCTTAGGGTTTAGGGGAATGAGTCCTGGCAGGTGACAGGGTGAGATACACACACCAAAGAGGCTGATTACAATATCCCTCTGTAAGGCCAAGCAGCTCACCATTGTTGCCATAAAGGGAAATATCACTGAATTTAAGCTTCAGATATGATATTCTTTCTGTATATCCTAGTGTAAGAATGTATTTGCAAACATCTCTCTCCTCTCTGTTGGCTCTATAGATTTGACAACAAACTACTGTATAGTCTGGTAGAAAACAAATGGGATTAAAATACCTAACTGGAAACAAACCAAAAAAGTGAATGGAATAGGCCACCCAGGATGCCTGGGAAACAATCCAGTTACTTGCTCTCTATTCATACAGTACTTACATTTTTATGTCGGCCTCAGTTTTATATTAGTGACAATAATACCATTCCATTATGGAGAACAGATCCACTTTCAAGTGTTCCAGAGATTAGATGTGAGCTATTATTGCCCTGTTTTGTAATCTAAAGATGTTGGGGCACCACTGTCTTGATGTCTCACCTTTTTACCGTCTTTGCATTTTTCTGTGAAACCACAAACCTGTCGCTGTCAAGTGTTGCCCTATGTATTTGAGTTCACTGATAAGCCTAAGCACTGGATTATTCCGGAGAAAGTGAGGAGGAGTGTGTTGAAATGTTCACCTGAGGGCTCGGTAGCTGATTATTTTTGTCAAGAAACAACATGAGTATCTTCAGCGTAAGTAAGCACTTTAAACTGTACTTTAATCAAATGCTAGGGCCTGAAGTGGAGGAAGTCAGAAATCTTGAAGTCCTCTCGACTGGTGAGACTGAGAAACCTTGTGAGGTTGGCATATTGGTAGCCATATCAGATTTTTGGGGTGAAGGGAAAGCTAAAGCTCTAGGTAGTGACTCAAAAAAACTGATCGCAGATACAAGAAGCCAAGATGTTCATATGATCTCTTGCATCAGGCTCACTGATGTCCTGAGTACAGATTTGGCACAGAAAGGGTGGAAACACAAAACGCTTTTGTAACCAATAAAATTAAATTAGGAAGAACTTGAGGACTAATCACTGGAACTATTTTCAAATGTACAGCCAAGTGAATGGGTGGCATCAGGATTTACAAGACCACTTTATCTTACAAGATCCCTTTTCTCTTTATCTTCTTAGACCTCCCCAAACTTGACAAGACTGAGGCTTTGCCAAAAGTGCACTTTGGGGATCTTTCAGGAAGAGCTGCACAGATATGCTGGGAAAAGGGCATCGGGGCAGCTTGACAAAGGGTTGATGGGTACATTTTAGCTCTTATTATCATAGCGTACGTTAAATGCTGACAAATAGAGGGTATGAAAGAGAACAATCTGCATTGCTACCTCACTGGAGGAACCTCATTTCAGCTGCTTGTATCTGCAGTGAGGTTCAGTATGAAACCAGGATAATTGGCTGAGTTTCTTTATGTCTGTTGCCTACTGTCATCTCTCTGCTCTAGTATTTTAGATATCTGCCACTGGGGAGTGTCAAAGAGATGTATGCCGTGTAGATGAGAGGAGGCAGCCTCCACTTTTTAGTCTGTGGAGCTATCGCTATCCGTGGCTATTTATCTGCATTTCCCTGTGGGTGACAGGGAATGTGGCTGAGCTCGGCTCTGGCTGAGCTCCGTCCTTGGAAGTGGGTGAGCAGCGGACAGGCTGGGAGTCAGACAGATGCCCTCAGCTTACCACAGATCATTAATGCATGAGGGAGATGGAGATGGGCAGTATCCTGTTCCACTGGAGAAAAGGTCACAGCCAGTGGAGACTGCAGAGGAAAGACAACATGAGTTGAGAATGCAGGAAGATGCAAAGGATACAAGTAGGATAAGTAGAAGAGAGGGAGGATAGAAAACTGGACTATGAGGAAGAATTGTGGAGTGGGTTGATGATAAGTCTTTGCACACTCACGTGTGTGTTTGTGCATGCATGTGTTAGCATTTCACGTGAATGTAGGAGATAAGAGACAGCAGCGTATCTGATTTACCCTTTCAATCAATAACTACATTTACATGGACTGCAGGAACCAACCTATTGATATACTTAACAAGACAGTTTTTAATATAGCTGTTTACCAGGGTTTTTCATAGAGCTCCTCCATTTATATTGCCATCTACATGCTAGGGAATAGATCCAAATCAGTGACAGCAGATGCAGATTCAACCTCATCACCTTCTTTTTTTGTTATGTTGTTGCACGTTTGGTTTATCCTTGTAGCTCTCTTCATGCTAATTTTGCATGTTGCTTTGAGCAGTTCTTTTTATGGTTATACAGTACATGAGAGTAAATTCTGGCGAGACATGCACAAAGGTGATTTCTCTGGGAAAAACAACATGACCACACAGGGAGCTTGTACTTGAAAGCACACTTAAATGATAAAACAACTGAAGAGACACAGAGTTGCATCTCTTCCCAGATGATAAAGGATATATATGTATACATGTGTTAAATATCATTAATGCTTAGGTTTAAAAGAAGTAGTCTAGTGTTTTAGTTCAGTATTACACTTCCATAAAGATCAATTTAAAAAGGAAGGTCAAAATTGATGTAGCAGGGGCCAAGATGTCCTTAATTCGCTCCAAAAACACTGAAAAAGTGTCTTTCATTAAACCCTACCTGTGAATTTATGGTCTGTAACTACAAGTTGAGATATCTGAATGATGCCACCTGAGTAATTTCCTCAAACTCAACAGAGGACATTATGTAACTGTTTTCTTGGCTGTGCTGTACTCCCTGCCCCTTTTAAATTGACTGTGACATGCAAAATTGGTGAAGCGCACCTTTAATGTTGGAACATTGTAGTCCTTGTAAACCGGTTTCTTCGCTATCCTCTACCTCTGTCTTCCTCCATCTCATGCTCCCTAGGAGAGTGACAGTGATGAACCATTTTGTGATTGCAAACAGTTCCACACAATACACACAATATCCATTATTAAATTTTTCCAATTTACCCCTTCTCGTTTAATTTTGCGGGGATGAACATTTCAAGCCAATGGTACAAATTTGTCTTGTAAGTGTGCACATTCTGTATGAGATACTGGATTCCACTCTGTTCATGCGTGGCTGTGTAAATGGCTGTTGTGGCTGGGAGGTCGTTGTGTTGTGGCTGGTTGTGTCTGTCTCTTCTCAGCCAGCCTCTGTGAGTCCGCGGGGGGCCATAGCTTGTTTTCTACCACTGGACGGCAGAGGTAACGGGTGTGAGAGTGTAGAGGGACAGGGGTTTGGGGTGTGGGTGGGGGGAGCATACTTGCTGCTCATTGCCCCTCCATTATATGTGGTTGACCTATTTCAGCAGTGAGCAGCAGAGGAGGGGAGAAAAAGTGGGAGGGGTACAGGGCAAAATCACAGGCTGACAGAGGTCCCCTGGTGAGTGGAGCTGGGTGTGTGATTCCCTAATGCAGTCCCCCCCCTGCACGCACACTAAACAAACACACACACACACACACACACACACACACACACACACACACACACACTATCTGCCCTCCATCCCATCAAGTATCTTTTCCTCTTAACACATCCATTAACAGGTGTGAGGTCTGTGCACGCTGGTGTATGTGTGCATGCACGTAGGTGAAACATGTGTGAGTGGGCGTGAGTGTTTCTTTGTGTCTCTTAGGTGTCAGACTACTAATCAATATGGCAATATTGTGTATATACTGTATATTTTTGTGATATATTCTCTTGTGATACACTGGCACCATTAGCGTCATACTCTCTCAAACTGTATTGTATTGTATTATAAATTAAAATTACCCTTGTCTCCTATAACCACCTTGTGCACACAGATAGATGACAATGTAAGGTGTTACAGTAGTAAAGTGTAATCAGCACAGTTTCTGAACAGCCTTCTTACAAAAAATATCCACTTTTCAGGGTCTAGTAGTGGAGAGTGCTGTCTTCACATTTCATACTCATTAGACACTTCAGTGAGCCCATGTGCTTTTTATAGAATCATTTTCACTCTTATTTTTCTCATTTTTTTCTCATGTTTTTCTGTGTCTATGGCCTGGGTCACATGGAGTATTAAAATACAACTTGCATGATCCAATCACAAGTGTATAACTCTAAGTATGAATGCATTTAGAGCATGTCAGGACACATGATCACTCAGTCCTTGTTAGGACATGGTTTGGGATGCATGGGACCACATATGAGGAATGGCCTCGTCTTTGTAGTGTTTGTGTGGCAAGACAAAGCTCCCAAACACAAAAACAAAAGTCTGCACCGGAGGCAAGTTTCCATCATGTTCCTTGTTTTTATCCCTCTCTCTGTTGCACTGATTTGCGAGAGCTGCTATTGTTTCCAACTGTTCTTTTGGTTTTCAAGTGCTTTTGTGAGTAGTTTAAAGCAGTATACAAATTTTCTTCCCACAGAATACTTAAATAACTGTAAAAAATGGGCAGCGAAATCTGATCGAAAGTGGTCACTCAAGATGTATTTAAGATGCAGTCTGGTTGCAGCTGTGATTTGCCATCTATCTCAGCCGCTTACAGACAAGCAGTCCGGATATATCTGATGCTCCGATAGTAGGTCTGAACGAGGTCACAGCGACAACATCTGTGTTTATGTGTGTGTAGACATGCCTTCGTATGTCTACTTTCATCATTGTTTATTACACAATAAAGAAGCAGCTCAATTACTGCACATACAACAATACCACTCTGTTGTGAACCCCCAACACCACCACCACCCACATCTGTCAACCATGCTCATAAGCCGAAGCCAGAAAAGGCAGTGATATCAGTGAGCATTGGCTATTTGGCTCTGTAAGGATGCAATCGATCATCTGAGCCAATGTAAATATGATACCCTATTCAATCTGTAATAGAAGCTATGTTGTCATTTCTCAGCAAGCCGATATTACATTGGAAAGGAACTGTGTGAAATAGGCTGAGACAACAGCTTTCTCGTTGTTCCTGTTGAAACCACTGTAACAGGCCTGATACATTGATTTGCTAAATCTGTTGAACATAACAATAAGGGGTACTGAACTTGTTGTTTGACAGGTATCTATTCTATGAAAAGAAAAAGGGTAGATCCCCAAATAAACCATCCAGTCCTGACTTTGCAGGTAGAGAACTGATACACCTCAAAACAACGAAGCCAAGATCCTGCTACATTTGTACATGTACCTATTGTACCCTGTGTTTGGCAACCAACATGTTGCAGTTCCCCTTGAATGCTTACAAAGCCCATTTCATTTTATGCATGAGCCCAGCAAGTATCCCTGTCTACCCTTGAATAAACATGCGGGAAGAAACAGTAGAGGTATCTAAATACAAGGGGAAAATTCTACACCACAAAACTATTGTGAGGCAGCCAAACATGTTACAATTCCTGCTGAATTCCTGTGCACCTCAGCAAATGTGCCTTATATGGAAAAACAAGTAATAAGTATGTATAAGTATTTCACAGTTGCAAGGATGAAGGGCCAGTGAGATGAATGTTTATGATTGTGAGTGTGAGCTGAATATCAAGTGTTCTCAGAAATGCAGATACACTGTGAGGAGCTGCATTAATTATTGTTTTAATTCACTGGAAAATATGTCTGCGGCTAAACTGGCTCAGCCTGATGCATGTGTACAAGTATGATAACTCTTGCTCTCCACTGAACAGCATAAATGCCTCATAATGTGTGTACCAAAATCCATAGCAACCCATAAATATATCTTGATATGAAAATGAAGGTCCCTGTAGAAAAAAAAAAGAAGAATAGAATTAGATCAGCTTTGGTAATATGATAATAACAATCACAATTAAAGCACAATAAAATACAAAAGTGCAGTATAGTGCAGTAGTAGTACATTAACAGTAAAAGACCATCTGATTCGATAGTGATGGCTGTCAGCATTTGCTGAGCAGTCTGTTGAGAAGCAGTCTAATCACTGATCAGCTGGTCAGAGTGGTTTTGACAACAGGCCTTGTTAGAACTTACAGTAACACTGCCTAGCTTCGTCTGTGTTTTTGCTATAGTGAATTGCCACAGTATTCTCAACAGAAATGCTGTCATGTTTCTTTTTCCCAGAACCCCATCCAATGCTCCCTGCAGTAAGTAAAGAATTAGCATGTTGTACAACAGAGAGCTTGTGTAACAGTATTAAGATTTTAACAGCATTACAGCCATATCTAACACTTGAGCTGCTGGGCTTAAAGCAGCATAATAAATTGCTGGAAAAGTGGATAGAGTTTGTGTTTTGTGTGGATTTGTATGTCTGCGGTGCCATGTGCCATTTGTGTATGCGTGTGTCTGTGTGTGTACGTGTGCATGTTATAACCCTTAGGGCCAGATATCGAGTCATGTCTATTAGCTGGCTATTGCGGCTGGGGTCTTGTTTTTATTATCAGCATCATAGTGGCTGTGTGTGTGTGTGTGTGTGTGTGTGTGTGTGTGTGTGCCCTTTATAATATCACCTCCTGCTCTCCCTCTACTGATCCTGGGGCTAAGATTTATGATTCTGCATTACATCTGCCTTGTCACATTAATGCAGCCATCACACACAGAAACACGTACACACACGCAAACACATACCTAACACCCCCCCACCCCCCACCCCCCACCCACACACACACACACACACACACACAAACTCACTTACCCACAGTAACACCATCAAAGCCTGCATTAGGGTATACACCCATGTTTGGTGTATTACAGGCATACAGTAAATCCTGATCTTCTCATTTTCCATTCATATCTGCGGTTTTTAATAGATGGCTGCAGATGCCTTTATTCAGCTCAGCAGTAGGGCTGGACGCACGAGAGAGGATTCAGTTTTAGAGAGAGGAGGGAGGAAAAAGAGAACTTCTTAAAGCACTGTACGCCCTCTCATGGTTTCTCACCTTGCAATTTGATTGACGAGATGGTGAGAATGAGATTTAGGAGCCTGATGTGTGTTTGTGGACTGTATATGTTTGTGTGTGTGTGTGTGTGTGTGTGTGTGTGTGTGTGTGTGCGCGTGTCTCAGGGGAATAAGCAGGCAGCCAGATTCAGTGACAGACATGGAGAATAGACCGTGCTCTGGGGACTGTGTCTCACACATCCTGACACACTTCCAGTCTGTAGTGTCCTTCAGATAAAGTGCTGCCAGGGATTTTGTGTGAGGAGGGTTGGACATCTCAGTGCTTCGGGAGATATGTGCGAGGTGTGCATGTGTGAAGTGTGTGTACATGCGTAGGGGTGGGTAGGTGGGTGGTACACCTATTCTGCACAATGTCCTTCTTCTATTGAGAACACACTACGAATGAAAACTGCCTTTTCCTGCTCTCATCTGCACTGACAATTAAAATCGTTATCATCCATTTATGCAGTCATGTTTATGTGTTTATGTCTCCTCAAGCACTGCATTTGTTCATGAAAATTGGTAATTTAAAAATATGGGTTTCTGGCACTGCTGGTGTCACAGCAATGTGCATTAGGAAAAAAAAGGTTTTCACTTGAAACAGCTGCCTGCTGTGGATGAAAACAATGCTATTAGAAGGAGAGTGATCCAAAACAGTGAAGTTTTGGGCCATACAGCTAAACAATGATTTAAAACTTGCTATAAAGCTCTGTAAAGCTCAAGGGAGCTGCTGAGTCAGGTCATAATGTAGGTTCATCACTGTGGACAACTCCTTCCACATTATCATATTGTTTTTACATTGTCATTTGATACCTTGTTCTTATAAATTATTGATTGATTGAAAGTCCTGTGTTCACAGACACGCATATGTTTATATTACCTATTTCAAGGCCAACACATAGCACACCGTAAACATAAAGCTGTTGAAATGTTGAACTTATCCTTTAACTTTTGAGATTCATTTTAATGTTGCATTGAAGGCTCTTGAGTTTTTAGTGTGTTTTGCATGCAGACTTTTGCTAGAGCAATGTAGCAGAGTGTAAGGAATGATATATACTTGAATATACTTAATGGAAATGCTCAAGGAAAGCCCCAGCACTTGTTACACCTCTGCAGTCTTGTGTAAGGCTGATAAGCAGATTGGCAGCTTTTATTTAGTGACTCTCATGTCTTCTGCAGAAAACGAATTAGTTATCATTAATTTTCTTTGATATTTAGCCCTCCTCCAGTTTGCAAAGTGCTTGTAATGGTGGTGAAAGGACTGGTGAGAGACTTATCCCGCTGTCTCTTTGAATCTGCTTCTTTCAGTGTTAGCTCATTTCAGACACTAACTAAATAAAAAGGTTTTTTCAGTGCAGATGTTATGCTAGACGCAGGTGTGCTGGCAAATCCTCTTGAGCTTTTGTCTCACAGTGAAGTGCTTCCTCATGCAACAATTTGTAATTATAATGCAGGCACTTTTTTACATTCATAATTCATTTTCTAGAGTTTATTCTGTTTTGTGATGTAACTTACTGTGATTGTAGATTTTTTGGCGAGATGATCCCTCTCCTATTGTCATATTTTTCTGTATGTATGTTTTGCACTCTGGTCCTTTGGCCTTTCTCTGTTAGCAGAATGGAGCTGCCCGCTGCTCTGGGCCAATTAGCCAAAGTAGAGGCGTCGCATCAAGCTAGTGGGCACAGTGAGGGGTCAGGGAGTGCGACACGTCTCCACTGACAAGAACCGCTCCACTCCACGGCTCACCAGTTGGTATTGGTGTAGGGGGTGATGGCCCTGTCTGGCTTCGGGCACCCAGGGGTGTGACATGTGACAAGTGAGCGGGCATGCCAGTTTGTTTTAAAAGGACTAGTCGTTATGATGGCAAGTGAAGTCAAGCAAAGGGCTTATGTATGCACTGGCTGCCATAAAACTGTATTAAAGTGTTTGTGCATCAATGAATGTGTGTGTTCAGCAGGCAGTGGGTGGGCGTGGAGGCACAGGAGCATGACATATACTCATATTGACACCTGTCATTGAGGCTATGAAGCATAAAGGCAGCAAACATTAAACCTGCATGAGGTTAATTGGGATTTGTATTGTACTGTCCATGTTTGAAGCACTGTTGTACCTCTTTGGAAGGTGTTAGGTTGCCCCCCCCCCCCCATGCATACACTCCTCCTTTACACCCTTTTCCTCTCTTGTCTCTCCCGCGGACTCCACTCAGAGAGTGATGTCTGCGCCGTCCCGCACTGCACCGTAAATTAGTCCCGGGTGGTGACATGGTGCTTGCTGGGTAATTTGGACAATGGGGCGTTTGACAGCTCACCCATCACAGCTACAGCGCCCCAGGGAGCCACTACTCCTCCTGAGCTTTTCTCTCTCTCCTCGCGCTCTCCTCTCCCTCTCTTGGTGCTGATGGAGTGACTCTCTAAGTAGCAGCATCATTCTCCAATCAACCACCAAAATGGCTTTTCATCCTGGAGGGAGCAAATCGTGGGGTGGGGTGGGGGGTTGGGCTGGAGGGGATTGGAGGGTACAAGGTGGGAATATACAGCACAGAGAGAATGTTGGAAAACCATAACTGCCAGAAAGTGAGCAGAAAAACATTTAGAGAGGCAGTAGAAAAACATAGCGTGTGAGTAAGAGAGATAACATGGTAAAATCCCAAAGTGAGAAAAAAACAGATGAAAGATTTCCCTTGGTCATGCATTAAAAAGCTTTCAATTAATTGCTACTTTAAGGTTGTACAGCTAACAAGA
Source organism: Lates calcarifer (assembly GCF_001640805.2). Classification (NCBI taxonomy): domain Eukaryota; kingdom Metazoa; phylum Chordata; class Actinopteri; family Centropomidae; genus Lates; species Lates calcarifer. The sequence continues at coordinate 10,834,241 of NC_066841.1, read as the reverse complement.
ATGCACATGAACACAGTATAAAAATGTAAAACAGCTAAATGCTTTGTAAGTGCCAGTGATAAATACTTGTTTGTGCATCAGAGCAGTGTGACCTTTGCTCAGAGGTGAAAGGTTTACATTTGTCTTTAAACAGACGTTCAGTATATATTGACCTTTACTCTTCAGTGTTGCTGTTTCCATGGCAAATAAGACTATTTTTCTACAGTGTTTATGTTAACACCTGTAATCTGCAAAAGGAGTAAAACACTTTCTCTCTGTTAGTCATGGATTTAAGAAGGTGACTGCTCACCTCTGGTGATTCCATTATCACTTTTCTTTTAATTACAGAAATGATAATGATCCAGTGCTCTGAAGATCACAGATCATTTGAAAATTGGATTTTAAAAGAAAATCTGTTAAAAATGTGATTTTAAAAATACCTTTTCTAAGGCAAACAATAGTAGCCTATAATTTATTGATTTTTTTATTTAGGCAGTATTTGGCACATTTTTTGCAGGTCCTTTACATTTCTCTCCTTTTTTCTATTACCAGAAACATTGTCTGTTCAGTTTTTAATTGCAAAAGACCTTTATTGCTGGGGTGAACGTGCATTCTTGTGGCAGGAAGCACAGGAACTTTTAGATATGCAGTGACATAAAATCTATTTAAACTTCTACTTTGGGAAACTGAGTGTTTTTGAGAGTGAAAATTAGTAAGAAATTAAAATGATGAGCCTTAATTATCATGATGCTTTGACCTTGCCTTTCCTGGCACTGTGATGTGGCTGGACAGACAGTGGCCAAGGCCTAGCATGACCCTGGCAACCACCAGCTGCCTCCTGCCAGAGTGCAGCCAGAGAGGGCCGAGTGAAGGTCAGCGATACGGACCAGAGAGAACATGTAAATACCCCCAGTGAGAAAGATATGACTGGCTGTGCAATGACAGGAAGAGAGAAACAGGACTGGGCTCTGAAATTGATTACACAACTTAATGACTGGTTTTACTAAGTATGTTTCTCTTATATTGGATTCTCCTCTTTTCTGTGCATTTAATAAGCTAAGAGAGAGATAGGTGAAATGGGAAGAGGAAAACACAGGGTACTTGCAGATTTTAAATCCTTATCTCCAAATCCACCCCTCAGTGCTATAACTGCTTTCTTTTCAGCTCCCTGTTTTGCACTTAACTGCAGTGGGCTAAATCAATTTGTGCAGATTCATTTTTCCAATTACATCACATTCTCTAGTAAAGATAAGACCCGTGAGTTGGACTTTTCTATAATGCCCCGATTGAATTATTCATTTGGTTTATTTGGTGGCTTTAGTGTGCATGAGCTCTCTCCAGGTCATTGCGATTCTGGCCTGCAATGGAATGACTAGAAGCTGCAAAGTGATTGGGAGGTAAATGTTGGAGCCACTTGACTCTTAACTTTAGGGAATGTCTGCTTGTTTTTCTTGACTTCTCCTCCCCTGCTAGGTTGTGTGATGGCAGGATTCCCTAGAGATGAAATATGAGTGTGCTTAGCACGCCCCAGCAGAGAAGCTCAGATAGGACAGGGGCAACGAGAGGGGTCACCAGCCCCCAACAGTAATCAATAAATACCTGCTGCAGCCAAGCGTTAGATGGGGCCCTGCAGACAATGTGTGTAGACACATTAGTGTATATAAAGCACTCGGCTGGAAAGAGACATTAGAGTGGAAGGAAGCCTGGGCTCATTTTGCCTGTTTCTCATAGAGCTTCTCAAGGATTTTGCTTTTAAAACAACAGCCATACATATTGATTTAAGCCACTGGGATGTATGGGTCTTTACTTAATCCAATACTAACAAGTATTGACTGGAGAAAGTCGTTACCATTGATTTATGTTCACTCAATATAATGGGTAGGTGTGCTCAGAGCTCATTTATAGGTAGATCTGATTGACAGTCTATTTATCCTGCTTCAATTGACATGACAGCTGAGTGGTTTATTATTCTGCTTGACCACTCAGCTGCAAACCACCTCTTGTCCTTCCTCACAGCAGCATAGCATAGCAAAGCAAAGGAACAACATTCCCTGTTGTCTAGCTATCTAACCAAGCACTTACTAGTCTTTGTCTCTATTTGGAGCTGGAACATGTACGTGAATGATGCAAAGGACAAGTGGAAAGAAAAGTGAAAGGGAGAAACAGAAAGAAGAGGGTGAAGAGGACAAATAGGAATAAAACAGGAATGAAGAGGGGGAAGATTTATGCCAGTGTTCATTCTTGTTCATGCTTGACTCTCCCCTGATGGAAGGGAAACATTGGTCCCAGTGATACAGTGCTTTCCGTGGGACAATAAATCTGCTTGAGAACAGATAGAATAGAGAGAGCTTATCTTGCACAGTGGTGTCAGTGGGCAGCATTCAAAAGCTGTTATCGCAGACACTCATACAATATATGAAATAAGAAATACAGTCTTAGAAATATTCAGCAGAGGCTTATAGTACAGGAAGACAGGTGACAGATACTTTATATACGGCTTACATGGAGTGTATGTACTATGGGAATGCATTTTTCTTATGTGTATCAATATCACATCTATTCATCTCTATCTGTTTGTATCTATATTTGTTTTTTGTGATGTAGATGGCCACATACTTTTATAAACCCACTTATCAACAACCCAAGAACTGATGAGAAAAAGGAACAATAAGAAGAAAGAAAACTATTTACAAATTCAAATTTGACCCTCACTGTTATTCTGGTTTTGTCATGTAAGTACTTGAAGTCTTTAGATTTGGAGGTTTGTGCCTAAGAAGATGACCAGGTCCTGAGTGACTGTGGTTTCCACCGTCTGATCGTAGCTATGTCATGACGAATTGTGCCGTTATGAAAGGTTTTCAACATACCTTACAGTATCTTTTACTGTAATCTTTTAATCTTTTAACAGTGTCTTTTAATAGTGTCAGCATATTAAACACTGTAGAGAAAGCTTCCTAAGTAAGACATAATGCTTTGAATGACTTGTTGGACTTTTCCCCTGTGATCCACTAGAGATGGATTCACAATGCTGGCAGCTAAGCGTGTAAAAATCTTGTCTCATGTGCTTTGCCTTTAAATGTTTCTCCTCCTTCACTCAGAAGCCATGTAGGACAATTTACAATCAACTTTGGCTTCTAGTGACACATGATGTCAACGTGTAAAATCACAGGGCATTTACAGTACGAAGGAATTTGTGAAAAGGCGATAGAGAAGAGCTGCAGTTGCCCAGGAAAAAGAAATCGCAGGCTGGACATTGACTCAATGTCTAATGCATTGTGGATGTCCTGTCGTCAGTTTTCACTGTCCTCAGCACAATAGACCTCATTAATGTGACTAATGAAATGATGATCCAGTAATGGTGGTATACTGATTGCAGAGTTGAAGAGTAATAATGCTTTAGGAGGTATTACTGTAGCTCCTTTCAAGGTATACTTGAACTGTATTTGCTGGATGATTCTTTATATAGCCAGCTAGTGCTTATTTCCAATGGAAACTATTGATGTAAGCCAGTCATTATGCCCCTGTTGTGTCTAAGATTCAGTGAGGTGATGGTTACCCAGACAACGTTAAAGGAAAATAGTGTCAATACAAACTTGTATAAAAATGAGGAGCACAGGAAACTTGAACTTTGGCTAACTGGCCAGCTCATTTTGGTCTTGGTGAACTGCTACTGAATAGACTGAAGTACTGCAGGGTGCACACTCTAACCTCACACATTGATTTGAATTTCTGTGTGTCTGGTGTAGGATTTCCACACTTTTCTATGCATCAGTATGTATTTATATAACACATATTCTTTTTTTAAGCTCAAGATGGGCTCCTTTGTGTACATCTTTCAGGCGCATGTCTTATCTCTGAAACTGTGCTTTAATATGTAGCTGTGCCAGGGTTATGAGCCTGGTTTGACTTTGATTTGCTCATGTCCAAAATGTAATCATCCCTTAATATTGTTCCACTCCCACAGCTACTGGAGTCGACTCAAGCCAAGGAGGGGCTGATTGCCAAGACCCTCTCATACCTCTCTTCACTCCCACTCGCTAAGCTTGGATTAATTTGATTAATTCTGATCCTTCTTTAAATTGCCTTTTTCAGACCATTTTGTCCTCTACCTGATGAATTCATTGACAATGCGAGAAGGCAAATTTCATTCATTCATTAACTTCATTTTGGGGGCAATATGCAGCTCATTTATCTTTAAAACTTTTTGTAGTTGGGATGTGGAACTGATATAAAATTCAACTAATATTCAATTTGAGTCTTAAAATATTCACTAATAAGAGTTACAATATGAATTAGGAAAACTCACCCCAATTACAGAGCAAAATACAATTTGAATAAAAGTGCTGCAAGGACATATTTCATTAAATTTTAAATACTTAATATGGAGGCAATTCAGAATTTTTCTGATTAAAATCAAGCTACAGAATTACAAATGCTTGGAAAAATCCATATTGCTCATCAAACAATGGAGGCATGCCATATTAATATTCCTTTTAAAGCAATATGACACTGTAAAGGGGTGGGTGGGTGGTGGGGTGTTGTTATTACACGCACTGTAGCTGTGTGTATCCACAAAGATTGCATCATGTCGAACATGGCAAACCCTAAACTTCTAAACTATTTTATCATGAACCGTCTTCTCATTGCATATGAACGGAGGCAGTGCAAGGGGGAGCTAGAAAAAACATAATGTTTCTCTTTGAGCTTTTTGTTGCTCTCAGTATTCTGTTCACCAGGGAGGGAGGGAGGAGGTGCTGGGATGCTGGGTGTTGAGGGGAGGGAGCGGCGTGATTGGTAAGAGACGGGATCTTTCATTTTGTCATGTGGCTTGTTTTTTCATTTCTGGGCTGATTTTTCACTGGAGGGCTAGTTCCATTCACTTGAATGTATTATTTCTCGCGCTGAGGAAGTTGATGAATTCGAATATCTGTGAGCGAGTTTGTATGTGTGTGTGTGTATGTGTGTGTGTGTGTGTGTGTGTGTGTGTGTGTGCCTCTGTGCGCTTTAATGCCTGCGCGGGTGTATATGTGTGTGTGTGAGCATATGAGGCGTGCGTTTCTCTGTGTGTAAGGCAGCCACGCTTTCATGGCTGTTTCAGATCTCTCTGCCTCACAGTTCGACAGAGCGAGGGAGCCAGGAGGGAGAGAGAGATGGAGAGATAATGGGAATGGAGGGTGAAAGAAGGCTAACACAATCTTTAATGAGTTTCCTTGGCTCTCTTTGCCTGTTTCTGGGTCAGGGTCCCCTGGCTGAGGATGTGGGTGGACTGAGGACTATGGAGCAGAAAAGAACAGACTAAACCAAGGTCTGCTGATATAGACTTCCACATTAAAGAGTCATCACCTACATAAAGACATAGAGGATGAAAAGCTTGACACTGTTTCAAAGTTTTTTCTTCTTTAGACAGCAAAAGATGAAAGTTGATCAGCTAATGATCTTGTTCCAGCTCTTCATTGCGCCCACACAAACACAAACTGTGTAAAGAGGTGGTTTCTTTTAAAGGTCAGAGGTCATTTGAGGCCTTACTGCCTCCACTCAATTAGCAGCAGATTAGGAGCCAAGGAAAGAAAGAAGCAAGTTTGAACTTTTTTTTTTCCCTGATGAAAAACAAACACAACACTTTCATAACAGAACATAGACAAACCTCTCCTCCCCCCGCAGTGAGGATGGCTTTGGTCATTTTCTGATTGGCTCCCCCTGCCCTTTCATTTCCTAGCAATCAACTTCAATCTGTGGCAGGTATGGAGGGAGAGATAACATTAGAGAGACATCGTGGGGAGATATCTGCTCAGCCGAGACATTATTTAGTGCTCCCAAAGCATCCAGGAGGCAACCTCTGTCAGACAACAAGGCTCCAGCATGTCCACACAGGACAGGGAGGCGGGTAGATAGAAGGACATGGAAGAATTACTGATGGGCTGATAAACTCTTTTGTTATCCGAACAGTCTACCTTCCCGCTTCTGTCCTCTTGTGCTATGTTTCTGTCTGTCTGCCCAACTCCATTTCAATGTCTCAATCTACGTCTGCCTGGCTGAGTTACTTTCATCGTCTCTCTCTGTTTTTCCTCCTTCTCTCTCTCTCTCTCTCTCTCTCACTCTCAATCGCTCACTTTCTTTCCCTCGCTCTCACCTTCTGTTTCCCACTGTATCTCTGTCTCTATTACTCTGCCTTCTTTCTTTCGCACTTGTGAATAATTGATGTCTACCGGTTCGATGGTAAGAATAGAACAGTTCTGGAGGTGACAAATGGGGTGGCGAATAGGCCTCATCCTCCCCTCTTCAAAGAGTTAGAAAGTTAGCCGTGCTCGCTCGTGGGCGTGTATGCCCATATATTTGCGTGCGCTTGTGATGCCTTGTGCCACTGCGAGCGTTTGTTCGTGTTTGTGAGGGAGCGGGCGCGCGTACATATACAGTTGTGTGTATGTGATTTAAGACAGGGAGATGAAAGGGAGTTGTAATTACAGGGATGCGTATCTGTCTACTGCAGAAGTATCCGAGGAATGGCACAAACTGGGCCAAAAGCCTGAGGTCATTAGATGTGCTGCATGTGTGTGTGCATGCCTGTGTATGTCTGTGAGCCTGGTGTGTGTGTGTGTGTGTGTGTGTGTGTGTGTGTGTGTGAGAGAGAGAGAGAGAGAGGGGGAGACAAAAGTAAAGAGACAGAGAGAAAGCGAGAGAGAAAATGGGAGACACAGAGAGATCAGCTTATAACTTCAGTTCCTCAGAGTCAACCTCTGAACTCTGCTTCTCATTATTGGCTCTGCCTTGCTCTCGTTTCTCAGCAGTAGCTGGTTGTGGTTAGACCAAGCAAGGCCCAGTTTCTGTAAATCCATGCAGCCTTATTGCCTGAGAGGAATCCCAGAATTTCCTGCTCTCCAAAATACACTTGTGTAAACATTCCAAAATATCAAATGATAGGGATTTCACTGTGTTCAGTGCGAATGGATAATCCCATGCAAAGACTGTGGTTATAATACACTGTCCCACTGTCTCTTGTCTGCTTTCCTTTCTCTCCCAACCCTATCTTTTCCTTCTCCTTCTCTTTCTTTCTGGGCCCTTCTGCCTCTTCTCCCTTCTCCCTTCATCTGTCCTTTTTCTCTGACCCTCCCATCTCTCTCTTCTCCAACACAGTTGAGGATGACTTCATTGGTCTCGGTGAGCTGCCGGAAACCTTTCCTTCAGACCCCCCAGAGCCGCTGCCTGTGTTTTTGATGGAACCAGAGGAAGCCTACATTGTCAAGAACAAGCCGGTCAACTTATACTGCAAAGCCACGCCCGCTACCCAGATCTACTTCAAGTGCAACAGCGAGTGGGTTCACCAGAAGGAGCACACTGTGGAGGAGCGGGTTGACGAGAACTCTGGTCAGTGAACAGATCGGCTACATACATATTAAAGTGCGCATCTAAAGAAACTGTATCATAAAAAATATTCATATACAACAAATTTGCATTCACAAATGCATCCTGTATGCTGCTATTTGTTTTAATCAATTTAACAAGGAAACGTCTTGGAAAATATTCACTTTTCAATTTTCAGTATACTCGATGGATATTATTTGTTTCCCCCACAATATCTTGTTTTATGGTTATGTTTAGAAAACTCAGCAGTTGGCTAAGCTTAGTTGAAAATTAGTAAAAAGTACTGAAAAGACGATTCTAACTTGCAAATGTCCCGGTCACAGGTGTCAAAGTATGGCACCCAAACTTTCCCCCATCCTCTGCCCGATGACTTCTATGCTGTGCAGGGACATCACACTTCATTGATTGGCAAAAATCTTGTTGTAAATTAGTAGCATGTAATCAAAATTTGTAGGAGGAAGGGTTGATCAAAGCATACACACATACTATATGCTCACAAAAATGTGTGTACAATACACAGCTTGTCTGCTTACCAGTTTTACAGGGCAGTATATTTGATCATCTAGTAGCGTCCCCTTATTTTCAGAAATGGCCTGACTAAGAGGGTCCTAGTGAGGACATCTTTCCTTTCTTTTGGCACTCAAGCACCGCCACTTCTGTGGTGTTTGTGTGCCTTTGAATGTATATATGTGTGTGTTTATATACATGTTTGTGAGCATCCAGAGGAAGTGAGGGTAGTGAATCTCCAGCAGGGTTGTTTTCGACAGAATTCAGCCCCTGAAGGCACCCGAGCCATTACACACAACAGCCCAGCACTGATTGGCTGCATTCAGCTGCTGTATTGGAAATTGAGTTCTTTCTGTCGCCCACAGGTACCAATCACATCGCATTTACCCTTTTCATCCCACTGTTTTGCCACACAAGTCTGCATGGTCACACACAGATACACCGACAGCTGCTCCTTCACTTAAATGCGAATGCTTTGGCGTGTAAGATCATACTTATGTACACTTTAAGGATCGGCAAGCATTCTGTTACATGTTGTATCTGAGGTATTTAATAAAGAATACCTCTCAAGTGTTGTTGACTGAGCTGTATGAAAAACACAGTTTAAAGGCAGCAGCCAACACATACACTAAAGGAGTGTTGCAGCACAGTAGGTACAAGATACAAAAGCAGATACACAGATAGAAAAAAAAGTGTTGCAGCCAGCACAAATATAAATGGAGTATTGAGAAAAACAACCTGAATCCAACCTGAAATCCTTTCATTTCGACCTAGTGTACTTTAGAAAGAATGCACAGATCTGAGGATGTGTTTCATGGTTATGATTATGACAAAGAAGAGGGTTAAGGTAGCAGTGGCTCTTAGCCTCTGTGTCGGAAGGTTTTGTGCTAAAAGCATCAACATGGAAAACAGCCCACACATCATACACGCACCCACTCTACACAGCCATATCCACAGGCTATTTACTGCACAGATATTCATTCATTTATGCTCTTGCACCCCTCACACAGACACACATAGCACGACTAGAGCCCAAAAGATGTGTGTAGCCTCTCTCAGCCCACTCCATTGCTCTCTGATTCCCCCAGATTGACAGAAAAGGAACACCGATAGAAACTGGCCAGCCTGGTCAATACCACTGATAGTGTAGCCTGAAGAAATTTGATCTCTCCCTCTCTACCCTCCTCTCTCCCACCTTCTTTGTTTCTCTCTCTCTCCCGTCCTCTCTCTAAGTCTCACTTTCATGTTGGCAAGGACTTATGATCTTATGAAAATAAGACAAAATGATGGATAATGAGATTAAGAGAGTGCAGGAGACTGAGGGAGAGGGAGAGAGTGAGGACAGAAACTGCAGATGTTGGTGCCCATTTAGGCTAGAGGCATCCATTTCATCCTTATCCAGATGTTTGACTGCTGTCCACTTCATATACTGTACACACACACAGGAACAACATTGTAGAGCTGTATGTGGGAGTGTGTTTTGTATGTTTTTAGCACTTGAAGCTAAAAGCTTGGCAAGAGTTGGCAATCCAGTTTAAATCACACAAAAAATGTTTTAATAGCATTTTTGTCTCATCGAGGGTGAAATAGAGTGCCAATAAAATGTATTTAAGTATTTATTGTCTTACAACACTGTATCAAAATCCAATGTCAGAAAATACTTGAAGTGAACAGAGATCACTTCAAAGTCATCTCAAGCAATAACAAATACAAAATGCACTTTATTTTGCCTTTTTGCGTTAATAAATTACCACAGGTGAAATTACACATTAAAATAGGGTAGCGCGTTCTGTCAGGTAGAAAATATATATCACAATAGGGTAGCAAAATCTTGACAGGTAGAGCAGGTAGAGAATATTTATCACAATAGGGTAGTGTATTCTGTCAGGTAGAAAATATATATCACAGGTCAGTGAGTTTGACCTCTTCAAGACTCTAAAGGTCACTAATGAACTTCCTGTACTGATCGCTCCAACTCTGAGGTCACATAAATAACATTGTTAAACTGCTACTAGGGTAGCACATTCTGTCAGGTATCACAATAGGGTAGTGCATTCTGTCAGGTAGAAAATATCTATTAATTAACTGGGAATCACTGCATATTTTCAAGGGGGTGATTGTAGAGTAAATGCACCTGTACTCTAGATTCTAAGCATTCCTCAGAGTATGGTTAAATCAGAGTATGACACAGCTGTAATTCTGCCTACCGCAAGATGTCCTTAAAAACTGAGTTGGCGTTTAAGAAGAAGACTCACACTTGCCTGACATCTTGGCTACAGTTTGCTGGGAGATATGTGGGAGATTCAAGTCAGCTGTAAGAGGGTTGTATGATGTGATGAGACCAAACCTGAGCTTTTTGGTCATCAGACAAACTCCAGTCCAATTATTTGGTATTTGATGTAATTAATTCAGATCACTCTGTAGTGATTTGTCACCTTGACATTCAAGGCTCTTTTTTGTTGATTGGTGTCACATTAAATCTAATCTGATTCAGTGCTTTAACATAATGAACCATGAAAACTTTCAGTAGACTTCAGTAAACTTTTGAAGACACAAATAACAATAATTTTGAAGATGTTTGCATCATGGAAACAATTACCTGCTAAAAACAAAATTTGTGCACCATCAATAGATGCAGTGTAATCAAGAAAATGGGACTTGATTCACTGATAGCCTTTCTCTACACAGTGTTCTTCACAGCATGAAACAACTCACCTGCACCTGTTTTCTCACTGTGCCTTGTACCGTCCAAAGGCTTTTCTAATCCAATGGATGTGACACACAAGCACTTGATACAAATAACCCAAAAAAGTACATATTGTACATAAAACTGATTACTATCTCAAGTGGTGTAACTGAACATTATCATTTTCTAAGGAGCAGGTGATTACATTTAGAAAATAATAGACCATTTGATTGCAGGTGATTATCCTTTGAGCAGCAGCCAGTTAACACAATAAAAGATCAGAAAACATGTGTGCTTGTCCCAGAAAAGTAGATGAAATAACAAATCAAAGGACAAGGGGAAAAAGTTTATAGAATGGACTGTTTTTGCACCTGTTTAAAAGAGTTGTTGTTACACTTGAGCTGTTTTGCATGAAATACTGGGGATACACAGGAAAAGAAGCCACTGATTCATATCATGGGTAGAGAAAGTGTCACTTATCAAGAAGCAGGAATGAAAAAGTGGTGAGAAAGAGCAGAGCGTGATGGCAGTTTTGACAAATAGCCTTCTCCACAGTTAGGATTTAGCTTTAGATGCTTGTCCTGCTGTCACCTGAACACGGCACCGTTTACCTCTCGGTGTTGAGGGCAGGCTATAGTCTCCTGTGAGCAAAAGGAGCATTGATCTGAGCAAATGAGCAGCAAATTAATTATGAGTAGGCACAGCTAGTGTAATATACACTGGAGACAGCTTGTCACTCTCTCTGAGATATGAGTTAGAAGATCAAACAGGAGTACTCTCCATCTGGCCCTGATAATCAGAGCACTTACTCTCTTTCTCCTCCTCCTGCTCTCCTTCAGTGACCAATGCCTCCTCCTCTGCCTGACTGGTCTGATCAATAATATTAGCCAGTGCTAACGCTAAGGAGCCAGGCTAGCTCACTTTAATGACCACATTAATAATGAATCATCTCCAATGAGGCGCCCTACTTCAGCCAGCTATTAATGGGACATATTGTAGAATCATTTCTGCAGCTAATGGCCACATTGACGGGTGTGAAGCAGCCCGTCATTGCCGTCCCTGACATGGTCACACTCTCACACTCTTGATTGCAAACTGAGTGGATTTCTGTGCTTGGTTGTTATCATAGTTATGCTATACACTGTACTAAGAGCTGCTAGCTGAGCAAACATATGAAGTCACAGGATGAGGTCAGCAGGCTCAGCTCAGAGCCCCACTCCTCTGCAAGAGTGATCCCTCTGAAGCGTTTCAAGTACAACACGTCAGAAAGAGTTTAATCCAGGTTTAGTAATCGCTATGAAGTCACGAGTGACTCTCAAAGTGGACATACAGCTTGCCGTCATCGTCACTTTAGGCTATCCTACAGTACACACGGCCTATTCTAACAGCATCAGACAGCTAATTCACCACTGCAGGACCTTCCTCAGAAACAATCAGGAGCACAGACAGAAAAAAAATTAACTGATTCTGGCGTGTGTTTTACACCCTCAGAGAATTCATATCTACTTATTGTTTCCACTATTGATTTTCCCTCTGCCTCTTTGTGTTAGATGTTCTCCCAACATCACATCCATCCTTGACATTCTCAAACTAACAATACACAGCCTCTCAGACAAACACTTTGGCATACAGAACAGACAACCACAGACGCACACCGTTGGGCTCACGCATACAGGCAGAGGCAAACGCTCGCACAACAGACGCGGCTGTTCCTCTGCCTGTCGGCACACTGTGTAAATTTTACATGAGAGCTAAGCTGGTGTGTGGGATGTCGCTGTGCCTGGTGTGTGTGCCAGAACAAGGAGGCTGTGTGAATGCACTGAACCTGAAGTAAAATGGCATGTTCATTTTTTATACCATCCATTCTCTTTGCATTTTTCATTCAGACACCCAGTGTATAAGCCTACTCAGACTGCACAATATGTTCTGAGCCTTTGTATAATTTGTGGTAATTCAAAGGAAGAGGCTGAAAGGTAATGGTTATAAACATACACATAAACAGGGTGAGAAAAATATATTGATACTGTCAGTCTCATGTGGATAGAAATTACAGTTAGGTTTCTATTCAATTTTAACTATAACAAGTCATAAACAGCAATTATAATCAATGTGATTTGTGTGACAAGGTGTCTGTCATGGTGTCTTTGCCACAGAGATAGTCACAAAACAAAGATGATATTGTATTCGTAGAGAGTGCTGTGTTTGAGAAATGAAAGGAACATGACAGCAACAGTTGTTTGGTAGTCTTACACCATTTGAGACTGGTCCATCTTGTCTCTGGTTGAGTAGGTAGTGAATCACTATGTAATGAATTAGATTTCAGGCAAAGATAAGGTTACCGACTGACGGAACATTGGGTGATGATGAGTCAATGATCTGTGACACAATTTCAAGGCATTTCAAAGTGATGTCACATCAGTCAATGCATGGCATCTCTTAGGTAAGCTCAGTCAACAAGAACTAAATAGAATAAGAGTAATTTGTGCAAATTGCTGAATATATAGTTTGTACAATAACAGTAGTAACAATGGTTTGATTTCTGTGTCAGAGATGTCATTTTACTGAATGTAGACACACCCCTGCATTGTCAAGAGACATTTTGAAAACATTTTTATTTAGCCATTACAATGTGCAAGAACAGAGTAGAGTATCTTCAAGAATAATGAGATGTACACATCCCTTTTTCATGCTAGTGAGTCTCGTGCCAGTGGCTTGTTGACACATTCAGACAGTAGCAGTCTTGTGGGAAGACATGTCAAAAATGGCAAGATTTGGTCAATACTGCAGGCAGGCTGGGACTATGCACATAACCACCAAGTACAAGAATTGTGTGCACAACTCATTAAACTTTGAATTGGATGTGTTACAACTGCAATGGACTCCCAGTTTCTGTCAGTCTGTCAGCTAACAACAAATATGGCTACAGAGCAAGTCATTACCAAGTGAGTGAATAAAGAGCTGTAGAAAAAAAAGAAGAAAAAAAGTTGCCAGGTCTGACATAGTGGTTTGTAAAACTGATGACAGAGTCTGAATTTGATATACAAACAACATGATCTTAATGGTTAGGGCCGGTGGTGGTGGTGGTGTAATGGCGTAGGGAATGTTTCCTAGGCACACAAAAGCCCCTTAATACCATATAAGAATGATTTGAATGTCATAGTCCACTTTCACATTATTGCTGACCAGGTACATGAGTGTGACAGTTCCCAAAAAAATGACGTCAACTTGACTTTTTTTTTCCATTGGGCTGCACAGCCCCCATATCTAAACCTAATAGAGCAGCACTTTGGGGATGAGGTGGCATGGAATATTCACCACATGTTCTTCTGAAAACCTGAAGAAGCTGCTGCAACACTATTGAGTCAATGCATCCTGTAAAATGTTTCCAGCATGAATCCATGCGTATTGAAATTCAAATTGTTCTGGAGGCCAGCACCATCCACGTGGAACTATAGGGACAATCTAAGCATCTAAGCGCATATGGAATAATTCACTTCTGTTAGTTGCCATTCTGCTCACTTTGGGTTCAGATACTCAAGAGTGTTTCATAATGTCTGCAATATGGAATCTGTCGTGCTGCAGTAAATTTCTCTTTTTCATAAGGACTTCATGATTCTACAGTTGATCTCTTGCAAATATCCTACTCAGACAAAAAAGATGATGGATTGAGAGCTGAAATAAGGCATGATATTGCATGGGAAGCATTCATATCTTGCACCGCGCAATACATATGCATGCGCTCAATTCGTATGCTCTCGCACATAACGCGTATACGGACGTGCATAGGCATACACACACTGTAGCTGCAGCATAATCTGCTCTAGAGGGGCAGCTGTGGGTAGAGGCATTTGTTTTGGGGATGATTTGTTTGTTTGGGTCCTGGCACCCAGATGAGCAGTAATCAGAGGAGTTAGCAAACAGGATTGTGTTAGCCATGATGCAGAGAATCCTCCCCCACAGGGCCCGGGCCCAAACAGCTCAACACTCTGGCTCTAGAATTGGGGCCAGACTGACACAAATGCAGACAAACACACACACATGCACACACCAGTGTTGAGGCATGAGATGTGACTGGTGTAAATTACACTGATTTGTGTGATAGGATCTACATTATCCATTTGTGTGTTGATTGCTAGAGTATATGATATCAACTGGTTTGTTTTTGTCTGTTTTAGGTACTCATTTTCATTCAGTTGATAAGTAACAATGTGAACTTTCTGTGATTCCCCCTCATTTCTCCTTATTAAACCTCCTTTTATCCTCTTTTCCATATCTCTCATTACCATCCTCATCCTCTCTCTCTGCACGCTTTCTCCGTCTCCCCCCCTTTCCGTCTTCCCTCACACACAGGCCTGGTGGTGAGGGAGGCCAGCATAGAGATCACCCGGCAGCAGGTGGAGGAGCTATTTGGACCGGAGGACTTCTGGTGTCAGTGTGTGGCCTGGAGCTCCGCGGGGACCACCAAGAGCCGCAAAGCCCACGTCCGCATCGCTTGTGAGTAATTCTCCCCTCCCTTCATCCCTTTTCTTTATTCCCATTCCCTCTCCATTATTCAGCCTTTATCTGCGCTCTCATCTTTGTATTCCTCTCCAAACAAAATCTCTCAGCTGCCAAGGAAACGTGTCTCGCAGGCTGACTTGTGTATCATGACAGATTTATAGATTCTGGAGATAGAGGCAATGAAAAAGGTTTTTTACTAACTTGGGACTGAAGTGTCCCTTTGTACTTGAGTTGGTAAAAAGCCTGTAAAATCTGAATAAGTCTTCCTGTGTAAAGTATAAACCTGGAGAAACGGTGCGGGGGAAGGGGAGAGCTGTGGCAGTGTATACACAGTAGAGACGATACGGCACATGTTTATGCCAGCGTTCCCTCTTTTTCTTGTAGGTGGTCCTCATTTGTTCTCTACTTGTGTGTTTGTCCTTCTATTTAAAAAAACATAACACAATTGCTTCCAAGTAATAAGGCATATTTTGTTGTCACTAATGTTCGGGCTCATTTCTAAACCCCCCCCCCCACCCCCCCATCAAAAAAAAAGATCTGCCAATCTAAATCTGAAAAGTTTAAAAAAAAAAAAGAAAAAGAGAAGTCCCTGGAGGGACATAGTGAGGAAAGCAGAGTTGTTAAGAGTATAGCTTGACATCAAGGCAGTGCCTCTGCAACACAACACATATTACGTAACCCAAGAGCTCACACGTTGTTGTCAAACTTCCACCTGAAGGAAGTTCTTTTATAGTATCAGCTAGATCAACGCACTTTCAAATCCTGTCAAAGTCATTTCAAGACATTGTGACTGACGTCCCGCCCAGATTTGCTGTTCATGTTTTGACTTGTGGCAAGTAGGAAAAAAAAAGAGCAACACCCACTTGCAGTGTGTTTTGTAGTCTGTGTAGTCAGAGTGTCAAATATATTGTTATCACTGCTGGATAGGGCTGGATAAGGATATCACTCGAGCCTGATGTTTGGTTGGCAACTCAGTGCCACTGTCGAAATGATTTAATCTCCACTGTACAGTACAGCAGAGTAGCACAGCACGGAGTCAATATCCATGGATTTCACCTGATCTACTCCATTTAGAGGCACTTAGCAAGCATTTTTATGTCCCTCTGAATTTTCACCTAATTCTCTTTCTCTGCATTTTCTTTATATCGCTCTCTGTCTCTAATGCTCTCTCTTACGGTTTCACCTCATTTTCTGTGGTTTCTCTCTAAAGTCAGTGTATTCCCTCCATTTCAAACACCAGTAGCTCCTCTCATTACTGCTACTGTTATACTATCCTGGTGAATCAGAATCATGCCTCTCCAGTCTCCCACTGAGCCCACTCCCGCTGCTCCACCTCCTATAATCACCCGTGATGAGCAGCCTGCCAGCACTAACCTATCCCTCAAATCACAATGGACCCCTCTTCCCCTCCCATTAGCTTCTGCTGAATGGATTAGCTCCTCTACTGGGCTCTCTCTCTCTCTCTCTCTCTCTCTCTCTCTCTCTCTCTCTCTCTCTCTCTCTCCAAGCAGGCTTCTTGTCAGAGCCAGACTCTACCCCGTTAGGCTAATGGAAATTGGGCTTGTTTTTCTCCCCTGTCCCATCATCTAAACATATACAGTTTAATCAGACGGTGAGTCAGAGCCAGCGCTGGTGAGTTAAGAGGTTGTTGTGTTTGAAGAACTGGCTTTCAGACTTGGAAAAAAAAATGCTGGTCTGGCTAAAGGTATTGTCAGAGGCTCTGTGCGCTTGTCGGAGGAAGAGAGAATATGTGAATTCCTTGTTATTGCCTTTCCTCGCATGACCTCCGCAGATCCGTTTTGATTGGCCTCCGTTTTTGGGGTGCGGTGATTGCTTGCCAAAGAGAAACAATAAAAGTATGTGCACAGAAGCAAATTAAATAAATGAATCAACGGAAATGCCTTTCAAAAGATTGGTGGAGGGTAATGTTTACTGAAAAAGCTGGAAATTGATTTTCTTGTTTGTTTGGGGCCTTATAATTTTTTGAGAACGCATACACATAGCATGATAAGTAAAACCTTCAGCTTTATTACTAGTGACTTTACTAATGATTAAAACCCAAACTTGACAAGTCCTCATTGTCATGCCTAATCTAGGTTTCCAGAAGCACCTAATGATTTAGCAAGAGAGGAAGAAACTGTTTCTGAGGTGTGAGGCTGGAGTAATTTAGCACGACAGTGAGCCAAACACGTCCACTTAAGGTAATGGTTGTCATATGTGTATCTTTCTTGGGGGTTTGCGCGGAGCTGGAAGTGTTTGCGCGCCGAGGAGGGAACTGGTGTGACTCCCACAGGAATGTCGACTCAGCTGGTCCCACACCCTTTCAGTGTCCCGTGGTGCCGTTCAGGGTTATGAGAAGTGAGGAGAGGAGAGAGAGAGAGAGAGACTCCAGAGGGGAAGCATAATTTAAACCCACATCCAATAAAAATATACAGTGCAAAATAATCACTTACATGCTACTTAACTGGGTTCCATCAAGAGTAACGCCAAAGGTTTGAAAATACATGATGAAAAAAACAGTACAGGCAGTGGGTGTTTAATTTTAGTTTAACAAGCTGCAGTTGATGTGCTACAAGAAGTATCAGTAATAAAAGCATGAATATTTCAAATTAACTCACAAACACTGGCCCATACTATCAAGACTAAGAATGTAATTCAGCCTATTTGATGTTTTCTATATTCAGAATAATAATGCATACCCGTGGTGGTAATAACAGGCTCTGGTTTAACACTAAAAGAATTGATTCTTTTATTGACAAAAGACAACATAAACAGAAATGTAACTATATGTTAAAAAAAAATCTTTTGCATTTTTTGATCATGTACAGGAACTTTTTTTGTTGATTGGCTTTAAGGAAATTATGCAGCTCTTAAGTCAGAGTTTCCACTTTTCCCATTGTTAAACATGTTTGGGGCAAACCAGAACCTGCTGTGGATGTTACCACCAGTAAGTAGCTGCTAGGCATTATGGTCCGTTCTAAACCACCAAATGGCATGCTGAAAAGCTGCACGCTGAGCAGCCCCAGGCCAGTGGTTTCCTCCCCAGTGACAACTTGCATTCTCTCCCAAAGGCTTTATGCAGAGAAACTAGATTAGATTTGTTGGATTTGATTGTAGTTCATATACAGTACAGAGTGTAGGAGAAGGTGTACCTGATTCTCCTCCTCCCCTGTCATACTGTGCCTACATCTTCTTTTATCTTTTGGAGGCAGTTTGATCCATTTTTTGCATTGTAGATGTGACAGCAGAGCAACAGTAGAATGACTCTTATAATTTAAAAACAACAGAATCATTCTGAGACTTAATTTTGCTGCTTCCTTTCCTTTCCTGTCCTTTCCTTTTTTTTTTCCTTTTTTCCCTTTTCTGTCTGTCTTAAGAAAAACAATCAGTTTGTCCTTGGACCCAAAATCCATGAAGCTATGTCCCAGAATGTACCCCTCCAGTCATTCCGTCTTTTAATTTCATACCAGACATTTACGGAAATTGCTTTCAATTCAGCAGTCACCCTTTCAGCTTTTATAATACATTGAAATGTGTGAAGTCATGGCATATTCCCCTGAAGACACGCATACTCTCAGGTTGCATTGGGACAAACTCTCATTGAATTTGTTATTTTAAGGTTCATTTTTCCAAATAAAAAATGGACCTTAAAACGATGATAGGTAGTCTTTAGGGCTTCCGGGTGTAGCCCGATCATGTATTCTGTAATAAGAACATGATCTAGTTTCTCCTGTAGGGGATTTGGAACAGTTAGCTGAACAATGAAATGTCTCTATTTCAGTATAATGTCTCCCCTTGCCGTAGCTATTGAACAAAAAGAAAGTAAGTGATGAGATCTGTAAATTGAACCTCTATCTTGATCAGTTTTTAGGGATGTCTCTCTCTATTACAGGTGATAATGCCTATGAGAGAATACATTAATGTGTGCTCTGTCCACACTCCTGTGTCCTATTACACTTCTACAACCACTGTACCCAAGAGTATTGACTCATTATGTGCAGTCTACTTTGTCTTCTGACTTAGAAATTCTGCCATGCAATCTGTGTCACTGCACATGAAACTTGAATTCAAAACCAATAGTTAATACAATAAATCTCTTTTTTTATGTTATCACACAATGTCAATAGCAATCCATTACTGTATTAATAGCAGTCTGTGAGGAAGAATTTCCATATCCTTTCCAAAGATTGAATCGTTGAACCGGGGTCATTTCTGGGTTTGTTTCCATGGACACACTTTTAGGTGTAGGTAGAAAGAGAAACGGATGTGTTGGTATGCTAACAGAAACTTAGAGATTAGAAGTTAAATAGAGGCAGAGTCTCAAAACGTCTCTTACTGTTGCAGCATGTTTGCACCTTTCTTTTAGAGCTGAATGACTGAAAATAATAGTTCTTTATCTCACACAGTCTCTCAGCTCAGTTTGTCTCCGTCTTTCCTGCCTTTGTGAAGGACTGCTTTGATTAAATTGATTCCTTTTTTACAGTTACAGACTATTTCAGAAAGTTGATGCATGTTGTGCATGTGTCCCTATACCCAGTAATGTATTAATGTATTAATGTACTACGTATTGAAACATTTGAAAAATAAAGTCAAACGAATATACAATTGTTATATAGGAAAAAATATTATATGCTGTGGTGGATGTGGTTAATCGCTTTTGATTAAATGTGTCAGTGAAAGGGCTATGGAGTATGTGTGCCAGGGATATTACAAAGGCCTCGGAAATGGTATCAGTGGAGTTTGGAGGTTTGATTATAGATTTGATGCTCCAGTGAGTCCAGAGTTCCCAAGTAGCGCTGTAATTCCCCATTAATTCATTTTATCTCCTCTCCTCTCCTCTCCTCTCCTCTCCTCTCCTCTCCTCTCCTCTCATCTCCTCGCCCTGTTGTGTATGATGCCTGCTGCTCCTGTCGTCTGTCTGTGCAGCAGGTGATGATTTATGTCTAATGGGCTTCGGGTTCCAGTGTAGCATGACACCCCCAGTAATCCTGCCCTGTCAGCTCCACTATCCCTGGCCCTGCACTACTCCATCAGGGCTCTCACACCACAAAAATATTGGTTTTTCATTGGAGGGCAAGTGATCCTCTTCTCCCCATCTTCCTTCCATCTACTTCAGACAATTTATCTGAGTGCTGAAGGTGAGGGACATAGAAATAGAAAGCATAAATCTCAGTCAGTGTTTCTTCTATTTAAATACACACCATTGTGTATTGCTTTTGCACAAGCGGAATAATTATTGAGTTATTTCTTTAGATGATTTATTGTTAGTATAGCAATACTATTATTGATTAACTCTGCATTTAATATTAAATATAGCTCCCAACACAGCCCTCATGTCAACCTGTCAGTGACGCATAGATAAATATTGATGCACTGTGTGTTTTATTTTGTATTCATTGTAGACTTGAGGAAAACGTTTGACCAGGAACCACTTGGGAAGGAAGTGTCACTTGAACAAGAAGTGTTACTCCAATGTCGCCCACCTGAAGGCATCCCAGCTGCTGAGGTAAGGTTCAAATGTAACTTCACTGAGCCACTACTCTGTAGCTGTTAATAGAATAGAATAGAATGCCCTTTATTGTCATTAAACTAAAAGTACAATGAAGAAGAAAATAGAAGAAAATTAGATTATTTGTTTGAAAAGGTACATTCTAATACGCACTTATACGTGTTTCCTGTAGAAATGCAGGCATTTGTGATTATCCATAGTAAGCTCAGCCAGAAGCTCTTGCCCCAAATCCAATAAACTGGCTGTTCTGAAAAGAGGTTTATGTGGAGAGCTTCGCTGACTTTTTTGGTGTTGGTTTCTGCTGAAATGTCACCATCATGCTTAATTATTTTTTTTGAAGTATATAACGGGTAGCTAAAATATCTGTAATTGTATGTTTATCATAGTATTTATTAGCACAAAGTCGAGGCTCTGTTCTTTCATGACACAGTAGAGGGTGAACACTGTGTGTTGATTACGGAATTTGCCTCAGTTGTGAACTCTGCCCATTTCAGAAGTTGCAATGAAATAACACTGAATAAATCTGACACAGTCCAACGCACAGATAAGGGCATTTTTCCACTACTGCCTAGGCTATTTAAGCTGTTTGGGTATTTCCTGAACATCGGCCAGTCACTGCAATTTGGTCAGAGGAGAGAAAATTGTAATTATCTGCAGAGGGGCGAAAAAAAAAATAAAACCAGTTGTGTCCCCGTGTTACCTTAGCTCAGCCAATATCTCCTCCCTGCTCTACTTCCTCCCTGCCCGACAGTAGAACACTGTTACAGCTGCATTTGAAAAGGCTCAGTTGAGATTGCAGGAACATAAATAGAGGATGAAAGGGTGGTTTGATGGGTGGTGGGGGGGGGGGCGGCTTTGGGTGTATTTTTTTTCAGCTGGGGGTGTGGGGACTGAACTCCGTAAAGGCTTGTGATTGACCTGGAAAAGCTGAGTTAAGTGAGTGGAACTGCACAGCATTTATCCCTGCTGAAAAGTGCTGACAGGCTAAATGGACGAAAGTTTGAGACTGGCACTCGGCAGACTCTCCTTATACAATCCAGGCTTCAGTGTTGATAGTGTTGCTGCAACAGCCATATAGTAATGGTGATTCTGCCGCCTGTCTGAGGTCTCTGTCAATCCTGGATTGGCTCGGTGCAGCGTTTAAAGACTCAGCTGGAGTCCAATCACGGCACATCTATGCTTTGTGAGACATGGAGTTGCTGTGGCAACCCAGGTGAAGACTTGTCAACACTAATAGGGTTTTCAGTCTGGGTAAAGGTGTGCATTAGTGTTTGGTGAAGTAGAATCAGTGCAGTTTTCCTATAGTTACCTGTCACCAAACTGACCATCTATGCAACATATGAGAAAACCAGTAATGTTTGGTTAGGTTCTACGAGGAACAATGAAGTATTATTATATCAAGTCAGAATTCAGGTTATGATTTCCTCAAAAAAGAAAAGAAAAAAAAAAACACTGAACAGATTGTTTACAGTTCTCCCTGCATGTGCCATTTTCTGTGTTCTGACTACAGTGATTGTTTTCTGTTTACTTTTCCTTGTCTGATGGAGTTGACTCTTATGTGTGTACAGAGGCACACTTTCAACTTCTTTAATTACTCACACTTACCTCATGGCTATGAAAAAAAGACAACAGTTCCTTTCCACAAGTTATTTCTCCTCTTTTTTTTCCTGAACTCAAACACAGCTGCCTCAGTGGGAAAGAGGACAAAACTGAATGCTGCTTTTTTCAACTGTGTTAGTCAGTTTTTTCTCACACAAGCCCGCCAGAGAAAAAGCCTTCGGAAAAAAGCAGATGGGCTAAGTCTGTGGTTACATATGAAACGGCAGAAATATGTAGCAGCCGTTGTGAAGGAAAGATCTGTCATATTTCACCCACTCTAAGACAAAAAAAATACAGAAAGGATGAGAAAGGCTGAAGGCAGAAGGAGAAGAGCTGTTGAGGTTTGTCGGGGTTGGAGCGAGTAGGTTGTTGTCAGGCCTCCAGAGGGCTGTCAGTTCGCTCTGTGGTTCCTTTACAGGCCTTTGCCCAGCGAGGGAGAGGCTGGCAGGATGGAAGGCTGTGGCTGAGCCATAAAACCCATACTCTTACAGCACTTTTGTTAAATCATGTGGACTGTATGTGATGGACATTGTGCCTTTGCGGCAGGGTTCCAAAGCTGTTCTTTCTCAAAAAAACGACAAGCAGGACACACACACACATACACATACACATTCTGTGCTGAATGTGCATGCACTGCATTGTCCAGCTGTACTTCCACATGCATGTTCACATGTCACAGTACCAGCGAGGGCATTAACATGCCTGCATGCACAGACACATGATAACAGGCTGCCAGCAGCTCAAATAAGCAGTGAAAGTCCATTCATCTATTCTATAGAGTGAACACTGTGATTGTGGCTGACCAGCTGGCAGGAAAAGATTCACTGCGGATGACCTGGAAGAAGAAATCAGACTTTTGTGCTTCCTCTTTTCAAAGAAGGATAAAAGACTTTTATGATTAAAATCTGTCATGTAGGTTTTTGACAGTTATCCAAACTTCACACACACATACTGTCATTTTTGATAGTACTAAAATAATGGTTTACTGTTTGAATAGCTTCCCAGGAGACATCATAATAGTTAAATGTTTGCAAGCATTGACAGTTTGCGATATTTCAAGGTGGTTTATATTTTTTACCTCAGTTTTCAGAAAGGAATTCTGTAGAGATGAGCTGTTGCCATATTTTTGCAGCTGTTTTAGATGCTCACCCCAACACGCACGTACATTTTCAAAACCAGGAAGCCCACGTTCTGCAGAATCAAAGTAAGTCAATCACAATTAGTTTTGATCTCAGATTACAAAGTGGCGCTGTGCTATTTGTGCTCCTTCTTTGTCTTTCCACTCCTCAGATGATTTACATTATAGGTTGTCAAGATGGTTTACCACAGTAATGACATCCTGTGATTCCATTCAAGTGGTTTTGAGTCTTTGTTGGCTTTCTGCAGGGGCTGTTACCCCGAAAACCAAACATTATGCTGAATAATCAGGATTTGCTCCCGTGATGATGCAGCAAGTTTTCATAACAGAACATAAGAAACTGTTCCCTCCCGTCAGATGTCTCAGAGGTTTTCATATTTGGAGGTTCACTCTGAGGTTTCCTAGCCCTTATTTTTTGACAAGTTATTCTCAGTTGATACATTTATTTCCTGAAGTACAGATAGTCCCTGAGTTGCGCGCACACACACACACACACACACACACACACACACACACACACACACACGTTCACACACAGACGCGCACAAAGAAAACAAGCAGCAGGCATTTATTTTGGCTCTGCCTGCGACCATTACCAATGGAACTTTGGCCTTGGAGGACTGAAATGCTGCGGGTGAGGTTTCTGAAATAGCACAAGGATTCAGTCATCTGAACGTCTTGTATGGTCTGAATACATCAGACAATCACCAGGCTTCCTTAAAGTCATTGTTACACATTTCCATAGCCATGAATATTTGATATATACGTAATCAAGAGCAGATGAGAAATGTAACTGTTGAGGCTATTCTAGGAAGAAGGGAAAAGAAGCGATTTGGCAAGAAAGGCTCTCTGCACTCTTTCTGCGTTATGGGGGCTTCCTTGGTGAGTGCCGTTCATAGATAGAGTAATGAATGTAAAGATAGGGATTGAGGACTTTCCATCAGCTCAACGTAGATCCTTCCCTTTGAATAACCCCATGAAGCTCTTTCAGCAACATCTAAAGGGCCTCTACAGAGGTAACAGTGGCCTCTTTTCATACTCAAGAATATGTGGCAGGCTCATAAAATGGACTTAAATCTCCTTTGTGAAAGATTGCAGCTTTATTGTTCCTTTCTCTTTTCTTATGCCCTGCACTCCATCCCCAGCTCCACTTCAGAGCACTTGTCACAGCCCTGAGAGAAATACAAGAGTTCAGAGGTGATGCAGCGCCGTGAGCTGCTGAGCCTGTTTCCATGGAAGCGGGATTTTAATTCAGGCATCTCCTCAGTCAGCCAGGGTCCTGCCGTGTTATCATGGGTAACGAGTCATTGATGCTCTGTGGGGAAGGGGGCCCTGCTGCCACGATTAAGTCCATTGGCTTTACTGAGAAGAAAGCCAGGAAACAAAAAAAGATCTTTACTTCACACTCCCTCATCCAGAGAAGTGAGAAAACCAAGTCAGATTAATTCAGACAGCCAGGGCAGCAGCAAGGGCTAAATTCAAGAGTTTCATGCTCAGTTCTAAAAGTCCAGCAGGGACAGTAGATTTAGTTATTAAGTTCAAATTATGTTTCCGACATTTATGTTATTGGCTAAATATAGCGATAATGACTCTCAACATTGAGTGCTGTGGCATAAAATGTAATACAGCTCAAATATCTTGACCGTGGCGCTTTATGGAGATCCAGCATCCGCCTTTTTCCACACATCACACCATGTAAATGTCAGTGATTGCTGTTGATTTTAGGCCCAGTTCCACTTAATAGGCGAAGTGAAGGCGAAGCGCGAAACAGCAGCTCGTCAGGTCACCTTGTCAAGAAATAGCTGAGTGCTTCCTCCCAGTCAAAATGTTGCGCAGGGTATTTATGAGCGGGGGCCAGGAATGTCAAGAGTAACAACACTTCAGTGCCCAGCGAAACAGGAAGTGCGTTTTCATTAAGGTTACCCATGGGAAAGGAGGTGTCAGGAGGCCAGACCAAATCTCTCTGGCAACCAACCAAAGATTGCCCTTCAGGCACTCACCTGTCAATCACTGCAGGTTTCCTGCGCATAGGCTGTGATTTACTCTAATAGCCCAACATTTATGAGCTCTGCTGTCCTCTGTACTAAGTCACTGCCCTTTCCACTGTTACCTCAAATGAGTCGGGCATCAATAAACATTTTAGACATGCAAACTAAAAAGTAAATAAAAGATTACAAACTGATACTGATACTAGGAAACAAAACCAAGCAACTTCTACAACATGAACTACAACTTATTTATTGATATCTTTGAAACCTTATGCCATTCTTTGTGTTTTTAACCTCTGGTTCACCTGCCATCTCAGTTTTCTCCGAAGTTTTCTCCAGAGCCTCTGGTAAACATATCTTGTTTGTTCCAGAGAAAGTTCCAAAAAGGACATGAAATGATAAAAATCACATATCTCTCTAAGCAACCTGGAACCGCAGGGAAGGTGAATTGCTGTGTACCGGATGGCAGTTTCGTTTAACATGGGAATGAGACATAAATGAGAGAGTTCTCATTTTGGGGTAAACTGTTTCTTTATCACTTTAAAATGGTTTTTGAGCTGTTTGCGCTGAGCTTGTGAATCGGTTCCAGCATTTTTATCCTTTCTGCTGGATTGTATACCGAGAGTTCTGACCTCTATCACAGTACAAAAACCCTCCCACTTGGTGGAGTTATCATCTAAGCCTTTTTAAAGGCCAGGGGAGACTCGGGGAGACTAAGCAATGCGTGCACAGTGTATCACACACTTCTCCCATCTTGCAAAGTCTCAACAATGGGTTATACTGTTCGACTGGTTTATACTGGTTTATTATTTCATTTTTCACATAAAATAGCATGCGAGTGCCATTCCTCTCTGCAGTCAAGTTGTAAATTCAGACTTGTCCACCCACACATGAATAAATCAAACCATTCTGGCTTAAAAACAAAATGTACAGTATAATGGCACAATTCCCATAGTCACATCATCGCCATGGAAATATAATCACCTATTTGTTGGACCAAAGATGGTTTATACACCAATTTTTAAACACATCATTTTTTATGTATCTCCCCAACAAACAGACAAAAAGACAGTAGGGAAAACATAACCTCCCCCAAGCATTATGTCACTTGTAATCATGATGAGTGATTGTAGGAATCATATTTTAAGAGGCATGTGAAGTGTGCAAGGGAAAACAGAAAGAGCTGTGTTACAGAGGTGAAGTGTCTTGCTGTCCTTGGAGCTAGTTTAAGAAATGGCTGTTCTCCTTCAGCAGACTGTGCAGAGCTTTAGGCAGGACTGAGTTGGAGGAGGTCATTACTCCTGGCTCGAGTCTCGGTCATCCGTCTTCTATGCGAACACCTACTGTAGTAACCGCTCCAACTCCACCTCTCTGTTACCTAACCTCCTCCTCCCTAACCCTTCCCATTCCACCTCCTGCTCATACACCCTCACACAAACACACACACACAGCGTAGTACCGGCATATGCACACGTACAAACATTTTTCAAATCACATCTCAAGATATCACACCTTTGTGCATTTCAGCTTGTTAATATTTATACAGCTCACATTTCCATACTTGTCATGCAGGCAGATGCAGAGCATATGGCTTGTTGTCTCGTAGTGAATGATTGAATAATCAGTTTGTAACCTTTTGTGGCTCATTCTCCAGGTGTGCCATTCAAGCCTAGAGCGGATATATAGGCAAATGAATAAATTACGCTGGATAGATATTCAGACTTCACGTGGAGAAGCAGGAGAGCTCATAATGACTTCTCTGTAGAGGAGTCTCGCACATTGCTGTGGAACATTTTTTTCCTCCCCGTTCTTGCTTTTCACACCCCTTTCCACCCCCATACTCTGCTGTACCTTCTATTTTTGACACAACAGCGATGAGTAATGAATGGTTTTGCCTTGCACTGGTTCTTAACAAGTGAGAGGATTGTATACAGTGTGTTCTGTATATTGAGCTAATTAGTGTTGTGCTGGCACACCCTGGCAGTGCGCAGAAACATCCCACTCAGTGGTTACTCCTACATTGCTGCTGTAGCCAGGTCTGCAGTCGGCTATGTGTTCTAGTGGGAGAACGAGTGACAGTGGAAGGACACTGAAGCTGCATCTTTATTCTGGATTCTTTAAAAGAACACAGACAATCATGGTGGGTCCGTCAAAAGACCCGAGGGCTAAATGTGTGGGGGCAGTTGCCCTGACCCTGTTTACAGTTCAAAATGTGATGTTAGATGTATATACATGTGAAAAATAGCTTGGAAAATAATAAAAAGGAAATAGGCTCAGGCATCTGTAGTCAGTATTTTTAATAATAACCATGGATCACATGGCTTAACTCACAGAGAATTAACACCAGACTTTGCAGTTCTCCTGTGTGTTACTGAGCTGTCAGCTCATTATTTTGGTGAAACATACTGTTTTAGTTCACACTCATCACTTTCATCAGCATCATTTTACAGCTGAATCAAGCAGCTGTTTTCAGCAAAGTTCTAAAAACCCAATGTATGCTACCTGCCCAGCACCAAACAGCAGCTAGACTAAGTTAGCAAACACCTGGTGAACATAGTGGAACATATAGTGGCTAAAGAGACAGATATATTCTCAGGAGTTGGTGGTAAAGTAAAGTAAATATTGGACTTACATTAGTGAGTTGGATACAAATAAATGCTAATGGCTGATCCATATCTGCTTGATGTGTAGATAAGTGGCTGTTTGCTAACAGGTTTATCAATATGAACTTTATAGTATATGAAATATGTCAGTCTGCTGTTATTTTATTTTAAAGATAACAGAAAATTGGAAAACTGTTACTTCCTGGAAAACAGGAAGACTTCAGTAAAATGTCTGGATGACAAAATCATCTTCAATTCTCAAGTCAATGAAAAATCACACTTTTCTGATATGTTCAATGATATGTTTATTCTTGACTCATCCCTCAACATGTAATGTTTCATTTCAACAGGAAATGTCTGTAATAATAGAAACAAACTGGAATTAATGCCTGCTTTACTATATCTACACCTTGCTATGGCTTTTGTTGATACATTGTGGTCATGTGGTATTTCCCAAATTTCAACTTTCAGCCTAAAATGCATTAAATCCATTAAAAACTAAATGCAATAAAATGCAATAAAACGCTTAACAAAAATGGGATCCAGGTTCAGACTGTGAGAATGGCAGTGCCATTGCATCTAGAGTCAAGATTACTTCTGAACTCCTCTGTCTGCTTGACCATGGCACATATTTCTTCACTTCACATACACACATATGTCACTGATTTGTCTCTAAAATTGATTTCCTCCTCCATGCTGTATAGCTCGTCCATTGACATATCTCTTTCTCTAACCTGTCTTCTCAGTGCCATCCTATATATCCTGCTCTGTGAACTTTCCAGAGCTCAAAAGATGAAAAAATCGTCTCCTCTCGGTTGGATGTCTTTCTTCTTTGTTTACCTTTCACTTTAGTCATTCCCTTTCCCTTCTCCCTCATTCAAAGTCTTCACCTCCTCAATACAAATTCATCTCTTTGCAACCTTTTTCCTCCATTTCCCACATCTTTATTCTTTCTTGTCCATCTTTTTCTGTCAGTGGTGATGTTTTATATATATTTTGGTACCCCAGTGACTGCCCCCCCCGCATGTGCACCTACTTTCCTTCTCTGTCATCTGTCTTCTCTCTGTCTCGTGTCTACCTGTCTCTCTTTTTGTCCATCTCCTTCTCTTCCTCCCCAGGTTTATGTGTCTGTCTTCCTGTCTGTCTCTCTGTCACTCTGTTGTTTCCAACCAGACAGGAAGACTCCCTCTCTTTATGACAGCTGACATGTGGCAATTTCCCTTCGTTAATGACAAGAAATGTGCCAATTACCTCTCCGGATGTTTCGCTGCCAATCAGACACTAACGAGCTGTGAGTGAATGTGTGTGCGTGCGTGTGTGTTTGCATGTGTGTGCAAGCTTGTGCATCTTTGTGTGCATGTGTAAGTCTGTTGGCACGAGAGAAAGTTGGACAAGTGCTGTATTAGATGTAGTCTTGTGCTGAATTTTAATCATTTGAAATCTTTTCACGAGCATAGTGTAGAGATTGGCTTACCTTTTCATCTCTGGTTTTATTAATGAGTCCTAATTATAGTCTGTACAGAATAAATGATGGGTTAACTGTTGCTCACTTTTGCTCTCTCTCTCTCTCTCTCTCTCTCTCTCTCTCTCTCACACACACACACACACACACACACACACACACACACACACACACACACACACACGCGTTCCCACTTCTGACATGAGTTTCTACCACTTTCTATCCCTCGTCACTCTGTCTCCCTCCCACCCTTCCATCTGCACTGAAAAGCTCTTTTGTTCAATTTTTAATTACCTTCTCATTTAAAAGTGCTCTTGACATCTGAACGCTGTACGTTTGGAGAGGCTGCCTCTGTGATTGGTGCAAAATTGGATAACCACCTTTTTGTATCAACTGTCAATCTCTATTCTAAGATCAGACCTTTCACTTCACAGTGCCCTGTGCTCTCTCTCTACACACACACATACACACACACCCAATGTGAGCACTAAAAGACAAAATATTTATCGTGTCAACAAAACCATTGTTTCTCTCGTTTGCATCATCTTCATTTGTTTTATTGGAGTTATGTTCCCTCACTTTTCATCATGACAAAGTGAACAAAGAGCACACAAAATGGTGGTCATATCACTGTCAAATCTGTTCTCTGAACAGAGTGGTCCTGCTTTCTGGTGATGTTGTCATATTTGTTAGTTTAATTCAGCATTAAAGATTGATGGTAACACAAAAACACACACATACGCAAACCTATGTAACCCTTATTCAATAGATACTGTGTACACTGATGCATGCTGCATGATCACTGTAGCCTGCAGGAGTTCTTACCATATCTGTATGTGTACAGTATGGTAACTTAATAAAAGACATTTTTAGAGTTGAAACCTCAGGGAGAAAATGTCTTTGCTATCACCAGGAGCTACAGGTTAGTAAATTCCTCTGGTGCTCCAGTCCTTAAAGTCATGGCAGATGTCTAACTGTCACCTCAGCAGATGTCAAAACAGATGTGTTGGAATACAATTAAAACAAAAGCCAGTTCATTGGACTGCACTGAAATACCTAATTACATACACCTATTAAATATAAACATGCTTTGTTATGAATTCCTGGAGTAATCATCAAAAAAATTGAAAAGACTTTATTCTGAAACTGAGATTGAATCATTATTTGTTCTGCCTGTGAATATGTTTTTACCTGTGTAAGTTTTAGTTCACAAAAAGCAGAAAGACTGACACCTGAGAACTAACATTACCAATGAAATGACAAAGAAAATTGTCAATTTTGTCACACAGTGATTTCCCTCACTGCCTAAATATCAGTAATTCTAACACATCTGCTGCAAACACAGATTAGATATTTGGTTTCTTGTGTCTTCAGGCTGGAGTTTTCATTGACTTGTATAATAATAAAGCTGCTTTCACTATGCATCTAGTTATATATTAAATATGATATAAAGACATTCTTTTCTTTTTGCGGCGGAATGAAGACGGATTCTAAAAACAGTCTCAGAATGACTGACAGATGCAATGCGTTTCCTATACATTGAAACCTGTGTCATGCTGCACTTTATTGCACCGCGCACATGTGAGAGAGAGGTTTAATTTCAACTGGTAGATGGCTGGCGAGGGAATCCTAGCCTTCCTGGCTCCATGAGATTGATTCAGCTGATACATGTTTATGGAGGAAAACGCTCCCAAGCACCAAATCAGCAGAGAATATACATCACGCTCGCAGAGAGTGTGCTGTGAATGCCGATATTAGGTTTGCATCCAGTGTTTGTTCAGATGCAAGTTCATCATGGGGATTGGTGTCTTATGAGGTGCAATGGAAAGTGTTGCGAGCATAAGATTTGAAGTCGGGCCGGGTTGGAAGAGGTTAAGTGTGAGATAACTGTGGAGTCAAGTTTTGAAAATATTTTCTTCTCAGCCTCCTCTGAGTGTTCCCACTGGATAAGGGAGCAGGCAGCCGTGCAGAGGTGTGACGCTGATGGCATCTTTGATAAGTGCCATGTCAAGCTAACACAGATACTAGAGAAGCTGGTGATGCGTGTAACCCAGAGAATGTCACAATTGGCACATCATCTCTTTTGAGAAAGTTCTAACAATGCTGGTCTTACAACAATGGCCGATGTGTCATACATCTCTGCATCTCTGCACCACTACATGCTGCTTCTGTGTTGTTTCTTAAGAAATCCAACAACAACAGTGAGCCCTCAGACTGTTTTGTCTCAGCAGGTCTCATATCAGGTTATTGCCCCACTTTTTTTTTCTTTTGCTTTATCTCTCATGAGAAAGACCCTTTATAAACATCCCGCTTATCTTTGCCTTTACTGCTCCTTGGTGTCTTATCTCTTATCAGGCCTTTCTCCTCATGGGATATCACAATACACAGGAAGTTAGCTGTTTGCCAGGCCTCCTCATGACTGGACAGCTTCTTTGAAGAAAACCAGAGAACCAGGAAATATTTTGAATCAAAGTGGCTTCAGAGGTGCGAGGCAGCACGCGCTATTCCTTTTGTAACGCCAAACCTTTACACCGCTTGAAGAGAAAAAGGATCTTGGTGATTTACAGACAAATAAAGGCTCTAAACGGTCCCCTGTTCTGCGATAGTGCCTGGAGTTCAATATCAGTATCATTTAGGGATATGAAACTCATAAGGAAAGGTCAGAGAGCCTCTCAGCTTCAGGAATCTTGGAGAGTTATCTGTCTCTGCTGTCTGACGACGCTGCTGTGACTGTTGTGCTTTGTTCTAGGGGGAGAATAAAAAGCGCATGATAGCTATTGACTTTTTGTAGCAGGACCTCAGAGACTTAAACAATTGTGCTCTAATCCTGGCACTCTGTTGTTTCAGAAGTTAGGCAGAGACGAGAAAAACTATAGCTGTTAAAACGCTGTGATTTTTCTCCAATTTAATGAGGTCAACCTGTTTTATATCAACTCTTACATCTTGTGTTTAAAACGCTTCTGTTGTGTCTGAGCTGTCTGTTCTTCATGTTTTGCTCCCTTCTTCTTCTTCTTCCTCTTAGGTGGAGTGG
This sequence comes from Lates calcarifer, assembly GCF_001640805.2. Classification (NCBI taxonomy): domain Eukaryota; kingdom Metazoa; phylum Chordata; class Actinopteri; family Centropomidae; genus Lates; species Lates calcarifer. Next base: position 10,801,880 of record NC_066841.1, on the reverse strand, counting down.
TTAAAGAATGAGGAGGTTATTGATCCTGCAGATGACAGAAACTTCTATATCACCATCGACCACAACCTGATCATCAAACAGGCCCGCCTCTCTGACACTGCCAACTACACCTGCGTGGCTAAGAACATTGTGGCCAAGAGACGCAGCACCACCGCCACAGTTATCGTCTATGGTAAATTATCACCGTACACCGAACAGTTAGATCCAACATAAATCTCACATTTCCTGACCTGCAAACACTCATCCTCCTTACTGGCCACATGAGAGATAAGTAAAGTCAGTCTCTCCTGCAGTGGAAAAGTGCTGAATTCCTATAAGAAGTCAGTTTGAGCTCAAAATAAAACAAATTTCAAAGTTACTCTGTATAAAGCAAATCCCTCTCTCTCCCGTGGCGTGTAACACACGCTCATTTTGTTCCTGCCGGAAGGTGTGCGAGGAATGGAAGATTTGTGATTTTTCTGAATTGCGAGCAAGGTGCTGATGTGGCTGAGCCGTACTTAAAGAGACCCCCGCTGTGGTTTCACACAGACTCATCCACTGTCTCCCTAACATCAACTAACGCGACTGTTATTGCGCAGCATGGCTGTGAAGTTAAACTTCAAGACCTGCTGGGGGCCTGCTCAAGACAGAGGAAATGACACATGAAACAGATGCTCTTTTGAACCCGAGATATTGTTTTTCTGTATGGAGGGACTACCGGCTTGATATCTCAGTTAACTGAGGCCAGCAGAGTTCATCCTGTGCTTGATAGAACTCCTCATGATACTGCGGATTTACCTTCGGGAATTCAGTAACTTCAAAACCACAACTCTTTCACAAGAAACTGAATTCATCCACATAGGTTGTATGTACAGTGCAGTCAGAGTGAAAGAAGAGGAAATGCCTTGTTGTTTGTTGAGCACTGAGAATAATGTGGCCGATGGGGGGATCAATGTAAGTGTGATGTAGAAACACAAATTGTAAATCCAAGAGAGCAGTTTTCAGGGACAAGGGTCGCTGTCTCCGCAAGGCTTTCCTGTCAATAACGCAGTCTATTAGGACTTAGTGTTGAAAAACCGCTTTGATGTCGACTCATCCTTGAGAGAAAGTAACACAAGCCACTGCATCTGTTTGTGCTGTCTTTGCTTCTTTATCCCCCTTTTCAAAAATGGGATGCTAGTGCATTTATGCACAGCTGTGCTGTATGCGAAAGCGCACATCCTCGCAAAGCAGCATGACAAACCCAGAGGATAAGGGGGAGAGTTGTGTCTGATACCAGTGATGAAAAAGTGAAAAGGATAGGCAGTGTGTTTTTAGCCCAGTGCTTTCCAGCCCAGCCCAATACAAGGACACTGGAAACAGGAACACAAGCTGGCAACAAAAAGAAAAAAAAAAGACAGGCAGAGAGATGCAGAGAAAGAGGGAGAGAAAAGATAGAGCTGTAATCCATGGAGGAAAGAGAGCAGACAGTAAAGAAATGTGGGGTTTTGGCGGTCTTCCCCTAGAGTCCAATATTTTGGGCTTCACTCATAAGTCACATTTGAAAGTCGGGAGGCTCCGAGGGGCCCCAGCTCCGCCATCTCAAATGCCACAGACTTGTTCTCAGCCACAAGCCCTGGTGTCACTCTCCACTGGATTTAGTCGCTGACAGAGATGGATGAGAGAGGAAGAGAGGCATTAGGAGGAATCAGTGAATGGAAAATGCAGCAATCTGACCAGAATTTACTGTCTGGCTGCGTGGCAAAGTAATGACCTGAGATTTCAGGGTCAAATCACAAAAACGCTACACATTTTATAACGAGCAAATGACTATAAATTGATAAATTGATGTCCAAGACTTAGGAGATTTCAGTTAATCATGTACTGATAATGCTCACTGAAGAAAAATCCAATCAAATCCACATGTGTTTTAATTCTGTGTCTGTCTGTGGTTTTACTGCATTTCTGTTATTGTCATTATCATTTGTTAAATGCCATCTTATTTTTAAGTATTTTATTTCTCCCCGATTTATGTTTTATTGGCTTTATACCCTTTTATAAAGCACTTTGTAATTTGTTTTTGAAAAATGCAATATAAATTGCAGTTAAGCTAAATAAGAGCTGAGAAAACAAACAGGAATCATATCTATTTTAACATGTTTTATCACCGTATATTCCAGTGAATGGTGGATGGTCGACATGGACAGAGTGGTCAGTGTGTAACAGCCGCTGTGGCCGTGGTTACCAGAAACGCACGCGCAGCTGTACCAACCCAGCACCACTCAACGGCGGCGCCATCTGTGAAGGGCAAGGCATCCAGAAGCTGGCGTGTAGTCCTCTCTGCCCAGGTACACCATAAAATTACAATCCACCCACTTATAAGTGGGTAGAAAGGGTTTAGGTGCACAAAAACTGAATACAAAAAATATGATGCAACTCTGTGTTTGCATATTTCGCTCTGTTTGTGCCTCCACCCTTACGTGTGTCTCTCTCCCACATATCTCTCGTTGTCTCGATCATCTGCTCACCCACTCGTGCACTCGTTTGTCTCCATCCCCTCATTCGCCATTTCACTCACTGTGCCCTCGTCCTGTCCTGCCTGTTGTGCGGTAGTGGATGGCCTGTGGACAGAGTGGAGTAAGTGGTCCACCTGTGGGACAGAGTGCACCCACTGGAGGAGGAGAGAATGCAGCGCCCCAGCACCTAAAAACGGGGGAAAGGACTGTGAGGGCATGGTACTCCAGTCCAAGAACTGCACCGATGGGCTGTGCATGCAGAGTGAGTACCCGACTAATCCTCTGCTACTCTCTCTGACCTGCCAACCAAAGAAATTTCTTTACCCTTTGACCATGAGTTTCACTCTGCTCTTTCATCATCACGCTGTGTTTCACATCCCCACATAACACTCTCGCCCTGTCTCTCACTCACTCTGTTTCGCTTTGCTCATACATAAACAATAAGACTTGCTAAAGCGCCTTTCTCTCTGTCTTTCTGCACTCGATCTGGTTCTCTTTATTTGCACATGCATAATACACAAAAACTGTTGGATAAAAGTGACATAAAAGCAGAAACCACCACACATCTTTTCCTGTGTCAGCTCTCCTGAAAATATAAGTACATGTTTTAAAAAAAAGGCCTGGCCACATGGGGAAGCACTCTAAGTAATTATCCTTGTCACAAGCTAAGCATTTAGGAGTTAAATTTAAAATAATAATAAGTGATTATATTGTAATTACATAAGGGGGGTCACAGCTACCAGGCTGCTGTGATTACTACCTTAATTTAAAAACTTAGTCCCTTACGTCAAATGAGAGGAAACATGAAGCCACATAGTGGCACCACTGTAGACTTACTCCTTTTCCTGAGCTGCCAATTACATATGTTGGAAAGTGAGCAAGTATTGTACATAATCATTTACTCTTTCCACGATTTCAAAGTCTCCAGGACACACCAGCATTTCCTTCTCATAAATCACAATTTTTCAGTTTTATTGTTTTGTTGCTAACAAAAAAAAGGACCAAAGCCAGTTTGTGGTGCAGCCAGATATTTTTCTGCAGGCGGTGAATTGTTTTCTGCTTCTCTTTCTTCCATCGAGTTAAAAACAGCCACGCAGTTCAGTTGGGCCAACAGTCCTGCTCCCTCTCCCTTATAATACATTCACAGATTGGAATCATGCCGCAGTTGCTCCAATGCACGCGTGTGTGCACGTGTGTTGTTCACTGCAGTATTAAGAAGTTACAGGGTAAAGTATTTGATATACTGAACTTCATCTACTTGCTCAAACAGTCTTTGTTTTCTTGCTATTACAGGCTCAGTGCCTGAGATAGCTGGAAAGACTACACAGTAACTGAGTTAAACTCCTGTGTCTAGTTTAATAAAATTCCTCTCCAATAAACATCTTTGAAGGTGTTAGGCCCTCTCATTGTCACAGATGCCTCCATCGTATGCATAATCCACTACAGATGGTGATTGTGACACTAATAACATAACAGAGGCTCGGCTGCTGGATGTCTAGAATTTGACACAGCTGGCCGTCAGTGTCTGCAGCTGATCTGAGCTTTTGCTGCACTGTGGGGAGTTGTAAACTGCTACCTGCAGTATGATGCTGACATGATGAACCGTAGGTTATGTTTGACATCAGATTTCAGCAGTCAGTATGCAGGTTTAGATACAGATGGCTGAAGGATCTGCATGTCTCTGCCCAAAGTAAATACATACTGTACTGTGTGTCCATATGTGAGAGTGAGGATTGACAGGAAACTATGAACTTCAGTGTGATTACGTTTGACGTTAGCATCAGAGGAATGCATAAACTGATATGATAGCCAAGGTCATATGTCTATAGTGTATAGAAACATCAGGGAGCAATGTACAAGAGGACCTATCATTATTTGTCTTATTCATCTTATTTTATTTCCCTCTGCGGCACAACATATGTTCACCCCACACTTCCCCGCCCCACTGCATGCCCTTTGCAACTCAGCCTATCACATTAGTTCTTGGTAGATTGATGGTCAGTTTGTAGAGAATATAAAGCCGTAATGATATAGATTTAGGATCATCTCAGGGATTGATTTTTTTTGGAAGCTAAGAGGGTGAAGCCACTTATGTCAATGCTAATGACCATTTCCACTAGCGTTTAGGAGAACGGCCCATTATCTAAAAGCTCACATTATGGCAAATATGATTGGGAATGGAAGTTGTGTGCAATCTGAACTCACCTTGGACCGTTGATCTGCTCCCTCCAGTGCAGTGCTGGGATCTGAGCAAACACGTGTCTGTGGATTCCGTTGCAGCTTGATCTTATTTTCTGTTGTTTGAATTTATTTAAATCATTTCAATTGCAGTCCATCGCAGAAATCTTGCAAAGGAATTTGATACGACCAGAGCTGGAAATAGAACTCTCAGTGCTCAACCTCCACTGCTGTGCACTGTAAAAACTCAACTGACTGGAGTCAAAAAGAAAAGAGTTGTGTTATAATTTACTTTGTCTCTTGTTTATCACATTTAGACAGTCAGGGAGTTTGGGGGTTGGACTTAACAGAGTTAAGTATCTACAGATTGATCGAGAGAGGTTGCACTTTGCCTGTTCAGACAGAACTTCCCAACTTTAACACGCAAGTATAGTTCTCATAGTTCACTGAGGCTCACCTGTCTAAATCTCTGTCTTGCACTCCCTTTGTGGTCTGTCTTCCTTGATTCTGATGTTGTTTTCCAAGCCTTTGGTAAGCCTGCTCACAGACATGACATTTTCTTGACATATTGATCTAGAGAAAGGGGAGCGCACACACTCCAGCAAGGGCAAATGCTTTATTGCTATCAAACGACAGAGACTTGAAAATCACAATGGAACACTTCAGGCTTCCAAGAACATTAAGTTATTTGGTCTGTATTTACAAGTGGTTTCAAAGATTTGATTAAATGTAAAGAAGCAGAATCATCAATTTCAGCTTATATAGATTCACCACTAAGAGGGAGTAGATGCAAAAATGAACCTTAAGCTACTCACATGATGACATCAGTTTTGCCAGACGACAGTATATTTCCCGAAGGTTGGACGTCTGCCATATTCAAAGAAGTAATGACTGAAACACAGACAATGATTTCCTGTATGTCTCCCCTTTTCCTGCTCAGCTCTGTGCTGTCAGTGAGGAATAATCTTTGTCTGTCGAGGTTTCCCTCAGAGCCCACCCACTGAAGCGTGCTTTTACCCTGCAATACTGTAGACTCAGTCAGGATGAACAGAAACTCTATGGGATGGGTTCAAATGGGCCATCAGTTAGACTGACCCTGACAGTCACCTCCCCCTGCTCCAGCCCGGCCTCCCTACTGCCTGATTACATGTACACACCAGCCCCATCTATCAAGCCATTGATTTTCCTGTCGGTCCACTTGTCTGCCTGTGGCTCTCTCTCTCTCCAATAAGGACTTCATTGTTTGTATAGTTGTTTATGGATGTCCCAGGGAGAGTGAATATTATGTGTACTTGTGCGCTATCCCCAGCTGCCATTGATGCCTGCCTTTTCCACTTCACTTCAACATATTACCTGGCCACAACAAAGCCAACCGCAGACCCAGTGGAGGCCAGAAACCTTCTTTGCTGAAGATTTTTCTCCAAATCTCTGTCCTTCAACCTTTTTTTTCCATTCCCTGCTCTTGTAATGTAACCGTTCCTTTTATCCCGTGCGCCGCCCTCTCCATCCACCTACCGGTGACAGATGCAAGGCTGTAGGTTCTATTGACTCTGCTGGAGCCCACACTTTATCAGCACTTCCACCCCCACCCCACCCCACCTGCCAGCATCCGTCCTGCTGCTGCTGTTGAGGCACTAAGCCCAGTTGATGGATCACGATGCTCCCTCACAGAACCTCCATGCCCCCCACTCCTGCCCCCCCCCTCCAACGCTCCCCACGCTCTTCTCATCCATCTCTATACTCTATATACACAGATCTGGAGAGGAGGGGCCAAATCAAGAAAGATCGCTTCCCAGTGTCATCACTCCTACTCATGAGTTTGTTGCTGTCTCATTTGTTGAGTTTGTTTTTCTGTTGGCTTAAATTTGATTTTCATCATCCCTCTCCCTCCGTCTTCCCCACTCCACCCCCTCCCCCCTACTCCTTACCTCCTCCTGCTCTCTCTACCCATCCACAATCCCTCTCCTCTCTTCAAGGTTCCTTATATCAGAAGTCCTCTGAGGCAAAAGACAAGGGTGATGTGGGAAATTCATGTGAGTTATTGTTTTTTTTTATCATTTATTTATTTTTTTTACATGATTTCTACATTCTCTCTCTCATTCTTTGTCTCTGATCTGTTTTTTGCAAGGACTTCATTGCCAGGTTGTACACAATGAGTCTCATAGTCTCAGATAAATCACTAGAAAACGTTTCTTCTTTGCAAACAGTAACATTTCTTATTTTATGCACTAAAAACATAAAACAAAACAAGAAGAAATCTTGTTCATAACAGAATGAGAATATGTGTTTGCCATTGTTCTTTCTTGTCCATCTTCTATTCTGTTCTGCTTTTTTTGTTTTGTTTTTTTCTAACTTAATGATAACCACCACAGGGCATTTCCTTTTTTCATTTCTGCTCTGTCTTTTCTCATAATGCGTCTCTGCTAGCTTGCTGCCTGTTCACAGCCATGTTACTATTCAGTAACTCAGAGCTGACACTGCCCTTTACCCCGTTGTTCCTTATGAACCTCATCTTGACACTTTGCCTCACTGCCAGCTCAGGCACAGAGTCTGGTCTCTCTGTAGCTCACCCACCCTCTGTAAATCTCTACGTCCTCACAGAGAATGGAGTGTTCAATAATCCCTTTCATTTCCATTTCTTGTACTTTCCCCTTTCCGACAATGGCTCATGTTCAAAGGGATGTATTAATCTAAGTGATACATTTTAATGCGTACACTTAGCAGGTTGCTGCCTTTATCATCAAAGCGTGGATGGAAGATTGTTCGACTGAGGGGATATATGTTAAATAACTGCAGGGAAGCTTGGCAGAGGGAGCACAGCGAAATTACATTTTCAGACTTTCATCATTGGGTCCCTGCTCTGTTTTCTGTTCGTGTCTGTGCTGGAAGAAGGATTAGAGCCCTAACATATATGAGGAGGTATCTTGACACTCCTCCATAATGTGATGTCTCTGTTAAGGCTGAATAGAGAGGGCCTGGCCACACATGTCCTTCCTGGGGACCGAGGGGAAAAAAAAGCCTTTGAAATGACTGCAGTATTAAATCCCCGACCTCTTTAACTGTGGCCATTCAGTACATCTTAAACTGAAGAAACCAGCTATTTTTTTTTTTACAATCACCATGTTTATCCTGTCGTTCTAAGGAATGTCATACCCAATTTCAGTTCAGAGGAGATTCTCTCTCTAAAAGCATGAAATATGATGGATTTGAAGAACTAAGCACTGAATAATGTACTAGTTTAATCACATTAAAAACCTATTTATATGGAAAAATCAAGTCATAACTAGAGAAAAAGAAATTATGCACTTACTCACTATGTCAAATATGTGATAAAAAATTATACAACTTGTGTCTTTCAGTTGTCACAAAAGCCCCTCTGCTCTTGCTTTTCTTCCCCTACTCCTTTATCCTCCTCCGTGCAAGAGAACGCAGGAGACAGATTGAGTGCCATCTGTATCTCTGAGACACACAAGGCTAATTTACACAAATACTCTGCCATCATGCATGTCCTTAAAATGCTGTGTATGGATTTATGTCTGATGCTGCCATCTACTGGTGTAGATTCTGTGCCATTTGCCTACTCAAATTATCTAAGAAACAGACATATTCCCTTATCAAAAAATATATTTCTTCTCTCTTGCATGCATTTATGTGCAGTGTTTGACTTTTTGTACAACCCTCTGTACAATGTGTATTCTTACCTTAAACAATGCACACATACAGGCTCACACATGCCCTCTAAAGAGGAGTTTCTCCCCATTTGTCAACTTGGTGACAGTGAAGGACATTTTTCACTAAGCACCACAGAGAGTTCAGGCTGTCAGTAGGCATCCATTATAAGGTCTGATCTGTAATGAGTGCCTGTCTGAGTCTGCGTTTCTAACAGCCACTATATCCATGCCAGGCCTAGTAATCACAGAGGTTTCTCCAACTGGAAGGTGGACAGAAAGACTCTGGGAGGGAGACAGAGATGAAAGACAATTTGAGAAATGCAAGCTATGTCTAGATCTTATCTTCAGTGTGTAAGAACAAAGACAGAGACAGACTCTGAACTCCAACACAGAGCACGGTAATTTGAAGATGAAAACATCTATATCTCCGTCTTCAGGACTTTTGATCTCACTTCTGAGCCTGCTTGTTAGGACAGTGTGTCATTGGGTTGCATGGAGCAGCCGTCCTTATTAATTGCATGTTTGTGCACAGATTTATCATCATTATATTTATTTTCTTGTTTAATGTTATCTTTGTGATGCATGGTATACAACCGCACTTCCACGCAAGTGAGCAACACAGTATGGCCACTTACAAGAAGTGCTAATCTGTCAGCGCTAACATGTACACACAAGTTAAGACTCTTGTATTTGTCTCTTGCAGATTTCTTTGTGAGTAAGAGGTGTTTCTGTCTCCTTTACTAAATAAAAAATAGTGAAAATTGAATGTGAGGAGGTAAAGCTGGAAGGTGAAAAAGACTCACTATTGTGTGTCAAACTAAGTGTGTGCGTCATTACTCCTTTTCACTTTTGACAATTAAGAATGTTCCATGTCAGTCCATTGACACCCAGACTGATGCCACAGCATTTAATACAGTGGAAAAAAAAAGACAGGAGATATACTGTGTGCATTTATTTCCCGGTAGATGGTTATTAATATCCGGCTCAATCTTAAACCAGGATATTAGTCCTCTGATAATGGCTTCATCACAACTCCTGCATATTGAGAAAAAAAGCTTAACGCCATTGATATGAACTTATGAGATCTTAAAAGACTATTTTTCTCTCTGTGTTTTTGTCTCTTCTCCCTGAATCCCCCCGTCCCCCACCCTCCAGTGGCCCCCAGTACAGACGACGTAGCTCTGTACGTAGGTATTGTCATAGCGGTGATCATGTGCCTGGTTATCTCTGTCGTCGTGGCGCTCTTCATCTACAGGAAGAACCACCGGGACTTTGACTCTGACATCATCGATTCCTCTGCTCTCAACGGAGGCTTCCAGCCAGTCAGCATCAAGACTGCCCGCAAAGGTGTGGCATGGGAGAGATGTGTGTGTGTATTTGTGCTTTTGTGTGTATGCGTTTGATACTTGTAATGATACAAAACTTTTAAGTGGCTACAGATACTAATATGATTCTTTTTTCTATATAAAAAATTGTAAAATTAACAACAAAAGCAAAAAACTTGCATTAGCAGAATTAATCTGGTGAGATATGTTTGACTCAGCTAGTCTGGCAGCACACACGTGTTAGTGATGATGTGAATGTGCCCTTTTAACTGTAGATGAGCTGGGAGTTTGTGAGAGAAACGCAGACAGCGTGTTTGTGTAGTTGAGGTGATGAAACTATTAAAATGCTTGACATTGTGATGGGGAGGCCAAACTATGCCCCTTCATTAAGGCATAATAAGGCCAGTCTGTATGTCGCATATTAAACTGTAATTGGATTTGGGCTGGTGACGCAGAACTTGAAAGTAAGACCGCAGGGCATGGGGACAGGTGGCAGCGAGCTGGACAAATAGACAGCAGGGAAACAGACAGATCACAGTAATTGTGTTGTAAATAGTCTGGGGTTTGGGAAACAGGAAAAAAAAAAAGACAGCAGAGACTAGAAAGTAAAAATTTAAAATAAGTAAAATTCAGAGGGATGGTTTCCACAAATAATTGCTTGGGTGGCTCAATTGGTATTTAGAACCAAACTCTTTTATAAAATAATTAGGCTATCTTTATGAATATATTAATAATTATATTGATGTTAGCCCCCTGCTGTCCAAATTATTAGATGACAGAACCAGATGACTGAAGACAGGGTCTGAAAACACATCAAATCCCATTTTGTGTAAAGGACGTGGTCATGGTCATTGATGGAAAAAGTACATCTTCTCACATCTTTGAATACATAACAGTACTAGTTGGAATTTATAATTTATACAGCATTTATGATATTACCACTACCAATACTTACTACTACTAACAGTGGTGGTACAGACAGTAACTCATTATTCTGGCAATCTCTTATTTTTGAACAACTTTTATGACTTTCATTGACATCTGCATCATTTAGAAACTTGGTGCTGTTAGTAAATAGAGAGGGCTGGAAGGTAGTGGAGAAGCTGGAGGACAGAGAGCTCCCACTGCCCTCGCTCCACCCACTCAGCCCAACTATTGAACATTCATCCTTGTACCTACTGGGTAAACTGAGTGTTAGTGATGCCATCTGTTGCTGATGAATCACAGCTGCGCCTATAACTTCTCCAACTGAGTAATGTTTCTTGGTGGTGAAGTGGACTTCCCTAATGAGTTAAAAACAAATGAGTAAAGCCAGGCAGCAGTCTTGATGATTGCTGCCAATGCTTCATTTCTTCATGGTTATTTCGGTTTCAAGTTACCAGTTCTCCACATTCACTGTCAGAAAGAGTATATGCTGACCACAATTCTTCTCTTTAGAGATTTACTCTCTCTTTCTTTTCTTTTCCAGCTGATCTCCTAACAGCTCCCCCTGACCTGACCTCAGCAGCCGCCATGTACCGTGGCCCTGTCTACGCCCTCCACGATGTGGCTGACAAAATCCCCATGACCAATTCCCCTCTGCTGGACCCTCTTCCCAACCTGAAGATTAAGGTGTACAACTCCTCAGGCTTAGTGACTCCACAGGACGACCTGGGAGGGGAATTTTCCTCCAAATTGTCACCTAAGCTGCCGCACTGCCTGCTGGACAACAGCGACAGCACGATGGGTCGACGCACGCAGACCCAGACATTGCTCCGCACCAGGGATCCATCCTGCACCGCCCTGGGCTCCTTTAGCTCCCAGGGGGGGCACCTCATTGTGCCAAACTCAGGTACTGTACTAGAAAATGAGAAGAAGAGTTTTCACAATTTCCTGTTTTGGTCTGTGATTCAGTACATATTCATATTTTTAACCAGGCAACCGGGTTGTATATTTCAAAATAAGCTGAGATAACATAGTATAACAAAGAAAAAAATCTGTTTCATAAAAGAGAGATCAGCTAGTTCCAGCAAATTCTGTCTTAGTTCATCTTAATGCTCACTAACTGCCTTTTTATTTCAGACTCTTCCTCACAGTATTTAGCAATATTACCACTATGTACCATATAAGAACATGTGACTGTGTGTCTGTGAGTGTGTGTCTGTGTGTGTGTGTGTCTGTGTATGTGCGCGCATGCACATGTGCATACTGAAAAGATAAAATCCTAGTTTGACATGGAGAGGAGATCATTCATCACCTCTTCCCATGAGCTCCAAAGCAGGCCACTCTTCATTCATTCATAATAGGCTGGTGATGATCTTCCTAACCCAAAATGTTATGCTTAGAGATCCCATGAAACGGGCACTTGAAACTCCTTTCTTGGCTGGGTGCAATAACTTCCTGATGTCTCTGCTCGTTGCCTGGCAACCTCATGGTAACAACACGAAGCAGTCAATCCAAGAAGTCAGTGCACTCAGACAAGAAATTGTCTGGCACCCAACTTGTCATTTTTATACTTTGGTTTATGCAGATTAAACAAACAAGATATAACGTGTTAATTAGGACACAGCAAAGCTAGCTGGCTGGAGCTTTATATTTAGCTGACAGACTTGAGAGTGGTATTGATCTTGTCATCGACTCTCTGCAAGAAAGCAAGTAATCATATTTCCCAAAATGTTGATGCATTGATTTTAAGATTGACCCTACACTGACCTGTTTCAACAGGAAATACATCTCATTAAGGATGATATGATTTCACGGAACCTTTAAAGTGAAAATCCACCTTAAAACAGATCATCTATAAGGTGATTTCTGTGCCTTTATTGTCAGATTTTTGACATGGAAAGAAAGTTAATTTAAACTGGGAAAGTTACTTTTTAAAACAACTTGTTCCATCTACCAGTAAATAATGGAGATATGGGCATATTACAGCTCAGTTATTGAGAGATTTATATAGAAAAAAACGCCTTTTAGGTCTCAAATGTCATTCATGCATTTATAGCAGCATTAACAGCATCATATTGATCAATACACATGGTCCAAACTAATGTTTGTTTCTATTTTATCTTTATAAATGCTCCAGCATTACCCAATGCTGCCTCTCTAATAGTTCACCATCTCTACCAAGGTAACCTTTACACACACACAGACATGACTTTGAAATAATACGCTAAACCATATGTAACCTATCAGCGTATTGACCGCACACAGTATGACAAGAGCTGATGGATACCTAAGGTGTGTGAGTACTGAAGCAGAGGTGTACTGTTTCAGTCAGCTTATGTTAGCCATGCTGTCCTCACTTCAAAACCATGCGGGCTGCTTGTAACATGCCACAGATGCATGTTGACAGGCTCAGACAAACTAGCAGCGACATTAAAGGATACGCCGACTTCTTAAGTTTCTTAAGTTTTTCTTTTTTCGTTATGATTCCTGTAAAAATGTTCTCAGCTGCTGGTTGCGCTCAGCCACCTCATCATGTTACATAGGCAGAGGGAGAGGAAAGAGCACATTTGATATTTGATCTGTTCATGTGTCTGGGTAATGAAATATTTTGTGGCAGTGTCGGGGTGGCTGTTTGGTATTTTGCATCTTAAAATGCATTTCTGATCTCTTTGAAGCTTTTGCTGTGAGGGAGAGTGGCAGAATGTGAGACGTCCCCGTGGCAGAGTTGTGATTGCCTTGCTAGCTGGAAAGAGAAGCTGTCTGTCACCTTTTGAAAACTTCAGTACAAGGACATGGGAAATCAATGAGCTATCTGAGAAACCCCCCTCCAGACAGAGAAACAGTGTGTGTTTGTGTGTGTATGCATGAGGGAGTGTGGGTGGTAGGGTACTAAGAAAAAACACACACACGCACACACATCGGACAGGACATCATATCAAATCAATCTGAGATGGAAAAATGTAAATCATGCCGGCTGCAGCAATATGAGAATGCTATGACGAGTAGAGAGACCATTGATTTTAGAAATGAAATGTCACATCATTTCCTGATGCCGTAGAAAAAGGCAGTAAAGGGCCATAGTTTTTATATGTGGGACTGGGGGGAGTTGGGATTATTACTGTACTTTTCCAAGAAAAATAATTATCACTTTTCACTGGGGCTTTAACTGCTCTTTACCTCTGCAGTACTACATTAAGATATACCTATTACAAGTAAAACCATTAAACAGTAAACCATTAAGGACGTTCTATTACATTTAGACTTGATTGCTTAGTGAGTTTGTAGCTCATACACCATGTAGACATATAGTATATCATACAAATATTAAGAGTTTTTAGTTTTTATCCCAGCCTGATGTGTCTCTTTATGTTCTCAGTGATTCAGCTATTGGCAGTACAAATAGCTAAAAAAGACTCCTCTGGTCTACCTGACAACTTCACAATTCTTATATATGCCTGTTTGTTTGTGTGTCTTTCTGTTTTTGTGCTCCCCAGGGGTGAGTCTGCTAATTCCAGCGGGGGCCATTCCTCAGGGCAGAGTGTATGAGATGTACGTGACGGTTCAGAGGAAGGACAACATGAGGTACGCAGCGCCGCCTGCCACATCAACGCCCCAGAGCCGTGTTTACCCCTGTCAGAGCTCTGCCATGTCACGCATAACACAGAGAGTGCTGTCACATCATCACCCAAATGGCATTTGTGTGTTTTGTGTTTATGCGTAAGTGTGTTATTCTCTGTGCCACCTGCAGGCCCTCAGTGGAAGACGGCCAAACGGTCCTGAGCCCCGTGGTGAGCTGTGGGCCCCCCGGGGCCCTGTTGACTCGGCCTGTCATCATCACCATGCACCACTGCGCCGTGTGTGACGGCCAGCAGGACTGGCTGATCCAGCTCAAGAGCCAGTCACAGCAGAGCCAGTGGGAGGTGAGATGTCAGATGCCCGATGAAAACTGTGCGGTCAACTTTGAAAATGTGCTTTTGACGGTCATGTGAAGTATTTAAATGATGTGACCTAAAATAAGATTCACAGATGTAATTTATCTGTTGAATAATCCACTCTGCATTTGAGCTGCAATTCTACTCAGCATTCAGCAACGGGAGAAGGTATTATGGAAAACAAAATGATAAAATGGCATGAGACAAAAGATAGCGTGAGGTGAAGGAGATCAACTTCCCCTGCTTTGTTTGTGCAGCTCAGCACTCAGAGGAAACCCCTGTTGCAACCAGGTACTGAAATAGTAGATCTCTGATAGCAGGGAGAGGACTGGGACTGTTTTTTCCCAGATTGTTTTCTTGTACCTTTATGAATACCTGTTTTTGTTTGTGTGTATGTGCGTGTGCGCTGTGCTTGTGTTTTTGGAAACCCTGTGCCTGCAGGCCCCATCATTAATAGAGCAGATGATGATAAGTTGGGTTGCTGAGGGCAGCACCACACACACACACACACACACACACACAGTCCAATTACCGAGAGGTGATCATTTGTAGAGAAACAATACATCCACCTTCATCACAAAAACAGCCAAGAGAGTATTTCTGGGTCAGTTTTCCCTCCATGTGATTTTTAATGAATTCTTATAGACAGGACTTTGCTGAGACCTTTTTAAAGGGTAAGGTGCTCACAATTGAACCATAAGCATTTGTGTGGCGGCGGGACCTCGTAAAGCAAGCAGAATGAAAAGCAGCAGAAAGACAATACAGAGCACAAAAGAACTTGGATTTTATTTTATATAGGTTCGTGGTTTAAATTAACAAGTTATAAATTCAAAGAGGGCACTACCAGGAAATCTGGAAAAATGCACTAGTTGGACTCTATGCAGGAATATTGACCGATCACATACTGGGAAAATCCAAGTACTTAGGAACATCCTATATCCAATATATAGACTTCTCTCCACTCGTCACTGAATAGGGGCTTGAATAACATCATTTCCAGGAAGTCACTGTCTCGACTCCTCCTCCTCGATATGACTTGGTGCAGGAAAAAAACCTACCAGGCTGGTCCCACATGCCTTACTGACATTGATGAATTACTTGGGGGCAGCCAATAAAGCTCAGTGTAAACTAACTATTTTAAAGGAAGAAATAACTATTGATTACATCTCTGACCTGTCAGAAATGCAGATGGTAATATCCAAGGTGACGCAGAGCTTCCTTTATAAGAGCTTCTCTTCCCTCTGAGGCCAGCCTTCATGCTGCATGTGTGAAATATTGCATTATATGACATGCTCTGTCAGAATGTGTATTCATCACTGCAGCAGAAACGGGAGAGAGGAGCTCCTCTGAAGTAATTCATAGATACTATATATATATAAAATACATATACAGTCATCACCACCCAGTGAGAATAATCAGTTTCATCCATGACACAACACTCATCCCCCGTTGAAACGTGCGTGCACACACACACAAAATCCACACAGTGTCATTGAGGAAACATGGTGTTGTGATGATGATGAAGACAGGAGGTCATATAATGAGGAACATGTGGGACTTTCTGCTTCAGTAACCCTACAAAGATTTATCCTCCTGTGCCTCAAAAAGAAAAAAAAAATCTCTGCTGATGAATGCAGTCAGAAATTTGTGAATAAATTATGCTGTGAGTGCATGTGAAAATGTGTGTATTTGCATGTTTGATTGTTTGCACACATATGTATGAAACAAAAGCCTACTTTTCCACCGTGTGTTCTAATTATCCCCCAATAAGGAGCCCCAGCACCATCCCTCAGGAGCAGTTAAAGAGTCTAATGATCAGCCATAATACTGCTGTTAAACGGCCTAGCTCACAATAAAATACTGTAATTCCTCTTCTGTCTCTCATAATAAGCTGAATTAATGCCAATGTGCTGCTCACAGGAGTGTTTGGATTAGAGAGAGAAAGACGCAGAGCAAGAGAGGAAGAGAAAGCAAGATCGAGAGAGATCGAAAGAGGGTGAAAGATAGAGAGAGAGAGAGAGAGAGAGAGAGAGAGAGAGAGAGAGAGAGGAGAGAGAGAGAGAGAGAGAGGGAGAGTGGGCTACATTAGC
Organism: Lates calcarifer; assembly: GCF_001640805.2. Lineage (NCBI taxonomy): Eukaryota > Metazoa > Chordata > Actinopteri > Centropomidae > Lates > Lates calcarifer. The sequence continues at coordinate 10,785,286 of NC_066841.1, read as the reverse complement.
TCCCACAGACCAGACAGGCTTAATGAAAGAGAAATATGTCCTGGCATTAGTGCTTTTACAGGGGTCAACTACAAATGGTCTTCTTGGTACTCACTCTTCCATTACCTCACATACACAATGGCAGAGTGTCAGACATTACTAATACACACATACTAAGTGTAATTTCTAAAGGACACAGCTTATGTGAAAAGGCCATGACCCCTGATTGTACTTTCCCTTGTTAAAATGAAATTTGAATTCTGTTCGCTTTCAATTAAACTGAAAGAACTAAACATGAAACTGGATAAACTGGTATCACTGCATACATGCTACCATATTTGCTATCAGTTTCCTATGTAACAACATGTTTGGTCATATATGTGACTTGTGACTAATTATTCTATCCAATTTAATGATTACAACTCTGACAAGTTAAGGTTTTATTGTTTTTACACTCACAAAGTCACTAGATCTATTCTGTCAACAAAACAAAAATGGAATAAACTTAACATTCTGCTCAGTTTCATATAACATTATATATATATATATATATATATATATATATATATATATATATATATATATTATAGCTATTATAGTGCTTTAGATTGAATAGGCCTGTTTCTTGGAATGAAAAAGCATTAAATCAGATGTAGAAGAGCATAAGTTTGGATAAGTTTGGCCTTGTAGACACAAAAAGTAACAGTGAAGTCAGACTCATTTTAACTCTGTATGATTAATACTTTGGCCTTACTTGCCAACAAATGAAAAAAATACATGGAAACTTAGGTGGGAGAGAGCTGGATCAACAGATTTGGTCTATTTTGAAATGCTATTAATCATTCCTCTTTTGTTTTCATCTTTTTCCACTTCATAATGGTGTTTTTTCCAACCACACAGTGCAACAAAATTATGACAGAACCCTTGACTATTTCTGGCTCTTTTAGCTTATTATCTCCCACACTCTCTCTCTTTTTCTGTCCACACTGTAGGATGTAGTGGTGGTAGGGGAGGAAAATTTCACCACGCCGTGCTACATCCAAATGGATGATGAGGCCTGCCACATCCTGACAGAGACGCTGGGCACCTACTGCCTCGTGGGCCAATCTCTCAGCGCTGCCACCATCAAGCGCCTCAAACTAGCCATCTTCGGTCCTGTCACCTGCCCTGCCATGGAGTATCACATTAGAGTCTACTGCCTGGATGACACACAGGATGCGCTCAAGGTAAATGCATAGCATGTTACATGTGTGTGTCCTTTTTTCCCCCATCTCTCTGTGTTGGCTAAAGGTTATGCAGGAGTTAAATGTGTTTGTAAGCGTTAATGATGTTTGTGAGTTTGTCATTTTGACTGAATTGTCAACGTGTGTGTGTAGGCACAGCTAGCAGATGAGGTGTGGGAGGCAGAATGAGAAATCTTTGTGTTGGTGTGTCACAATAAGGGGAGACAAGCGCTTGCATTTGAATAGCTTCACTGCTCCTGGTAGAAAGATGCAGTTGCTCCGCCAACACAAAATAAGCCAAATTTATCCACGTACCTGTGTTGTCTCCCCACCTCAATTCTGTTTAATACCTCCATCTACCTACATGGAGGAAAGATAAGGAGGGATTATTATACCGAGTAGGGATATTGAACATGGTTATTAAGTTTGGAAATGGGTAATGAGAAGTGATAGTGATCCTGCTGCAAGGACATTGAAGCCGGTTTCTGATAGCAGGTCCAGATTCAGTTTCATAAAGCCCTGAGGAAAAGTGTTGAATATGCTATTTAAAAAAAACATTTCATCTGTATATTTCCATTAGAACATTTGCAAGAAACCGCTGTAACAAACAAGGCGCAACAACAGTTTACAGCAGCACAAAAGTAGAAAAGTAAAAATTGCTTTGAGGTCAGTGTGTGTGGTTTTGTATACTGATCAAGTGTGTGTTTATGCATTCAGGAAGTCCTGCAGATGGAGAAGCAGATGGGTGGGAAGTTGCTGGATGAACCAAAGACTCTCAACTTTAAAGACAGCACCCACAACCTGAGACTTTCCATCCACGATGTCCCCCACACGTTGTGGAAGAGCAAACTACTAGCCAAGTACCAGGTAAACCTGCCATGTACTCTTTCAGTGAGAAGGCCTTAAACGGTGTCACGTGCTCTCCGGCAGATAATTAACCTCTTCTGCCTTTCTCCGCATGATTGCAGGAGCTTTCCTTCCAGCAAGTGTGGAGCGGCCCACAGAGGAACCTCCACTGTTGCTTTACCCTGGAGCGGTTCTCTGCCAGCACAGTGGACCTGGCCTGTAAGATATGCGTGCGCCAAGTGGAAGGAGAAGGACAGATTTTTCAGCTGGACACTACACTGTCAGAGGTAGAGTCTGATACCTAAGTCTTCCACTTAATTTGTAACAGCTCAAAACAATGATTTTCCTTGTCTAGATATGAGCAATGCATCACAAAAATCTTAAAAGATCGTTGCAACTCTTGTCACCTCAGTTTTTGCATTTCCTCCACCACTTGGTGCTCATTGTTTCTCAGTTGTGAGAGTGAATCTACCCTCTCTCCCATGTCCTCTTCCCTCTTTTTGCAATGTTCGCAAAGACCGGCAGGGTGGGAGACAAGGGAGTCTTGCCTCTGTGGCCCTCATACAGTCCTGCCTATGACAGACCAGTGCAAAGCAGAGAGGAGCAGGGGTGGGGTGGTGATCACCCTCCAGCCGTGCTGGTCTTGCTTCACAAAGGCCATCTGGCCGGGAGAATAGAGCTTGAGGGATGGAGGAGCACTCAGGCTTTGTGCTCTGTAATGAGATGAATTACAGTACATGCAGTGCAGAGCTGTGTCCCCGCCTGGCCTTGGTTCATTTGTCTCTGGGTCTTGCTCTCGTTTCTGTAGCCAGACCTCCAGCACTTAATCCTCCAGATGCAATATATTTGAAAATCACTCAGCTTGCATCAATAAATGGATGGCAATGAAATGAATGATTTTCACTTTTTATAGAACCCAGCACCAGAAATTTTCTGTGCTACAAATCCATTTGAGCTACATTATGTTTCGTTTTGTGAGATGGTGTTAAATTATGTTCATGCCGCCTGCAGCCACTGGCTAGATTCTCTGTCTCTCCTTCAAACTATCTCTCCCTCTCTCTTCCTGCAGGATTCCCAGAGCATTGACACCTCTCTGCTGGACCCCGCCAGCAACATCACCACACTGGTCGGGCCCAATGCCTTCCGCATCCCTGTCTCCATTCGACAGAAGCTGTGTGGCAGCCTGGACGCACCACAGACCAGGGGCAATGACTGGAGGATGTTGGCCCACAAACTTAACCTTGACAGGTGGGTGGAGGAACAGGGCAGCCCAAGAGAGAAAAGGAGTGAGACGGTGACTCAGACTGAGGCCCTTGGTGGTCACAGTCTGGCCACAGGAACAGGCTGTTATCTGGAAATAAGAGTGACTTGCTGTAGAAAAAGCTAAATACACAATTGACCTCATCTTCAAAAAGTTGTTAATGTGCAATTTAAAGTGCCAAATCACTGTCTTCATTAGAGGGAGGCAACAAGATCGCATGGGAAATAAAACTATAGATAACTAATTTCTTTTCATTTGAATGTAATTGTTCTTTGGGAATGTGACTCATATTGATAAGCATCTGCTGAATTGAGATGAATTGAGCCGGACCGAACTGAGACAGAGAGAGAGTGAGAGATGAAGATAGAACGTCGCTCCTCCTTTCAAAACGTCACTCACATGTCTATGATAGTCTTGTGTGTGCGATGAAGGTGCAGTGTGTGTCCATTTATAAGGTCCCAGCTCAGCAGGGCAGCCTTATCACAGGCAGCAGCTGCAGATTGACGAGACCACTGACAGAGTGTGATGCGAATGAAGGGAGAGTGTAAGAGGAGAAACTTGAACCAGCCTCATTCACCCATGATTCCTACAGAACAGTGGTTTAGTAGCATATAGGGCTCATTATTTTTCATTTAAGGGGAGAGTCTTTATTTTGAATATAATAAACTAGGTGACAGATGATAAAAAACATCTGTGGGGAAAAATAGGATTTTGAAAATATCATTTGCAGCAGAAACACTTTTTCTAAATTACTTAAAGGGATTTTGGTGCATAATCAGCAGCTCATTTGCATTTTCTACCACTTTTCTCTGAACTGTCTATAAATTAGGTATTTTCTCTGTTGTGCTTGTCATAACAGAACTTGATTTTCTTTAAACTACAGAAATCAGCACCTTCTCGCCCCAGGAACAATGAAATCCAGATGAAAGTCAGGGGTTTATAGGGAGAAATCAGAGGAAAAATTACCATTGATTCTCCCACTACAAATACATTTAAGGATATATTGTTCAACCGTGCACATAAGCACTCACTTTCTTGTTGTGACATGGTTATGTACTTATTGAGGAGAAAGGTGACCACAGAAAGAAATGGAAAAAGATTGAAATGTTTCTCTCTGTTAATAATTTACCAGATTTTCCTAACATACCCTCTCTGTTTTGTCACAATCTTTCATTCAGGTATCTTAACTACTTTGCCACCAAATCCAGTCCCACAGGAGTGATTCTAGATTTGTGGGAAGCCCAGCATTTCCCCGACGGCAATCTCAGTCGCCTTGCCCAGGTACTGGAGGAGATGGGACGCCATGACAGCCTTGTTCCTTCAGTGACTGAGCACTGACATCTGCCCACCAGGGAGTGTGACATTCCAGGGAGGAAGAAGACATAAAAAGAAAATAAGAAGAGGGGGGATGCCCAAAAGCAGGAGTCATTTGGCATCACAGTGACAAATGCACGTATGCACTCACAGACGCTGCTTGTGTGTACACTCAAAGAAGTAAGAAGATAGAAACACAGCTAGGCCTACACAGCCATGACCCAGTTAAACATTGGCAACAAAGGGTGTAAAAACTTGGAGGGTAAACAAGAATCTCTGCCAGTCATTTCTCTCTGGCTGTTCCTCTCTCTAGTAGAGCAACTTGATATTTTTGGCTCTAGTTTCCTTGGAAACAGCTGTCCGGTTATTTGGATGGACTGTGCGGATATGAAGATGATGCCCTTGCTGTAGACAACAGTCCAAGTGGTGACACCCTATCAGAGGTCAAAGGATTCAAGGAAGCACGGCTTGGATCAGTGGAAGCATCTCTCACTCTCCAGAAATCAGTCTCCATAGCAACTCCACAGATGAGAATTTGTTCTGTGATAACATTGTATTTAATAATATGCCTATTTATACATATCTTTTTTTGTATTTTATGCTGCCTGTAAGGAAATACTTTGTTGTGTCCTCCCATTTTTGGTTCTTCTTTCATTATGTTTGACTGTGTCATAGCACCTCCTGGTGGACTCTTGCAGTAATGACTCATCCTGTCAGCCACATTTACATGTACAGAAGGAAATCAATGATGTAACCATTTTACTGTTTTAGTGTTGCTGTCGTAACTAATATTAATACTTTTTATTCATTTTAAGTATAATTATTGTTTTTTTGAAGTATGTGTGCTTCTTTAGTTGCAAGTCTTTGAAATATTTTTTGATAAGTTGAATTGTTTTTGCATGTTTTGTTTTTGTTTTTGTTTTTTTGTTTGAGTCAGGCCAGTTGGCCAGTTCCACCAGTCTATTACCCCTAAACAGAAGGCGATCAACATTACTTTCCCAAAGTGACTAATGTTCATGACTGATGCTGATGATTGGTATGTTGTTCAATATATCATCTACATGAAAGAGAATAGGCAGAGATGAGAGGTAGATACTGAAGAGAAGGGAATCAAATAAGTATATTTTTGTAGGACCAATGCAACTGAGTATGACTGCTTTTTACCAAATAATTGACATACAGTGTATGAGGTTAAATTTAATACACAAGGTGATCATCTAAATGTCAAATGTCATTTCACAAAGTGTCATTTCTTGTGTTCAGAAGTGAATGACATCCATCTGTAATTTTGGAGGAGAATGGAGATTCTAACTCGGACTTCTGTGGTTGTACATTAATGACAGAAGCCATCAATATTATAATGAAACTGACTCTGTGCATAAAAAAAATAATAGTTGTAAATGCAACATTCCTTTGATGCAGCAGCACTTGTGACTGTTCAAGTGTTCTTGGTTCTTTTTTTTTTTTTAATGGCAGTTGTCCCAGTTTTCGTAAAGCCGTCTATGCAAACTTTGCATCTTTTTGAAACAATCTTTACATTCTCAGTGGGCTAGCCTTTGCATTCCCTGGTTGTTCTTCAGCTTCATGATTATTATTGTGTATAGTGAGAATGTAGCCTGTCTGTTTTTGGCACTCATGATGTTTCCTTGCAACTGCTTGCATTTCATCTGTCAAGTTATTGTACAAAGTGTAAGAAAGAATTTTTAAGACTAATAATAAATTATATTTATATGCAACATTGGAAAGGGAGCATGAGAAGGTTTTTGTTTGGCTTGTGAGATTAAGTAACACAAATCTTACAGCAGTGTGTGACATAAGCAGACAAGCCCTCAAGACAAATGGTTGTTTTATTGGGGAATGTTATCCAGATCCACTCGTACACTATCATAATCACATATGTACAGATTAAATAAGGCACAAGCCATAGTGGTAGAATGGAGGGGATGTATTCTGTACACAGAAATCGTCAAAAGGCATATTTTAACACAAATCAACCAATGATAACAGTTTTACCCAGATGTCTGAAATATGTTAAAGCACATATTGATATGCGTCATAATTTACACTAATGCACCATGATCCAGACTTTATCGGTATCCTACCCTCCTCGTGGATGTATTATAAGAGCAATCAGAGGCGGTCGCTAGGTGGAACAGAGGCAGCTGGGCAATTGCCGTTTTTTCTGCCGTCGTTGGCTTGCGTGTGTTCTCATTGGCTACGACCTTCTGAGGAGCGCAGAGAGGCGGAGAAACGTCGGAAAACAGATTTAAACCAACAGTTAGACCGTTGCCTCCGTTTGTCAGTACTGTGAGAACACTTAAGTACCGAAGAAGCCTGGGTGGTAAAACAAGCTTTGGAGATGCTTTTTTGTTGAATACAAGTGAGGCTGGACGGTGAACACACCTGAGACGCCAAGGTAAGGCTAAGGAGCTAACTAGCTAGCTAGCGTTAGCGGCGAGCATTAGCATTAGCCCTATCGCCTGACGTTTTTATTGTGTGGGTAAGAGTGTGTTTGTGTTTCCGTGACTGAGGCGTGTCTGACATGAGTTGTGGACCCCCAGCTCTTGATAATCTGTTTAAATCCTTATTGTAATTGTTTGCAGTCACTTTACCGACATCTTGCATCTCTTTGTAATTTTGTGTTCTATCCTGGTCATTTTAACTTAAACGTGTATAGCGGTCTACCATGTCCTTCTCATCTTTTTGTGTCTATTTGTGGTCATTTTGTGTTATATTGCGTCTGTACCTGGCTGCTTTATACCTAGATGTTAGTTAACAACAGCAAATCAAATCTGAGGTGCCGCCACGGCCATGCGCTTTGATGAAAACGCAAGCTTTTGGTAACTTTTAATTACAAGGCGTTAACATTATGCTGATCGAGTTTGAAGTCAATATGATTACATCTGTAGGAGGAGTTCGTTCAAATACAATGTCCCCAAATGGTGAAAAAATAGCAGTATTTGTGTATAAAAGTCAAAATGGCTGACTTCCTGTTGGTTAGAGATCATGACATCACTAGATTTTTTGTAAGCTACATCTGGGCATGTTATATATGTGGTGACACGACAAAGTAAGCCCAATGGTGGATCAGTGTTGAATATTGCCTTCGCAGGCTTCGTTCTCAGGGCCTAATAATCCGAGCAATTCCAGTAAGGGCTTTGGACGCTTTCACACTCGGGCCCTGGTAAGAGAAGTAATATGTAATGGTAAAAGTAATCTGTAATATGAAAGTAATGCAGAAGTAATGGTAATCAAAAATAGAAGGAAAATATCACAGTGTAGTATGTGGTCAAAATGTCAAAGATAACGCCACAGTATAGTAAAGCATCAAAAATGTCATAGTAGAGTAAGGCATAAAAATATCAGAAAATGTTATAGTATAGTTAGACATAAAAAAGTCAATAAAAGTCATAGCATAGTAAAGTATAAAAATGTTTTGTTAGATGTTCTGTTTCAGCTGTAATGTTGAATATTTTCCTGTGTTTTCATTAGACATTAGACTACACTGTACAAAACAATATCAAGTCTACAAATTAAATATTGGAGTGAGTTGTTCATTAGCGTGTTCATTTTAATTACTGCTCAGAGGGTAATTTGAAAAAATATCTTTTCAGTTTATAATGACCAGTTCTACACTTTTGTTGCTTAAAGGTTTTCACATAAGCTGCTGTTAAGACCTTTGTAAATTTGGTTGTTATTCATTAAATGAAAACAACACAAAACAAAAATATTTTAAATATGTGTTCATAAGAAGAATGTTGAAATAATGATTCTGTATGTGACCATCTGTGGTGGAAGAAATACTCTTGACTTTTTACTGAAGTATAATAAACAACACAAGTTAAAATCCTGCATTCTAAAATTGGCTTAACTGGTAGTGTTTATTATTGTTGTACAGTTCACAGTAACATACAGCTGCTTCAGTGATTAGTTGATAAACACACAATTAATTAATCATTTTACTTTTTCTTAAATATTTGTTGTTGGTTCTTCAGGAGATGATGACAGTCAACTGTTCATTTTCTGAAACAGCCTCTAATGTTTGTTACATGTGGTTCAATTGCAATGTTGAATATTTCTGTTTTCATGGTGAAACTGTTGATGAGGAATAGGTAGTAGTGTATTGATCATTTTTCCTTTGAATGTTTCTCTGTGATTTCCTCCAGGTGGCACCACTTCATCCACGACATCGTCCACGATCGCAGAGACATGGTCCACGATCGCAGAGACCTTGTCAAAGATGAGAGAGACGTTGTCCATGATCTGAGACATTGTCCCATGCTTCGTAGAGACCTTGCGATAGAATCGGCGGAGACGGGGGTCACCGATTTGACGGCATTGCCCGCGATCATGGAGACATTGTTGATGGTCACAGAGACAGCGTCTATGATCTCAGAGACATCGTCCACGATCGCAAAGACGTTGGCCACGATCACAGAGACTTTGTCCATAATCTCAGAGACATTGTCCTCGATCACAGGGACGTAGTCCACGATCACAGAGTCTTCGCACAATGAAGTTCTTTGAGACCAGGACAGAGGCCTCCAGGTAATTCACAAACCCCTTTACATCAACTGTCCAACACAGACCAACACAGAGCACTGACATTAAACTGTTTATGTTCAGTATTCAGTGTATCTGAAAAGTGTAATAATAGAAGTAATCTGTAGTATAAAGATAATGTAGAAATAATTTGTATTAATAGAAGTAATGTAAAAGTAATTAGAAATATTAGAAGTAAGATGGACTAGTTAAAGTAAGCTGTTCCTACACGTAGCAATAAATGTTACCGGTAAATGTAGAAGTAATATGTAATAAGAAATGTAATATGTAATGGTAAAAGTACTCTAATATTAGAGGTAACAGTAAAAGCAATCTGTATGTAAAAATGTCAACTGTTATTGTTAAGGATCAGTCAAAGTGGGATTGAAAAATATCTTCACTTCAGTTTGATTGTACATGATCAGAAATTCTTAATTATGTGTAGGTGCTAGGCACATTAGACTACACTGTACAAAGCAATATCAAGTCTACAAATTAAGTATTGGAGTGAATTATTCATTAGTGTGTTCATTTTAATTGCTGGTCAGAGGGTAATTTGAAAAAATATCTACAGTTTATAATGACCAGTTCTACACTTAGTTGCTTAAAAGTTTTCACATAAGCTGCTGTTAAGACCTTTGTAAATTTGGTTGTTATTCATTAAATGAAAACAACACAAAACAAAAATATTTTAAATATGTGTTCATAAGAAGAATGTTGAAATAATGATTCTGTATGTGACCATCTGTGGTGGAAGAAATACTCAGACTATTTACTGAAGTATAATAAACAACACAAGTTAAAATCCTGCATCCAAAGATTTACTTAACAGGTAGTGTTTATTATTGTTGTACAGTTCACAGTAACATACAGCTGCTTCAGTGATTAGTTGATAAACACACAATTAATTAATCATTTTACTTTTTCTTAAATATTTGTTGTTGTTGGTTCTTCAGGAGATGATGACAGTCAACTGTTCATTTTCTGAAACAGCCTCTAATGTTTGTTACATTTGGTTCAATTGCAATGTTGAATATTTCTGTTTTCATGGTGAAACTGTTGATGAGGAATAGGTAGTAGTATATTGATCATTTTTCCTTTGAATGTTTCTCTGTGATTTCCTCCAGGTGTCACCACTTCGTCCACGACATCGTCCACGATCGCAGACACATGGTCCATGATCGGAGAGACATTGTTGAGGATGAGGGAGACATCGTCCTCGATCAGAGACATTGTCCACGATCGCAGAGACCTTGTCAAAGATGAGAGAGATGTTGTCCATGATCTGAGACATTGTCCCATGCTTCGTAGAGACCTTGCGATAGAATCGGCGGAGACGGGGGTCACCGATTTGACGGCACTGCCCGCGATCATGGAGACATTGTTGATGGTCACAGAGACAGCGTCTATGATCTCAGAGACATCGTCCACGATCGCAAAGACATTGGCCACGATCACAGAGACTTTGTCCATAATCTCAGAGACATTGTCCGCGATCACAGGGACGTAGTCCACGATCACAGAGTCTTCGCACAATGAAGTTCTTTGAGACCAGGACAGAGGCCTCCAGGTAATTCACAAACCCCTTTACATCAACTGTCCAACACAGACCAACACAGAGCACTGACATTAAACTGTTTATGTTCAGTATTCAGTGTATCTGAAAAGTGTAATAATTGAAGTAATCTGTAGTATAAAGATAATGTAGAAATAATTTGTATTAATAGAAGTAATGTAAAAGTAATTAGAAATATTAGAAGTAAGATGGACTAGTTAAAGTAAGCTGTTCCTACACGTAGCAATAAAAGTTACCGGTAAATGTAGAAGTAATATGTAATAAGAAATGTAATATGTAATGGTAAAAGTACTCTAATATTAGAGGTAACAGTAAAAGTAATCTGTATGTAAAAATATCAACTGTTATTGTTAAGGATCAGTCAAAGTGGGATTGAAAAATATCTTCACTTCAGTTTGATTGAACATGATCAGAAATTCTTAATTATGTGTAGGTGCTAGGCACATTAGACTACACTGTACAAAGCAATATCAAGTCTACAAATTAAGTATTGGAGTGAATTATTCATTAGTGTGTTCATTTTAATTGCTGGTCAGAGGGTAATTTGAAAAAATATCTACAGTTTATAATGACCAGTTCTACACTTAGTTGCTTAAAAGTTTTCACATAAGCTGCTGTTAAGACCTTTGTAAATTTGGTTGTTATTCATTAAATGAAAACAACACAAAACAAAAATATTTTAAATATGTGTTCATAAGAAGAATGTTGAAATAATGATTCTGTATGTGACCATCTGTGGTGGAAGAAATACTCAGACTATTTACTGAAGTATAATAAACAACACAAGTTAAAATCCTGCATCCAAAAATTTACTTAACTGGTAGTGTTTATTATTGTTGTACAGTTCACAGTAACATACAGCTGCTTCAGTGATTAGTTGATAAACACACAATTAATTAATCATTTTACTTTTTCTTAAATATTTGTTGTTGTTGGTTCTTCAGGAGATGATGACAGTCAACTGTTCATTTTCTGAAACACCCTTTAATGTTTGTTACATTTGGTTCAGTTGCAATGTTGAATATTTCTGTTTTCATGGTGAAACTGTTGATGAGGAATAGGTAGTAGTGTATTGATCATTTTTCCTTTGAATGTTTCTCTGTGATTTCCTCCAGGTGTCACCACTTCGTCCACGACATCGTCCACGATCGCAGACACATGGTCCATGATCGGAGAGACATTGTTGAGGATGAGGGAGACATCGTCCTCGATCAGAGACATTGTCCACGATCGCAGAGACCTTGTCAAAGATGAGAGAGACGTTGTCCATGATCTGAGACATTGTCCCATGCTTCGTAGAGACCTTGCGATAGAATCGGCGGAGACGGGGGTCACCGATTTGACGGCACTGCCCGCGATCATGGAGACATTGTTGATGGTCACAGAGACAGCGTCTATGATCTCAGAGACATCGTCCACGATCGCAAAGACATTGGCCACGATCACAGAGACTTTGTCCATAATCTCAGAGACATTGTCCGCGATCACAGGGACGTAGTCCACGATCACAGAGTCTTCGCACAGTGAAGTTCTTTGAGACCAGGACAGAGGCCTCCAGGTAATTCACAAACCCCTTTACATCAACTGTCCAACACAGACCAACACAGAGCACTGACATTAAACTGTTTATGTTCAGTATTCAGTATATCAGAAAAGTGTAATATTAGAATTAATTTGCTATATAAAAATAATGCATAAGTAATCTGTATTAATAGTAATGTGAAAGTAATTAGCCATAGCAGAAGTACAATGTAATAGTCAAAGTAATCTGTTACTAGATGTAGTTTACAGCAGTAAAAGTTAACTGTGAATTTAGAAGTAATACGTAATAAGAAAAGTAACATGTAATGATAAAAGTAATCTGTAATATGAAAGCAATGCGTAAGTAATTGTAATCCAAAACAGAAGCAAAAATGTCACATTATAGTAAGACATAATGTTGAATATTTCTCTGTGTTTTCATGGTTAAACTGTTGATGAGGAATAGATAGTAGTGTATTAATCATTTTCCTTTGTATGTTTCTCTGTGATTTCCTTCAGGTGTCACCGCTTTGTCCACGATCGCAGAGACGTAGTCCACGATCACAGAGTGTCTTTGCACAATGAAGATGTTCTTTGCAACCAGGACAGAGGCCTCCAGGTAATTCACTAACAGCTTTGCATCAACTGTCCAACACAGAGTACTGACACTGACTTCAGTGATCAATTCAATTTTATTTATTTAGAGCCAAATCGTGGCAGAAGTTATCTTAAGGCACTCTTCATATAGAGCAGGTCTAGACCGAACTCTATATGTTGTAATATTTTCAGAGAGAGACCCAACAAATCCCACCATAGGCAAGCACTAGGTGACAGTGAAGAGGAAAAACTCCTCTTTCAATGCTGAAACCTCAAGCAGAACCAGACTCAACCTGGGCAGCCATCTGCCTCGACTGGTTGGGTTGAATTAGTTGATAGACTCTTCATTTTCTGAAACAGCCCTCTAATGTTCTGGTTCAGCTGTAATATTGAATATTTCTGTGTTTTCATAGTTAAACTGTCAATGAGGAATAGGTAGTAGCGTATTGATCATTTTCCTTTGTATGTTTCTCTTTATTTTCCACCAGGTGTCACCACTTCGTCTGCAATCACAGAGACATGGTCCATGATTGGAGAGACATTGTTGAGGATGGGGGAGACATTGTCCATGATTGCCGAGACGTGCAACAATTGCAGTGACAGAGTTCCTCATACAATGAAGGAATTCAGGACTGAGGCCTCCAGGTAACAGAAACAGCTTTACATCAACTCCAATACAGAGCACTGGCATCAAATTGTTTATGTTTAGTGTTTCTTCAGACTGAATAGCTCATACTTTGTCAAAACATAACCCATTAATGAAGTTTATTTACATAAAGTGACTGTTACTGTTTAAGTATCAGAAAGATAATGACTAGTTATGCCTCATTAGTAGTAGTGTTTGGAAAAACCTGGTTTTAAACAAATGTTCCATGTATTTCAGATGAATCCACAGAAACAACAGGATCCACCAAAATGGTGATGGTAAGAAAATATTTTTATTTGATATATTTGTTTAGAAACAGATCAATAATATATTTCTGAAACTTCACATCAACAAACAATTTATTCAGTTATTAAAATATGATTAGGAAATACAGACACTTGAACTGTCTCTCAAATGTCACTGAAATAAACAAAAACAATGTAACAGAAGTAATTTGTAACAATGTAATCTGCCATATAAAAATTTGGTATAAGGTATTAACAATGTGTCTTATCAGGTGTAATGTAATTTAAAAGTCATTTGTAATAACAGAAAAAAGATGAAACAATCAAATGTATCTTTAGTATAAAAGTAATTTCCATTAATAAGGGTCTATCTGTAAATTTAGAAGTAGTTTAGGTGTCACAAACGGTCAAAAAATGTTGTAGTATAGTATGCCGTTAAAAGTGATCAAAAATGTTCAAAAAATGTCATAGTATTGCAAGGCGTTAAAAATGATCAAAAACCATCAAAAACCGTCAAAAAATGTCACAGCATAGTAAGGTGTCAAAAATGCCATAGTAAAGGAAGGCATGGAAAATGGTCAAAAAATGTCATAGTATAGTATGCCGTTAAAAGTAATCAAAAATCTTCAAGAAAAATGGTCAAAAAATGTCATAGTATACCGTCAAAAAACATCACAGTATAGTAAGGTGTTCAAAACCATCAAAAAATGTCATAGTATAGTAAGGTGTCAAAAATGCCATAGTATAGTATGCCGTTAAAAGTAATCAAAAATGTTCAAGAAAAATGGTCAAAAAATGTCATAGTATTGCAAGGCGTTAAAAATGATGAAAAACCTTCAAAAAACATCATAGTATAGTAAGGTGTCAAAAATGCCATAGTAAAGGAAGGCATGAAAAATGGTCAGAAAATGTCATAGTATACCGTCAAAAACTGTCAAAAAATGTCATAGTATAGTAAGGTGTCAAAAATGCCATAGTAAAGGAAGGCATGAAAAATGGTCAAACATTATCAAAACCGTCAAAAAATGTCACAGCATAGTATTGCAAGGCATGAAAAGTGATCAAAAAATATCTCAGTATAGTAAGGCATGATAAATGGTCAAAAAATGTCACAGTATAGTAAGGTGTCCAAAACCATCAAAAAATGCCATAGTAAAGAAAGGCATGAAAAATGTTCAAAAAAAAAAAATGTCATAGTATTGCAAGGCATGAAAAGTGATCAAAAAATGTCATAGTATAGTAAGGTGTCAAAAATGCCATAGTAAAGGAAGGCATGAAAAATGGTCAAAAAATGTCATAGTATAGTATGGGGTCAAAAACCATGAAAAAATGTCATAGTATAGTAAGGTGTCAAAAATGGTCCAAAAATGTCATAGTATAGTAAGGTATGAAAATTGGTCAAAAAATGTCATAGTATAGTAAGGTGTCAAAAATGGTCAAAAAATGTCATAGGATAGTAAGGTGTCAAAAATGCCATAGTATAGTATGCCGTTAAAAGTAATCAAAAAATGTCATAGTATTGCAAGGCATGAAAAGTGATCAAAAAATGTCACAGTATAGTAAGGTGTCCAAAATGTTCAAAAAATGTCATAGTATAGTAAGGTGTCAAAAATGCCATAGTAAAGGAAGGCATGAAAAATGGTCAAACATTATCAAAACCGTCAAAAAATGTCACAGCATAGTATTGCAAGGCATGAAAAGTGATCAAAAAATATCTCAGTATAGTAAGGCATGATAAATGGTCAAAAAATGTCACAGTATAGTAAGGTGTCCAAAACCATCAAAAAATGCCATAGTAAAGAAAGGCATGAAAAATGTTCAAAAAAAAAAAATGTCATAGTATTGCAAGGCATGAAAAGTGATCAAAAAATGTCATAGTATAGTAAGGTGTCAAAAATGCCATAGTAAAGGAAGGCATGAAAAATGGTCAAAAAATGTCATAGTATAGTAAGGTGTCAAAAATGGTCAAAAAATGTCATAGTATAGTAAGGTATGAAAATTGGTCAAAAAATGTCATAGTATAGTATGGGGTCAAAAAACCATGAAAAAATGTCATAGTATAGTAAGGTATGAAAATTGGTCAAAAAATGTCATAGTATAGTATGGGGTCAAAAACCATGAAAAAATGTCATAGTATAGTAAGGTATGAAAATTGGTCAAAAAATGTCATAGTATAGTAAGGTGTCAAAAATGGTCAAAATTGTCATAGTATAGTAAGGTATGAAAATTGGTCAAAAAATGTCATAGTATAGTAAGGTGTCAAAAATGGTCAAAAAATGTCATAGTATAGTATGGGGTCAAAAACCATGAAAAAATGTCATAGTATAGTAAGGTGTCAAAAATGGTCAAAAATGCCATAGTATAGTATGCCGTTTAAAAGTAATCAAAAATGTTCCAAGAAAAATGGTCAAAAAATGTCATAGTATACCGTCAAAAAATGTCATAGTATAGTAAGGTGTTCAAAAATGGTCCAAAAAATGTCATAGTATAGTAAGGTAATGAAAATTAGGTCAAAAAATGTCATAGTATAGTAAGGTATGGAAAATTGGTCAAAAAATGTCATAGTATAGTAAGGTGTCAAAATGGTCAAAAAATGGTAAAAAATGTCATAGTATAGTAAGGTGTCAAAAATGGTCAAAAAATGTCATAGTATAGTAAGGGTGTCAAAAATGGTCAAAAAATGTCATAGTATAGTAAGGTGTCAAAAATGGTCAAAAAATGTCATAGTATAGTAGGGGTCAAAAACCATGAAAAAATGTCATAGTATAGTAAGGTATGAAAATTGGTCAAAAAATGTCATAGTATAGTAAGGTGTCAAAAATGGTCAAAAAATGTCATAGTATAGTATGGGTGTCAAAAACCATGAAAAAATGTCATAGTATAGTAAGGTGTCAAAAATGGTCAAAAAATGTCATAGTATAGTAAGGTGTCAAAAATGGTCAAAAAATGTCATAGTATAGTAGGGGGTCAAAAACCATGAAAAAATGTCATAGTATAGTAAGGTATGAAAATTGGTCAAAAAATGTCATAGTATAGTAAGGTGTCAAAAATGGTCAAAAAATGTCATAGTATAGTAAGGTGTCAAAAATGGTCAAAAAATGTCATAGTATAGTAGGGGGTCAAAAACCATGAAAAAATGTCATAGTATAGTAAGGTATGAAAATTGGTCAAAAAATGTCATAGTATAGTAAGGTATGAAAATTGGTCAAAAAATGTCATAGTATAGTAAGGTGTCAAAAATGGTCAAAAAATGTCATAGTATAGTATGGGGTCAAAAACCATGAAAAAAATGTCATAGTATAGTAAGGTGTCAAAAATGGTCAAAAAATGTCATAGTATAGTAAGGTGTCAAAAATGGTCAAAAAATGTCATAGTATAGTAGGGGGTCAAAAACCATGAAAAAATGTCATAGTATAGTAAGGTATGAAAATTGGTCAAAAAATGTCATAGTATAGTAAGGTGTCAAAAATGGTCAAAAAATGTCATAGTATAGTAAGGTATGAAAATTGGTCAAAAAATGTCATAGTATAGTAAGGTGTCAAAAATGTTCAAAAAATGTCATAGTATAGTAAGGTGTCAAAAATGCCATAGTATACCGTCAAAAATGCCATAGTATAGTATGCCGTTAAAAGTAATCAAAAATGTTCAAGAAAAATGGTCAAAAAATGTCATAGTATACCGTCAAAAAATGTCATAGTATAGTAAGGTGTTCAAAACCATCAAAAAATGTCATAGGATAGTAAGGTGTCAAAAATGCCATAGTATAGTATGCCGTTAAAAGTAATCAAAAATGTTCAAAAAAACTGTCATAGTATTGCAAGGCGTTAAAAATGATGAAAAACCTTCAAAAAACATCATAGTATAGTAAGGTGTCAAAAATGCCATAGTAAAGGAAGGCATGAAAAATGGTCAGAAAATGTCATAGTATACCGTCAAAAACTGTCAAAAAATGTCATAGTATAGTAAGGTGTCAAAAATGCCATAGTAAAGGAAGGCATGAAAAATGGTCAAACATTATCAAAACCGTCAAAAAATGTCACAGCATAGTATTGCAAGGCATGAAAAGTGATCAAAAAATATCTCAGTATAGTAAGGCATGATAAATGGTCAAAAAATGTCACAGTAGAGTATGCCGTTAAAAGTAATCAAAAATGTTCAGAAAAATGTCATAGTATACCGTCAAAAACCGTCAAAAAATGCCATAGTATAGTATGCCGTTAAAAGTAATCAAAAATGTTCAAAAAAACTGTCATAGTATTGCAAGGCATGAAAAGTGATCAAAAACTGTCATAGTATTGCAAGGCATGAAAAATGGTCAGAAAATGTCATAGTATACCGTCAAAAACCGTCAAAAAATGCCATAGTATTGCAAGGCATGAAAAGTGATCAAAAAATGTCATAGTATTGCAAGGCGTTAAAAATGATGAAAAACCTTCAAAAAACGTCATAGTATAGTAAGGTGTCAAAAATGCCATAGTAAAGGAAGGCATGAAAAATGGTCAAAAAATGTCATAGTATAGTAAGGTGTCAAAAATGCCATAGTAAAGGAAGGCATGAAAAATGGTCAAACATTATCAAAACCGTCAAAAAATGTCACAGCATAGTATTGCAAGGCATGAAAAGTGATCAAAAAATATCTCAGTATAGTAAGGCATGAAAAGTAATCAAAAAATGTCATAGTATTGCAAGGCATGAAAAATGGTCAGAAAATGTCATAGTATACCGTCAAAAATCGTCAAAAAATGCCATAGTATAGTATGCCGTTAAAAGTAATCAAAAAATGTCATAGTATTGCAAGGCATGAAAAGTGATCAAAAAATGTCACAGTATAGTAAGGTGTCCAAAATGTTCAAAAAATGCCATAGTAAAGGAAGGCATGAAAAATGGTCAAAAAAGGTCATAGTATAGTGAGGTGTCAAAAATGCCATAGTATAGTATGCCGTTAAAAGTAATCAAAAATGTTCAAGAAAAATGGTCAAAAAATGTCATAGTATTGCAAGGCGTTAAAAATGATGAAAAACCTTCAAAAAACATCATAGTATAGTAAGGTGTCAAAAATGCCATAGTAAAGGAAGGCATGAAAAATGGTCAAACATTATCAAAACCGTCAAAAAATGTCACAGCATAGTATTGCAAGGCATGAAAAGTGATCAAAAAATGTCATAGGATAGTAAGGTGTCAAAAATGCCATAGTAAAGGAAGACATGAAAAATGGTCAAAAAATGTCATAGTATTGCAAGGCATTAAAAATGGTCAAACATTATCAAAACCGTCAAAAAATGTCATAGTATTGCAAGGCGTTAAAAATTATCAAAAACCGTCAAAAATGCCATAGTAAAGGAAGGCATGAAAAATGGTCAAACATTATCAAAACCGCCAAAAAATGTCATAGTATTGCAAGGCGTTAAAAATTATCAAAAAGCATCAAAAACAAAAACAAGTAAATTGTATAATTGTGGCTAAAAGTCTTAACCCTAACCTCTGGCTAAAAATATTCAGTGTTCAGAAGTATTTATTTGCGTAAGATAATCCATCAGTCCCACAATGGGGAAATTCAGTGTTGCAATAGCAAAAATAGAAAAGGACATTATACACACAAGGTGATATATAAGAGTTATACAAAATATGAACAGTCAAACAGGATTAAGTACAAAGTAATAGATTAGAGTTGAGTACTAATATTGCACTGTTTGAAATAACAACATGGAAATCTAACCTAACCCACAAACACTGTAGAGGTGTGAATGTGTGTGTCTGTGGAAAACAAAGATGGCTACTTTATGATACTTCCTTTGTCTTAAGCCGCCCACATATCACAGTATATAGTAGGAAAACTGTCAAAAACCATTTTGACTTACTGATCAGTTTCTGTGATTAACACGTGTTCTTGTCTCTGCAGGGGGAGAAGACGACAGCAGCTGAAGACCTGAAGTGGATGAAAGAAAACACTTGTTTTTCTCTAGACTTTATTTGCACATTCAACTATTTAATAATTGTATCACAAGTATTTAAGTGATGACAAAGGTGCTTCGCAGACATGTTAATCTTTGGAAAAAACTACATTAACCCTAACCAACTCTAACAAGTGTCATTGTCAAATGTCTGTCATTATCTTTGCTGTTTGCTTGTTAAATGTTGTCTGGAATAAAATCATTAAGTGTCTTTCTAAACTTTTGAGTTGCATTTCTCTATTTTGTAACTGAAGTTATACAAATCATTTTATTGCATTTTAATTTTTAGACCTGTTTTTATACTTACTGTTTTTATACTACTCTCTCTGCTGAGATGCTAGGGGCGTGTCTGCTCGATGCAGCACAGTGACAGTTCTATTCCATACATGTTTGAGCATGCTCTCTCTCTATGTATATATATATATAGATATATAATTTTCCATAGTTTTTCAACTTTTGCAGCTACATTGTTAAAAATTACTAATTACAACTGATAAGTTACAGCAGCTTTAGTTTGTTGCTATTTGTTCCAGACAAAAGGTTTGTGTCAAAATGTAGCTGAGATAATGACAGTCAGACTGAAAAGAATAAACTGACCTTCTGGAAACATCTTCATGTCTGTCTCTTCTCTCTGTGCTTTAATGGTTTAAGTTTGAATCCTGTGGAGAAAAACACAACAAACATTAATATAGAGATGTGAATTTTAGCACATCAAAATAAAAGCACAGTGTTTCTGTGTATTGAACTTGAAACTGTCAAAAGATAAGTAAGTAAAAGACAAAATCTACAAAGAAACCAGAGTGTGGACTACCTGGTTTTGGACAAATCAGAACTAGTCCAAGAGTTAAATTTGCTTTATACACAAAGACAGAAGAAGCTGCTCTGACTGGAGAACTGACTATCAAAATTAAACAAAATCACAGTGTTACTGAACTGAACTGAATACGTTTAACATTTTTATGATTTACTGTACTTATGAGAAAGACAGGGGAGACAGAGAGAGAGAGAAAGCATGAGAGTGAGTGAGAGAACAAGGAAGAGAAAAAGAGACAAGGAGAGGCAGAGAAAAACAAAATTAGAGTAGAGCGAGCTACACACCAAACAATAATCAAGCCGATTATCAGCCCAAATCCCCCCACCCAATCAAAGTCAGCAAAGGCCCGATTATCTGATGATTCTAACGATTATTTTGCCAGATTCTCCTGTTGTGCGAGGTGTCTTCAGGGTGATTTTGTCTCGTGGAACAATCCACGTTAGCCAATCAGGAAGCAAGCTGACTGAAGACAGAAGCATAACAAAAAAGTCTCTTATCGTCTGCCATGTTTGATAAGTCTAGACTCGTTGGTGGTGAGTCTGTTGTGCTGTGTTGGTCTTCACATTGCACATCACACACTATAAGAACAAAACTGAAATCTGCCATTATTTGTTGTCATGTGTGTGGTCTCTCACATTTTCTAAAGCAGACTAAGATTTTCTTTCAGTGTGGGCTGGGCTTAAGAGAGCAAGGGAGAGGGAGAGAGAGACCTGATGTTTAAATTATTCATTTTTTTTAACTGTACATTCATAAACTATGTAAATACAATTTAATAATGAGTTAAGTCTTTTGAGACAAACAATTCAGACTTCAGACTAAAGATATATAATTTAATGTCAGTGCTCTGTGTTGGACAGTTGATGTAATGTTTGTGAATTACCTGGAGGCCTCAGTCCTGGTTTCAAAGAACCATTTCATTGTATGAAGACGCTCTGTGATCATGGACGGAGTGGTGACACCTGGAGGAAATAAAAAGAGAAACATACAAAGGAAAATGATCAATACATTATGATCTATTCCTCATCAACAGTCTAACATTTTCCAAATGTTGCAGGACTGTCTCAGAAAATGGGCTGTATACTGTCACATATTTCTCTTACCCCACCCCCCTCTCTCTGTCTAAACCCAATCGGTCGAAGCAGATGGCCACCCACCCTGAGTCCGGTTCTGCTCAAGGTTTCTGCCTCTTAAAAGGAAGTTTTTCCTTGCCAGTCGCCTAGTGCTTGCTCATGGTGGAATCTGTTGGGTTTCTCTCTCTAAATTTTCTAAGATAAAGAGCACGGTCTAGACCTGCTCTATATGTACAGTGCCTCGAGATAACTTGTGTTTGACTTGACTTGACAAGAAAAAGCATCAGATCTTTAAGAATCAATAACAATAAATATTTGGGAAAAAAATAAGTAAAACTATTATCTTAAATCTTAAATTTCTATATTAATTGTCTGTCAATCACTGGAGAAATCATGTTTATTACTTGGAACTGCATAATAAAAACTTTCACTTAAGTGCATTTTCAAAAGCAGGGTTTTAACTTTTGACTTTCTTAAATATATAATTATATAAATATATAATATATTTTTTTTAAATTATTATAACTAGTAGTAATTTTCTGACTATTTATTATTAATTTATAGACATGATTAATCAGTTATTATTATATTCAATACTAAACTCATTTAATACCAAGGATTTAAACAATAACATTGTTACTAACATTAATAATTCAGCTCATCAACACATTTTTTCAGACTGGGTAAATCTTCAGAACACACACCTGTTTGGTTTATAAGGTGAGAACTGGTGTTTCTGTCCAGGCTGCAGCAGCTGAACAAGTAAATCTGGAAAACACAAGTACAACCCTTGAAAAACAAATAACCTCATTAATAAAGGATAGTTCACCTCCAAAACTTGAACGGTGTAGGAGAATACAACACTGAAAACTAAACAATATAACCATGACAATCACACTTTGTGTTTTGAGGTGAATAAATTAATTATGCTACTAGAATATGACTTTATTGATCTCAGAGAGAAAAGCAATTTTTAAAATAATTTTCAATAATAATTTCTAACAGTAATTTCAGCTCAGACACTGTGACCTACTCTTGAGGCTTAAAACCTGTGGAGGACCACAGAGTTAAAATCTAGTTTTCAAGCTTGTATTTAACTCAAAACTGAGCTCACTAACGTTTCAAGTCACCACAAACAAATTTCTGATCAATAAGACACACATCAGGGGATCAATGGATGGCTATGGACAGATTACTACCACAAAGCTACTAAGACCCATAAACGACAAAGAGGCAAAAAACTGAGTTGCAAAACGATCACAATAAGATGCTTAATTACCACACTGAAACACAAAATGGCCACAAAGAAACGTTAAATGGCCAGGAATAGACACAAAACTACAAAGACACAACAAGATGCAAAACAACCCCAAAAAAGCTGACCATAAGTATGATACACCTGTAACAAGCTAACAGTAAAAGGAACAACAGCCAAAGGATAAGGAGTAATGAAATTTATTACAATCGATCAAGGTTACAATTCCTATTTACCCCAACATTAACAAAACAACTACTAATGAGACTCTCATTCAAACTTTAACAACAAAGACAACACGCTAAGGCCTACCTATTGTTCCTACACGCCAGCATGGAATGAGGTGTGCACTTGCCTAATTCCCCCGACTTGAACCACAGTCATTACCTGTGTTCCCCCTAGAGACAGCCCTTTACCTACTACACCCCATACTTAATACACTTCCGGTTTTCTTGCTTGGTGCTGCCTACCACAAGTAGATGTACAACGGCAAGCTAGAGACGCAAACGATGCAATACCACTACAGAAAAGCACAGGATGATCACATCGACATGATAATCCGCCATAAACTGACTTAAATGACCACGCTGGAACACAAAAACACTTTAACCCACGCAAATAAAGACGACAACGAGGGGGGCAACTACTAACGCTCGACTCTAATGCTAATGCTAACACCCAGGTATAAAACAGTCAGGGGTAAATATAAAATGACCACAAATGGCCACAAGCCAATGACGATGACACAAGAAACACAAACACACTCTTACACACGCAATATAAACGACTGATAATATCATTAAATGATATCATTAAAGGTAATGCTAATGCTAACGCTCTCCGATAACATTAATGCTGACGCTAGCCGCTAACTGTTGGCCTTACCTTCATGCCGCAGGTGTGCACAGCATCCAGTCTCACTCGTGTTTGACAAAAAGGCAGCTCCAGAGTTTGTTTGAGCATCCAGACCTCTTCCATAATGGCGTTTTCTCATAGTACTAGCAAACAGAGGCAACGCTTCAAACTTGGTTGAAATCTGTTTCTGAGTTCGTTTCTCCGCCTCTCTGCGCTCCTCCCACAAGATTGTGGCCAATTAGGAGACACGTCGTGGCCAATGACGACATACGTCATACGTCAACTTCAGGTAGAGGTACTGCAGGTCCCGCTTCATCACCACGACCAGCCTCATCCGCGATCTTCTACATAATGAGGATTTACCACACTGAGACAGTTAAAACCTTGAATGAATAAATAAATGTAAACGGACAGATTTAATGACCTTAAGTCACCATAAGACTGTATATAAAAAGATAAAACACTGCACAGATCACATAAACTATACTTACTAATATTTACGGAAAAAAATTATACTTACGAGGCTAATATATTAATAAAAAATACCTTCGATAACAAAGGCTGACAAGTGACTGATGCAGCGCTAAACCATGAAATTAATATATACTGTGTGAAAATGAAGGCTCGGCTTTGAGTCATTTATTCAGTTTTACCTTTAATTTTACACATCACACAGCGTTCACTATAAGTTAGCAAGGATCCTCGTTCCCGAGGCACAACATGACTGCACGTAAAGTGTCAGATTTCATTGAGCAGGAGGAAGCACAACACAGTTAACAGTAATACCTGGAGGAAACGGCGAAGCACCGTCAAATTCGTCATAGCGAGTTGAACCTGCATCCTCTGTACTACTGAGCATGAGACTACTGGTCTGATGCTAAAATAGCCATTTCTTCCTGAAGTATGTTTTGGTTATTGTTTCAGTAATAAAATTGTACATTTTCAGTTTCAAATCCGTGTTTCTCCCCCCTCTTTTTTCATGGCTCATGATCCAGGTCATGACAATACTAACTGAATAAAAGCACTGTAACAATACATTGTGTTTTTAGTGACTTTCATATATAGCTTACGAATTTAATCAAAGGTTCTGCAAAATCCCATAAAGTCAATTCAATCAGTCAATTAGATTAGATGATGCTGATCTAGCCATTCACAATTCCAAATTTAGCCCTAAGTCTGAGAAGTTTGGACTTTCATGAAATTGAATCCAGTTTATGGTTTAGTTTTTATAAATAAGAAAACACAAACACCTTTGTTGTATTGTTTTATCTTCTCAATAAACATCTGATTGCCACAAAAGATACATTTATGTTCATCCATTTGCAAAATATGACTGAATCTATTGCCTGAGCTGAAGTGAGCCTTTGTCATTTCATGTTTTCTGCAATGTTGTGTTTTTTGAAATGTCGCTGTGTTTTGTGAAATGTAATTTTGATTTGACCTTCAGGGCCACCACAGTTTACAGTCTGCTATGATATTACAGCATGCAGTGACTGAGTCAAAAAAACAAAACAAAACAAACAAAGAAAAACATGAAGGCAGCTGTGACGGTACAAAAGACTGCACATGGAATACTGCTATATGGCTTTAGAAGAGCAGAGGAGGAGCTTCCTCTGAATTGAAGCGAGCAGAGGGATTTCAGTCCTCCTCTCCTGCAAAGGGCCCCTGTCCAACTCCCCACCTGGACAGTCTGGACCCAACAACCACTCAAGCTTTCACAGAAAGCACAACCTGAAAACTTTGTCTGAGGCAGAGGTGACTCAAGACAATGGGAGGTTAGATCTCCCCTGACATAATAAATCTTTCCCCTCTCATTTTTCGGGCTCCCAGTCAACCATTATGTCCATCTCTCATCCTCCCTGTCAGTTTCCTTTGTCCTATCATTCACAGTCTTTTTTTTCCCTTTTCTTCTATTGGCCAGTGTAAGTGGCGCTGTGCCAGTGGCAGTGACAAGTCTCTGGGTGATGAGAGCATCTCTCTTGACTCTCTGTCACATTTTGATGTCCTGGGTCTCTAACATCTTCGCCAGGGTCTTCTTCACCCTCAGGGCTGTGAGGCGAGAGGCCGGGTTGTGAGCCCAGCACTCCGACATCAGTTTTCCCATCTGTCGTAGACACTGAACAACCACACGTACATATACATAAGTATATAGCAATATTATAACAATCTTTTAATTTTAGTGTTTAATATGTGCTATTCAAAAAGAATACAGGGTTTGCAAGTAGTGATAAATTATTTAATTAATTAATTAATTAATTATGATTAACAATAAAAAATAAATAAATACATAAAAAAAAAAGTAATAGCCATTTTTAAGATCAGCTTTTGAAGTTTGCATTTTCTTTGGTTGGTATTTAACTTCAAAAGATAAATAGATTGTCTTTTTTTATCTTTTTCAATCAGGAGGACCCTTCTCATGGATGTCCAACCACTTAAAAAATTCAATAACAATTTATTAACATTAGGGTTTTTTTTTGTTGTTTTTTTCACGTGAGAAACCTGTGACCCATGGCTCACTCACTTACAACCCCATGTGTTACACCTCTATAGTACTATTAATGAAACAACATTTAAAGTCTTGAAAATATGCATTGTCAATGAGTGGGATCGAAAAACATTTAGAATACCTCATCACTGCTCCAACGATTTGCAAATGAAGGCCTTTGTTTCTTAATGCAGACAACCTCTCTCATGTCCTCATAGGAAGGATCGGTGGGCACCAGGTCGTGATAGGGCAGCTGATACTCCTCCACAATTCCTGTCAGAAAAACGTGTGGGAATCAGTAGACTCGTTGGGAAAACAAGCAGCCAAAAACTTTTAAAAGATAAGACTTTTAAAAGTTTTTCCCTGACCTCCAGAGATGCAACGTCGGGCCATCTCCCAAATGATGAGGCCGAAACTATACATGTCGGCCATTATAAAAGACTGGAAGTAGCTCCTGTTCAGGGTTTCATCCAACACTTCAGGTGGCATGTAGCGCTTTGTACCAACGCGTAGGTTGGGAGGGATATCCACTTCATTGGTGTCACTGAGACAAGAAAGAGGAACAGAAGTAAGCTAAACCTGTTTGGTAAATGTCCTCACTCTTAAAGTGTATTAAAATGAGATGAGAAAATTAACATTGTACCTGTTAAACTTGACAGCCAGCCCGAGGTCTGCTATACAGCAGGATCCGTTCTTTTTAACCAGGATGTTTTTACTCTTCAGGTCTCTGTGTGCAATGGCCGGTTTGCCCTGTGTGCCATAGATCTCAGTGTGAAGGTGACAGAGACCTGATATGGAGGAGTAGGCCAGTTTGAGCAGAGACTTGACGTCTAAGGTGTTGGACTTGAGGTAGTCATACAAGGATCCGTTCTCGTGGTAGTCTGTGATCAGGTAGAGCTGAGTCCATGAGCCGGTTCCTTTAATGTCGGCTGCTATGAATCCTGGGGGTTGGAAAGTGGCAATGATAGGACTGAGAAATGCACAAGCCGATAGATAATAACACACATGATTCTATTCACATATAGGAACATTTCATTGACTTGCGCTCAGTCCTAAACTAACCCAGAGAGAGAAAACATTTTAGCTTGCTGAATGAAATCAGTGTTCAGTTTGTTTATACAGTGCACTTACTCTTAAAGAACCAGTGTGTAGGATTTAGTGGCATCTAGTGGTCAGAATGCAGATCGCAACCAACTGAATACCTGTCCCCTGAAATGTTACACACTGGTCCTTGAAGTCCTACACACACAGATCAACACTGATTTTCCCTTACCAAGTATGTTGTCATGTCTCATCAGGAAGGTCTGATAAATTTCAGTCTCTCTGAACCAGCTCTCTTCCTCTGTAGTGAAGAAGACTTTGACGGCCACTCTCTCTCCTCTCCATTTGCCCATCCAGACCTCTCCATATCGCCCTTTTCCAATCTGCTTAACCATGTGAATCTGCTTGGCAATAGTTCGCTGCACCTAGCAACAAATTATTGTAAAACAAATGTTTTATTATACCAGTTATCCTCAAAAACACATTAAAAAATTTGTCACGTGTGCCTTGTCTCTCATTGAACTAAAGTAAGGTGACAATTAAGTATTACTGTATATTTCAGGAGGAGTGGAGGTATATGGTCATGTTTTGGTATTGCTTTGCAAAATCCTAAAACGATTCTAAACTTTTCTTTGTTGCATTCAAAATCAAGTGAATTATTTTCACGGTCATTATTAATATTTGGTTTGAAGAAATAGACTGTATATTTATATTCAAAACATGCATAACAATAAGATTAAACTAATCTCATCAATATCACCCATCCCTGGATGAAATATGAGACAACACACTAATTTATTACAGTTATGTAGATAGTGCTTTAAGTGTAGAGGCAAATGTGCACTGCTCCTTTCTTACCAGTAGAGGGAGTCCTGACCCAGAGCCAGATCCGATGCTCCGGGAGTGCTCTATCAGGTCCTTCAGAGACTCCCCAGGGGGGATGTAGGTCTCATCCTGCTCTAGATCGATACTGTAGCGGGGCTGTGACTCCTGGCGCTTGTATCTGGCACAGAAAGGTGATGCAATGCTCAGTTCACACCAGGAAGTGTGAATTTGGTTATAGGTACGTGCAATCTTCAAGTTTCTCACCTGAAGTAGCAAAAGACTAGGATGAGACCAAGGATGATGCTGCAGACTGTGATTGAAATGAACAGAGCCATGTACTGGATACTGCTGTCCACATAATCTGGAAAAATGGTAAGATGTGAAAATATCCATAACATGTCATTTTGATTATTTTACCACTCCTAAAACATGAGTAATCCTGCTTTGAACGAGAAGGAAAATCAGTAAAATTAGGACCGATGAATAGACGGTGACAGTCATTTGTTCAGTTATCAACTCCAGCATCTTTCTAATTTTCATTGGCAGGGACAAGCTCCTTTTCCCCTTCCTCCCTCTAACCCGGCCCTGCACCACCACCCAACCACCCCCCTCTCCCAGCGTGTGATCGATCACATCCCCTTCCTGAATCCCACATATCAGGTGTCACACTGACATTGCTACAGAACCCCCCGAGGCCCAAAGCAGCTCTGGGGCTCTAGCCTTTCTGCCGTGCTCCTGTCAATCAGACACACACAAACACAGACACATGAACACAGGCGATACTTCATGGTGTGCACAGAGCCACACATACACACAGTATGGAAGACTAGCGGACAAAGAAAAACTGCCTGAACAGCAAAGAGAACACCCTGCAGGGTCATTGACTTAAAGGGTAATTCCAAGTTTAGCTAAACTTATAGGATAGAACAATACAATTACCTACATGTCAGATGCACTCACTTTAGCAAGCGATGCTACCATATTATGAAATCTCAGTGATTACATTGGTGAGTACAGTGGTATCATAACTAATAGAAATGATGGCTCAAACTATGAAAATAAGACCCAAGTTGCAGAAAAATGGAATCATCCTTTGTTTCTCTCAATCTGACTTGTCAAATTCATGTATCACTGTTTACTTGAAGGTCACAATGAAGTATGTGAGGCTGTGTGAAAGCGCAATCATGAGTGTGTATGACAGATAGAGACCGGGAGCGAGGGAGAGAGAGAAAGAATGTGTGTGTTGGTATTTTGCAGAGTGACAGATGGACAGATATCTCACATCCATACTGAGGCAAGAAACTCAAGCAGGCCCTGGGGAGAGGCTGTCCTTTTCATTAGAGGGTGAGAGAACAAGCCAAGCCTGCAGGCTCTGTTTCACCTGCCTCCCTCTCTCTCTCTCCTCCTCTCTCCGTCTTCCCCCACCCCAAGAGCAGCATGTGCCACTTCACTCCAGCACCACACTGTGGTTTGTAACAGTTTAAATTGTCACTACCCATCACCACCCAGCATGGCCTGAATGAGCCCGTCCTAAAAGCCACTCATGCTTTAAAGTGGGGCAGGATTTCAGTGTGTGAACAAATGTGTGTATGTGTGTGCGTGCGTGCGTATGTCTTACCTGACGTCATTAGCGGAGGAAGAGTGGGATGCAAGTCTCTGTTGCAATAGTCCTGATCTGTGCAACACTCGAGAGCTCTCCTGGAACGTACATTGTCCTGTCACACACACACACACACACACACACACACACACACATATATATATATAAACATAAACCTAATGCATTTCTAAACACTAATGAAGACACGAGAGTAACAAATATTTACAGCCACACTTATTCCCAATGAGAACATTTTCCAATACACCAAAGGTTTTTTCCACTGTGTGTAAAGATAGCAGGCTGGACAAGTCTGATTTAAACAGATCTCATAAAGAGCTGCAGTTAGTCAAGGAAAGCTCATAAAGACTTAACAATGGCTCATGAAGGAGGGAGGGCACACAAACACCGGCATGTGTACGCTTTCATCCAGAAAGAAATAGACAAACAAGTACACACAGTAACAAACACACATACAGCGGACTTACTCTGCACTGGAACTCAGAGCCAACCAGTCCTAAGCAACCAGCAGTGAGGACAGCCACACCGCCCTCCTCCTCCTCCACCATGGTGAAGCAGTAACCATCAGTCCTAACCAAAACACACACATGGTATTCATCACTAGAGTTGTTCCCAATCAGATAATTAGGGGTCTCTGCACATGTGTATCTGTATGTCAGCACATGAGTGCATCGCCATACATGCAAGTGTTGTTGACTGAGTCTTCGGGGCAGTGGTGGTAGCAGTGGCACCAGAGCATGTTCTGAGCTGAAACTGTGGCTGCGCTGTTGCTCTCCTCTGCCTTTCGCTCTGATCCCCCCTTCCGTCCGTTCTTCAGCAGCATGGTATCCAACATGTTGGCTGCGCAGAGAGGGAGAGAGCGAGAGAGGGAGGGAGGGAGAGAGAGAGAGAGAGGGAGAGAGAGAGAGAGAGAGTTTAGCACCAGGGTAAACCAAAACATCTGGCCACTCCTCCAGTTCCAGCAAGGCCAGAGGAGTAAAACTTAAGTACACATACCTCAGGAAAATTAAAGATGGAATAAATCAAAAGACCCAAACAACATTTCTGCTCATTTCGAATGGGTCTTTTGAATTGTATATATAAAAAAAATGCATCAGTTCTGCCTGCCTTGGCACTGTTACCATGGCAATTCAGTCCACAAAAAGTGTGAATATGTGGTGCTGAAAGCAACCCTGCTGTCCTGGACTGGACTCAATGTACCTGCATGAAGTCTGGAACCAGAATAACACTACTCACCAGAAAGAAGTCTTTGTGCTATGTGTGTTTGTGAGTGTGTGCGTGTCTGCCTGCCTGCAAGTGCCACTGTACTTAGAGGGAGTGTGCATAGTGTTTTCTGAGGTGTGTGTATGTGAGTGAATGTGCAGCACATTGCTACAATATTCAAAAGAATCTATTACCACATTTGGCACAGAGCCGGAGGTTTACAATATCATTAATTTGTTTATCATAGATGTACAATAAATTCTAAACTCCAAGCCAACAGTAAAATGTATTTTCCACAGCTCTGACAGTCAACTTAAAAGTGTTTAAATAAATCTGTTAAATGTTTAAATGAGTCTATGATTACATTGTATATTGTGTATAATGTCTCTCTTTAAAAACATGTACTGACATATCTATACAGAAATATGAAAAATAGAGGGCTACTGTAACTTGATAATAATCCTTGTTTACCTTCTACCCCTTATCCAGTCTGCCCTCATTCACAATGATTTCCATCCCTAGTGTTTCAAAATTTCACGACAGTTGACAGACATCAGGTATTTTGTTGTCAGAACTGCCAAAAAACAAAATAATGAGTATACAAGTTACTGCTCACTGGATATACACGAGTCTTTGGTATTTATCCGCCTGACAGGAGAATAACATTTCCAGCAGGCAATAGCTGCTGTGAGCTAGTGTACCAAAACATACACAGCTGAGCCAGGCCAAGTGCAGTGATATGGTACAGGAGTATTCATATAAACCAGGAGTAGGGTAAATATTATTACTCTGGACGTGCTCATCCTTGAAAGTGTTAACTTTTGCAGCTGCTCCTGAATGCTGAAGAAATTCAAGGTTGTTTTTTGAACACAAAGGTAATTCTATTGAGTTATGTAGTAGTTTAAATGGCAGTCAAGTAGGAATAATGTGGTGTGTGTCAATGTAACTACTGAATAAAATGGTGTTTATGAGGGGAAAACTAAGGAGGCAGTGTAGGTTGAAAATAACCAACATTATCCTTTAAGTATCATAATTAGTTTCTCATATACAGTACCACTCAATTGTTCAATTTACAACAGTAAAATAAACAGGCAATTAAACCAACCAACCAACAAAGTCATAGGGGAAAATATGCAGTATTCACTCTTATTTATAAATAGGTTTTATATGATTGTTAAAATCAGCTGCAGCTTTGATCTAGTTTAAAGTTTATCTTCCAAAGATTACTGAATAATAAAAATAAAGTGGAGTGAAGTGGATTCAGAAGCCACTGACTAAGCATAAAAAAAATCCACTGTTCATTTGTAGTGCATTAATAGCACGCAATATCGCAATCAAGTAAATAGGAAATGTTAATTATTTGACTGATAACAGTAAAAATGCTTAATGTTAGGTTGTATTACTCTTTAAAAGTGATGGGTATGCGGTGCTACCAAGGTGCACACTTTCTATCAGTGAAGAATAAAACCAGTTCTGACAGGAGCTTGTCCCTGAAGACCTCTGTGGTCAGAGAGCTGAACAGTGTTGTGCCACATGAGATGGACATCTTCCTCTTACTCTCTGTCTAACCCCCCCCCCCCTCCTTCTTCCTCTGCTCTCTTTATTACAATATCAGCTGTAGACATTAAAGAACAGCAAGATCAATGACCTTGGTCATTCATTAACTCTGAAAATTCTAAGTTTGTTAGCATGACAGTAAACGCTCCAAGCAACTCTAAAGAAGACTTTAAAGACATTAAGGATGCACATTCATGCATTAAGTCAATCCATCAATCAAATCCAAGAAAAGCTTCCTTCCTCTGTGGATGGGTTTAGGTTTCATTATAACAGGTATAAGCAGATCTAAGCAGTATGCACAAAGCACAAAAGGGACATGAGTAATCCTCAAGTATATGATAATAAGGCTGAATCAGAGTGTGGTACATGTGGTATATATATAACATAATGACTTGTTTTTACGTGGTACTCTGTGTCCTTCCAGCCTAATCTGGGACTGTTTCTGTCACAGGGGAAGTTTGTGGAGGTGTTCTGATTCTCCCTCAGAATGACCTTGGCTTGTCTATCACATCTCTGCGAGCGTGAATTAAAAATAAAAAAACACAAGACAGGAATGCTTTATGAATTTGTCAGTCTTTCGGATACACTCCGTCCATATCAGCTCTGTTTTATTTAATTTTTTTACGAAGGCAATAAGTGAGTAAAGACAGCTGCAGGTCACCTCAGAGGGAAGTGTAACAGAAAAGCTGATGTCAGAGACGGAGAATCCTGCGTTGGGGTAGACAGTGGGAGAGGAAAGTGTGAATAATCTATGGCCTTGAAGAGACATCACACTAAAAACTTTGATGTTCAAGAGCTAGACTATGAAACTTAAATCACTCACAAGTACTGCTTTAGAAGTTCACAGAAGGGAGCAGCATTTCATATTGTTGTCGTCCTATTTGAATTAATTTCAATACAACAATAAAATAAAGAAATAAAAAAATCACTACATAAAAATTGCACAGTGGCAAATTCAGTATGCAAAGTGGCACATAAACATAAACAAACAAAAACTGCAAAAGAGAAAAAATGTTTTTATCTGTTCTAAACTTAACATTCTAAACAATTTAGTTATTTATGTCCAAAATTAGATATTTATAGAGAAGATGAATAGTATGCTTTCTACAACAGGCCATTAAAAATGGTTTAGAGATGAACTGCGTTCTGAATGTACAGCTTGTGGTGGTTTCAAGCAAGGTGCTGTTGTCAAAGAGGGGATTGTGTGCGTGGAGAGTTTGTCATGCTTGCTATATAAGAGTAGGTTTACTACAGAGTGGCTGTGTGTTCAGCAGACTATTAAAGAGGCTATAGGATGTAAAGTCAGCGGGAGTCTTGAGGAAGAGGCCATCTTTGTTACACTGAGAACAAGTTCTACTAACAGAGAGCTGCTTTTCCTTCATTAAACACCACACTGATAAGAAAATAATCATCACAGTATAAAATCACCTAATTTAATAAGTTTCTAATACTATTAAAGTGCTCCTGAAACACATAACTTCATAGATTTGGGCAAATAAGGTAAAATATCAGCTTATTATTATCAATAATACACTGCACTAGTCAACTGTTTGTCACACGTATACGCATAATTGCACACACTTTGTTTCCCCCTCTTCTTAGTCTTTGTGTGTGTGTCTGTGTGTGTCTCTCTCTCTTGCTTTCTCTCTGTCTCTCTCTCTTTCTCTCTCTCTCTCTCTCACACACACACACACACACACACACACACACACACACACACAAACACCAAACAGACTTGCTGTGTCAGCTACGGGGCACACTCAAGGTCACCCCGAAATCTGATCTGCATCCCCCACACATTCCACAGGCTGCTCCTCAACCTAGACACACACATACGTGCACACTGAGAATCAGTGTATTATACACAATATTACACGCGTGCACACACACACAAACACACACAAAGCAATTATAAGTTAGTGAATTCCTCCAGCTGGAGAACTTTCAGTCACAGCTCGTCACCATCACTGGTACTGCAGCCTTGGGTACTTCCACGCTGGCTTCAGCTTTTCCAAACTTAGCTGCATTAGTGATGGCTCTTCATCTGCTGGCTTTGCGACTGTGTTTCTCATCTCTTTTCATGTCTGAGGGCTGCAGCTGAACACTATCCACCTGGTTTGTGACATTTCCTCCCTCCTTACTTCCAGTGGAAGCTTTTTCCATGGAGTGTATCAATTATATTCTGATATTAAGAACAAATGGGAACTAAACTGATATGAAATTCCCACATCATTCTATCATTTAGTACATTCTTAATGCTGCATTTTCTAACATCTTTTTTCCTTTGTTTTCCTCGTCTCAGATCCTCATTCTTTTGCTGACTGTCCAGGTAGAAGTATCCCACTCTGTGAGACCAGTTTTATTGGCGCTTTTCCCTGAGGATCTAATGTTGAGGTTGTCTGTCAATTTCCTACTGATTATAAAAGACTAGTTTTTACATATACTTGTTTAATAAAATACCATGTTTTAAATGTGACATGCAAGACACATTTTTATAACTTAGACTATCGCACACCACCAGATAAAGTAAGCTGAAACCACAAAATGTATATAATTGACATTGGCTTCACTGTGGTTTTCACAGTGAAGAGGCTGACAGATGGTTATTACCACAAAAAGTCTTTCTTGCATTAAGTGTATTAAATGTTTCAAAAAGGAAGGATCTTTGAGTATGGCTTGTTATAACACAAGAATCAGTGATGAGGCAGTTGTTGGTCATTTCAGAGCATAAGTGACCTTGACATTTTTGAAACTGAAAAGTAAAGCCAAATTGTTCCTTTCATTTGCAGCCTAATATCTGTTCTGTATTGTTGTGCGTGGAAGCATTTATCTGAAATTGTGACCCATGAAACAATAATTCACCTGACTGTTGATATGAAAGTGAGATTGTCTTCTCTTTAATTCCTAATTAATATTCATATGGTCCACAGCTACTCTGAATTTGTTCTGTGTGCTAGAAATAAAGGTGTATGATGTCACCCTTACATGCAACTAACAGTTGTATTTCACTGGAGAGACGCAGGCGATCAATAAAAATATTATTATAATGGTGGATTTTATTTTTCCATCAGGAGATAACTGGAAATCAATGCAAGATAGAATTACTGGTGTTACCAGTAATGAGATTAGTGAGAAATGTTGACAGGGGAATTTCATTTCTATGAAACTGGAAAAAAAGACAAGGTTTAAAGTGCGCCAATTAACACTGTTGTTTCACAAGAGCACTACAGCCATTTAATCTGTGAGCTGAGACCTTCACACAGACAATTCATCACAGGCAGAGAGGAGGACATGAGAGAAAAGGGAGATAAGTTACTCCAGGTGGCCATGATAAATCACCCCCTCAAAAGGAGAAATCTTCCCCTAGTGTCTCCAGAGTGCACTCTGACCCTGAGGGGGTCACAACCAACCTGCAAAAGGGCCGTACATCCTCCTCCACCCTCCCACCCCATCCTCATCCCTCTTAACCCCCTACAGGCTTCAAAGGCCTCTGCCACACGAGCCACTCATGCATGTGCACGTATTGTACATGCCTGCACACACACACACACACATACAAACACACACAAGAGCGTGTCTGTGGAGTGCATTCCTCACTCTCTCTCCTCCATCTCTGCTGCTACACCCACATCAGGTCATCTGTTTCCACCGCGCAGCTTCCAGCAACCTGTTCTGTGTTTACCGCCCCGTGACCACATGGCCTTCACGGAGGAATGAGATGGTCATTCTGAGGCTCCCACCACCCGCAGCAATGATGCCACAGCAAAGAGGGTGACCTGCCTGCCATAGCATTGTTCTCCAGTTCCGCCCCCAGAACTGTCAGACCGGTTGCACAGAGAAAACTTTACACGTGGGTGTGAATACAGCAGAGAGCTGCTATATCCACAACAAAATACTCAAACACAGACAGATGGAGACAACCTTACTTTTGCTATATATAAATAAATGTCAAGAACAGATAGACACAGACACACACTGTATCATGAGGAAAGGTAGTGCAGAGATTTATCAAACATACTGATCTGATAAATCACAGAAAAACTTTGTATGAATGATCTTGAATATTTGAATAGTTAAGAAAAACAGTGATTCTGAACCATTATGGAGAACGTACATCAAAAAACGCACATTATTTAAAAACAGCATGCATTACTCAGAGAAATGAAAGCCTGTGAGTGCATGAGATTTAACCCTGTATAAGTGTCCACTGAATACTTAACAAAATATAACTAACATGGCAAATGTTACACTACACACCAGCCATAGAGAAAGCAAGCAGAGCTGGACATTTTTTGTACCTTTCATTTCTGTAGACACACATAAACTCCCATACACACCCTCTGATAGACGCATAACAGGTGTAGAGGCAGGCAAGTTGTGAAACCAAGGCTTTGTATTGACCACAGTGTGTGCATATATTTGCCTCTCATTCCATTAAACTTGAACTTTGAGATATTGTCTTTAACATTGTCTGTCCACAACACCCATCAATGCATCTCACTGCTCGCCTGTCTATCCATGTGGTCTGGACTTACTGGAAAAAGCCACAAGCCACTAAGTAATGTTGGGCTCCATTACAGACATATTGAGAGACTAAAGCCATAATGCCACCACAATGTGTCACTTTACCCCCACAATACCTCTGCCAAAAAAGTGAGTAGAAGCTTTTGTTTTTACTCAAGGTTATTCAAGGTCTCTATGTACAATGTGCAAACAGACATGCTTAAGTTTGAAGAATCACCTGCACTTCAATATTACTCTCATATCTGTACACTAAATATGAGCAGCAGCTGGCTAATTTCAATAACAAAATATACCCAGCACCACCTCTTAGGTTCACTAATTATCGTTAGATGCTGGTAAGCAGATTTTGCCCAAAAGAAGGCTAGATGTTTCCACTCTTTAGGTTAAGCTAAGTTAGCTGACTGTTGGTTGTAGCTTCATATTTACCATACAAACATGAGGGTGTATCAGTTTTATCATTTACAGTATCTCTTGGCAGAGAAGTGGGTAAATGTATTTCCAAAAAGTGTTGAACTTTTCCTTTAAACTTCACTATTGATAATCTTGGATTTCCAGCACTACTCGCTGAAGCTGCAGTTCAGAGCTGGAACTCTAGTAGTCTCTTTAGTACTCTCTCAAAAAGTAGTCCTAAGCTTCCAAATCTCTCAAGGCAGATATATTAATGTGGTGCAACTATTACACAAACACACATAAACACACATGCACACACAGAGTCTATGCTCCCATGCCTGACCGCTGGAGCAGCACATCTGCCTGGGGATCAAATTCTGTGTGGGGGAACCGTATCCACATCCTGACAGGAAGCGGTGCACAGAAGGCTGGAAGAGCCGGGTCCTGTCGAGGACCAACTGCTGCTGTTTTGTACTGGCTGGACCACTAAAGCACACCAGACTCTGACCTTATTCCACGACACTCAGCCCCACACAGATGTCTTTCAAACAGCGTAGTAAAGCATAACTGGAAAACTGCAAACTGAAAATGTTTGTATAAGTAGTCATATATTTGGTATCACACAGTTCAACTTTGTCTGTGTCAGTCATATCAACTAACTACGAGGACACCAAAGTGGTCCCATCTCCTTTTAAAGCAATTAGGGCTAAGCAATGTGAAGCTCATCTTAAATTTGAATTAAATTCCTATAATTCTGATAAAGAACAAGTTCTCAATAAAATCACACACTTACTATTTAAAGCACAAATATAACAACCACTACAGAAATTATTCCAAGTAGAGAATTGCAATTAGAAGTAGTCAGTTTCTAACGAACTTTACTAAGTAACTTAAACTTCTCAACATTCAGGGAACTAAGGTGCAGCTACGGAAAAGACATGGCTGTTGATAAAGACAAAACTAATACGCCCCTCTGAATGCTCCTACAGAGACACATTGACATTTACAGGTATTTGAAGATTGCTGTGAATGAAAATACCACACACTAGACTAGGAAAAACTGCTCTTGCCCCGAGAGTTCTGTTGATTATATATGTCTGTCCAGAAGACCAGAGGATGGCTTTAGGGGTGTAAAGTGAACTTGTTGTTGGTCTTCTGAACTTTTCAGCAGATCGAACAGAACTATTTTATACTGCTCATTAATGGATATCAGTGTTGTAAGTGATGAGTCGCTATGGATGAGTGTTTCTCCTTGACTGTTTTACATTGGGTTTTCAGGGTCATTCAGCGATTTTGTGTGACAAACAAGAGAAATGGCGAAAATTTTGATAGGGGAAATAAGTCAAAACAAATATAATTTGTAAAAATGTACCCATCATAACAGAAATATTTGTCATAACCACACTGAATTCTTTGTATTTCTGCTGAGTTGCAACCAGAAGAATAGGGCTAGGGTTCATTCTATTCTCTGTGAACCTCACCAGCCTATAGAAACAGGTGGCAAATTGGCCGTGCTACTTAGATTTATGGGCAACCTCCCACATGTTTTACTCATTTGGGCAACCTTTAAAAGATCAGATCACAGGGGAAGCAGAAAAAGCAACTGGTAGTTGGAAGTATTAGTGAAAAAAAGGAGTGAAACTGAGGAAGTCCAACAATGCAGAAAGAGCTTTAGTATGAAATCTTTCCAAGAGGGCTCACAGCTCTATTTCACCTCCTATTTATCAGTCTGCAGTGACAGGAACAAGCAGAAACTTTGCTTTTTGTCAGTTAATAGTCAGGCTGTTGGAAAAATGAGAATCAATGCAACTCTTCAGAGACAATCCTGTCTGAATTTCACTCCATCTTCCCACATCCCCTTAAACCTGTGTGGCTGCTGACCCGCAAACTCACTGGACTAATATTGGATGAGAAATGAAACACCTAGCTCAGCCTGCACAGATAAGAGTAAGAGGAAATTCTCTGAAGAAACATTCATCAGCAGCTGAGGTATTTCATGACCAACTGTGAAAGTTACAGCTAGCTCTGAACCACTCAGTCAGTAAGGGATTTTACAGCTGGTCTTCATTTTTGACACAATTTCAGCAAAGAATTTCTTTGTACCAGGATTAAAACCAAAATAAATTTGTCTTTTAATGTGAAGTTTATTATATTTACCTGGCTTTTTTATAATCTCATCATCTTTTTATTCGGCCTGATGCTGATTTAGAGATGAGATGTTTGTACATTTTCAATATATGAGGGGAAAAAACACAACACACTAACATCTTGACAACTCCACATCCAACGAGCACTATAATCATACACATGACATACATGTATACACTATGTATCATACACAATGAGTACATTCTATCAAAAGAATACCAAGAAGAGGCTGTGGCAGCATTAGGAGAGCATAAATAGCTTGCTAAATTAAAGAACTGGCAGACCATCAATCATTTAAGGGAAATTCAGTCTCTGTTAAGAGTCATATGCTGAGATTTTCCAGACCATCTCTTAATGGCAATATTTATAAACACACACTCACTGTTTGCGAGTGTGTGTGCACCCAGATGCTGGTTTTACAGCGTGACACCAAACTGCGGTCTTAATAAGTGCTTGTCAACCGAGCAGTTCTTGCTCAAGCCAAGCCTGCACACATAAATGATTAAAGGCAGGGCTGCAACAAATCTTATTTTAATTATTGAGTATTTTTATTTTGTTAGTTGATTGGTCTATAAAATGACAATTTCTTTTGAAAAATGCCAAAAGTGACGTCTTCAAATTGCTTTTTTCATCCAATCAACACCCCATTACCCAAAGATATTCTGTTTGGTATCATATAATAAAAAGAAAATATTCTGAAAATAGTTGCACAGAGGTTTTTACTGTCAATCAACTTATCAATTAATCGACTTATTGTTTCAGCTTTAATAAAAAGTCATACTGATCACAGACTTTGTGTGTGACTGGTCAACAACAAATGGTCAGTGCTTTAATATGTGTGCATACAAAAAAATAAAAATACAGAAATGCCTAAACTACAGTTATACCAACATTCCTACTGACCAACTATCTCTCTCCACTTTTTCTGATCAGAAACAGAACAAATGCACAAGTGTCATCTCCTTGAGGTGGGGGAGCTCGTCGACCCCTCCCCGCCTGTCACAACCTTACAGGGCACCGCGACACTGTTGGCATTCATCGTAAAAAGACAACTGGCTGTCCATCTTCAAACAATTCAAAACACGAACAGAGGGGGGTTTTGGGGGAGGTGGGACGTTGGGAAGGGAGAGGATGAGGAGGGGGGCAGCAGATAAATGCGCACCCGTTCTCATGGTAGCCCCTGTGGAGATCATAATAGCTTTTGCTCATCATAAATACCATCGGGCAAAAAATAGACAGACAACTTCACAGCTAGCACGGTCAACCTGTCACCTCATAATACTGACAATAAAATGTGAAAAAACATGCTTCTGACCTCAGAAAAATAAAGAATAAAAAAATAAAGAACTATAGCTACATAACAAGCAAATATGCATGTTTAAAAAACAAATTCAATGTTCTAATTTCCTTCTTGCAGCTTTGTATTACACTGTTAAGCCAATAAATGACAAAGTAAAAACAGTCACGAGAAGGCCTCAGTCTCAACAGCCTCAGAGTGAGTTGAAACACATTTTCAGTGGGACAGTGGAAGCATCAAAACACACAGTAGTAAGAGCTGTTGTCCAGCACAGTACTCACCATCAGACCCACGGCTCAGTGATGCCAGTCCAGTCACCAGGAGAAAAGCCTGCCAGGCCCACTCCTGAGTTGACCACACCGCCACCATCGCGCCAGCACCGACCCGCCTCCTTCGAAATCCCTGAGGTGCTGCCACAAGGAGCGACGCCTGCGCAAAGAGGGCAGAGGTGCGAGGCTGCGTTTTTATATCCTTCCGTGAAAGAGCGCCAGTCTCCCCACCACCACCACCACGCTCTGTGTACAAGTGTCTCTCTGTGACTGACTGCCACTCTGACTCTCTCTGCACTCCCAGGGAACTTCACAGCGCAGCACACAGCCGCCCCGCAGCCTCCAGCACTACTCCACACTGACAGCCTGGGAGAGACAGACATGGAGAGAGAAGAAGAGGGGGTGGGGTGGGGGGTAGTGGGTGGGGGGAGAAGCGGGGTGGGGGAGGAGGGTGTTACTTAGTTGCTCTCTCACTGTGCTATTTGTCCAGCCCTTCCTATGACCGGTTCACTACAGAGGGAACAGCTGAGTATATCTGAATCCACACACAGCCTCTCTCTCTCTCTCTCTCTCTCTCTGTCTCTCTTTCACACCACACACACATAGATTCTCACATCACTCATACACAGAAAGGAGAACAGAATAGAAAGGGGGCAACAGGGGGTAAACCAAGGCCATGGATGTGAGAAGAGGTTGAATGAGGTGTGAAAGGCGGCAGGGAAAGCATTATGAACTATTGCCACAGGCACACAAACACACAGCATGCCAAGAGGGACACAGAAACTACAGTAAGAACTACAGAGAATAAACTCAACTGAGGACATGTACATATACTCGGGTTAAACCAGGCAGTAT
Source organism: Lates calcarifer (assembly GCF_001640805.2). NCBI lineage: Eukaryota > Metazoa > Chordata > Actinopteri > Centropomidae > Lates > Lates calcarifer. The sequence continues at coordinate 10,743,379 of NC_066841.1, read as the reverse complement.
CGAATCCTGCAAGGCAGAGCAAGTCCCAGCTCAGAATTGTCTGATGCACGGAAGAAACAACTACCTGTGTTTGTGGTTGGTATGAGTGGGTCAAAGCAGGTTAATTTATCAGAAATTCTGTCGCATTAGTGTTATTCCAGATGTTGCCGGTTAGTCTCTGCACATCTCCTATTTCTTAATTTCAGTATTTTCTTCATTAATTATAAAGAATGTTAATAATTTTTCATAACAATATATAACTAAGAACAATAATTAAGTAAACTGGAAACAAGTACGTGTCAATGTTCAACAGTACAACTCTTTTAAAAGGGGTACATACACAACATACAACAACATACATTCACCAAAAAAGTACAAAAAGTGAAAAAGACATAAGAATAAAAGTCCTTGACTTGCACCCATCATCTGTCACAGTCCAAAATAACCCCTAAAATGTATGCAGTCTAGTTTGAACACAGAAAATGCAACCAAATTCTCTCAAAAATATCAATCCCCGTCTCGATGTAATGTGTATGGAGCTCCAGCTGCAAACACAGGTGTTGTGTGAATGGCAAATACTGGGCATTAATCTGAAACCAAGAGTCTGGTATTATAATTCAGACGTAGGTCCAGTCCCATTCAGTTCCTCATGCGAGCACTGTGTGTGTGTGTATGTGTGTGTGTGTGTGAAAGGGGTAAAAACATAAGCGCTTGTAGACCTACAACAGGGGATCAGGCCATCACACGTCAGGTGATTAGAGGCGATTAGGGCTCACACCTCCAGGCACCGCCACAACTTTGCAACTTCACACTAATCCAACACACGCAGACACACATGCAAACATGCAATACCACAAGGAAAAAAAAAAAGATAACAATAAGGACAAATTCCGATGGTGAAAGATTTATGTGGGTTACAAGATAAGAGGATTAAGTGAGCTATTAGACAGATTACATCAAGTCTACTGCAGCACCTACACAAATCATAAACACCTCAGATGGCTGAATTACCACAATCACACATGTAAGATCCTTGTAAGAGAGAGAAATTGTTCCCTTGATGAAAAAGATGTTTATCCATTCCAAATGGTTGGAAGGAAGCAAAGAAAAGCAAAAAAAAAAAAGTCCCAGTGGTGTTAAAGCAGTGACGGAGGAGGGCAAAACAACGACAATACCCAAATGGGCTTCTCCACCCAACACCTGTCCCCTCTTAAAGTCTGACTGGGTGGGAACAGCAGCTCCCAGAAGCCACTTCTCCGTTAGTGCAAGTGCTCCACTAGCCCTATAGCTGTCACTCCTGATTTGTGCAGCGCTGTGTATTACATGTGATAAGTCAGCCCTATTCTGGAGCACGAGTGCATGGGGAGTAATGTGAATGGGTCAGTGCACCTCACACACCCTTCTGCGCTCCATCAAACACCCAGCGTGGAGCCTCCCCGTGTTCTCAGACAGCCTACTCAGCCCACAGGGATGGGGGGTCCAGGGGAGCGAGCAGCTCTGTAGGTGGGGGTCACTCCACCACATAAAGGGGTTGAGAGTGGGGCTGACCGGTTGGAAGACTTGCTTTCAGTGGAATTAACTCTTCACTTCCCTTCACATCCCTTTTTTCTTCCCCTCCCTCTCTTATTTAAAATTTAAACTGTAGAACCCATCTGTCATCGCACACATAGTTACAAGATGATTAATGCAGCAGGAAAAATCATTCTGTCAGCACCTCAATAGTTCTGTAAAACCACAATGTTTGTTGCAACTGGAGTGAGAAATAGTCATATGACAATGCAAGTGCCAGAACACAAATCAAAACTTGTGTTAAAGGGGCACTCCACCAATTTTATACATCAAAGCATGGAGTTTACTCATTATGGGGAGGACTACTTCACTTGTGAAAAAAGAGGTTTCATTTCTCCTGTGGCTCAGGAGGGAACTTTGCTTAGTCTAAGAAAATAACCCTTTTTGATTCTTTTTTTTATTTGACTGCTGCAAGGCTCCCAGGACTGTTAGTCACAAGGCTCAGCTACAGAGGGACCTGAATGAGAATGCTCTATGGGCCACAAAAAAAAAAGGAAGCCTGAAGAAGACTGGCATTTTTTTCAGCAATGTGATAAACTCATCAGAATGAATGGAGGACCATCTTGTAACATGGTATCCAGTTTTTTTCATACATCCACCTTTTTTGAAAACTTGTAGTGCTTTGAATAAAATGCGTATCCTACATTTTACTCCCCATAACAATGAGAAATTACTGTGCACAATTTACTTTGAAAACCTGGTATCTCTTCACTTGTCATGGTGAAGCATGTAATGGCAAACTTTCTGCTGGTACAGTACGTACATTTTATTTTCATCCATGGTGCTCCAATTCTGGCTTTAACCTCTTGGCACAGTGGGCGTTAAGTTTTGATTTGGTAGAGACTGGGAGGGCAGGAGTTGTTTAGCTGTGAGATTATTTTCAATTTGTTTTGCGGAATCTGTATCCCTCGCATTCTGCCCTCCAGCAGTCAGAGAACAATTAATGCAGCTTGGTTGTTTGTAATAATCTGTCTCCGTTTCATAAGGCAAACATTTTCTTATGAAATAGAGACTTTACATTAATACTAGCAATAGCGTTACAATGCACCATGAAAATGAGCCACGTTTTTTATTTCAGAAAAGACTTTAAAGAAGCAAATACACCTTTCATCACACAGCAAAAGGAATGGGATGGATGTCTGTGAAAAATCACTGCTAACCTGTGAAACAAAAAGCCATGGCAGAACACAGATGATGAAATTACTGCAGGCAGAGATGGAATGCGTATCATGAGCGATGTTCCAGCCGGGGCCAAGCTGACCCTCAGCTCTGTGAAATTAGGAGGATTTTCAGTAGATCAGGGTTAAAACTGCTGTCATAGAATACTGGAAAGCAGTTTATTACCGTGGCAACACAGCTGTCTGGCCCAAACGGTCCAACTGGGGCACAAGAGTCAAGAAAAGAGTGACACTGTCTTCATCATAACAGGAGGCAGAACTACTGCAACTTTTATGCTGATGTTTTTAGGAGTTTGTCAGATTAATGGATTAATAATTTAGTCTTACCAGATGTCAAAAAATAAATGCTCATCCAAATTTCCAAAAGCCTGAGATGACATCTTCAGATTGTCAACCAACTGCCCAAACCCCAAAGATAATTAAATCTAATTTAATTTAGAGATACAAAATGGAAAAGGAGGAAATCGTCACATTTGAGGAGCTAAAGCAGCAAATGTTTCACACTTTTGCTTAAAAAAACTTAAACAACCAGTCATAAAAATTGTTCAAATATCCTATTGATAGAGTAATCAGTTATTTGACTGATTTATTCAGAAATAAGCTGAATAATAGCCTTTATGTATTTAAAAGTTCCTAGTTATAAACTGCATGGGGAAACAATCCTTGTCTAATAACAAGCTAGTCATTATGCTATGGTAATTTTTATAATAGGAACATATTGGAAGAGGAGTATGAAGAAGCTGAGTCATCAGTTAAGCATGAGACTTACTTGCTGGAGAGTATGTATCCAGCTATATCTATATTCACACAAGACATCAGACAATATCTACCACTGTTATATATAAGGGCAATATATCGTGAGATCCCTGCAGATCCCCAGCAGAGTGTCAGCCCTCAAGGAAAAGAAAGACCCTGCTGAATATTCAAGATTCACACAATAGTAGGGCCAAATCGCTCTGCTGAGATTGACGCTTTGAAGTCCAGAAGAATGCTGAGGGGGAAGAAAAACGTCATTCATAAGGAGTGAAAAGGCTGTCACAGCAAGATTCTCCCTTCTTCCCCTCCCTCCGTCTGTCATGCTGTCTCATTCTCTCACTCCATCCGTCTCACTGTCTGTTTCTTTCATGATGTGACGACGTAGTGAGATATTGAAAAGCACTGAAACATGATTAGTTTTCTCTTCTTCTATGCCAGTTATACAAACAACACGAAACAAGTGGAAAAATGCAGGAAACAAGGAGTGCTATCGGTTTTGGAGAATTATCTTATGTTTGCATCCAAAAACTCAGAGGGGTTTAAACTCCTCGTTTTAAGTTTCAAACAGAAAATGAAGTGCTCCTGTAAGAACATATCATGTTTCACTCTCGATTCAGGATCTGACCTGCCTGATGGAAGAAAGCATTGCTTGTAAACTCATAACTCTGTGTTCCGAGACAACAAGGCTAGAACATGATGTATCCGCACGCTTGAATTTATAGCATTCAGACATGCATAAAGATGCACAGTGCGCAGGTGATAATTAAATTTGCGGAAATCTCACAGCTTCTGTTAGGTGATCATCTGAGTCAGGTCGTAAATGTCAAAACTTTTGTGATACTCATAAACATTTCACCTAACGCTGCCCCTGGCTAGTCAAGTTTCATCATAACTAAACTAAACCAGAGATGGCACGTAAAACTGTGATTTGACATTATATTTCACATATAGCATGTACATTTTCATAGCTACAGTGAGTACATAAAAAAGATATGAATAAAATCTGTAATCATGATGTGATTCTATAGAACTATATCAATATCATAAAATATGTTTTATAAAAACACAATTTAGAACCGTAAAATGACTAAAGATCGCTCTTTTTGGTTAATGCACTGAATTAAGTTCAAGGTACTTCATCACATTAATACAAAACTCCTTAATGCACTAATACCTAAAAGTAGTCCAGCTCACTGATTCGCAGGAAGGCCCACAGTCTGATATTAAAAAGGGACTCTCAGTATAAATAGTATAACAAATCTCTACCAAGAAAAAAATATCTATCCTCTACAGAGCAATAAAAGACACAGGGAAAAAGCATAAATTAGTCAAGCAAGTATAACGGGGAAATTTGTATTTTAAAAATGATAAAATCAATAAAACAAACAGACAAACCAAGAATTAAAGCATCAGTCAGGAATTTAAAGTGTATGTTTTGAGTTGAGGTTCAGTGGCAGTAAGGTGTGTCAGTAAATACACTGCAGAGTAATAGAACTGTCAGGTTGATATGGCCATACTGTACACCTCAATATGATTTGGACACACACACAAACACACACACACACACACACTCCTGATCACATATACACCACCATCCTGCTATCTAACCAGTTGAACAAGTGCTATGAAGCTACCTAGGAGACTAGGAGACTGGTAAAACTTTCTGGGAAAAAACGGTGTGGGCTTACAACAGTCCACAGTGGCAATGCTGTAATTTAGCAAACTCTGCCATTGTAAATTGTCAAAAGAAACTTTGGTGCAGCTCAGACTTAAAATTCTAAAATTTTTGAGAGCATTTAACTTCACAGGCTTTGTTTCCTTTTACTTGCTCACAACAGTGTCTCTAGCCATGATGGTTATTTTTCAGAAGAAGATCATACAGACTCATTGTCTGAGACAACATGGTGTTAAATTTTAGACTGTAATTACACAGTGGTTGTGTAGACTGCTTTCAAAAAGATATGGAGTCTGCTTCTCATTTGATTTTTGTTCTACTTGTAATACAAAAACTAGTTCTAACAAGTGTGCAAATGAAATGTATACAGAACGTTCCACTACAAATATATTTTTTTATATTATCATACTCTGTTGTTACAAGTTCTGTGAGTAACCCTATTCTGCACAGTCTTGTATTGGACAGTCACAGCTGTGGTACATCATAACACTATGTTTAAGCTAAAAATATCAGGTTAGCTGCAAAGAACCTGATCAGATTTCCTCATAAATGATCTACTTTTCTTTTCACCCAATGATGTAGCTTCTTCACAAGGACCTTATCAAATCACTCGGTGGGACAAAAATGTTGTAATCTCTTTATATTAGTCTACTAACACTGAAGCTAACTGAAAGGCTGTGATTACAACAATGCACAAGGCCCTTTCTGTGGACCAACTGGTGACTGCACCTAAAAACACACCTGTGGCTCAGATTTCACCCATGGGCACAGTGGTTACAAAACAGCCACACAACCTTACAGTAAAGAAGTGTCTGCTTGGCTGTGAAGGTGTCGTTAAGAAAGTGCTCTGTGATTTTCCATGGCCTGGGTCAATGACATGGACTGGCCAAGAGCAGTGGAATGAAATCCTTCCCTTCTCTTTCTCTCTCTCCCTCTCTCTCCTCTCTCTCTCTCTCTCTCTCTCTCTCTCTTTACCAGTGAAGGTCACTGGGCCAGGTCTTGCTGAATCTCTACAGAGTAAGCCTCCTTGTTTTTGTCAGCAGGCCTGGCTGCCAGTGAGCCATACTTCAGTTAATTCCCTCACAGCTCTGTTCCCACTCATTTTCTGGCCACTTGATGACTCTACTCTGGCATCTTACATAATAGTGCGTACTCACATTGCAGACGTGCACCAACCAAAGGCAACATGAAATAACACTGTGCAGCAGTGTGTAAACCGATAATTAATCATTCTGACCTGTTAGGAATGACAAAATGTTTTGGAGTAGAACAAGCATTGTACAGATTTGGCATAACCTAGGCTAATGTACAGCTCACTGGTCTACAAAAATGTATTTACACCTATTGCCATACACCTATTCTACAGTTCAGACACACTTGCATAAAACCAGTTGATTGCATTGATTTACATTTAGAGAGAGGGAGCGAGACACAGAAAATCAAAACAGATGTAGGCAAAGTGCTCATTCACAAAGGACAAAGATAAAACAGTTTATAATTTAGACAAGTTGTTGTCTGAGTTTTCAACCAGCCATAGCAACTTGGTGAATCAGAATATTCTGCAAAAAAAGGGCTACACGTAGTAATTTCTCAGTAAAGGGGAAAAAAAGAAACAGGTGCTGTCAATTCAAAGTGAAAAATTAGAGGAGATTTTTATAACTTGGCCTTTGTGCAGCAGGAATTGGGAAACTGAGGCTCTTCTTGCCAAGTCAACCAGGAGCATTTAATGAAGGGATTGTTACTGAGTGTCTGCTGGGCTGCGTCGGGCGGACGCTGCAAAACCAAAGGGTCTAATTAAGGGGTTCCTCTGACGGTCAGACAAAGCAGACAGCAGGGGTCAAGACGCTGGCCTACAAACTGGCTGTGACCCTCACACCTGCCTGGTTGCATTATACTGCAACATGTCTGCGCGCAGTGGACATGCTCACACACCCGACACATCATTACTGAAGCAGCGCTTTACCACACACACTGACACAGAAATAGGGATGGAGAATGACAGAGGAAAGCGGACCTATAGACGTGTGATTGCACCAGGATGTGTCGTGACACCTATTTGAATAAATGCAGCGATGGAAATTAAAATCTACATCATCATCATACATCAGTGCAGAGCAGTATCATCCTATATCTTTAAATCTTGGTGAACATGCACACTCACTGAAAAATAAAAGATGAATCTGATGCACCACAAGAGCGTAAATGAGAGAGATGTTTTTAACAGCGTTACACAGACAACCTTGACATTAACCATGATAACTGAGGCCTAGCAGGCTGCAAAGGGGCCCCATATGTGAGTATGTCAAAATTTCATGCCCTCCTTCCACTGTTCACACTGCAAAAAGATTGCAGTGTGAGCTATAGCTACGCTACTAACAAGACTGATTTCTACAGAGTGGCTTCATCCTTCTCTTGCTCCAATTAGTCCTGCTAGCCACTGAAGTGCTAAATAACCAGCAGAGGGGGACTACAACAGGGTCAAAGAAATGGAAACATGCAAGAAAAGCATGGAATTGTCAAAAACAAAGCATTATGTAGGTTTATACTTTTCAGACGGACATGAAGCAAGTCACCCAGAGCACTTGCTTTCTCTAAGGTTCACAGGCTGTAATTATGGGAAAACGGTGGTGTATTTACCATATCACATGCTCTTTAACAAGCACTAATTGTGTGTGTGCACTGAGCGCGTGCAGGAATGTCGCACCAAAGCTGCAGGAAATGTTTAATGAAGAGAGCAGCTCAGACGACATGGTTTTTGTCAAATCTGTCAAAAACAATATAAACTGGGAAGCATGAGTCTGGGACACACTGAGACATGAGCGAGGCTGTAGCCACACTGAGTGGTCAACTTTTTAATTCTTGTCTTTGTGACAAAAGCTATAGAGATTGAAAAAGAAAAGTCAACTACATATGTAGATTATTTTACTATTAAATGGTTTACCAAGTTGTTCCAGGACACTGTTAACTGCAATTTATTGTAAACAAGTTTGTCTTGTGGTTCTGCAATACTTATGGGAAAATGAAGACATGAGAAAATGTGGGAAAATATTGTGGAGCTGTTGATTATATGGAAGAAAGACTTAAATTAAAAATAAAGTTTTTCACAAGGCTGTTGGCATTGCTGCCACAACCAATGAATTTCTGTTTTGTCCTCACTTTTTTTGCACCTAATTTACTGAGCCAACCACCACACAATATGTTACAAAGGCAACCAGGTGAAGATTTTAAAATAAAATCAGCCTATCTATATAACCGATTGCACAAAAACAAATTTTCAATATCACATTAAGAAAAAGTCTAAAATTTCTAAGCTTTGGTTCAAATGTTAATACTGTCATTTATGCTTTTTCAGCTACCTCCACTATCTGGTATGTTTAAACCTCATACTCATTAGCTCAAATCCACAAGTGAAACAAAATGCACAAGGAAAATGCACATTATTCATTACAGCACTGCACACTGCACATTCATTTTTCACACTGGAGCCTTTTTACCATGCTCCCTGTCCCTGGCTGTAGTAATGCATGAAGGAATGGATACAACCCAACCCTTGGAACAGCCATCGGACTCCCATTTATGCACCTCTCTACGGGCTAGTTGACACAGACAGGTGGGGTTTACACGGCAAATTAAGTGGCCATAGATGCCCCCAGAAAGAATCTGTTCATTAAAATAGACGCTCCTAGCCATTGTGATTAATGGTGTTTGGATAAATTTAGTTTTACTGCTTTATAATTCAGAGGGAATTAATAGAAGGGGCCGGCCCACTGCCTCTGGTCAAACTACCTGCTCTATGTTGTTGCAAGTGTGATTGAGAGGGAGTGCAGGGCATGAGCAGGAGGGAGGGAGTCTTCTGTGCATATTTTCCGTGTGCACCCACACCCCTCCCCTTGGCTGTAGTGCTGAAAGCTCTTTTGTGTGTTTGTGAGTGGTGTGAAGGCTACAGTGATACAGCATACACCTCAGTTCCTTTACTGCATGGTCAGTAGAAAAACACTTTAATGGCAAATTTGTCCTTACTTGGTAGCTGCTTAGTCCATCTGACAGAGGGTTTCAGAAAGAGAGGGGATTACACACTACTTACAAAGCCATAAAATAGTTTGTAATTCCAGAAGTTCACCAGCATTAACCTGCACATGATGATAGAGATCAGCCTCAATTAAAGTGAAGATGCACTGAGAGGCTAGGCACTCCAGCAGCAATTGAAGACAAAGGATCAGAGAGCGAGAGATGAAAAGACACAGTTACCATAATTGCTCCTTTAGCACATGACTGCCACTTATGAAATTAGGCAAATGCCTAAATGACTAAATGAAATGAGGTGGTGGTTTTCTAGACAGATAAGGACACACAATAGTTGTAATGTGTATGTGTATGTGAGTGTGTGTGTGTGTGTGTGTGTGTGTGTGTGTGTGTGTGTGTGTGTGTGTTTGTGTGTGAATCTCACAGCTGTTGATACTTAAGGTCCTATTTCCATGCTGGAGCAAATCAAGCACATTGACCTTTTGCTGAAGTGGATTTTTTTTCCATCTGTGACTGGGCGGGAAGCACACTAGAGGTGCAAATTGGGTGTTACGCAGCAATTTTAGCATACTGAAATATGCTTAAACCTGTGCTTGCACAAGCAAGGACACAGTTAATTGTTTTGTGTGACTTGTGAAGTAAGAAAGTATCTGCAGTGAGCTACGTTAATGGGTGATTCTTATCTGTCAAACAAAACTGCTTGTAAGATGTGTGAGATATTTCCCCTTTGGTTGATAAAATCCCCACAGCAGCTAAAACAATATGTAGACTACACCTCATTTGCGGCTGCTGAGGCATGTGCAGCACATTTTCAAAGCAAAACTGATTTTAAGGTGCATACTGATTGAATCTTGAATCTTGCACAGCCGATGCAATGGGAAGATATAATTAAATATACTATAATTCTCCACACATATTTAATGTTTTTACAGTGTAAATCATGAGTATTGAATGAACATGGATGGTTATATGGCATCTTGAATATGAACTGGATGAGGTTCACACAAGCTTCAGTTTTGTCATTTGCATTATAAAAACCCTCGGTCAGGCAGCAGATAAATGTGCTCATTACAGTTACTGAACATACGGAAACAGACACTCTGCTGAATGAGACCAAACCTCACAAACTCCTACACCGTCACAGTTCTTGTATCATCTCCATCCACATCTTCTTTAAGAACCCTTACTGCTGAGCTGCTCCGTCTCTAAAAATCCATCTGATGATAAATACAGACAGCTTAAAGCTAAACTGCCTCTGTTGTTCCTGTCAACACAAATACACACACACTCACACAAACATCCATCACAACAATATAAGCCTCTACGTTAAAAGGATTTCCCCTAACGGAAAGCTCAACAGAGTGAATCCTGTCCAGGAGAGATGGAATTGCAGACGCCAACAAAGATATCTACTGTGCTTAACATCCCACGTTCAGCTGTTACTCTGGTCATCTTAGAGAGAAACACTGTTGATGATAATCACCATAAACGCATACTAAATTCTTTCTGTTGTCCATGTCCATCCAATAGTCGATAAGCTTAGATAGGCAAGAGCAGATGTGGATGCTTGAATTCTCTGCATTGTGACTGAACACTGTAATCATCATATAGTCGAGACGCTGTTACATAAATCCGAGATTTTATTTTCTGAGCATCAATGACAGTTTCAGCTGCAGTCTTTTTACTGGCTTCAATAGGCCTTAATGTGAAGTGCAGATGTGTTATAGTTACATATTGAGAAAAAATAAACATTAGTATGTGCAACAGTGCAACAGTGTGATTCAGTTATACAGTACAGAGATGCTCATAAAAGTCAGTAATCAATAGTCAATTCAGAAGTCACTGGAGGTCAACTGAAGGTCAAGTCTAAAGGGCAACTCAAGTGCATAATCAAATCCCCACCCCATGCACTTTGTCTGAAATCTCTGAAATCTGAAATTAGAGAATGACTCAACTCCACGAGGTAACCAATTAATAAAACAATCCCCAAACAACCATTACAGTTTATTTCTTTCTGTACAGTAATCCCACTTGTTGTCTTTACCTCCTTACACCCAAGAGGCTGCCCATGTTAATCCCTCAGCTTTAACAAAAGCAGATGAGACTTCCCCCATTTTCCTCCAGGAAGGTTCAAGCGAGTGTTAAAACCATCTGCTCCTGTTGCTGATGGGAAACCCAGAGGCCTCACAGCCTTGGCAGGGACACCTCATCTCTGGTTGGTTGGCTGACCCAGAGCTCATTTGTCAATCAGGCACCTTTTCCCTTAATTAGGAGAAACAGTCCAACAGCTTGGTTTGAGCCACAACAGAAACATTTAATTCAGTGGGAAAAGCCAGTTGGTTTACAGTTCTCTTGCTGTAGTCCCTCTCATTTATCTAGCCTCACACAATACACACATACTGGAAATACTGACACCTGTTTTTGGCTCTATAATGAAATGGCCTCGGCAGCTTTGAAACAAATGTTTGACAAAAACTACGCAGGACCTTTTGATATTGTATTACATATTTAAACTGCACAAAAACAGACTTCACAGTCCTGTTCAGCAGATGAAAATAAATTTGTCTGTGGCTGAATATTTATTGTTTTAGGCATCACATTTGTTTTTGAGGTGCAAGAATGTAGTCATAAAAAATCCTTTAATATGAGTCTGACATAATTTGAATTATTCATATCCTCAGTGTGGGAATAACAAAAGACGTGCTTGATGTTTGCGGACTGTCTGTGAGGGAGTCGAGTGCCACATGAGACAATAGTTTGTGTTAATAGTTCACATCTGTGTAAAGTTATGGAGCACTTTGGACATAATTCATACGCAGTGGTGTAGAAATTACCAGAAGAGTCATGGCGTCCACGCACATGTTGTTCTTTAGTCTCAGACAAGCAGAGTGTCATACGGCAGCCTATCCTCTTGTTAGCTTTAACTAATGATTAACAGTCTATGGGATTAACAAATTATTTTGTTTTTCCACTGTGTGAAGTGTACAATAAGACTTTACTTTAATATGCACATATCACACACAAGCACTACAAATCCTTCCTGTGATCACAAGCATGCCATCCTACTGAAAACATAAGGTTAGCCCAACTTCCAAAATGTATAACTGGGACAAAATTGGATTTAAAAACAATAAATAAATTGGAAGATTGGAACCCATAATCACTCCCAAAAGGTTTGGGAAACAAGACAGTGACTAATTTGAGAAGCAGCTTCTGGATAATCTGGACAGCTTTGCTCAGTAAAGCTGAAAACAACAGCTCTTTTTTTTTTTTTTTACCTCAGTCCATGTTCCAGGTTTGATCCAGGACCACGTCCAATTCTTTCAAAGCACAATGCTTATTTTTCATTTAAAAGCCAAACTACAGATTAAGCTTTTCAGAATTGTCTCAAAATGACATTCACTGCAGTGTTCCTAAAAATAAAATGACTGATTTAAATGTGAGTGTGTGTGTGTGCACACAATATAATTGTGTTGTGAGAAAGTTTATTGTAAGTATTACTACTCTCATTCCATCACTATTCAGTGGCATCCAGACATACATTATTAGGCATTCTAGTGCATGTAAATGTCCCTCCCTGGAGGTCCGAGCACATTAGATACGGAGCTATCAGCAGCCTTTCCCCCTGACGTTGTTGTTTGCTCTCTTCCAATGATAGCACAATGAAAACACAGGAAGCAGCTCGGAGAGCGAAGGGGCTGCGATCGATGCCTCCGCGTCCGACCATAAGCTAGGTGATGTCTTAACGTCTGCCCTCCTCACTTCTCAACCCCCCCCCACCCCCCCCTTCCTCTGACAGACCGTCAAGACTCGGTCCACCGCTAATGTATCTGAATGCAGTGTCATCCAGGGCCGCCTCGCATCAGTCGATAAATACTGGAAATGCTATCCATCTCTGAAACATCACTCCTTCACTTACTGTAAGTGCACATCACTGTGGGCACCATCCCCACGCTGCTGACAGGGAGGAAGACAACACCAGGCGGCCAGAGCCATGACCGAGCATCTTCAAATACAACCACAGACATAGTTTTCACTACTAAAATTGCAGAGTACAGACAGCGTGTCTGAATTTGGCTCGCGTTTGTAAAATATGAGCCAGTGTTTCACATCACTCCAGGAGTAAGGAATAACCTATAAAGAAACAGTCCTTAAGGATGCAGTACGATAATGTGCAATTTTTTCCTGATATCCTCTGAAATTGCACCATCTCTTGGCTTTAGTGTTGGTATTTACTACCTCTGGGTGACTCACTAATCCGTCAGAGCTATCCACTGGCAAGGTGAACTAATTTTAGTTTTCCAAATTTAAATGAGTTCTGCTGGAGTATGTGGATAAACACCAAATGACGGAGAATTTGAGTCACGTATGAAGTCAGGAGGAAGACTTCCAAATCTATTAAAATTTTATTTGAAGAAAGTTTACTTGATTAGTTTAGTCTTCTGTGATTGTGGCTAGATGTCTTTGACCTTTTAACTATATAATGTAATAGAATATAATATTGATTTTCTCATTCAATACAAAAACTATTGTTGGAGATGGATGAGTCTTAATCAACTGATCGGAGATAGAGAGAGAGTCAGCTTGGCCAATATTAGAGATTATCTTATTGCATCTATATTGATAGGTGTATGTAGCAGCCCTATTTTATTCTATCTGGCCCAAACTTTAGCAAAGCACTGAACTAACACCAACTATAATAACATTTCAGCCTCAATGTGGTGCAAGTTTCTTCACACTCTGTTTCTACATGTCTTAGTTCTGCCCCATTTAGGTTGAATATAACTTTATGTGCATAAAAGTTTCCTGCACTATAGTTCAAGCATAGCATAAACTGTGCAACCATGATCACAGTACCTGAGATTTGTAATTGCTAGTATATTCCAAAAGTGCGCGGATGTCTCATAACCTCGTGAAAAGTACGGCAAGAGCAGAAGATTTTAAGGTGGAAACAGTCTAATGAGATGCCTCTGCCAAGTTTCCAGACTTCACAGCCAAAAGCTCGAGTCAAGAGAGCAGAAAACAACCGAATACAATTATTTACTGAAAATCGACACTTTTCCATGGAATCATAGAGGTAATCCACATAGAGTGGATTTTACTAGTGACTGGAGGCATTTTCTTGTTGTGAGAGAAGTGGCGGTTCTTGGCCTATCGTGTTGATCATACATAAAAGGAAGAGGTGTTTAATGGAGAGTTGCAAGGCTTAGATGGGACAGAGTCAGTCTTTTGTAAAATCAGGTGCAGGAATTGACATCTCACCAGTTTTATGGTCTTTGAACAAGACTAAAGTGGTGAATCATGATGTGTGAGTCATAGATTAATTGACCCAAGCTACTTTCTCTACAGCGTTACCAAGCAATATTATGAGTCATGTCGGTTTCTCACACCAAATGTTTTTCAATGTGTTGCATATGTCCCACAGACTTACTGAAAAATGTACATAAGCTCAGTCTCTCAGTAAAATCTCAAAGCAGTGAATGCCAAAACTGTTGCAGATGCTCTTCCTTCTGTCAGAAGCAACAAAAGTGAGACAGTTGTTTTTATACAAAGTCCCAGTTAAAAAACAGAAAGTAAGTATGAATTTCCTATTGTTTTGTTTGCTATTTAATCTGCTTTCTTGTGTCCATAGAATTGGAAAGTATAGCCAGACTGATACTAGATTTTTATATGTTAGAGTTGAAGAAAATCTCAAAAACTCAAAAATACTCCATTTACTACAATGTAAGAAACTGATGAGATTTTCTACAATAAGCTGACACCATTAAATGTTTGGGATTTGTGCCTTTAACATGACTTACATGATTATAAAATCAATCACTGATTAATTCCCTTTCAATCTACTAATCACTTAATCGACTTATCGTTCCAGCTCTAATAGTAATGAAGTTGTACTTTGTTAATATCAGTTCTACAGGTTCAAATACTGTTCACAAAATCTCAGAGCTCAAAAACAAATAATAAATAGAACTTACAAGAACAGTCCCATTTATTGATGATCATGACACACAGCACATTGTTAATTGTGCTTGCTGTAAAATATTAAAAAGATCACAGCATTTGGTGCGCTGCATACACACAAATAAGCCAATACTGCAGTGGAGTAAAGTATAAAATGTACATACTGAAACTGTTTCTTTTGAGAACTTCATGTGAATAAGTCAGGAAGCTGGGAGCACTGTGCTTAAATTCTCATTAGAGCTTTCAGTTTTTCCTTTTCTTTGCAGTTAAATGAGGTCTTGTCATACCATATGTTCCAGTTTGCACTGGAAGTGCAGCTTCTCAACACGTCTTAATTCTTGCAAATTCCCACAAATTTTACACCCTCGTCAATTATCTTATTTGATCCGACGTCCACTGTCAAGAACAATAAATTAGAGCATTTTTCCAATGATATTGTGAGTTTACTGTGGCCTCCACAGTCAGTGTAATTAATGGCGCCATGGGTCCTGTGAGAGCTGGACCAGCTGCGTGTTATGTCTTGTCACCAGTCCCATTCTGTTTAACACCTTCGGCCACATCCCTCTCTTCCGATGCCAAGAGTACTGGCGGAGTGCTGCGGGGTCTGAGGACTCTTTGTGCCCACCCTCAGAGAACAAACACTATTAAGACTCGACAACGTGCCCCTCTGCCCATCCCCAGAGTGCAGGCAGTGCCAGCGTCTGTAACTGGAGAACAGAGAGCAAAACAGCTGCTCCCAGTCTATCCTGCATCTGCCACAACTGTGATCTCATGGAACAAAGCGAGAATGCAACCACACGTTTTCGGCTGGCTGTTCAGTCACACTCCAGCCATTGTCCTCTCTCTCTCCCTGTCTCTCTCTTTCTCTCTCTACCTTTTCTTCTTCTGTCATGCTGATACGCTCTAAGACGCATAGCTTGGATATATATTTTCAATCCATCATCAGTTATTGTTCTGTTTTATTTTTTTTCTTTTTCCACATTTGTTGCTCTATATATTTAACTTTACTGTGTTGAGAGGCCTGCAGTCCTTCTTGCCCCACCTCATGCATTTATCCTATAAAGCAGTGGTGCACCCCAGTTGGTCTCCAAGGCCACTGCCTGAGTTCTTCCAACTGATTGATGGGGATTTTTTGGGTAACTGCTGTCCCGTAGACAGGTGCTTCAAACAAGCTGACTGAATCTACTATTTAAACTGTGACCGCCTGTTTACTTGTATACTTTTACTGTTACCACACTTAATAAAAGGAGGACTCCAGTGATTTGCTAATGCACTTTCATAAAGTTAGGGGTCTTGCAACACACTGACTGAAACTCACACAGCAGAGGCAGAGATATCCTGACTTTATGTCCCATTATGGGTCGGGCTCCAAAAGTCACACACTTCCCATAATGCAACAATAGACAGTATTGAGCTGACTCCACACCCTAAGTTTTTATGTAGACTTTCTGTTAAAGATTTGCAGTTTCTCATCCCAACCTGTCATTACTCCAAGTGTGTCCCTTGACCTTTCTCAAATTTGACAAAGCTCATCCAGACACACAGTGAGACATTATGCAACTGTTTTCACAGGCAGTGTAGAACTCTGCAGGAGAACATTTCTGGATCACTTTCGAGGCTTACATTTTTTCTTTACTTTACGACTGCTGTTGCAGTTTTTATCTCCTAAACAGAAATTGAGCTAAGTTTAATGAGAACAAAAATTCTTGATGGATATAGTCACATTTTACCATCTTTTGTTGAATATTTCAGAAGCTCAAAAATGTATAGCACATATAATAAGCTAATATACACAGCGTAATATATAAAATGTGACAATGCAAATGCACAGTATTGGACAGTGTTGTGACAAAATGAACCATCAGTAATATTGGAACAAACAAATCTGAGATGTACAGGAAATATAAAAGACTGATTGCTTTAAACCAGCGTCTGGCCACAATATCAGAACATCATTTCTTAAAGCTCCAGGGTCTTTAAGTCAGCTAATTACCAGTGTTTTCCTTTTAACATCCAATGTCCAATCAATTCTTTTTGGATAGAGTCCATTTGTTCAGAAAGCATGCAGTAAAAGGGCGACATTCATAGCCATATACAGATCATTAGCAGCATGTCTGCATTTTTACTAAAGTTGATCCACAGCCAAATACAGTTTGATTCCTTTCATTCCTACTCAGAGTTAAAGCTTGCACAGTCTGGGTCTAAATTACAACCAAAGATTTCTCCTTCAGTCTGACTCACTCTTAATTCCCATTCGCAGGTCCTTCAATGCTCTTTGACACCTTCTCAATGAGGCGCTGACAGCTGCTTTTGACAGCACACCTGAACACCACTCCCTACATGGCTGCATCTTTTTATTCCGCAGGAGAGTGAAAGGTATTTGGGAAACCACTCAGTATCCTGGCACACATCAGCGGATCAGCACTTATTTGTATCTCACAAAAAGAAATAACACTTCAACACCCACCTGCAGTAAAAACAGCCGGTGCATGCGTGAGTGGAGGGCCTCCCATGATCATCACAAGAGTTTTATCAGTCCTTATACTGTTTCTTGAACTGTAAACTAGCAGCTTTATGAGGCTGTGCTGAGAGACAGAGGTGTCAGCATGCGAACATGCTCACAGTGACAATGCTACCAGCTAATGTTTAGCATTTCTAATGTTTACAGTCCTTACTGAGCTGACTTTAGCATGTTAGCAAACTGACATTTGCTAATTACAACTAATGCTAATACTAAATTACATTAGTTTAGCAGGAATTTGGTAGTTAAGTTGGACAAATGGCAATCCATGCAATAGTTGTTGAGACAATTCACTAAAACTTTAAAATGTCAACTTGCTGGTGGTGCAAAAATCTAAACATTTCTACACTACTTCAAACCCCAATGTGTGAATTATAGCCAATTAAATGAATTTGATGCAGTCAAAGAAGTTGCGCTGACAGTTTAGAAACTTGACAACCAGTGAAAAACTTTGTCATGTGATAAATGTAACTTGTGCTTTAAAGTCCTTAACCACACTGTTGGATATCTTAGCAACATAACAATTAAAATCATTACAGATGCCAGCTTACTTAATATTTACTTTCTACCTTAATTTGCCTACTAACAGCAAGACAAACCAAACACAAGTTTCTTAATGATTCACAGACATACAGGATGAATTTGTGTTTATCTAGACTCCACCCAACTCTGAACCTTGGCTGGCAACTTTTTCTAATGTAGCTGACTCCCTCTGGTACAGTTTAGTTTAATCTGGTACAGTTTAAATGGATGCTACGCGTTAGTCAGCAGCAGTGAAAATATCTGAAATGCACAGCCTTTATGTACAACAAGCTAATAATGCATAGACTTCTGGGATTGACATTTAAACTGGAAAACAAAATGGGCAATTCTGACTTTCTCAGCCCAACATAATGACTCCACTATGAGCCATTAAATCGTCCACAAATTGGTCTCGGCTTGTATTTGCTTCTATAGTTAGATGTGGTGAGGCATGCAGCCAGGGTGGCTATGTGCCTGTAGGTATGGCAGATTGTCAGTCCACCAGACAGCCTGTCTAGGAAGGATCAATACAGGATTACAGACAAATCCCTCCCTTCAGACCTTGTTTTTAAGTGTGTACAATCCTCAAGTGTTAAAAGTTTTCCCTCATGAAGCCAGGTGATTCCGAAACTTTCCAGCTTGGCTGTCAGACAAGTGCAAATACACTAACCTTCTGCTTCCATCCATCACATTTTAAGTTAAAACTACTAGGCAGAAACAAGAAAAGTGAACAAAGTTTTGTAATTCACTGCTTCCCTGTAGGTGCCTCAGTTTTTTGGACGCATGTGTGTGTATATGTTCTGAGCCAGTCTAGAGATTGCCATCCGCAGGTGTGTCCATGCAGGGAGTGGAAAAATAAAACAGAGGAACAGAGGAAAGCTGGCCCACGCTGCTTATTTGACGTCACGGAGGAAGAGGTTGACTCTACAGGCTCTGGTAATTCTAAAATAACTAAAACAGATGATTGACAGAATGACTGACGTTTGCCGGGGTGAACTGGGAGAGCATGCTCTGTGCTGCCTGGGAAAAAAAACAAAAAACCATAAGACCAAAGAATTCCTGCTTCACTGCTTTGGTGGTTTTTAAATGGTCACAAAACAAATGTGGGCACTGTCCTTGGCTGCTGAGTTTTGTTCTGAATCACTGTGTTCTGTAGAGATAAAATGATTTTTAAACATCCTGGCCAGAGAGCCCTGCGTGGCGTTTAATGTGGCTCAGATAATTACTTTTTTCTTTTTTTTTTTGCCAAATCACATAGAAAATTCAAACCATACATACAGTAATGCATCTGTCTCCCAGAGAGAACTACTAGGTCACATACATATGGAAATATATATGTGAGCAGCTACACACACTATAAATGCCCCCTCCATCCCCCCACCCAATAACACACACACATGACAAAATCATAGACAAAACAGTACCTCTTAATTTACAATACTGATTTTTTTAAGCATTCCAAACCATCTAACCAGACTGCCATGAAGTCCAAATTATTGCCTTTACTCAGCTAATTCCACAGCTTTTCAACTTTTAAAACAACACCGACAAACTATCTACAAGAGGGGAACACACATCTGCCTCATCTGTCAACACATCATAACTGAGCCAATAACAAACTCAGCTTAGAGAGAGGTGGCAGAGAGGTCAGTCGACTGTGTGTGTGTGTCTGAGCAGTAGAGAAAGGAGAGAGAATGTCTATTCACAGCGTGGATCTGCTCTCCAGGTCTACGCTCAGGCTCCCCCAGACTCCCCCCCTGGGAACGCGAAGCCACAGCAGGCAATCTGAAACCCATGATGTCATCCACAGAGAACACGGGCTACCGGCAGTCAGTGAGAAAGTGTACAAAACCCAAAGTCAACATCACACAATTACTGGGGTTAATTGTATTTACAGTTGAGCAGCTGCGGTGGATTAAGGGTATTCGCCGATAAAGTACGGTACATGTGTAAGGAAGCAGGTTTGAGAGAGGAAAAACGCTTTAGACAGATATTCTATATTTCACTTAATGATTCCACACAGGCTCTTTGAAATGTTTTTGTTTTGAGTGATTGACAAGTATCAAATGATTCAGGTGCCATACAGCGCTGAAAGCCTGCAGGTTTCATTTCCATCCTACAATAAGACTCGGCTGTGTTTTCACTGATAAACTCAACTTCAGCCTCATAGGAGGAACTCATCAGTGATCTCACTGATGAGTCAGGTGTTTTCCTGGAATGAAAACCTGCACATTCTTGGCTTTCTATGGTAGGCCTAGGAAGGCTTGTTGTTCTTAATGCCTATTGTATCTATATCTTTTACAGTTCCTGTGATACATCACTGATTGCAAAGGGAAATTTTCTCCTTACGTTGTTCTTTTCAAAGGGAGATCAAGGTTTTTGCCAGGCTGTGGAGGAGTGAACGTGGAGATGAGGACAGGAGACTGACTGTCCTCTCAAGGACATACTGAGTAGCCATCGTACATTTTTTTTAAATAAAAGTTTCTTGTACAAAAGACAAAGCCTTGCAGGAACTATTGCCATATCAAATCAGATCAAGATGATTACACTGATTTGTATGAGTCTGGCCAATGTTTTTTTTTTCAACACAGACACAGGGCTGGCCTTCAACTGTGCTCCTCTTTCAGCAAGTGGTCAATGTATTTATTATTACATTATGTCACTAAGCAATATTTAAAATAATTGAGAGATCTCTCAAGCTGGAGAAAAATCTATGTCAAATACAGAATAAGTCTTTTTTTCCTCTGAGATGAGAGAGAGAGAGAGAGAGAGTGAAAGGACACAGGGTCAGAGATGTCATCATGTGCAATCCATGATGGATGGCCATTTCCTCCCACTCCACAGGTTCTTATAAAAGACTTCTGTCCCCTGTTCAGCTTTTTCTTAGGGCTGGTGTGTACGGCTGATACGAGGCTGAGAGATCACACTTCACCTGCAGTTCTCACCCAACACACAGTATAAACCCTGCCTCCTTAAAGCATCTACACAAGAGTATATGCAGTATGTTTTTGTTCAGCTGTTGCATCACTTAAAATTATTGTTTAAACTGAAAGTGTAAAAGTGAAATATCAAAGAGTGACCTACTACAATCTTGACAAGACAACCTAAAATGATCTTTGATATATAACCATGTAACATATGTTCATCATTAGTGTAAGGATTCCACAACAGGAACGTTTTGACTACTTCCTGAAATGTTCTTGGCTGAATGAGAACTGGGTAAAATGTTGCTGAAATGTCAGGATGATCGTCTACAGAATGTTTATCATTGCAGTTTTGGCTTTCTTAAGTCCTGCAGAGCTTCTATCTGAAGGCTCTGTGAGCAGGAATGTAAACAGCCATGGCAAGCAATTATAGTCTCATTACGGGTTGTTTATGACAGTCATCTGTGGTTCTTGGCCTTGAAGATGAAGTCACAACTGTTAATTCATTCGTTGTATTTCAAAGCAGGAAATAGCTCGTGATTGACAATTTACCACTGGATTTTTACATTTGTCTGCCTTATGAAGCACATTCCCAGTCAAGGGTCTAGATGATAAGTTTTGTGCGTTTGCATCGCACAAAAGCCATTCTTCACTACAAGATGAATGTGTCATGCTTCCCTCTTCACAGAGTACATTAACCCTGCACCCTCACTGGACAGCCCTGTGATCAAAGTCAGCCAAATTCCTTGGTGATGATTCCCCTTTTGGGTCCAATGTCAGGATCAGAGACTGAAGCAAGGGAGACGGCATACTCAGTCAAACAAGCCATGTAAGATTAATTTGTGATGCCAGATCTATTGCAAAGGCGCACATGAATCCCTAGTGTACGCACACATCGACCAAGACGAGGCACAGAGACAGCTGTCCTGTCACCCTGTGTCTAATACAGATAGACAGCGGGTGGAGAAACGATTGGATGCAGTGAGACATCCATTCAACTGAGAACATCAAGATGATGGTGAACTCCGTTTGTGCTGCGTTAGCGGTAGAAACTCGTGTCTGTGGATGAGAGAAATACAGCCTGCTTGGGTTTCTGCAGTAACATATCAAGCGATGAAGGGCGGTTCAAGAACAGTATCTTCAAAATCTGCCCATAAATCTAATCCATGATTTTAAAGACAGACAGTGGCTGCACTTTCATGCACACCAATAAATTAAACTACAACGTGATTTAAGAAATACTTTGATAGGTTGGATAAATGGTATTCACTTTCTTGTTGAGAGTTAGATGAAATGAGATCAATACAACCTTCATGTCTTTAAGCTAAAAATGAACCTAAAGCCAGGAAAGGATTAGCTTATTTTAGCATGGAATAAAGACTGGAAGCCAAAGAGAAACAGCTAGAAACTCACCCACAGGGCAGTTCAATTATAATGTCTGCACAGAGGATAGTCTTTCATTCTCTCATACATACATTATCTAAGTCTAGAAACTTGTTCTTATTACCAAAATGTCAAAGGAGGCTGAAAATATTCATAATGTCTTTTTAAAAAAGTAGAAAACATGAGAAAAGTCAGAGAAATCTCAAAACCAAACTCATAACCCCCTGAGAGGTCTCGACCACCAGGTTGAGAAGCACTAAAGAAAATGAACAACATTCTTGTCTCAAATGTTCTTTCCTCCTCCCTTTCTCAGACACATACAATCAATAGGCTTCACATGTAGCTCATCTGACACACACACACACACACACACACACACACACACACACACACAGTGTGTCGCTCCAGACATGTTTACACAGACAAAGTTAGATCTCATAGTAGAAACCCTCGGGGCTTTGTCTTTGCCAGAGGATCCCCCTGACCCTCGCTTCTTACATCCCTATATCCTTACATCTCTCGATTCCCCCCTCACCCCCACCACCCTTGTCCTTCTGAACCCTGGAGAAGGTTCAATTTTAGGGACTAAACTCCAGCCTGGCCCCTCAGGACTGTCTGTCTCCCTTTGCTCTGTTTTGCTTGGTTTAGGCCAATTTACTGCCTGCAGTTATACTGTTACCAGTAGACTGTCAAGCCACCATGAGAATATTCCCACAACACACTCACATAGATGGTTTTCATGATCCGCAGCTTACACCGACACTGAAACCTATTAAAACAACACTGAGGAGGACCTATACAAACGCTGCCAACCGGGCCTTACTGACAACTGAAGACCATTAGCTTTACTCTGTTGTTGACGTTGGTTTGATGTGATGCCTCATCATTGGTTATACTCTAACGCCCTGGATGAGCCCCAGCAGCCAAACCTAACTCAGGAAGCTGGGAACACTGCTGCCATCGGGCCTGTCCAAAAAAAGTCTGCCTCCTCTCCGCCCGAGCCTGTCAGCGTGACTGAGACCCTCCTGTCTGTGATTGATGACCGGACCTCTGAAGCCGACACGTGCATGGCTTCGTTTGGCCAGGCAGTCGTCTCTGCTCTATTTAGTTTACATTTATTCGTATTATTCCTCTGACCAACCCCGCTGCTGAGAGCGCGTATGTGCTGCGCGTGCATGCAAGTGTGCGCACACAGGGAGGGGTTTTTCCATGCCCTCAGTTGTCCAGGTATGTGTAATGAAATCTTGAGTTCTGTTTTGAAAACCATGGGAGTTCCAGTCATTTTTACATTTGAGGTTTTTCTCTCTCAGCTGCCCCCCCCCCCCCCCCCTTTCCCTCTTACCCACTTGTGCTCCCATGGAACGGTCCACCCAAGGTTACTTACTGCTTCATTTGCAGCACTTTCAAAAAACTAAAATAAACACGGCTTTTAAAAGATGGGGAACACCCAGCATCTTGACCATTTCGTGTCCCGAAACAGAAAACAGTTCTTAATTGTAGAAAAGCTTCTGCGTCTGTCTGTCTGTATGTGTGTTTCCAATCAAACATTTTCGGCTCAAAACATGAATCAGGAAACCAATAAAGCCGCAAGATGTTGGCACATGAGACAAAAGTCACTTATCTTCCAATTTCTTGCCAGCTCAAAGCATGTGTAATCATTAATCAAACCTGATCTTTAAGAAAGTTACAGTGCACAGATGGAGAAAAGAAGGAACAGCTGTTCACTGACACAAATGCAAGCACAATCATGCAAACACAGACACACACACACCTCATAAAATGTAAGGGAGTTGGCACAAACTATAAAACAGAGATATGCTTGTGATAAAAGGCTGTTTAAACCAACAAACTACTGCACTTGACTTAAGATGCAGATTAAATATTTTTACAAACATATTCCTCAAATATGGACACAAACCTATCAAACATATTACTTTGAGGCTAGTCAGTCAAGCTAACAGCCTCTCATTTCACCCTTTTCCTCTAATTTAAGCAGTGACAGTGAATATTTATCACCCTCTCTGTACATTTCAGCACATAATGATGTGATTGATGTGTGCTGACAAGGAGAGGATGCAGCTGCAACAGCACTCACTCAGACAGACAGACAGAGATGAGATCCACTCCAGTCTTTGTCTAGTATATTAGTCTGACACTTATCTGATACTGATTAAATGGACATTGTACGGAATTTAACATGTCCATCTAGCTGCAAGCTGATTTACCACAACTACAGGCCTCAAACAAGCAACTGTGTCACTGATTGTAAATACTTCTGAAAAAATCCAATAAATAACCTGAACTATGCACATAAACTGTTGTGTTATGCTACTTTAGAGCTTCTTGGCAGGAGCTGAGAATCCGCTCAGTTGTAGGCAGCTGACCGCTTATTTCAGCAACAAATGATACATACATAAATTTGATACACACACATACAGCTACAAACAGTGGATTATATAACCCGTGAGAGCATCTCATCCACTGAAACTTTGTCCTGATGCTTCAGTCCTAACTTGCGTATTCTGGCATGCCAGCGTGCACTTGCCATTCATGTGTGACTGCAGCTCCGCATGTTGCAGCTACGTCGAGGTAATTAACAGCTGTGCCTGCTCTTGAGCACCTGCAATAACAATCCAGGCCACAGCAGGTTAGCTAACTGCTACTCTCTCTCCCTCTCTCTCTTTTTATTGTAATCTGATCCAGCCTCTCTTCTACGTAAAGCTCTTCGGGGGGGGGGGGGGGCTTGGAAAGACAAAGAGAGGAGCCGATCTCTTCTCAGGCCGGACCAGACCGTAACTAAAGATGAAGGAGGAATAAGTGACAGACTCATTTTTCTCCTGAAAGTTGATTTGAAAAGCAGAACAATGTTCCGCATGTCTGAATCAAGTCACTATGAGCTGTAATGTCACACATCTATTTCCAGAGTTGCCAATATGGCTGAAATCAATATCATGATAGTCACTTATAAAATAAACAGCACTGCAGCACTGATCAAAGCTTTCATAAGCAGTCAGTCAAGCTACTGGAAAAGTGTTTTTCCCACATGGTCAATTGAGGGACAGACCCTACACAAGCTTGGCTAATTTATTCAAGAAAGTCTGTAACTTTTCTTTCACTGATATCATCAGGCTTCTGCCCCTCAAACAAAGCACATAATTAAAGAAACTTAATCACAATCACAAACACGGCTACCAGTGTACGGTCATATTAGGCTGCATGGCAGTTACTATAGCAGTATATGTAGATTTAAAAGAGGTTTAACCAGTCAATTGATATTTTCAAAGTAACATCAGATACCTCACAGAGCTCAAATAATCTCTGCCCAAACTGCAGGAGAACTGGTCAAAAATAAACAGAAAAAAAAAAATCATTTGAAATGTCACTGGGGGAAAGTCTGGAAAATTATGACGTCTTGGGCCAAAACACAAACCACTTCTATGAAGAACAACAGCTGTCACAAGTTGGAACTACCCACCAGGGGATATGACAGGCGCATGCAGCAAAACAGGGATTGAAAACTACTGCAAACTGACATGCAAGTCTACAGTAACATGACTCACCTTTTGTTTGCAATAGTAATTTAGTTAAGCCAAAGTTATAGTCCTTTTTGTGAAGTGTTGACATGAGTATGTCACCTGTCACCTGTTTTGGCTGGCTCCCTAATCCTGCAACCAATGCCAAAACCTAACAGGGGGTTGCAATGTGATGCAGTAGTGTGTGTGTGTAGCTTGTTTCCAGATAAAGCAGTGTGCCATTGGGAGCCAAACATCACAAGAGATGTTGATAATACACTCTCACTTGAACATGTGATTTCTCAAAAACCCTGTATAGACAGCTGACAAATATTTAATATCTCAGTATGAGTGTTCCTGTTATTACTCACTATTATGAGGTTTAAGGTTTCATTGTTTTTAATACTCCACACACAGTGTACTCCATTCTGTCCTGCTTGTTCCAGGATGTGACTGAGTCTGTAATTAACGGATTACTGTTGCACTGATAAGAGATGTCCCTCTGAGGGCGGACTCACCTGATACGATCTATGCAAACCCCGTCTTCTTCTCGCCGTCACTGCCACATCCTCCTCATCCTCCTCGATTCCCAGCGGGTTTGAAATGCAAAGCGCTGATGTCAGTGCATTTCCACAAGGGTGTTTTACTCACAGGTACGACTCTAAATGCCCTCTGCCCTCTCCCGAATCTAAAGGGGAAAAAAAAAACATATGAAACCTATTTCACAATCTGTCATCAGAATTGCAGGGCCAGGCAACAGGAAAAACACGAACAAGGCAGGAATTGATTTCATCTGTTTCTCCGTCTCCTCTCACAGTCCGAGTGGCACTCGCTGTCACTTGCTATTTAGCCGACACGCATGGAGTTCAACTGCAGAATCAGATATGGTGCGGAATAAGGTCTACAGTAGGACAGACGCACTGAAGAACTCAGAACAAAGCTTTTCAGATTAGTCTGCTGAAAGATCAAACTGTCAAAGGGGATCACGCTGATATGTTTTGAGCGAGGTGAAACACAGAGCCCCTTCTTTATACGGATATAAAGAATTTTAAACTTCCTGAAATCCCTGAAAAGAAAGAAAAAGTCATAAAACATATTCCACTAACTTTGAGCCAATATTGTATCAGCAAAAAAACACTGAGTCACAGCTGGGTTCGGTGCTGAACACAGCGAGGAGTGTTGAATCTTGGACTTTCCCTTCTGATGAAACAGGTGACTTATGCAGTGATTCTGGGTGGTCTGGCTGACCTGTCTTTTCTTAATAAACCACTAAGTTGGAACATAATTATGGGTTGCCATCCTGCCTACTACCTGCCTGTCAGATGTGAGTGTGTGACAGTGCGCACTATAATATTGGATGCAACCACAATTCTCAAAACATATGCATTCAAAATTGAACCAATGATCTTCCCTTGCAGTAATAATATTTGCATAACTGTACTCTTTGATTTTCTGCAAATCGTCTCTTTTTCACACACAAAGATACACATGCTCACATGCGTGCGCGTGCACACACACACACACTGACTTGCACACACAGCTGTCTTTTATTTGCCAGGATCCAGCCGCAGATACAGTGTGAACTTTAACACACAGATTCTTGACATTCTTTACGGGTGTGAGTTACTCTCCAACTCAAACTGGTGCTTGGCTTCGGCCCACTTTGCTTTCCTGCCAGCAGGGTCACTGTCACAGAAGGAGTTCGGGCAAGCCTCTCCCACACATATAGGCTACTATTGTCCTCTCTAGGTACAGTAACTCACACTTTTTCACAGCCCTGCTTGGTTTTGGCTCCCAACTGTACACCACCGGCACCGCGTTGGAGCTGTGTCAGCATATTTTGCTGTTTATGATAGGTCCTGTAGTGGCAAGTTCATTGCTTAATGTAAAAGGAATGCTAATTAAAAGATGCAGTACGTCTGCTCACTGCTGAAATCAAGGGGCAAAAATATACAGTACACCCATGGCCTCATCAGAGACTAACAATGACTCTTTGTGCTCCACTGTACTTAATGCATGAGCTTATATTTTAAAATGTTTCTATTTTTTGACAATAATAAAGGGCTGAAATAATATTTCTATCAGGGATGGCCAATATAGCCAAAAGTTTTATCGTGATAAATTCTTTTATATCAGCTGATATCAATAATTATCAATATAAATGTCAAATCATTATTTCTTTCAAGTTTCGAGTTTAAAGGCTGATTTTTGCTCCTGATTGAAAGTTGGAGAAGCCAGATGGTTAATTGTGCTTTCAAAATATTCTCTATGGTCACAACAAATTTCCAAACAGTGGAACATTCCACAAATCTGAGCTAGAAAAGCAATCATAATGATAAAAATCTAACCTAACTATTAATAAAACCTAATTTGTACAATGCATATCTCTATTTCTGTGATGTGATTGGCAGTTTGTGATTCATTTCTGTGCATGCTATCTAAACATGGAAAGTAATCAATTCTAACATTTATCATTCATTTGTTGTATTTCTATATATCTATCATTGTGATATTATCTTGTATCGCGATGCAATATTATTTCGCAATAATTATCATTATTGTTTTATCGGCCAGCCCTGATTTCTGTGAAGGTAAATGTCAAGAATATGTGACATAAGTAAGAAAAATTGTTTTGATTAGAAGATTAAAATGACATTGTTAGATAAAAATGCTTCATCTTCCATACACATGACCAGACACTCGTGAGCCTTGCACTGCCATGGTAAATCCGTCAGGTGAAATTAAAGCTTCTGAGGGTTTCTAGAATTTACTACACTCTATCAGATGTTGATCTCATTCATTTCCGGCACTCCAGTCAGTAGACGGAGCCTGCGTCTAGCCTGATACTTTAGTGGAGAAAACAGCATTCTATTATAGTCAGTGTGGTTTATTTTACATAGCCATTGACATGCTCAGCAGAAAGTCAATTAGCTTGCCACTTTGGAGGCAAATTGCTGCCGAGACGGCATTACGATCTCAAAACACACAAACAATCACACACACACACACACACACAAACACACACACACACACACGATCAGCCCTGCCAAATACTACATCTACAGCAGGAAAATCAACACTCAGTCTATCCTAATCAATACAGCTTTTAGCTTTGGATTTCACTTTCTTCACAATATTATCAGTTTGGAGAATCAAGTAAAACCACTCAAAATTACATTTGAGAGTTTACATTTATCAATATATCTCAGTTTTACAACCAAGAAAGTGCAGATAAATGTGTGTTATGTCAATCAATTTCGAGGAATTGATCTACAGTTTAAAAAAGAACAGATTCACTCATACAGATAGAGAGTGCCTGAGTGTCTGACTCACCATCGAAGCACAGGAGATCAGAAAGCATCCTGTCACTGTACCCAGCCAGAGCTCCAGCACTTGTCTTTCTCTGGAAGAAAAAAGTAGAGTTATTAGGAGAAGCTCGTATGTCTGCAATGTATAACTGAAAGGACTGAGACTAAATTTCAAGCTCTGGTCATTTCCCCACTTCGACTTTCATGCAGTCATGCAAAGTACCCCTTATCCTCTTCTGTTCTTCGATCTTCAATCACCCCAGCACTCATCCTGTACCTCTTTCTCCCTCTTTTTTTCTGCCCCTCTCTTTCTCTAATAACAGGATGTCGGCTCTCTCTCACATGGTTGCTGACCTTCCACGCGAAGAGCAGAGCAGTTTGCAGCTTTAAGTAATTCCTGTTGCCTGAATTTGTCTCTTATCAGTGACTATTGTTGAAACAGTGAATGGGGGCATCAGCACTTTTCTCTGGGTGCTGAATTAATTATCAAAGAGCCAGTGGACCATACAGGTAAGAAGATGACTCCTAAACTGGAACAAGATCAGCAACCTGTACTTCCTAGCTGTTGGGAGCCATGAATCATGAATCATGATGGCAATTTATCGCAAAGCTGAAATTCAAACTTAGTAAAACTGAAGAATTCTGGGGTATGAGCCACAAAATAATCATCTTTATCTATCCTCCAGAGAGGGATGAGGCTGTCTGGAACAAATGCAAGCACAGGCCTGCATCCCAGGAAGCATCTGTGATGACAGTGTTGTTGATACAAAGAAAATAACGCCATGTGACTGTGTCTTTCCTTTGGTATGTATCGGCACGCATGGGAGACACAGCACAGACTGTCAGTGTGTGGGAGGAGCAGCAGCCACTGGCAGAAATCACTGTGAATGACAGATGGAAAAGCCATACCTGTGGAACGCCTTGATATGAGAAGCTCTTCAATCTCTCTCTCTCTCTCTCTCTCTCTGTGTGTGTGTGTGTGCAGGAGAAAAGAAACTAAAGGACATCATGAAAAAATACAAGTTCCTGGCAGCTGGAAAAGACATCAAGCAAAGTCTGACTGCATCTGAATCTCTGACAGTTTGTCTCTTGATATACTGCAGTTGCTCTGTCTGACAGTCACCGTGCTCATATTACATGATAGACTGCTTATAGTAGAAGTGTGAGGTGATAAACTCAAAACTTCAGCGTTACTTTTCTTCCATTTTCAAACAGAAACCTTCTGTAGCCATCGCAAACCTGAGCGCTCCTCGATCTCGGACATCCTTCAAACTTTCTGACAAAAACCCCTCAACCCCCACATTCTCGGTCATTACCTGTCTAGTCCTAAAATACTGCTCTTATTGAGCTTGTTAATATGCACCAAATATCTCTGCTCTGATTGGCTGGACTTGCTTCCTGTAATTATAAGGGAGGAAACTGAGGTGAGGGGGTCACAGCTTGCTAAGTTTAGCTGCATGGACAAACGCAGACTCAGGCTGGTATCTACCTAGATACTGTGAGTGATTGTTCATGAGTTTATTGAGGAGCTGTTGTTCTCCTGCAAAGGATGCCTTCATTGCAATATATTTGGCTTCTGATTTGCATGATTTTTCTGCAGCCATATTTCCATCAAGCCTACATATTTTTGAAATGTGTGATGCCTCATCATCCTTCACTTTTCCATTTGTGGTGGTTTCATGGTTAGAAATCCATTATCCAGTCCACAAGTGAACACACAGAAATTCTGATTCATAGGCGGCCACTTTGAGTGCTGGTTAGTGTAAGATCTTAACCCTTCTGGATCACTATTAGTCAGCATCGCACTACACACAGAACTCTGTGAGGACTTTGTCTCACAGGCCTGCAATCATGCTGCTACCACAACCAGGCCTTACAAGATGAATGCTGGTACATTTCACACTCACACACACACACACACACATACTCTGGGTAAGCTATCAGTGCCAGAAAGCCCAACAAACTGAAACACTTGAAGCTTCAGTCTGTGGTAGACCACAAAGCGCTGGCTTGCCGTGCACCCTCGCTTGACATGCCATCCTCATCGTGTAAGCCTAATGACGGGCGGTTCCTCCTGCCCGGAGTGCAGCCAGGGCGAGGACTGGGCGGTGGGTGGTGGTTTGATCGCCCTCTGTGTGTGTTTAATATTACCCCAAAAAACGCTTGCTCAGCTCTGCCTCAATGAGCCTCTCTGTCCTGCAGAGAGTTAGAGGGTTGTTGGTGCATTCAAAGACAACACCACAGAGCAAGCATGAGGTGCAGCAGGTCGCGCACAGCCCCTGAGATGCTGATGTAAACGTCAGGACCCCAGTGATGTGACAGACATCAGCTACGGTTCACAGATGCTCGGTGATCAACTGCAGAGCACAGAGAGGTTTTGTGTCATGCATTCAACAGTCAAATATTACCATTGACCCAGTGCCACTGTACACTGACTGGCAATGGTGTCTTTAACGCACTGCCAGACATTAACACACACACAGAGAGGGTGTAAAAATTGTACACCTAATTACATGTTTTTTCCCCCTGCAGTGTATGTATTTAACTCCCTGTACACTAAATAACAAGTGAACAATCATATTGTAAATCTGAGGTTCAACGTTTGTTCTTATTATTTGAAACAAAAGTAGCAAAAACAAATCTCACTACAAGGTCCATTTAGTAGCTTTCACACACATCACATGATCTTCATCTGTTGATGGAATTTAGCCATTTTGTCATGGGTTTCACAATTCAACTTTCAAATCAACATGGAAATTTGAACAACTTCAATTCAATAAAAAATGCCATAGATCATGCCATATAACTGAAAGGTCCAGAACAACAGCTAAAGGGATTGTGTTGTGAATGTTTCAGAGTCATAACAAGTAACAGTGAAATGACTGTAAAATTAAAATAAAATAAACTAGGCACCAAGAATTCAGCAACATATTTTGGATTTACCTTGACAGAGCTTCATTACTTTAACCATCACCGTCAGCAGCTCAACAATCAAATCACTGCCAATTCATTAAAGCGTCTATAAACTCGACTGCGTCTTATCATAGTGCAATTCAGGAGCCATATTCTCCCCCTGATCAGGCATTAAGATGCACTGAGCGGCGATCACGGCACCAATTACTGATAAGCATCACCATCACCATCATCACTGACTCCACCAATAACACCACCGGTAGGGAAGGGGGGGGATCGTACCCGCAGCTGCTGCCAGTATCAAAACTCAGCTCAGGCAGTTAAATAAACACCTCAGTTGAATTCTAATGAGCAGAAGCGCGGTGAACAGAGTTGTAGATTCCCCGTGGTTTCAGTGACGAGAGCTTGATAATCGCAACCCCAAGACTGCAGCCGCAGCTCAGACTGCGCTCCGACACAGAGCCGAGGTTTCTGTTTGTTAAGGCGAAGTAAACTTACCGTTTTCTTCTCGCTCTAATGCCTCACGAGCCCGGTCCGTCTTGATTTGAACACTACACCACGCTCTCTTTAATTTGCATCTGTGCCCCTGCGTCTCGTGGCAGAGTTTTCCAAAGTGTATCACGGTGTGTTTTTTTTTTTTTTTTTTTTTTTTTTTGACGCTGGTTAAATCTCGCGTCGTCCTGCGCACAGCTCCCACCTCCGACGTCTTGGAGAAGTGCACATCGATACGTTCAGCTCCATCCGTCAGTGTAGGTACACTTACCTTACAATAACACTCCCACAATAAACTCACGACAGCCAACAATGAATATCTGTTTCCTGTAGTCTGTCATTCTAAAATGATGTGACTGTATAGAACCAGAACAGAGGTGTCTGTGTGCCTGGTGGGTGTTGTTTCCCCCTGTCCCTATGGAGATGGGTACTTTTCCCTCTTAACTGCAGGTGAGGTCTATGAGGCGGCTCATGCTGGTGCCTGTCTGCCTGCCTGTTAAACCTCTCTGAATAATTACTGTCACAGCTACAGATTTATTATACACATAAGAGCCATGATGCATCATTTCTCTCTATGCATTGACGATCATGTAAAAACAAACAAACAAAAAAAAAAACATGCTCACAAACAAGAGGGAGGGAAATTTCCTTTTGCATGTTTCCATAGCCATGAATTAATTTAGTAAGTGTTAAAGAACTACAATATATGGCATACCCATTAGCTCGGTTGAACCATTTTATTTGAAATGAAAGTAAGAGGTGCAGATTTATGCACAGTGACCAATAAGAAATTATCCATTACACAAATACATTTTTTTTCTATACATAGAAAGGCCAAAGGAAAGCTGGCAGCAGCTTCTGGAAGTACATATTAAAATAGTTTTGTGTTAATTGACTGAACTCTACCAAACTTCACAACAACATGTGAGAGCAAATACAACATGGCAAAGTACTGATGGGTAGAGTCTGGCAAAATGTTAGCTTAGAAATTATTAATGTAGAATTCAAATTTATTGCATTTTGATGTTATGAAGGAGTTGAAAGAAGTACATTTTCATGTGGGTATTCACTACAAGCATGCTAACAGACCATAATATACATAAACAGCAGAACATCACTACTTGATCTGTCCTATCGCAGAGCCCTTTCAAAATACACGAAACTTTATCCTCATTGTTTTTATGAATTATGAAAACTACAAAGTAGGACCTATGCAGTGTTTACACACGTTACTAATTTCTGCTTTTATTTACTGGGAATCATTAAATAACATATTACTTTAAAACAACTTAAAAAATAAGAATAATAAAACTTCCCATTTTTATTCTGAGGGCAAGATGCCCAAGAGACATTGACTGAGTGGTCCCTGCTACAAATAAATATTTTTTTTCCCCATTAAATAATCCTAATTTCTAAACCTTGCACTTGCGTTACTAACACATGGCATAGCTTTTTTCATGGTCAAATATTTTTCAAATGAGTGACCCCCAAGGGGCTCAGTAGGTCATAGCAGTAAACTATGTGTATTCTGTGTTTAACAAGAAATGCCCATCAAGAGCTTTTAATGCACCACTCATACAAATAAAAAGCCCAGCACAAACACATAATAAAAATCTACTTGCACAGATATAGAACTGGCAGAGGGGCCTAACAGTGTATTCAAATGTACTCCTGCATATTAATCCAGAAGAAACTGAAATGAAATAACAAATGAGAATGGCAAATGAGAACAATACTAGAGCAAAAATGAAGCTTACAGTGGAACCTCTGACCCCATGTTATTCTAATAGAATACACAAACTGATAAATCAGATCAGTTTTAATTCTGAAAATATTTAACACCTGACTGAAATATATACTGCCGTAAACTGACACCATTGCCCTATCCCGTTCATATTCACAGAAGCAGGTCAGATGTTGACAGTGTGAGCATGTTTCTTGCACAAAGGCTTGTCTTTTTTGGAGAAGAATGGCTGACCTTCCAGGTTAGTGGAGCAAACCTGTGGAGAGAGCAGTGTTGTCATTTGTGAAACTTTCTCAACATTTTTTCATTTTTAAATCAAACCCTTGTAGTCGTTACTTGGGAGTGAAATAGCTGGCGTGACCTACCGCGCACACAAAGCAGGTGTCATGCCAGGTGAATCCTAGAGCCTCCAGGAACTTGTCCCCTGCTTCGATGGGGAAGTCACAGCCATGGCAGTTGGTCCCAAACAGGTTGTAGTAGTCTGTGTAAATAGCGCATTGGCAACATGTTAGTCTGTTTGGACACACACGCTTGTCTTTACAAGATCTTATTCTGGCCTCCTGCTGTACCTTTTTCACAGTACGGCCGACCATCCTCCATGTGAAACGTGTTGCCTCTGATTGGATGTTGGCAGGCAGTGCAGACGAAACAGGACACATGCCAGGTCTGTTTCAGGGCATTCATGACTTCCTGCAGAGAAAATAAGAAAAACAAATGAGGAACAGCTTGTTGAAGTTAATATCATATACTCCTAATATGATCAGAGTTCTTTTTTTTAATAATTTGAAGACAGTAAACATTGTTTTTTAGACTCTGAGGTTTCTATTAATTTCTGATAATTATCCTTTAGATATTCTTGGATTTTGTGTCACCTTTAGTATTAAACAAGCAATAGTTTCCGTGCATCTCAATGTGTTTTGAACTGAATTTCCCATTTATCACTCTGCATCAGTGACAGCCCCACACAATCCTAATTTCTTCTACTGTGACTGAAACAGCAACAATAAATAACTGAATGGCTGTATGAGTACATTTTACCTTTATGCAGGTAAAATATGGATGTTTTATGAGTTGTGTAAGTGTATAATCACATTCACTACAATAGATTAAGGAACCAGCCTCTGCTTTCTGTTTTCAAGTGATGACAGTGAATGATGCTTACAGTCCTGGTAAAGAATGTGTTTTCAGTACAAAACTATCCCCTCAGATTTTTTTTCAGCTCACCCCAAGAACCTTCTGGTTGCAGCGGGCGCAGGTGGGAGCGAAGAACTGCTCGTAGCAGCGTTCACAGTACACCTGGCCCCTCTCCTCCACAAATCCACGGTCTGCCAGGGAGGAGTGGCAATGAGCGCAGTTGAATTCCTCAGGGTGCCATGACATGCCCATGGCCACAAGGAACGGGCCCCTGGTGAGAAAAAGCAAGGGACAAAGGATTCCAGGAG
Source organism: Lates calcarifer (assembly GCF_001640805.2). Classification (NCBI taxonomy): domain Eukaryota; kingdom Metazoa; phylum Chordata; class Actinopteri; family Centropomidae; genus Lates; species Lates calcarifer. The sequence goes on along the minus strand of NC_066841.1, from coordinate 10,707,477 downwards.
AATTATTCAAATATGAAAATAAACATCCACCTACTGGGGTTCTCAAGTTTTAGAGAGAAATTCTGCACAGAGTTAGATAATAATTTTTCATTGTTTCATTGTTCCAAATTTACAAATTCTTACTGTAAATGCCGATTTTTTCCCAATAATATTTACCTGATGACATTGTTGCATTTGTTGCACATTGGGGTCCGTGTACCAGCCGGTATGTGCTCAGCCCGCTGCACCAGAGAGTTGAGGTCCTCTGGATGTGGCTGTGGGGTGGGGCGGTCTGGACCTTTGGGAGCAGGATTGGTAACTTTGCCAAATGAAGGAACTGCTCCACCCTTAGGAAAACCTAAACCAACAGGGAAAATAATGGGTCAATATTCAAACAGGGGGAAAAAACTGGCCCAGCATTTAGTGCACTAGATAGAGCATTAAACAAAATGTACTTTGTTGAATTTCTCCACTCGTTTCTTAGCGCTACTTGAACAGAACACATGTTCACAGTTTCTGTGTTTGTTGTCATATAATGAATGAGAATGATTTGATGATCTCTAACCTCCATGCCTGAAGCATGAGACAGCTGGGCTGGTCAGAGCCAACCCCACCCTCCATAGACAAGGGATTGATTTTTCCCACTGAGGGAAACAACACATTCCCAGAGTCAGAGGAGACACCTGGAAAAATAATGCCCCTCCTCTCATCTCAAAACATGTGGAGAGGATGCACAGTTTTTCCCTTCTTTTCCTCAGTGCAAAGACGCATCCAGGACGGAGGTCAGTGCTGGCCACCCTCAGAGGGAGTGCTCAGGGTGGATTGGGAAATAGGGGACAGAGACACTATTGAAAGAAAGCATCATTATCAAAGACTTGGGAGGTCAAAGGACAAGTGCTCCTGAAATTTCCTTGAAACAGTGAGCAAATAAAGTGAATAAACAGAACAGGGCGCTAGCATGGAAGTGAGAGGTGGTGGGAGTGGCTTTAATAAGAAGAGAGGGTAGGTTGGAGAGAGACATGGCCTCTAAACAGGGATAAAAAATGGCTAAAAAATGCTTCCGTCATTGTTCATTTGGCTGCTCTTGATGTAAATACCCTCTATAGCCACCTCCTGTGAAATCATCAGACATGACTATCTCTAAAATACACAGCGTCTCACACACCTAAACAGGACCACAGCTACAACTGAAGACAATGAGCTGATGTCCTTGGTATATTTGGGGGAATTAGAGACCTGGGTGCAGTTTACAACTGAGAACTCACAGTAAATAAAAATAGAGGATAACATATATCTTCACCAGAACTATTAGTGTCAGTGTGGACAAAGCAATGATACAGCATTTGGAACGGTCCCTTTCCCTTGTTGGGGAGTGACATTGTAAAGAAATAGATCTTTTAATTGAATCACCATTTAACATCAACTCTCAGTAAAGTTGGATAGATAACCAGGGACTGATCCAGTGAACTAAAAATATTTTTCAGCAGCATTATATGACAATATCTGTGTGAAAGCTGGTATAGTGGGGTGGATGGTGACAAGCTGTCAGCAGGGCTAGAACTGGAAAATGAATCCTTTGGCAGGAGCAAAGATTGAGGGCTGAGCCATATTAAATAGGACTGAAAATACATTTGTAAGTCTGTCATTGCTGTCTTACTGTGTAGGACCGATAAGGAAGAAAAAAGTCAGCATGAGAAGACATTCAAACTGGATCACAGCAGGGACTGCAAATCTCAGTTTTGTCTGCTCTGCCTCGCTATATCCAGAGAAAGAGGGATGGAGAAGTCACTGTGATAAACTGTACATGTATTTGATTAAAGCCCCTATGCATTGCATGCATATGCAATTTAAATGTGATTATAGCATCTTTAAAATGATTTTTCAATGACATGTACAGCCTAAACGTTATGGTAATTTCCTGGTTTAGAAGGAGCCAGCAGTAAAATTGCCAAAAATTATTCAGTAATATAAATAAATTTAAAGGTCACGTAGCACGTACCACAGACCCAGCTCCTTTCCACATGATCACTATGAGATACGTGCTTGTTTACTTAAACTCAAGTATGTGCTAATCTGATGAATAACACAGCTAACAGAGAACCAACTGTGGCCTCTCCTACTCTCTCCCTGTGGCACCTTTCAACAGCCATTTCTTAAAAAGGCCTCTGGAGATATACGTTAAAGCACATAGTGTATCTGTTCATGTATGAGTGCATACTTGTGTCGTAGTACTGCTAATAATGACCCTTGACTGATGCCTTTCAGCAAATATTTATCCTGAACACCTCAGGGTCTTGTGGCAGGGATCGCCTGTATTTAAAGAGCAGCCTTCACTCAAAATAAAATACATAATTCTCAGTTTCACAATCTATTTAACTGAGGCGATCTTGGGAAAAGCTAATAATCTGAGCTCATTAACGGAATACCTCTGGTTTTTATAGAGCTCATAATCTTAAATGGCTTAGTGTCAGGTATTAAACTTGCAATAAATATTATAGCTGAGCAGCAGTGATTTAGAAGAATGGGGCTGCCCTCTATAGGTAAAAAGAAGCAACTACGCATAATTTTAGCAGAACCACAACCATCCAAGTGGCAATAAATAACAGCGGTAGTGTAAGGATGTTTTGTGCAGCATATGTTACTCTACCTGATGGACCGCTAGGCTGGAAGGAGGGCTTGTTCTGGGCCGCAGGGCTCTTGAATGTGGAAGCAGGGACAACGTTGCCATTCCTGGGTGCTGGTGCAGACTTGGAAAATGTTTTTGCAGCGGGCGACGTGTGAACCACGGGAGCGGTTTTGTCAACCGGCTCACTATGAAACAGATACACATACTTCATATAAATCATAATTCACAACAACAGACACGCAAACATGTATTATATTTGAGGCAAATCCCTAAATTAGAAAGGAATCTTAGAGTGGGACTGTGCCACCAGTGGAATTGAGCTTCCAGTACAGACTGCAGCTTAGTGTGACCTGGTCCTTCCACTGCAGCTACAGAACATTACAATCAGTTGGGTGGAATCTCAATGACACATGCAAACAATTATGGGGCACTTTGAAATAAAGCTATACACTGCTGCCCACTGTCCATATGGTTTTTCACTCACATAAGGGAAGAATTATAGGTGGTGATGACATAGTATCTAATATACATGCGGCTCATCCTCCAATACTAACCCTTATTTCATCATTTAGCAGCAGGAGATAACCAGTGGTGTAATATTAGTGGTTACTGCTTTTATTCTCCTGCAGAGACAGAAGCACTTTGAGGCCGTGATGGTGTCTTTTCCTGTGGCAGCACAAAATGTTCAGAGCCACAATATATTTTAGGAGAAAATGAGAAGTGTTAGTCTTTCTGGTCACCACCCCTTATAAAATTTGACAGCTCAAGTTGAACCTTCTGTGGGTAGCAAAGTGTCCAAACAACATGAAGGCTAAAAACTGGTGTATTGTTGCATGTTTTTCTAGGCTAGTGACGATTTAACATTTTAACAATTCGGTATATTTAAGCTTCTTCTCAAATGATACTATATTCAATTGAATGTGCTTAATATATTTGACAATTAGAAACCTGCAATCACAGTAACAGCAGCTAGTTGGCTACAGGACAACTCGACAGAAAGAAATACACCAGGTCATATGGTTGAAATGGTTGAACATCCAGGCGCTTGAGAATTGTTGCTTAAAACAGAACTGATTGATACTTCATTGTACTTGGAACAATGTTTTTGTCTTATTGCACTAATCAGAACACTTGAAAATAGACATTTACTCTTTGTACACAACTAATTCCTTTACATCATAACCCTTCACCGAATGGAAATTTCTAAATAAGTTGACTGTTTTTTTTCTTTGCCAGGTAAGAAGAAAAGAAGGGATGAAGGAATGAAAGATTAAGAGATAGGCAACAGCAGTAAGGAAAAAAGTTTATTGAGGCAAAATCATTAAAAGCTGACAAATCAAACCACTTCTGTTAGTATAGAAAATAAATGAAAGATACAGACATGCACAGAAAGATTGCATAAAGTGTGCAGAGGAAAGTGGAGGCTCAGACACATGTACATGATGATATGATGTATGCATGCATTTAATTTACATTGTGAAATATAAGTACATATAGCTATAAGATTAGATAATATATACTTAGAACAATTTTTACAACAGGATTTGTTTCCTGGGTCATTCACTTTTCTCTCATTTTTCGTTATGTTTGGAGCTGGATTTAACAAGTAGTGTGCCAAGTGAAAGCTGTAACCATGTTGGATTGCAAAACGAGGCAATGTAAGTTTAATGATGGTCAAAATAAATAAAACATTACTCAAAACAAAGCAAACTCTTGTCTACTGCACATTTAGCACTCGTGCTGAAACGTCATGATGCCAATCTCTCAGCTTGTTGTACTTGTGTCCTATAACTTCTGGGTCCAACTTGTTTGCTCTGATTTTCCCCCATAAGACAAGATTAGAAGAGAAAAAAGGGGAAAAAGGAAAAGTTAGAAGATAAAGGTAGGAGGATACAAGTAAAAGATAACACTGGAATAAATTAAGGAAAAATAGAAAGTCACAGAAAACGCACAGTCGGGAATAAATATAAAACAAGAGACTTTCTTATTGCAGATGTGTGTTGAATCATAAACCAAAGCAGATGTCTAATATCGACTGTCTTTCTTTCGGAACGGCACGCTGAATAAAATCTCACTAACAGGAGGAGAACAGGAATCTCCTTCTGGCAGGACCGCTATTACCCACAATACCACTTAATTACCCACAGTTTCCAGTGAGTGACATACTGATTGGTTGGGGATCTGGTATGGAGGGCAAGACTGTGTTTACTGCAGAGTAAATCGACTTAAGACTAAGAGGAGTGGTGGCCATTACAGCCTATGCTGAGTCTATGGCTGTCTCCACTCCACCATCTTGCCTCTCAGTGCGGTCTCTCCAAACTTAAATTAAGTGTGATGCTGCAGGACCATAAGATAAGGAAATCAGGGCTTAACTCTGAATCACAGGCCTATAGACATGCTTACATGAGTACTTTGGGGGCCAAGTCTGAATCTGAAACCTCTATAATCAGGAAATTGTTTTACTCTTACAACACCATTACAAAAACAGATGCATTACATACAGCACTAAAAAAAGTACTCAGACAAAGGAGAAAGACAGACACACACCAAGTTTGATGTTAAGAACCACCAACCACTTACTTCTTTCCACTGTTCTCTGGAACTTGCTCTGTAATAAAGAAAAAAAAAACACCAATGAAAAGAAAGTTACATGCACAATAAACAAGTGAAAATATGAGTGGACACTGTAGTGTGCTACTACTGGTTGCAGCTCTATCTCTGCTCCAGCATATTTTACATTCATCTCATCATCGCAAAGAACTGAATGAGTGTAGTGTAATCCTTGCAAACTAGACCCTGATAGGACTTTGTGCACAGACTGTCCTCCAATTGTTCACAGCTGCAGAAACACCAGGCACGCTGGATATCCATCAAAATGTTCAAAGCTCATCACATATTCCACAAAGGTCTGGTAACATCATTTGTCAAAAAGAGAGAAGGAGACAGACAAATCTCTCATCTTACTTCATTTTAATAAGCGAATTACTGTAAATGTCACTTTGCATCAGTTGAATAGATCCACACACATGCACGCATACACACAGCCCAGAGGAATGGAGGGCGGCCCAAAGCCACAGCCTTCTCATGTAACCGTCAAAGTAACTTATAGTCAACACAGTGATATAAAAAAATAAATTAAATCAAACAGTGATGAAAGCTTTCTTCTATTATTTAAAGGAACTGTGAAATCCCTAGAGCCCTCAGTGGCGATTGGGTTAAGATAAAAGAAATCTGATTGTAAAACAGGGAAGTAATAAAACTCAGTTATAAAGCAAAATTGCTGCAGAAGAAGATTACCCTAAGATTGGTTGTCTTTGGATAAATATGTAAAGTGCTGCCTGAGCATGTGACCACTCAGCTGGTGTATACCATTTTCAGTGCCGGTGAGCTGGGCCAAGATACGGAAGGAGCGGGACTGGGAGGTGCCCGTTCGTGGGTGCCAGTCTTCGGTGTCCTCAATCAGACGCTTCTTGCTGGCATCACTCAGTGGGGACGCATGATTCTCAGCTTCTACAACAGGTTTCCTGCGCAATCAGATCAAGCAAGAGATGATATTATGGTAATGGAAAGAAACTGTGTTTTAAATAAAGTATATCAATGAGATAAAACAACAATCACAAACTCACAAACAATTGACATTCATAGCAATCAACCAATCAACACACAGGACACATAGTACACATGTGCAGTATACTACGTCACGAGTGCTCTACATTCAATCAAGGTGCAGCTTGTAAATACATGTTTGACACCATGACCTAACAGCTGTTAGGTTTCACAGTTACCTCCTAGGTCTAGGTGGAGGTGGAGTTCTGCAGGCGAGCAATGCGAAGGCAGAGAGGAAAAATGCACAAAGGCAGAAACAAATTTAAAGTCACATGAAGTGTGAAGTATACTGTATGCACTATTTATATTAAAGTTATGAGACTGTTCTGACCTATACTTACTTCAGACTTCTCTGAGGCTCACTATTCAGGGGGGAAACCACAGAATGTAAGTCAGCCAGATAATAAAACTATGCAGCAACGTTATAGGGTATTTATTAATAATAATAAGTAGTTGAAGAGTCGTTAGATTTACTATACTAAAATGGTGAAATTCTCATATCAACGCCAGTGACTGAGTGAGACATGAAGTGACAGTGACCATATCTCACCACAAGGTGGGAGTAATGTGCTTTAAAAATAGGAAGATCGCCTTTTCTTCCAGTTATAATTTGATGGTACTCTAGAATGCAATAATATTTATGTTAAGTGTCAACATGGGCAATTTAGTTTGAGTGCCGTTCCAAACTGTGAGTCAGTTCAATGTCAAAAGTCCAAGTATTAGCAATCTTTTTCAGTGTGTGTGTTTATGTGTGTGCATACTGTATGTGTCAGGTGAGTGGAGGTGAAAGATGATCAAAGACAGCACAGGTCAGGCTATTCTTAGCTAAAGCAGAATATGTTGGCAGTGATTTAAATGGCCTTGGGTAAACATACTGACAACTAGTAGCAGATAGAGCTGGACAGATGCAGAGCTGGATGACTTCAGCAGAGCGTGCTGACAGGGCCTGGCTGCTCTGGGCTGTAAATACATTAGCTAACAGAGCTTGATGCCACTGAGAAAATGAATGGACGATATGAGATGACCCCCCACTGGGTGTCCTGTGGTGTCACAGAGATGGATTACTTGTGCAGTCTTGCAGTTTGTTTGGACCTTGAAATGAGCATGTGCTGTAAGTAGGATGAGCATGAACGTGAGGTTTGTGAGGGTTAGCTCAAAGAGGTGCAGGCATGCCTTTGGTAATCATAAACCAGAGAGATGTTAAGGCTGTAATCACATTCCACATGGTTAGAGAGGCACTATATTATCATTCACAGCACTAACTTGATGTCTGTCTCTTCTTCCTCCTGTTGGCAAAGAAAAGGTAAATGGAAAAGAGTTGAAGCCAAGAAAGAGAGCATGAATAGACCAGTTGGAGAAAAAGAGCACAGTCCCAACACATGCCCTTTAACTGAAAGGCCCTTCTGAGAGAATGTGCATGGAGAAAACCACAGTAACCACAGAAACAAAGCACGCAGGTCAAGACACAAACACACACATGCAGCAATAAATAAACTCCACCTCGAAACCTGAGTTCAGTCTTTCTGTCACCTAAAAAGGTTTAAGGCAACAGAAAGACCTTACCTAAAAAGACCTTACCTAAAAAGACCTTACCTAAAAAGACAGAAAGACTGAAGAGATGACACAGTAATGTTATTCTCCAATAGACATTTCTCACTGCTGTTAACTGTAAAACATACACAGATATAGGTAGGTTTCGCAGATGTATTTAAGTGTGAAGAGGTCCAATAAGCTTTGCTCGTTTAAGCCAATAAAAACAGATCTCTGACCTATTTTTTCAGGTGATAGAGCAGCAAAGCACTTAAACCCTTAAAGTCTACTGTAACCCAACCTATGAGCCAAAACCCTGCTGCTGAAGCCAAGTCCAGCCAAACCTAGCTCTGTCCATGGTCCCTGGAAGCACAGAGCTGCCAGGATCCTGGCTAATTACAAACAAGTGTTACACCAGCAGTGCCTGTTGGGCAGACTGTCTGTTTGGCAGAGTTGCGAATCCCACTGTCAATTAATGATAGGCAGGCAGTAGCATCAGTTAGCATGTTGTCTAGACTCTGTTCCCTTTCCAGTTGCCCCGCGGAAGATTTAAACAAGATGTGCGGCATGCCTTGGATTTTCCTTGTATGCAGCTGTGTGAAACCTTAGGTGATGGACTGTGTCAGTGTTAGCTTTTTAAATGAGACACATATTTTGGGGGAAAATGGGGAATGAAGTAATATTGGAAAAGCAGAGTGGAGTATTTCTTTTTCTGTAATGCATGTACATTCCATCAGATAAAGCAAAAATGTCCACTAATCTGTGGTCTCTGTGGACCACAACTCCTTTTGGACCTGCTAACTAAAGCACTCAGTGTAGGGTCTATTACTAAATCACTTCATAATAAAACAGTATTTAATATTTAGACCCCTTCACTTTTTGCACACTTTATTTCTTTGTGGATTCAAAATTAAATGGATAAAATTGCCATTTCCCATCAATTTACACTCTATAGCCCATAATGACAAAGTGAAAACATTATTTTCGAAATTATTGTGGTGAAGCATAGCTCAAGGAAAGGGTATACAGCCTGAGTGTTCCCAGGAGCACAGTGGCCTCAGTAAGGTGAAGAAGTTTGGAACCAACAGGACTCTTCCTGGAGTTGACCTTCCTGCCAAACTGAGTAACTGGGCAAGAAAAGCCGTGGCCAGGGAGGTGACCGAGAGGCCAGTGGTCATTCTAACAGAGTTTCAGAAGTCATATGCAGAAATGGGTTGAACCTGCCAGAAAGACAACCAGCAGCACTCCATCAATCAGACCTTTATGGCAAGATGGATGGATGGATGCATCGAAGCCACTTTGAGTAAAGGGCATATGACAGCCTGTTTGAACTTTACCACATGGCATTTAAAGGAGTGAGAGCATGAAGTGGTCTCTGGTCTGATGAGACAAAAACTGAAGTCTCTGTGCCGAGCTTCAAGCGTTATGTCTGGCTAACACTGTGCACTGCTCGTCACCTGGCTAATACCATCCCCATGGAGAAGCATAGTGGTGGTAGGAGGGAGGTGCCTTTAAGAAAAGACGGGGAAACTGGTCAGAACTGAGGGGAGGACAAATGCAGCTAGAAACAGAGAGGTCGTTGAAGAGAACCTGAGATTTTGACCTCTCTTTGAGCAGCCCAACCAAAGTCCAGACTTAAACCCCACAGAACATCTGTGGTGAGACCTGAGGATGGCAGATGGCACAGATGCTTCCCATCCAGGAGCTTGAGATGATCTGCCAGGAAGAGAGGTATAAGCTCCCCAAATCCAGGTGTGCAACGTTCGCTCGAGACTTACCCCAGAGGACTCGAAGCTGTAATTGCTTCCAAAAGAGCTTAATGTACTGAATAAAGGGTCTGAATACTTTGGTAAATCAAAGATTTTAGTGATTTTTAAATTTGCAAAAATTTCTTAAATCATGTTTTCATTGGCATTATGGGTTATTGAGCGTACACAATAAAATGTGCAAAAAGTGAAGGGATCTTCTGGAGCCACTGTATATACCAGACTTTATTCTTGAGTTTAAAAAGAGGCAGTGTAGGAGAAAAAAATATTATTACTGCATTCGATGAATGATACATACCCATTGAGGTTCTCTGACAGACCCTGGCTTTCCAAAAGACCTCGTCTCTGTCCCATAGCCACCTCACAAGCATTGACATTAGAGTAGAGGTTGATAGGTGTGTTATAAACAGAGGGCTGCGGGACAGTGGGATTGGAAGAGGGGGCTGTCACTCTGGCTGGGGAGGAGGAGTTAGATGAGGAGGAAGAGGCAGATGGGGAGGTGAAGGTGGAGCGAGCAGGGCTGGGCCTGGGAACTGAGTTGGCCGGAGCTGAGTCTGAGGCAGGGAGGCTGGATCTCAGCGGAAACGGAGGTTGTGGTGGCTGAGAGGGGGCAGCTGGCGTGAAAGCAGATGATTCAGAGGGAATGGAGGCTACTTTGGGGGCAGCCGGGGAGGAGGAAGCACTGCTGTCCCCCCCAAACGGCCGAGGTGTCTTGTTGAAAGCAGGACTGGGATGACTTGATGGCTTGGTGTATGTGGTGCTTGGGGCAGAGTGAGTGATTGGGACAGGCTTAATGATTTCTTGAGGCTCGTCCTGGGTAAAGATGAAGAAACACAACATGCACAAACAGCAAATCCACAATAAACTCATGCATGTAAACCAGCATTCCCAAAAACCACTGCACAACAATCACATCAAAATCAACAGTGTTCTCACACAGCTGTACAAATGAAAGTCATGCCTGTGCCATACAAGTTTAAGAGGTGCCATAAAATGTGTCCTCTTAGGTCAGTTATACATGCCAAGCCAATTTGTGTTCTGACATTATCTCAGAAGGGCAAAATGAGCATGCTCACTTTTAAGTTCATTTGGTATTATACTCATTCTAAAAATAAAGTCAGATGAATTTCAACTAATAAACATTTCTTAGGTGAATATTTTACTTCATACCTTAGGCACTCCACCTTTAGGGGCATTGGAGGGTCTGTGAAGACAGATAGAGAATTATAAATTATAAATACACTGCTCACAAAACATGTCCTCAGCACACATTTAGAATTTTGCAGATTTGCAATAAAGTTACATTTTTGCATATAAATGACGGGACATACTAACTGCTGTGAGGATAAAACTGAAGTTTCTGTGAAAGAGCAAGTGAGTGTTTGTGGGCTAAAATTAGGGCCAGTAAGATATTGACTGGCTTGTGGGTTTTGGCTTGTAAAGTTTGTAGTTGTAAATCAAGTTTTGTAAACCTGTAAAATAAATCTGCATGAGAATTTCTAGTTTGTGCATGTGTAGGAAAGATACAACAAAGGTTGATTTACAACTACAAACTTGAAACGTGAAAATCACTTTACAAGCTCAAAATCTTAATGACCCCAATTTGAGCCCATAGAGAGGTAAATTATTTTGTGTACCATTTTGAGATGGTAATATTATGGGATATATGACCTATGACCTAGTATATGGCATCTTTCTTGGCTTACCAGGACTAGAAAGAATCACTAAAGGAAAACCACAAACAGTGTAAAGGCATAAATTAGCACCCTCTTACAAGAACACAAATGTATTTATATAATATTTTGTTACTGTACTTAATCGAAAAGACTTTTTAATCACAAAGTTCAGTTCATGTTTCATCTATTTTTGTCAGAGACACATTATTGTATCTTGGATGTCAGTGCATCCTTTCCATGCTCCAAAAAGTAGTTTTTTTGACACTATGGTGTAATAATAAAAATTAAACTGAATAAATGAAGGTACCTAAATGATTCCAGTGATGGATTATTGAATTACTGGAAACTGACTTTTATTGCACTTTGAAATAACAAAAAACAAATGGCAGTCTGGAAAGCAGGAAATGTTCAAAACTGTATGCTCCACAAAATGACTAACAATAATTTTATGTAATTTGTAGTTGAGGTGCTAAAACATGCAAAACCACTAGTATGTGTGAACACACTATACTTCAGAGTGCGTTTCCACATGCAGACTGGTGTTGAAATGTGGCGCATGTCTGATTTACACTTATGATTGAAGCAGCTGCCACAGTTTTATCACCTAGGGGAGAGGAGGGTGCTCTGTTAGTCTCTTTGCTTGAGATGTCCTTGATAGAAACCAGCAAATATCTATCAAACCTTTCCTCCCTTTTTTGTTTCACTGTCTTTCATGTCAAACAAAACACTTGTAAGTCCCTGTCAGCCTTTAATGTCTTAAAATTACTCTCTCAGTTAAGCATTGAAAGTGAAATGCAGACAGATGTCTTTGTTAACAATGTGTCCTATATTTGGCCCTAACATGCAGACAATGTGTCCCTCATTCCTCATAAAAATAAAATCCAAAAAAAAAAAAAAAAAAAAAAAACCCATCTGGTTCCGGACCATAAGCTACGGTATGTCCGCTGGCATCCTTCCTTTCTCTGCCATATTAGGAAAACAGTCAACAAACTCTCACCCATTTCCTTTCTGACTGAACTGAGGCGCAACAACTGGGACTGGCACTGAGTTATGACAGAGCCTCACCCTCCAACCAGATGTTGATGTCATCTATGCCCATACTTGCATTTACAGTTTCCACTTAGCAGCTAATATACAGCATACTTATTTTCCAGTGTACTTGTATTATTGGATTTGCGTATGGAGAAACACCACACCATGCCAAGGACAACAGTAAAAGGTCTAAAAGATCAAACTGCACATTCCATTACAAACGGGACCCGGTCGACAATGAGGCTGTGTGTATCTGCCATCAGTGGCCCAGAGTGGGACAAGCTGGGCGGATTCACTCTCTATCTGGCTTTTCCCAGAGCAAACTGAAAAAATACTTGCTAAGGTGGTCCGGCGAACATCTGCTCTCCTTGCTGTCCTGCTCCCTGCCCAGCTGGACCTGCTTTTGTTCAGCTTATTACAAAGAGACAAACACTGGATGAGTGTGTAGGCGCAAGTCCATGTATTTCATTTATGGCTCTCCTGATCTTGCCAGTGTTCGATATCTTCACACTTATTTCAACAGGTCAAAGCACCACAATTTGTGCTACTGTATGTGTACACAATACAGAGAAATCTTGCCCCTGTTGAAGACCTAGTCATGGCTTTGCTCAGCCTCAAACATGCTTCACTTGTTTTCTCCTAATCTAATCAGGATGCCTTGTTTTATTAGATTACAGATATCAGATACGCTAAGGTTTATTTATGAGCCAAGTTCAAACTATATACTGAAATACAAGCTAATATATAGATACAAGATACAAATAAACATCTGATTAGCTTGACAGTAGGAGACTACTGGGAAGGGGGAAAAAAGTTGTTGAGTGAGGTTTTCATCAACATAGACTTCTCTGTTTACCCACTCTGTCTCCCACACATGCATGCAGACACACACACACACACACACACAGCTGCAGAATAAGAGAATGAGGAGGTTAACCGGAGAAATACGCCTGAGGGCAAAGCAGACTGACGCATTTCCACCCTGCCTGTGTCTCTTTGAGGGCCAAGAGAAACAGTCTGGCATATGGCATTTGACTGAATGATGGAGTAGCTAATAGACACAGCTTTCTCACCACACACACACATGCCTTGCCAGCTTACAGCCTTTTTTTTTTTTTTTTTTTTTTTTTTTTTTTACATGGAGGGCAAATTGCTGGAAGTGTAGCCTTTCATTTTCCCTGCGCTGTTTTCACTTCACTTTCACACAGAGTTTCTGAAGATGAAAACTGCTGTCTTTAATGATCTCCTGCGATAACCGTCTCATCATATCAAAGCAGACTGGGAGTCAGACGTGGGTACAGATATTATATGACATGCGGGAGGATAGAGCTGAGTAGAATTCATACATGCACAAGTTACATTACTCCAAACCCTTGCTGAACAAGATCTGCCCTCCTATATTTAACTTGTGTGATAAATGTTAAAACTCTGTGGGAAACCTGGCAAACACAGTTTGTTTTGTCAGATTTACCGCTGCATGAAAATTTGAGAAAAAGCACAAAGAAGAGGGAAAACAAAGGGGAAAAAAACATAGGAAAGCAAAACAAAAACTCCAGCAGATGGATGTGGAATTAGAAGGCGTGGAAAATAACTTATTTTTTTCCTGTGCTTCTGTTTTTCTGTGAAGCCAGCCTATCCTACTCAGTGGCAAAACTCACAGCCAGTGTCTGGCACATGGCCTCTCCTCCTGTCTCTCCACATCCCTCGTCTTCACACTGCTCCCTCATGTTTACCGAGAAAGAGCATCTCAGAGGAGGGAATTTTGACATTTCATTGGAAAGAGTCGGAGCAGAGGTTTTTAAAAGAGCGACAGAAACGTGACTGCTATTTCCAGAGTTAAACCTCTACTAACGTGTAACTGGACAGCCTGTTGCTGCTGTCAGTTGCCTGGATACGTCACTAACACGGTTATGGTCCACGTCTGCGTGTCTGGTGTGTCTGCGCACGTGTTGAGTGAGAACCCTGTGCACTTTCCCATATCAGCAGTCACATGTATCGCAGTGACGGAGGGCATTCACACCATTCGTCTCCATGTGCCTCGTCATGCCCTTCTCTGTACAGTACTGCTCCTCACTGTGTGAGTGATAACTCTCTGCTCAAGTGCACTTGTCTTGGCAAATAAATTATAGAATAAAATGCGAACAACAGGACCAGACAAAATACATTCGGATTTGCATTTAATTGCACAGAGTAATAGATGCTGCATCAAGACATGCTCGATGAATAGAGCAAATGTGGGAACTTTCCATGAGGTCAGATCTCTGGACACTGCATCCACGACAGAATAAACTGCAATTCTAGTTAATGTATTTCTTTAAATGCAGGTCCAACCAATGTAATAATCCCCCATCCTTTCTTACTTTTCTTCCGACCGCCACACCACATCTGGCTAAGGCAGCCAGAAATCAGTGGGGGCTCTGGGCTGCATTGGATTGTCCTCTACTTCACCCTGTTATAACCATAGCATGAGACTCATTGGGTGTACATTGGCCATGTATGAGAATATCTGTAGATTGAACCCACAGCCCTCTTCCTGACTTGTGTTTAGCTACAGTAAGTGGCTTGTGGGCCAAAAACATCTGTATCATATACTGTAGTTACAGCACTGTGTATGTGTGGAATAGGTTAAAAAATACAATATTGCAGTTAAATCAAAAAAAGGAAGTTATTGATCAAAAAAGAAGAAATATGGCTAGAGTAAGAGTATATATGAAAGTTTATGTGCAATACATTGATGTGCAGGTGTGTAACTTCATGCTGTCCTGTTCCCCTTGAAACAGCATGTGTTCTGAGCCCACAAATACACACGCTTACGCACACAAAGTGGAAAATGCTCAAAATTTGAAACACTCTTGCTGCAGAGGCTGACATGAATTCTTGTGTAAGTCATCAGGATATGGTTGGATCGCCAGGCTAGCCACGTTGATCTGTATTATCTTTTGAGGTTTTGGAACCAGGTGCAGCCAACCACAACCTCTGGGGAGTGGTGTTTCATTGCGCCGTGCTGCATAGCTCAATGACAATAAATAAACATCAATTATCATACTTTCCTAAGGCTACTTCCCACAGCTGTGTGGTGACTGTTAGCTTCTCAGCAACATGATTTGCACAATGGCAGAGCAAGAAGTACCCATAAAATTCTCTGATAACTGCCAACCATATCAGCTCCAAGTATGCATTCAAAGGATGGAAGATCACAACACATGATTATCACAAGAAACTTCTGTATAACTACTCTGCTCTGCTCAGCAAAACTACTGGTACAAATGTGCATGATGGCGAAACTGAAGCTGTAAAGCCTCACCAAAATAAAAGGCTGGATCCACCAAACAAACAGCCTGACTAAACACAATTACTTTTAATTTTCCTGACCTAAAGACACAAACTTGAATACTAAATACTAAATACTACTTTGGCAGTGATATTCTTCCAACAAGCAAACAGACACTGTTTTGACATCTTTCCCTGTGACCACAATCTTGGAAAGGAAAACCTGGTTTCTCCCCCTGTCACAAAACACATAACAGCTCTCTGCTCATACAGACTCGTGTAGTCAGATCTGTTATGAGTTACTGTATTGTGGAACAACAGGATGAGGAGGGAGTCCATTGCCTCTCTGATGAAAACATGTTTGCCCTCACTTAGCAACAGGGAAATAACTTGAATACATTGGCAATAATCAGGAGTGTCTTTCTGGCAAGACAATACACAGAAAGACTGCATGGTAATACCTAAATGGCTTTAATTGGATGTTTTTGTATATAACATTTCTAGCTATTGAATAACTTATGTGTGACAGCAATTTTATAACCATGTCCACTTTAGGCTCACTAGTTAATGTACGGCTGCACTGTAGGTTTTTTTTTCAGTTAAACAGTGTTTTTGGTAAACACATTGCAATGAGATTTAGATATGAGGTACTCAAGTCTCAAATCCCTCATGAAAAGTGTCCAATTTTCAAAAGACAATTTTCATCTTTTTTGATAAAACCTTTATTTTGTACACAATATACACAGTTAAGTGTTTCTAAAACTCTTCTTTCTGTGTCACCTGGATAAGGACATACAATATCAACACCAACCAGCTTCAAGGAATAGCACCAGAGGTGAAGCAAACTACAGTCGTGTATCATTTTTAACGAGGAGACCTCTGTTGTTCAGGGGGTGATTTTAGTTGTAGTTTACATGTGCTATGAGACCAGAATGTTTGATGTTTCATTGTGCATCCATTACCCACAGTAGATTACATGCAGCTGCGGGACAGGGCTATTTTCGGACTATTTTCCCACGATTAAAGTGCAAAGGCTCCTTTCTTCTTTGATGTGGTGATGGAATGACAGGACGTGCAAACCAGGCTTTGAGTTTCTGTCAACATGTTTTACAGCTTGGAAAGAGTGCGTGCTTCGCCTCCATTTGTTTGTGTCTGACACCAAAGCTACTCTTCTTTACACTTGGCCACAGAAAATGCACTGCGTTTTGAGCAGAGTTTGGCTCAAATTCATTTTGAAGGGATCACTCTATAAGGTTTTTTTTTTTTAAATTAATCTTCTTCAAAACAAAATAAAACAGAACAGCCACATAACAACTTCTACGATGGGTGAACTGTCATAGGGAATTCAGTGCTGTTGTGAAAATTTGCGTTAAGTTTGAGCCAGTTCTTAGTATTTGTTCAAAATCTAGACACAGTCTGTATATATGAAACTGAGTCTTTTTTGTAGATAGATGAGGCGTTTGCCAACTGAAACCTTCCCCTAGTGGAGAAATATAATGACAACCTCAGTTGGATCACTGCTTTCTTTTCTTTGAAGCATATATTAAGGAAAAGAGGGCCTCCATTTAAAGTGCTCCTAATATTGCACTCGGACCTCAATACACTTGAGGGCCCCAGAATACCAGGGTCTTCCTTTCACTAATGGGAGGAACAGAGGAGCAGCTGATGAACTCAGCATGATCAGATACAAAGCTGAAGCCTGATCTGATGACTTCTACAGATTCGGTGCCTTATGCTACACAGCCAGGAAGAACATGTGCAAACCATTCATTAAGAACTTCTCTGTAATAACACAGACCTCAGATGGTTCTCTGTTTCTTCCATGTGTGCTATGTAGCACTAATATGTAATGTGGCCCCTTTTTAATGAGGTATTTAGGTTTACACTTTTGGATATGTTCTCACTGGAGATCCAGGGACAGGATTTCCAGTCTTGGGCCCACAGTGTATCAGATACTTAACCATCCCAGTCAAATGATCCGCATTAAATGTGTTGAATAAAGTCTGAAATGTGATGCTTTGTTTTAAAATGAACTTTTCAGACGACAAGAATCACTATAATTCCAACATCATGCTTCTGTAGCCAGTCAAACATAATTATAATGCTGATGACATGATATATAAACCCATGCTACCATGCAAGCAACAACAAGCACATCCTTTTAACATTTCCAAACTCCCTGCAGGACCTCAGAGCCATAGCATCTGTTGTGGCAGAACACAGAACTGTTTTAAATTAGTACAACAGGAGCTCATCTGTTTCAGATGAGGAAAAGGCAAATTGGATACAGCACAAATAAACTATATATGGCAGTCAAGCTTCCTATTGCTGCTTAAACATTGTTTTGTTTGTCAGGTTCCAGAAAATTCAAATTCAAATTCCTTGAGAAGGTTTAAATACATACAGGTACTGTAGTCAAATCATCAAAGTATGCACTCTATTATTGAGCAAGAAAACTCTATATTATAGTGTAGAAGTTGTACACTCGGGTGCATGTGTGAAGCTGTTACCTCTGTAGAGTGAGGTTGAGACTGTCTGTGCAGGCCTTAATCTTGTTCTGGGCCTCTAGGTGATTCATGCTGTCTGTGGAAATGCCATTAATGGAAAGAATAATGTCTCCGACACACATCTTGGCTTGGACTGCCTTGCCTCCATCAGTCAGCTGTAATTAGACATGCAAACAGATAAGAAAACAAGCTCATCATGCGCATATTAGCACCAAACAAAGACAAGAATTCACACAGCATTTAATTACACCACAAACTGGAAACTTTTGACACACACAGGTGTTTACTGATGTTTTTTCTGTGTTTACATCTGCAACCTCAGGGTTTCACAAAGTATAGTGCTTTCCTTTCTGTTTCCTGTCTTACGTAACTTTTGTCAGATAAGATAGGCATCTTATTCTCTTCACAACATCAACATCACAGTATCCAGTGGACAGGATTCTACATCCACCAAAACAACGTGCCCATTAAAAAAGCCAAAACATTCCCACAATGATGACTCACACTGACCACTGACCACAAATTAAAACCACATGATTTTCCAAAGTTGGAATAATAATACTGAAAGCTGAGTATGTGCATCGGGATAAGTGTAATTATAAAAGTTTAATAAATGGCATATGTATTAAAATATAAATGGAAATTTCTAATTTGCACGCATATGTATATTCTGTATTCAGCAAAATTATCAGCGTTAGCAGCTCAGTTGGGGTTTATTTTCACCTCTCTCAGCTTTGCACAACTGCATTTGAGAAATTTAAGTCTCTCTGATTCCTCATCGTTGACACACTTGAGCTCAGTCAGAGTAAATACCAGACTGAGAGTCTGTAAATTGTAATCTTCGGGTCTCCCTTCAGATTTTCACGGGCCACATCCATTGCTTTTGCAGGGTCTCCTAAGAACATTCAGAGACTTGAAGCCACTCCAGGTTTTCCTTTGCTTCATCTGTTATTGTGGTGCTGAAAGGTGCTGGTGCACAAGCTGTTTGCTCTGAAGTGTGTTTTCTCTTAAAGAGTTTTATGTACTGACCCGGCCATTCAGTCAGTAAAATGTTTGTCCAATCACATAAATGAGAGGTTTTTCTAAGGTTCTAAGCCTTTGTATGAGAGCATAGTAAAACTGGAATTTCTGTATTTCAAACTCCATACTGTATTTCAAACTCCATAATGTATTGTGGATTAAACCTAATTTAAAAATTGGAAAGAGTAAGGGATTTTGTAAATTTTCCAAAGTAAAAAAGTGGGGAGAAGCTTAATACATTTAATAAGGGAAATGTAAAAACTCAACCCATTTTTAGAGGGAGAACCATTTAATATTTGGTAGCTTTGACTCTAAGTGTAGTAGCAAGGGTTTAAAAGCTCTAATCTCTTCAACTGTCTGTCTACAAAGTAAGCAGCGTATAGTAGGGTTAAGGTTCATCAGGTCCTCCCCCACTTTCCACCACACCAAGACGAGCATTTAACACACAGGAAGTAACGTAATAAAACCATGACGATGGGATGACTCTCTACCAGGTGTGGTGATCGACCAGTGATTACACAAGGTTGTGCACACCTCATCAATCACTCAGTGCACACTTACGCACTTGGACCTGTACAGCCATGCTGCCTGTGATCATGCTGGAGCAAAAAAAGAACTCTGTGTACTCGCTGCACTGGCTTTGTTTCAAATTATACCTTTATGTCATCTCTCTGCTGTGTGAAAGAATGAACACGTGGTGCCTGAAGCCTGAGGACATGGGAAGCGCACACATGTATATTAAGGTGGCAGCTGAGGTGAGGTCTATGTATGTGATGAGAGAGAAGAATAATTAAGAGGACTCTGTTGAGTGTGGCACATAAAATTGGGGCTTAAATATCAGATAAAAACTACATGCTCCACCTCTGCCAGCTAAAAATCCATAATAAATTTCCATGAAACAATAAAATTTAAGTGTGTGCAAGAGACCTTTAATTTCATCCTCATTGACACAGACTGTTATTTTTAGCAGTTATTTAAATGAACCAGCCCTGATTTAGCTAACAAAAAACAAATATTCCCACTCCCCACTCCTAAAGAATGTGTTCAAGTTAGGTGACGCTAGAGGAGTTTTCCCTAGTTTTAAAAAGCTGCCAATAAGACATAAAGAATGTGCCATTGTGTTAACCCTCATACTGACAAAGTAGGGGAAAGGAGTGGGAGGGAGGGAGACAAAGAATGAGGAAGTGACGGCGGCAGTGGCAGTGACCAGCACATTTCTCTTTGCTTGCATTATTATCAAGGAGATCAGTGTATAGAATTGTAAAGAATGCTTGGCTGCGACTGATGTATGCATACCAACATCTAGGAAACCTATAGTGTAGCCACATGGTAAGTGCTACTCACAAAGCGCAGGGTACTCACTACACAGGCATGCACAAAGCTTAGACTTACTCACTTGCTCACTCACAGGCTCGGCACCTGTCAGCATTTACTGAGTCTGTTCTGACTCATTTTACTTTCAGTAAAATAAGTAATTTCTCTTCAGTGCAGACGCCAATAAAGAGAGTGTAAGCACTCTTCAGAGATCACTGACATCTGCTGACTCGGTTTTATTCTGCGATATGGCTCAACAGCAGGGAAAAGCTGGCACAGGACTGTCAAATGAACACGTCCCTGGGACATGTCTCTCCATCTCTCAGTGTCTCCTTCTCTGGATGTTTGTGTGTGTTTAAGAGACACAGAGAGAGTGGAAAGGAAACCTGAAGTTCTCTCCTTGTAGGGATGTGAGAAAAGACAGTACTACATAGCTCTACATATGGTAATTCCTCAAATGTGCAATATGTCTAGAGGTGAAGAAAGGAGAGGACTCTTGTAAAATTCTCAGAAAAATATGTTTTTATATGTGGTTAACAATGTTTAATGCTTTAGTCTGCAGCAGACAGAAAGTACTTTATGAATCCCAGCTTCTTTGACTCAAACACTGTCTTTCTCACATGGATACAAAACAAATAGATGTTACAGTAAGAATCCCTGGCATCCGCAGTCTATAAATATAAAATCAAGAGAGGTCTGAGGCACTCGTGACAGAGAGCAGATAAGTAATGAAGTAGAACTTTGGCAGTACTAGCTCTCTCAAGAGAGCTGGATGTTTTAGGAGTGTGTTTTTACCAAACACTGTCAACTACATTAGATAATATAATTTGTGCACTCAATCAAAATTCGCAAAGCAGAAGATATTATTTTGAACTTCTCAAGGCTGAATTTTTAAAAAAGTAATCAAAGGGAGTTTCTCTTAGCATGAATGAAAACAACTTTAATCCAAAGGGGGTAAAAAGATTGTGGGAGGGTTTTGTGTTCATTTGGTAGATGAGAAAGACGTTTTTCAAATGAATGAAGTGTCTTTCCAACTGTTTTTACATGAATGGGATTCCAGCCACATAATGGTGTGGCTGCTGTGCTGCTGTGGTCCTCCCCACACTGCTGATTTTACTGCTGTGCAGTTACTGGTAATGACCGGTTGTTCCAAACTGACACAAGCGTCTCTAACCCCTACGACTATAGGTTGAATTCAGCATACTGCACAATACTTGGCAGATTTATCTGAGGGCTTATGGCAAATCCTACAGTACACTGGAGATTATGACAGGAGTGGCTAAAAAGCTCCTTAATGTATCACTGGTATAAATGTCTTTGTGGAAAACTCCTCAAAAGAGACAAAGTGCAGAGGGGATGTTGTACCAAACTAAAAAAAAACACAAGAAGTGGAGCAGAAGCCTAGAAAAATTAACAGTCCATTGCTTCCATGTGTCTTCAATTCATCTGTTATACAGCTATAATCAAATACAGTCATAAAAGCAAATAGTAAAAAAAAATCAGGTTAATTCTAAATACTGTTCAGACGCAGATGTTTACTTGCTAATTAACTTATTCTTGAGTGGGCAAGAAATTAATGAAGGAAAATGACAGACTCTATGAGATTCATGAGAACAAAACACAAAGCATCTATTTGGAGAAAAAGCAGCTTTGTTAAGTAGTTGATATGACTAGATTTATGTGTCTCCAAAGAAAGTCTCTGTCCAATGGAGTAATCTGCTGCCAAAATTCTTCACTTAACAAATCAATGCTCTATTTTTAAACCACTGATTTACTGTACAGTGTGACATCAAACATTTTCAATTTCACACAACAGGCTTTCTGGGAGAGGGAGACAATACTTCTATTTACAGTACATCCTTCATCCTTCAGTACATCCTTCAAAACCGGACACATTTAAGGTAAGGTGACATATTTAAACTAACACACAGGCATTATTGGGATACTAATCATCTTCCCTGCTGGTACGTTTCTAACTTCCTGTCTTCCGTGAAATTATGGAGTAAGGAAGAGGGTTGTGGTCATCTCACATTTGAGAAGTCGTGTTACAGGAAGCGTCTTGTGGTGGGGGCTGAAGGCCTGTGAGATGCATGTCACGTCTGTGTAGGGTAGACTAAGATAAAGGACCTTATATGGAAAAGACTCAGGCCTAGCATTATGTCATCACAAACACACAACTTCAGCAGATTGACTCACTCTTGCCTTAGCTGGCCTGCTTACAAACTTCCCAGGTATTAATAAAAATGTGTATTTTACAAGACAAGGGGTTTGTTTTTGATCCAACAATTTCAATGTGTCTGAGAACCTGACTGGTGACTTTGACATTTTTGAAGCTCTAAACAAAGTATCACGTTCCTCTTTCAGGAGGCGGGACTGTGCGCATTCAACCTGTAAAGCTCATCAAAAAGAAACCATTTACCCTGAAGAATTTCTGGGATGAATCTGTCAAGAGAACATTAGACAGCACAGCGCAAAGCAACCTGCTAGGCTCGCACAATCAGAGGCCATAAAGTGCTGCTCACTGTCAAGAGACTAGAAATCTTCTCTTTTACGCTTACACACCTGCAACACATTGCACAAACTGTTTCAACAGGAAAGAGGAACAGAGATGAGAAGTACACATTAATGTAGGAGACAGCAGCGGGGGGGGGGGCGTCCAAATAGCAAGTATCCTTTTCCTCCAAGCCAAACATCCCAATTAAGCATACTTGAACAGAGGTAGACCAGTGGTTGTCATGGTTTGACCCCTGTCTTTTACTACATCAATCACGCTGCTGGAAAACACGAGATGCCAGGCAGACCTACATAGGAGCTCTTAGTCAAATCGCCATGACAACGCAAACAAAACAACACAAAGCGGTACCAAGCCCACGCTGAATAGTGAATGCGCTTTAGTCAGGTCAGAAACAAACCCGAGTGACTAGCGCTGCTGAGGCAGATGATATGAAAGAGCTTTTAGACATGGTGGGACCTGAGCCAAGTGCCAGAGCTGGTTTCTAACTCCATTCATGGTTGATTCAAATCTCCTGTCTACAGGTTGTAGCACAGCCTTTTTGGCTATCTACCAAGCGAAATGGCAAGATAATTGTTAAGTTTCACTCACTGTCTGGGTGGCATGTGTACTGGCTGTATAGTGTATTAATAACTACACGGACACAAACATATCAGCAGAATATAATGTTTCTCTGTTTTCCAGCAGCTAAGACAGGAAAACACAAGTTCATTCAATAACATGACTCAAAAGGCGCTTGAGCTCTAACAGATACTTGGCCTAGGAGATGATGATTTTCACTTTCAGTGACGTTATAGTAAATGGACTGCACTGACGTGCACCTGGAGATTTGTACAAAGCACTTTGCACTGCTTTATATCATGGGGTGCCTGTTGTCAAGTATGAGTGAATATCACTGTTATCACTGTCTCACAACAGTAATTATGGGTTGTAGTCCAAGCTGCAACCACGAAGACAAATCATGTACAGGGCCTTCTACGTCTCTGAATTTACTTATTCTGCTCTATGGAGAAAACAGAGACAAAGTGGATTGTTTCTTTAAATATCTTTCATCAGAAAGGAAAAAAGACTGAGTGATCTAAATCAACATCAAGTGATAGCTTAGTTATTCTTTATAGTTCTGCCATATAGCATTATGGAGATTGGAAGCAGATGCCTCAATACAACTCTAGACAGACACCAGGGAGATCATACTGGGATCAAACACATACTGCAGATAACATATTTCTACTAAACCCATATGTAACCTGAACACGTCTTTAAGACCCTGTAAAGATTCGCAGATTATTAAAAAGGGCCCTGTGAAGTGTGTATTCATGAAGCTAGTAAAAAACTGGATAGACTTAACTGGTTTCTACTAAATTTTAGTTCCCATGTAAAAATGCTCAAGAGATTTTAATACAAGAGACAGATAAAGAAATACAGACAAACTGCTTGGCAGCTCTGCAGAACAGACCACAAGCTATCTGTCTCACTGGTTTCCTGAAATGCCAGGGGAGTTTTTCACTGCTTGAGTTTATTTTTTCTGGATCTGAGCTGAACCATGCGTTAAAGCTCAGCGTCAGACAGAGCAACCCAGACAATTCTTTATCCAAAGAGTTTTGCAATATACAAACTTTGCTCTGTATTAATTGTTTATACATGACAAAAATGCAAGATAATCTGTTATTAGTCCCACACCTGGGAAATAAAAGTAATAAACAATAATAAATAGTTAGTAGTAGTATCAATTGTAATAAATGTTGCATGACAAGGTGTCAGAAACACTACAATATGTTCCACAAGGTTCCTTTACATTAATGCAATACCCATCAATAAGTGCATAGCTGCTTATATTTTAAAGGTGAAATTTTAATTCTTCATTCTGAATTTTTAGATCCTAAGTAGTTTAATGTCAGTGAAGGTTATCCTCATCTTGCTCTACAAAACTATTTTGCTAGCATTTCTCAAAAGCAGTATACAGAGAGGTAATTAAACTGCAGTTCTGGTCAGCTTTTTAAGTTTAGGATGGTCTGCATTTAAAGTGTTGTAAGATGTTTAGAAAAAGTGGCACGAAGAGGAATGGTTGGTCAGTAAAGGATATGTTTACAGTCAGATCAAAGAACACAGTGAAGGGTGTTACAAACCAAACTAAACTCACAATACTTGCAAAAAGAACAACTTTTTTCTCACTGGAAACCCAATGCAGCATGGCTCATGGAGGTTTTGGGTCCACTCATCTTTAATAATTAACTCCAAATTTTCATTTCATTAACACAATATTTATTGATTAATTTCTAAATTAGCATACTATCATTTTTTTCTTAATAAACATACAGATGACATCACTATTATTATTGTCATATAGAAAATAATATTTGCCAGCTGTGCAGCTCTACTGGATTTTCCTTTTTAGAAAATTCATACAAATGCACAAAGAATATCATTTACTCCTAATGTTGATGTGGGTTGCCCAGAGACACCACATCATCACATTCCTCTTCTATTAGAGTAGAAGTAGCTTCATCATATTAAAAAATAAAGGTGGTGCTGGAAAAAGAGCCAAATGCAAACACAGAGCTAAAATTAGCTGGTAAAATGTTAACTTTAAGTATCACATTGCACTATAACAACAAACAAAAGGATACGAAGAACAAGAGGGGGAAGTGAGGGGTCAATGGAAATAGAGAGGAAAATTTCTCTGTGCTGACCTCTTACTGACCTACAGGAACCAAACACTGATAGAAACAGACTTTCATAGTAGGGTTACTGTTTTTACAGATTTTACAAACTTTCATAATGCTATAATAGTACTCCCACTCAAATCAATATAATTTTGAGTGGGAGTCTTTCCATGCCTGTCAAGAACTTCCAAAAAAGGAGTTGGAATAACCACAAACAACAAAGATGGAAAGAGTCTGGAGGAGCAGGAATGTAGACATCCACACACATAATGTACATAAATGGGGCCTTTCTCTGCAAGTTATCCATACAGTATTGGGTGGTCTCACTTTCAACAATCAACTGCATTGTTCAAAGTTTAATCTTAAATGCAGAATTAACATATTGAATAAACAAATACACATCTCTCAGTCACTCACTGATCATACTAGTTTTCAGAACGTTTCATGCTAACCTTCCTAACATATAAGCACTTACAGTATACAGTTCAGTGCTCTCCAATTCAATATCCCCTCACACTGTTGTAGTGGTGTTTATTTTGGCCCTATTTTGATGCATTTTGGTGATATTGCTATATTGCTGTGACACCCAATTCAATACATATGGTTTATGGTACAGTATGTACTCTAACTCACATTTTGATTTAGTTTTAGTACAACAGCCAGAGACAAATATACCTTAAAAGGCATGAGGATAACAGGCTGTGGTCATCCTGTGAGTAACCAGCCTTATATTCTGTACATTATCTTTGGATCAGTTACATATGGGAAACATATGCAAAGTCATTACATCATTATTCCACAGCAATCGCATCTATCTAAGCAAAATAAATATAAGCTTTAATGTGATAGCAACAGATGCTCATTCTTTACTGCAAAGCCAGTCTATTTAACATTGTGGGTGTTTAATGAACCTTAAA
The DNA here is from genome assembly GCF_001640805.2 of Lates calcarifer. Lineage (NCBI taxonomy): Eukaryota > Metazoa > Chordata > Actinopteri > Centropomidae > Lates > Lates calcarifer. Next base: position 10,681,059 of record NC_066841.1, on the reverse strand, counting down.
ATGAGCCTGTGGTCTACTCAGTTTTCTACTCATTCGTCTAATGACGGAATTGAAGCAATGGTTAAACTGTTGGCAGATGTTTCCATATATGTACCCTCTACTAAGTAACTCTTCTCTTTGTAAATACAGATAGTGTGACTTAAATAACAGACACAGTGATCACTACAGATTACTTAGATGGAGTAATGATATCTGACATATTTAGGAAAATGCATGCAGTTAGATGGATATATATAAATGTTTCAGATTTGCATTATGTTGGCTGTGCGGTAATTCTAAAATAAAAAGACAAAAAGGAAGACTTGTCCCTGGCGCCTGGACAATAACAAGAAATCTGAGCCATTGGTTGGACATGCACAGGGATGAAAATATGTCAGAGGAAGGACACTAACCAATAATGTGATGGAATGAAAATCTATGAGAGTCATGTTGCCTGGTTCTGCAGTGCTTGGAGCACGCTCCAGACCACTGATGACTCAACAAAGGACTACTGGTGGACACAGGAGTTATTCAACACTTTTATGGTCCAGAGCTACATGGCCACCATAAACCACAAAAAATGACTTGTCAAAACTACCGTATTACACACACTTGTGATTTTAATAGATGCAAAGTTTCTGTCAGTTTTCTTTTTACACCTTTTTCAACTCACCTGTCTCATTCTGTTTTAAACCCCATAAAAACATGATGTGGCACATCTCTACAAATATCACAGTTTGGGTTCTGTTTCTCATCTGGTTTTCATTTTTGCTGTGAGTTTTATATATTGGTGTGCACATATTGCACCATATGTATTCAAGTCTAAATAGTAAAAATTCTATGTGAAATTATGGTCAGTGCCTCTTGTATTTGTAGTGCCTTAAAAATGTGAAGTGAAACTGCATTTAGCTGATTTTGGGCCGATGATTTGTCAATGGTTGATGCCAAAGTTTAAAGGGCAGCAGAAGCATACAGCCAATTTGATGGTGGTTTTGTTTTCTTCTTCCTCTCTCGAGAGGCTTGGGGTTTTCTATTTTTATATATTTTTATATTTGAGGGTACTCCAATATCTAATCAGATGACCAGTGTGGAGGCCCTTCATTCACATACTTTTTGAGATAGCACGACAAGATGTCCACTAACAGTTACATGCCACTGTGACAACATAATGTCCTAGGTGCCATTATTATCATAGTGCCAAGACATAAAAATAGTAGTCTGAGCAGCCATACTGGCCCTCTCATACTCTTTAGAATAACTATGTCCTAACACAGATGGTCATATTTCCCCGAGAGAAAAGTTGCTTCTTCTCTCAACTCACAGCTTTCAAACTTTTGTAACTGATCCTGCCAACAACAAATAAACAGAGTCACTGACCTTAGTCATGACATTGAGATTAGAATTACATAACAGGAAGCAGCAGGAACTGAATGGACAGTTATTTTCAAAGCACAGCCCACACTGGTGGAAGACAAGCTGCCTACTTCTAATCCTGTTTGACAAGAAGCATGTTAGTATGATTGAGACACTTCAGATGTCCATGGGTTGAAACAGACAGCCTCTTGACAGACTAATGGTAAAATGCACTGCTCTTAAATTCATGCAGCAATCACAGTGTTTTACATGGAGTGCCCTTGCACCATGAACATAAACACCGTAGCTATGTATAGGCTGAGGCTGGACCTGTCTCATAAACAGGCCTGCTTTTCAAACAGTGGCCCTTCCAGCAGCCCTTCTCCCAGCTCAAGGCTCAACAGGACCTGGTCAGCCCACTCAGAATTTATGTGGCCCAAAGTCCCAAATAGTTATTACAGAACCGCAGTGGCTTTCTAGAGTTTCAACCTGATGGGCCATTTAAGGACAGGTTCGGATGCTTTCGCTGCAGACCCGGCACACAATTCCTCCTGTGTTTTGCATCAGGACTAAAGCCAGGGAGAAAGGCCAGGACACTTAGCACTATCCCTCATCTGAATGACCAAAATGACAGTAGCCGTTAACAGCTACCGGCTTAATCCTCCAAATAAATCCTGAATGGCGGGTCAGAGAAATTCAGGGGAGTTTTTTAAATTGACAGATGTTGTGGTTATGGCTTAGTTATGTAACATTATTATGACAATAGTCATAGCCTTGATGGGAGGGGGGTCAAGACCATGGGGGACTGAGTTACAGGGGCCATGAACTGTTAGAGGAGGTGTCTAAATCCAGCAATGAGTGTCCCACAGGAGATGAACGACACATGCACTTCATCACTGACTAGGCAAATGGCATAGTGAGCATGAATAGCATTCCTCGGAGGTGACTGTCATGAAGTGAAGGGTACACACACAGTGGTGTGTGTGTGTGTGTGTGTTCCACTCACCCGTGAGATGGTGAGGGGCAGACAGAAGTCCTTCCCTCCTTGCAGTCTGAAGCCCCAGGGGGCAGGACCAGCCAGGGAGACACTGTAGCTGCTGCTCATGATTCACCTAGAGACAGAACAACAGATAGTTCACACTTGATTGTGCATGAATCCACATTAATAGGGAACCAATTCAACAAGAGACAGATTCCACACTGACAGAACAAATATTTCAAACACAAGAGAGAATACAAAGGGAAGGAGGAGAAGGAAAAAGAGCACGTCAAGTTCTATACACCTGTACATAACTGGTGCACAGCCAAAAACTTACATTTAGAGATGATTACTATTTTCACAGCAGAGAACTGTAAACAGCATATTCTGCTGAACCTAAACCGAGGCATCCAACTGATGAATCTAAATTAAAAGGTAAGCATATGCCACTGCTTGCTTTCCATCACTGTGGCCTATAATAATCAACGATCTTCTGAAAGACTGTAAGTAATGTTCAGTCTTGCCTTTTTGTTATACAATAATATCTCACCAGATATGTTGGGGCTTTACTGTCAAGGTCTTATGGCTTGTTTAAATTTTATCATACTGAAGTTATCTAAATGTGTGTCTATTAATAGTCCTCTTCTGAAGCTGCTAGCTCCCTGCTGACAGCTTTAGAGCATGTCTAAAGTCCTTAGTAATACTATTGACAATGAGTATAATAGTGACACAGTAACATATTGTATACAGTAAATCCTCGAGTGCTGAACAGTTACTCTGGACTGGCAAACAAAACAGTAAGAAGTCATCTATAATGATGTGTGAATTGCAGGGTTTAATATGCAACAGGAAAACCACTCCATGACACAGTGTCCAAATCTTTTTTAATGCACTCCTCAGATTGGATTACCCTACAATACCATGAACATTCAACAAAAGATGTTTAATAAAAGTTTCCACCTATTTGCACTTCATGGAAAGTCTAAAAAACCCTTAGAGAGCAAATGAGTACTGTACTGTGTTGATGAACATCCTCCAGTGAATCAGAAACGCAATAACCCACAGTGGCTAAAAACAGAATGAAGGAGAAGTCAGAAATCTGCCTAACTCGTAAACACTGATAATGCTTTGTTTACCTAAAAGCAATCTCAGATCAGTGACTCTGGAGTTGCACTTTAGACCCATCATCTCAGTGTCCTTCCACTGAACCCACTGCTGAAAAGTGTGTTCTGACAACAGGTACCCAAACTGGGACAATCAATATTCTTGGGGGAGAAAAAAGAATATGGACCTATTGGAAGCAAGTGTAGTGATACAGCTTGTTTTTGTTTTTTTGCCTATGCAAAACAAACAACTTATAATGTACTGTCCTTACAACACATAGGGGTTAAACAAACAAATCAGAGGAGAGTGAATAGTTTATCAGTTTTAGTTTTCATCCTCATAGTAAGAACCGTCTAACAAAACCTTGATATAAAATGACCAGTATGTGTTCACATCTTGCTAAAACCTTTGTTGAATTCTAGCATATAACAGAGTGAGCTTTGGCCTTTCCTCAAGACAACTGTGGTGCTGCTGGGCCCGCATAGGGATAGAGTAAAAGGCAAGACACACCCAGGGATGGCTGGAGACTTGTTAGAGCTCAGCTTCACTTCACTGCCAGCTCAAAGTTTCATTGGAGGGCAGGTTTGCCTTGCACCACCGCAATTTTTTTTTACAACTCAATGGCTAAATGCTCCGTCACCTACATGACCTCATGGGTGGATACGAATGCCATATCCTGATTACGCACATGTGCATGCAAATTAAATGGACAGTTCCAAAAGTGAGACACAGCAAAGATTGTAAAAATTGTGCCGTAAAATATTTCATGCACTATTGAGTTTCACTGGTTTAAGCCCTGCCTGTCATGCATTCCTTTTCCCCTGAAAAATTGAAGCTGCAAGCTGTTTATTAGAAGCGAAACTGGGGTTAAGTGCAGTCACATGTTAAGATTTAGTGCATTATCAAATTTATTAGGTTGATGACTGGGGAAATTAGTCCACCTTATTTGCAAAATGCACTTTACTTTCTAGTCTGGTGTGTGCAAACAGCTAACATGCTGCAGTGAATCTGTCTGTGTGCCTTTGTCTCTGTGCACAGGTTCAGAAAGAAACCACAGATCATGTGGAAATATATCACCTTCACCCTGCCCAACAGGAAGGGTGGATGTTGACATGAAAACATGACATCAAAGGCTGGCCCACAAGCATTACATGTCACGTACTGTACATTGCAATTATAAAGAAAAGGGGGAAATGGAGAAGCAAAGCTGAGCCTGACTTTGCACAGATACATTGTTAGTGGTTATCACAACTTACTTTTAAGAGCAACTGAGAACTAGAGGAAGCTAAGACTTTCAGAGTTTTGTGTATTTAATGCTGATGACAGATTATCTGCTTCTTTTTTTCTGACCTTGGTGAACTTTTGCCAAGTACATAATCCCATAGCTGGGGGGACACGTGCGAATGTGACTTCTTAAAATAAGAAAGTGAGTGCAGAGAAAACATACTTTTCTGATGGGTATTTCATGAATAATAATGCCTTGTCATCCCAGAGGCATGTCATTTTGAGACTGTAAGTCATGCCACCATCACTAAAATCCCCTCAGGGACACAGCACCACCTGCTGTAGCCCGTCACCTGGTCAGTTGTATGACACACAAATCAAATCCGAGGGCCTGCCCACACACTGTCTCATCATCACGCCCCGAGGGGGCAGGCCCTTCAAAGTAGAGGAGCCATAAAAGGGTGTGGAGAGGAAATAAAATCACGAGTGAAAGTGATAGAGAGGAGCTGATTTGAACACCTGGAAAGCACAGGGTAGTATGAATAGCTCCACAATTTCTGCTATGCACTTTCACAATCAAACTAATACACCTAAACATAAATACACGCACGCACACATGCAGAATATGCCAGTCTATAATAAGGCGGCAACCAACTGAAGACAGCTGTCTTCAAGGTGACCTAGAGTTGAAGTGAGCCAAGAAGTTTATTTTTAGGGAAAATTACAAGACAGAAACCAATATATTTTCCATACATTGTCACCAAGAAAATCAACCCATGCACATACTGTGGCATTGTCTGTGAAACATCCTTGTTATAATAAGCTGTCATAACAGTGTTTAGGTCATATGAATGCATATATATACATATGTAAAATAAAGCTTTTCGATATTTACTGCAGCCCAATGCAGCTAAACTCAACAACTATGCTTTAAAAACAAAGTCATAAAAGCTGCTGATGTCCTAACCACAAAATAAGGAACTCAACCACATCTGTTACAAGCTTTGTTTACCATTTCATATAAGCCTACAGCTCTGATCTGCCAGTGCTGACAGACACTCAATCTTCTGGAGTGACATGAGACACAATGGAGAGAAATACTGTATGTTTTCTGCAACACTGTTTGATCCAGAAGTCGTGGCTGGAGGACACGCTCCCATTGTTTAAAAACCACCCTCGAGGAATACACAGCATTGAATTGCTCTGTTACAACTATGTTGGTTGTTCACAACAGATTCCTTCAGTATTAGATTTCATAGCCAACTGGGACATCTCAGTAACATGCTGGTAAAAGTAAAATTGCTGAAATTATTTGGATCACACTGACTCAAGTCATGCTACACCCACATATCAGCAAGCATTTCTTCTCCAAATATGGAGAGAACAAACATAAGGCTCATCTCATGTCACTGCTTGTTTTGCAATCCCTAATGATATCATGCATAGACATGAGCAGACACACCTTTCAGTGTTCCAAAACAAAGGCAAACAGTTGAGCTCTGCACAAAAAATTTTATCAGCAGCACCCACATCAACCCTTCTCCAGACTACAGTGCATAATCCTGGCTTTTTTTCCACTTGGCCCTTATCTCTCAAGTTCCTGTCATAGTGGCACTTACTATACTTTCACACCAAAAACAAGATTAAAACACAATCTTTTCAGCACAGCACCAATGAGACCTGCTCACCAAGTTACCCACTGGCTAAGCAATTATATATATATATATATATATATATATATATATATATATATATATATATATATATAACTTGCTTAGTAGGTAGACTATTCAAATAGTCTGACACTGAATTTAAATGTATCTGAAACATGTAGGATTTTGGCATAACTTCCTGACTGTGACTGAAAAAGAAAAACATTCTCTAAAAATGACACGTCCCCTCAAAGTAGAAAAGCTGGAACATGGAAATCAAACAAAGTTTGAATGTCCCTAGATAGTGGGAGGACAAAGATGTCTCATGAGCTTTGGTGAAGGCAGCGTGTCTGATTTTCCTCATCAACATTTCAGACGTCATCCACATTTCACAATGCTTCAGGAGACAATGTTGCCTGGTGACATCATTATGGGACATGTTGACAGAGCGGGGCACATTTTTGCAATGTCCTGTACCTACATAGTGTGTTGTCTATGAAAACAAAGTGAGGTCGGCATCATATTTAATACATATTATTTGCAATTACTAAAATAAATTCTATTTTGTATAAATAAATGACAACAGATTTGCCATTCTTGTCAAACTGCACAATCTTAAAACCTAAGAACAGTGTTTGAAACATAACCTTCAATATCCTTGTCTTACACAGCAACTTGTTCCAGTTTACTTTATGGGACATTTTCTGTACACATGCTAATTACATGTTTGCTCTAAAGCAACAGGTCTTGTTCTTACTTACTTTTAGCTGCCTAATTTTAATACCATATTATTAGTCCAAAATCCATTGAATGCAATATTAGATTCTCGAGGTAATGCTTTAACAAAACGTTTTATCTCCAGCTGTAGTCATGGGATAGAGTAATAATTCTCCAGGTCTTCCTCCTTCATGTTTACTTTGGAGAAGTTTCAGTAGCGTCTGTACAGTCCAACACGGCTAATTTTTCTCACGGAAACTGAACCTTAATTTGTCTTTGGTTGCCTAAGTGGGTGTGACATGAAACACATGTCTGACATTAATGGTGCATTTTTCTAAAACGCCCTTAGCCCACTTGTTACTGTGAAAAAGCCAAGTCAGTAAAAATAATATCGTGTGACTGTCAGCAGCAGCAGCATTTTTGGAAAAGTTACAGACAAGCAAGTTTCCATGGTGTGTTGTAAACTTCAACTTTGCAACAGGAGTGTAACCTAAAGCAATAAAACCATCAGGTAAAACAAGCGGTGACTTTCTTTGTGTCCTTATTTGAAAAACGGTGTCAGGTGCAGGACTCACCTTGCGTATGGAGCCGGGTCTGGGCGTTCAGAGAAAGAAGCGTGGCTTTAGTCCGTCGGTTGTCAGTTTCGAAGTGAACTGGACTGAACGGAACTGAAACTTCCGCATATAAGCCAACCCCAACTGGCTGCCGGTGGGAGGGTTCACAGCAGCGTGTGTGAGGTTGTTGACTGGAAGCGGCACCACTGCAGGCACGGGCTTGCCAAGCGCACGACAGTGCAGATACGTTGTGGTAGAGGAGCAACCTCAGGACTAACGCTGCCTTCAAAATGTAACTAAGGTCGTATTCAAATCAACCTGTGCACAATGTGCAAAAAGGACCAAAAGTCCCTTCCTGTCAGAAAGCTGATAAACCCTCCCAGCTGTTCACCAAAACGATTGTGGTACAATTATCTAACTTAGTCTTTGAAGCCTAAACTTGTGCTTGAAGGTTTCATACCCTTTCATTGATGGATTTTCTGCTGTTCAGCTATTTTCCAATGCTGAAAAACACAGGGTATTTGACCACATTATTACTGAAGGCCTTTTCTTTGAATAATGATACTCCAGCTGGTACACAGTGAATGCTGTTTTTAACAGTTCACCAAGTTGCCACGTTTTTGGCAAAGATGGCAGCCGGTAGTAAGATTTAGACTGTTACATTCAAGAAAAAGAAGTTTCCCCAGTCATAAGTAAAAATATAGAATATGGGGAAATGTATTGATTCAGATATAACTTGATAATAGTGCCTAATTTTTAATGATGGATGACTTTTTAGGGGGGATTATTGTGTTTTTTTAAAAACATAATTACTATTGGTAGCCTAAACCCAAAGCTATTAGCCATTCCTAATTCTTGGTATTTGTCTGTCACTAATCTAACAGCTGAATTTACCTCAATAACTATATACAGAAGCTCTTAAATCGGTAATTTCACTAATGATAGGCTCTGCTTGTTCCATCTGTCAATGAAAACCTTCCCACATGATTTGTTTAGACATCTCTCTTAAACTATATTTGATCTTAAAAAACTTTTAGCTTTGAGATAGCCACAATCCTGGATTGGATTAAGTACATTAAAATCGAGTAGTTAAAAAATGTTGGTACTGGTAAGGAAAGTGATGTAATTCAAGCGAGGAAGCAATTTGTCAGTGGTTGTGAATATATTAAGGAAATATTTGTGTGACGTTAGGAAAGAAATATTTAAACATTTAAACATGTGACATCAGATTGCCTTGTTGCATCAGTCATTCTTTCCACTAAATGTCTCCTGTTCACAGATCAGATGAGTCAAATGCCATCCTAATGCAGTAGGTTTTTAAACCAAATGTAGGTAGTCTATGGTATCCAAAATACAAAACACATCAGTTTCTCATTCTGCTACTAATTTATTCAATATTCACCTTAAAGTTACTGTGATATGACAGTGATTGAGAAGCAGGTCTAAGTGTTTGCCCTGATATTAGTGGCATGGTGCTGATATGCCCTCTAGTGGTCATCAAAGAAAATGCATGCTGCACAGTTAATTGTAATTATTTGGATTTTAAAACCACCATGCAGTTAGTGGCCTTGTGGGATGGAAGTTCCTGCCTTGATCCAGAAGTGGGCAAGTCCACACCTCAACATTTGACACTTGTCTTGTTTCTTGTCCACCTACACATGGCATCTAGTCCAAGGCTGAGGTTTTTACTGAGCTCACTCAAGGAAATGACAAAAGAAAGTACGGATGTGCAGAAAAAATACAAAATACTAATGGGCAGATTCTCATTGAGATGTTTGAGCACACACAGAGGATTCAAGTCTTTCTTATTGCACCATGGCCTGCTGTTCATGAATTATTGCCAGTCTATTACATAACAAAGCTTTTCATGTAAACAAAGTTAAAATACTATCTAAGTGAAACTATGCAAACTTAGACAAAAGCCCTTAATCCACCTGTATCATTATTATTACTACTTTGTCTTACTATTTCAGCTCTCTGATGTGCATTGCATCCTCTTTTTTTGCACTGTGATATTTTGTTTGATAAACATACATTGATCTGTGTTACATGCAAAAAGGCAAGACCTATTCTAGAGGTTACCATTAACTGTTCCGTGAAGCTACATGCTATTAGATGTTTGCATTGTGCTGCATAGGTCAGCTGGGATTTCTCTGAACTACATGTGTGTTATGTCAATATATGGTTATAAACTGATGGGAGGCCCAGCAGCAAAATCCCTGTGAGCTGCTATTGAACCACTGAAGTGTGCTAGCCCTTCATGTACATACCTTTAGATCATCTTTACATAACTGAATGAGCAAAACGCGCAGGATATCCTTGGATTAATGTACAAAGACAGTTCAAAAAGGATCTTTCTGGGTGTTTGAATTTGACAGAACATATTTTAACTGGCTCTGTAAATGGCCTCAACATTAGAAGGTAACTGTACCATACGATTACAAAAAGAAAAAAAGACTCATGCATGTAATACAGCCACCCCCTGCCTATAGAGTAATACATTCAACAGATTCATATCATCATGGTCAATGTAGTGGCTCAGATGATCACAGCACATGCATTGTATCTGAAGTGCCCTGGTTTTGAATCCACATCTATTGGATGTCATTCCCTTCTCTCCCTCCCCACTCTTCATGTTGACAACCAATTAAGAAATAAACAGGATTTGGTGGGTAAAAAAAAGAATTGGAAGAAAATAAATCCACCCCCATCTGCTTCTTGACAGCACTTCTGAGTGGATTTTCAAATAATTCTAAGAACATGCTGTATTTGTTTTGCAGACAGTCACATTTGATAAATAATTTCTGCTAATATTACTGGAAGGCCATGTTGATAATTCAGACTTTATAATGCACATAAAAACATTATACACAGACTCTGTTAAAATTATACTTAACACCTTATATCAAAGTTTATTCTGTCTAAGTTGTTAACCACAACACTTCATAGCACCACTGGTAAATTGACAAAAGTGTGTGGAAGAAGAAACTGTTTTGATTTCATAGCAACAGCAAGTTGTAAAGACACATTTCTCTGAAGTGGGTAAAACAGAATTATTCATGTTTTTTTTCCACTTTAGATTGAAGTAAAAGAAATCACACAGGCTTTTATATTTAATGGTGTGGTATGATTATAAGAAGTCGTTGTGTGATACAATGTTTTTGCAAGAAGATTGTTGGCAAAAATTTGTTCAGAACCTCATGAAAAGTTCATGAAACAGTTCTGTTCCTGAGAACACACAGCACTCAAAATTGGAATTGATAATTATGTTATCAAACTGTATCATGTGTCATCATTGGTTATGATACAGTTTGATAGTATCTTTCTATGACTTGCTAAGTTTGGTAGGCTGAAATGTTCACACACTTGGGTTCACAAAATTCCTTTTATCAGAAATGTAAAACAAAATGTTCCCAAAGTAGCTGCAGTGAAAGAAAATATTTGATTGTATTTATGCATAATCACTAAAGTGCCTGAAGTCATTATACAGCAGATTATGCCGGAAACTTACAAAACATACTGCTGTTATATTGTGTCATATATATAATGAGTTCTGTGTGTAGTTATGTATGCGATTGCACAAATATATTTGGTTGCACTGCATAGCTAAGCAGTTGAAATAAAAGTTTTTACAGCTGCTTAAAAGCATTACCTTAACAAAAAACAAACCTGTCTACTCTGCTGTGTTACAATAAACATATTTGACATTTAGCTTCCTGGTGTTGGGGAGAGAAATCTTTGCACAGACTCAAGTAGTTGAGCGGAACAGTCCAGAGACTCTAAACTGAGCAACAGTTCTCTCTGCCTGCTCTGTGTGTTCTCCTCTTCCTCACAGTAGCCATCATGCAGAAGTCCTTTCTGTGACTTGGGTCTGACGATGGTAGAGCGGTCCAGAGAGTCCGACTGGATGAGGACCTGTGATTCCTTCTCATGTTCCTCCATCTGTGCTTGCCATGTCTCTCTCTGTTCACATTCACCATCTTCTTCTTGCTTATCTTCCTGTTTATTCCAGCTTTCAGGGCTCTCCTCCTTTCTCCTCCCCCAGGCTGAGGGCATACTGACAGACTCAGGTGACAGGTTGTGGTCACATCTGTTCAGAGAGCCTCGCTCGGGGATGGGAGTCTAGAACAGAATTGAAATGAAATACAAGCATAATTGGCACTTTTTGTGCTAAGATGATATACCTTTAAAGTATTTGACTTCGAGATAAGTTGTTCATAAAAATTAAACAGGTATAATGAGGACCTACCTTACCTGTTCCTGGCTATGGCTTCCCTTCCCCTTGATCTGCTTAGTCAATGACTTGTACTCTTTGTCCCTCAGAGCTCCTAGGGAATAGCTCGACCTCACACAGTGGCTCTGGTCAATAGGGTCCAGCTCCACGTCACTCCAAACCTGCTACAAGGGATATGCACATGAATATATGTATATTTTGTTTTGTTTTTTTTTTTCTCATTCCACATTTGAACCTCTGCTATTGCTAAACTGCAGCTTCTGTGAAGGCTTTTTGAGTTGGTAATTGAAAAAAATACTGCAACAAAGTTAATGTTATGTATTTATACAGTCCCTGTGTAAAGAGAATAATCTAAAATACACATTACATAATACCACTTTAGATTCTACTGGCCAAACGGTTCAAAACTAACAGACACTGTTGCGTTCACTTAAAATGGACGTATCAGGTACATTTCATTTCTTTTTTCTGTAAGCATACCATTGATGGTGCTGCTTGACCTGTGTTTGCCTCTATTCTTTAAAAGCCTAGTGCAGAAGTCAAACTCACTGTGTCTGTCGTAGACATGGAGGAAACTCTGTGAAACTTGGTTTTGGAGACTGATGACTGTCTGCTCAGCATTGAGTCCCTGAAAGAGGACTCGCTGTGTGACACTGATATGCAGTCCCTCCTGGGGGCCTGCTCAAGGAAGTGTAGACAGGGAACCTTCTCTGCAAGAGTATCCCTGTAGAAAAATAGCAGTCTCTCAATAATAACTCTGTATCCCTTTCAAGCTCAGCTTACCAATTAGTCGGATCGCTGCACCCACCTGTATTTGGAGTGAATGATGGCATAGATAAAAGGGTTGTAGATGGCTGATGCCTTGGCTATAACAGCAGGGACAGCTTTGGAGTAGGGGTTGAGTATGTTTCCATATCTGAAAGGTTCAAAGCATTTGTAAAGAGGAGAACTGTACATCACCTATGGCAATACTGTTACTGTAGTGTGACTTTATCATGCCATATATAATGATATTCTTCCAGAGGTGGAATATGAGTCATGGTTAAAGGAAAAATGAATTGCAGAGTGCAAGCAAGCATCCTATATGTTTTATGTTTTATGTTATGTTAAGTAATACTGTCAGACTATCAAGGGATCATACTGGGCCCTCGTCATACTGTATATTTACCCAGCCCAGGCGATGAGGGTGACACATGCATAGGGCGACCAGGAAAGCACGAACACTATGATGACCACAAAGGCAATCTTGGCCAGCTTCCATTCAGTCTTGATGGACTGTTGCTGGATCAGGGCTGACTTCCTCACCTGAGACCCCAACCTCTCCACATCTCTGTTAGGATAGAAGAGAAAGAACAAAAACTATTTTGTAGGCACAACATAGCAGGGCAAAGCAGACAACATAACAAATGGGGCAGACAGGCAACAACCACAGGGTACATCTGATTCTGATTTTTTTTATTTTCTTTTTTTCTCGTTGCTTCTCTGACCAGGATTAAGAGTGTACATACAAGGATTAAATACGAAATGTGATGTACCCTAATCAAACAGAGCAGGATGGTGATGCTAGGCTCATGAAGACCAAAACTAATTTTGTGTTCAGGCATTCCCTTAATACAATACAACATACAATAAATACAAGATGGCGGCGGACATGGATGCAGCGCTTTGCTCTCCAAGTGTTTGTTCTGTTATTTTACACTTGGAGTTACACTTTGTTGTTTGTTGCACAACAGTGCAATGACAATAAAGAACTGAACTGAATTGAAATGAATTTAATTGAATTGAGGTGAATTGAATTGAATTGAATTGAATTGAATTGAATTGAATTGAATTGAATTGAATTAAATTAAAATTAACAGCTAAAGCTGAAAATGGATAAGTTGCCCTTGAGGAAAAGACTAAAGGTTAGTTCCACAGTAGCTTGGATGTGGCCTCCAGAACACATCAAAAACCTGATGTCTTGGCTTCATCTGGTGGACCCTTTATAATACCTTTGAAGGGCCCTTGGAGCCTACCCCTAAAATGGAAGCAGCTACATTCTTATATGCTGAGGGGTAGATTTGTATATGTGTGACAGCTACAGAGGTCGCTACATCCAAGGAAAGCTACTGAAGGACAAGCAAGAAATGAGAAAATTTACATGCATACACAAAGAGAAATGAGAAAACAGAAGAAATAGAGGGAGATGAAAGCAACACAGGAGCCCCATCACAATATATAACCTCAAATGGTACAGACTGTATTTCAGGAAATTCAAGCCTCTTTAGAAAGACATTGAGACACATTGTTGATGTGAAAAGTGCCAGTGGAGGGGAACTATTGTCAGCACTTCAATGATATGATGCTGTTTTGCTGTTCAGTTATTAAGAAGTAGCATTTAAAATATTTGAGCGTAAGTTCTGCATATTCACCTATGTTAATTAATTCACCTGCTTGCATGGCGGATTGCCAGGAACATGCACAGATAACAGTAGGATATAATTCCCAGAGGGATGAAGAAAACAAAGCAGCATAACATCAAAGTATAACTCTTATTGGCTGGAGTAGATGTCACATAGTCCCACGTGCATGAGGTCATCAGGCCCTCTGGTATATACGAACCTTGAGGGGAAAAAAATGACAGAAGGTATAGAAAGAGGATAGTTGCATAAAAATGTGAGGATTTGAATAAGTGAGAATAAGTCACTTACTCCAGCCCAAAAGTGGTGCAAGGCTCCAAGCTAATGAGTACAGCCAAACCAGGCCTATAATGAAGCAAGTGCGTCTCTTTGAGGTCCATTGTATGGCCTGCAGAGGCTTGGTGATAACAATATAGCGGTCTACGGAGATGGCCAGGAGGTTTATCATGGAGGTGATTCCAAATAAAGCCCCACAGAAAGCATATATTTTACACCCTGTGGAAGAAAACAAAGCAGGAAGCATTTTATTGATAAGTAATGTGATTGGTCAAGACTCCAAATTACTGGTGATTTTATTTGATGTGAATGCAATTGCTATGTCCTGCAATTTATTATATTTTAGTGACACAAACATTAATGGGTACTATATTTCATGCATACCTCCAAATATAAACAAACAGATATTAACAGATAAAGGATGTGTATACTGTAAAAAATATAATTGGATGTAAGTTTTAAAAAAAATACCAGTTTCACCAAAAATCCACCCCTTGTAAAGAGAGTTGACAAAGAAGATGGGTGACTGTGTAATTGCCATGAGGAAGTCACTGACTGCCAGATTCATGATGAAAAAGTTAGGAGGAGTCCGTAACTTCTTGTTGCTGAAAGACATAATGATTAAAAAGTCTCAATCAACAGTGCTCAGGAGCCCACATTGATTCTCATTATATAAGATAAGTTTCCAGAATTGACTAACATCAGCAGCAGAGACAGTTGTTGAGCTCTGTGCACATAAAATGTAGGAATACAAGCACATATTCAACACCAGTGGATTCTCCAGTGAACTCGCTCGTTGCCTCGTGCAAGCAAAGCCTTTTAGTCTTTACACTGCAACAGTCCACAAAGGCAGTGGCAGCAATTTGCTTGCTTAATTAGCATCCACAACAAAGAAGAGTCAGTCGAAGCAGACACTTCATCACCAGAGGTCAAAAATCCAATTACAAATGACCTTAGAATTGAGATGCATTGTTAGGAAGACAACAGGAGAACACCAAAAGCAAAATGCCTGGAGGAAAAAACAATCAAAGCAGCATTACCAGTATATTCACTCACATTTGTGTGCAGTGAAAAGGTTTCAGGCATTTTCCCTGATGGAAAATCTTGTAACTCCCTCAAATCTCCCTAAAATCTGTCTAGGAAACATTGCTCAGATACGCATAAAATCCATTCCTCCTGTGAAATTGGCTTCAACTATCAGTTAACGGAAAGCTGGCTGCCTTAGCTATCACAGTACAAACTGAATATGTTGCTATTTATAAAACCTCTGATACACAGTTACATGTACACATTTTATTAACAATAATGAGTCTGGAACTGGTGGCCCATATGGTGACCACAGCAGATGTTGGCAGTTCTAAGGCTGTGGGTGAGCACAGATGGTCGTAGTGTAATGCATGGTAATGGTGTGTACTTGATAACCCTCTGTTAGCATGCTACAGTTCACTGCACACACGCCTCCAATTGCTTTTTGGCAAATCGCAATTCTAAATCATATTTAAAAACCTTTGTCGCATCAAAACAGCTTTCCAGAAACAGTGCCAGTGTATAGTGATTTTGGTGAACTAATGAAATCTGATGAGCACATAAATCTAGTTCTAGCTTTTCTAAATGCAGACTTCATTATATGAACTATTTATAACAGCCTTTGATGTCTTTCATCTGTGTGTCAGTGTAATCTGTGTCAGTGAGCATTTTATGTTCACATTTATAAGATGATAATTATTTAGTGCAACATAAAAGGTATAGAGACACAGATGTCAGATGAATATTTGTTCCAGCTGAATTGAAAACAATCATATGCATGGATATCTACATTTAAGATGAGTATTAAAGTGCCATAGTTGAGTATATACTTCGATAGTTACATTAGCTCAATTTATTACTGACAGCCTTTGGGCAATGTCCTCCTTGTTTTCTCCACTGACTGTAAAAGGACCAAAAAGAGTAAACACTGCCTTGATAGATAAGTTGGAGTGTGTTTGTATGTTTACATACAGGCGAGTGGGTGTACGCCGAACAAGTGCGACTGGAGTAGAGATCGAGTGATGCGGCATCTGAGATAGCTGTGTATCACTGGAGGTTGGAGCCTTAATGCAGAAAACATGTCAGGCCCAGGACTGTGTATAACACTTGGTTCTTAACTGCTTTCATTGGCATACCATATACCCAAGAGTAGCCATAGTGTACATATATGTAACATACATACAGGCATGTGTGTGTATGTGTGTGTGCGTGTGCATGTGTATATATGTTTTTGTAGGTTTATAATTTAGTCAATGAAATGGGATTGTCTATGCTGAGAGAATATACAATTAGTCTTTATGTATTTTGATATAGTTGTTCATTAATTTATCTAAACAAATCCTATTTCCACTTGACCTTGCTGGTATACACTCCAGATGCATGAATTTGTTCTAAAACATTTATGGTTGTCAGATGTGTTTTCCACGTGTGTCCTCACTCAGACGTAAATACCCAACTGTTGCTCCCAGCAATGTCAAAAAATAGGTCAGATGCAGCATCATCAGACAAGAGTCAGGCAGATTTCTTCCTCAGGTTTTGGTACCAAGTATGGAAGCCAGTGAGTACTATTTTTGGTCTCTTCTTTCATTGGAAGATGAGGCAGGGAACATAATTCATAGACTACATCATGATGCATTGAACGTATACCAGGCTTTATGAGAAGACTGCTTTACCTGCACACTCATTTTTCCTCTGGTCTAGTTGACAATAGACCACTGTCTGACGTCAGTTCTGTGTTTAGTGGTACATACAGTAGTTGATTGGATTGCCTGCCAACTGATTTAAGCTTGCCTATGTGGTATTTAGACGTGGGACTGCATGTAGATATGCACATAGCTGACTGAATTATTGAACTCACTCATTGATTTATCCAGTGCAGTCAGATAATCACTAAGCTGCTTCCTGGTACTGAATGCCTGCAGGCTGCTGTAAAGACCTCCCTGCCTGCGCCTGTGACATTTGTACTTCAAAATGCAAGAACACACTGTTTCCCCATTCGGCGCCTCTGAATCTGTGCAACACCCAAATACTGCAGAGGGTACTGTGCCGAGTTGAAAGTATAACTGCTGACTTCAAGACTGTTTTACCAGTCTCTAAAAATATGCCCTGATATATGACTTTTAGTTAACAGTCACTAGTTAAGATATTTTGTCAGATGTCTCAGATGTACTATTTGATATTGTAATGTGCCACAGAAGGGACTGTTTAATGTGTTAACTCATTCACAAAACAGTCCTCAGGCAAACATCTTCTGTGAAATCACTTGTTTTAAAGTTCCTGCAGAACTTGGACAGAAGAGCACTGTGCTCCCACAGTCCAACTGATCCTGCCTTTGAGACTTCTCAGAATTTGCTCTTAGAACTAGCTCATGTGCAGAAATGTGATCAATTAAATGAAGGCTGGTTCCAGTGTCAAATATAGATGCATTCATTTTTTGAGGGACTAATTAAACACCATTACAGGCTCTTATTTTAGATTATTTTAAAGACAGCTTCTTCTAGATTTGATCATTTATGAATAAAACCTTTATTAATTACATGTTGAACTTTATGTATTACTAAATAGGTATGTGTGATGTGTATATTCAATTTAAATGCTCCTGGTAACTATTCATTAGCTGCATTAAATAGCGAAACATGGATACATTAAATTGAAATGACAGAGTAATGTATTTGATATTTATTAATGCCTTGTGGAATAATATAAACATTAGCATTTATTCACAAGGCCAGCTAATGTCTAATATGCTTAACTTGAAGATCTACTCAAGCTTAATCTGTAGAAAGAGAAAAGTGTCTGGTAGAAAAACCAAAAAACACCATTATGTACTGGTACTTAGTCACAGTAGTAGACAGAAGTTACCAGCAAGAGCAAAATAATGACTTTTTTTTTTTTTTTTAAATAACTCAAAGTCAACAGTGGCCATCGTTCCTGTTTCTATCTCTTTTTCCTGATATTTGTTCCATTATCCGGACTCAGCAACCCAACTCAATGTGTGACTAATGTTGTGGGAGACACAATCAAAATAAGGCTTTGCGTGAAATCAGAATTGTAGAATTATCACGGCTGAAGTGAAAATAATGAAGGGGCTAATACAAACAATACTGCTTACTTTAATCATTTGGCACTTTTTCTCAGACTAGTTTCTCCAATAACAACCAAAGGCTGTAATGAGGCCTGGGAGGAGGATGCAGTGTGAAATGAATAATACTGATTATTTTTTTTTAAATGTTACAAAATTACATACATTTTTACATTAACAAAGAGACATAAAAATAGGCTAGTAATTTAAAATGAAGGACAATAGACAGACACATTCTTCACCATCATCCTTCCCTAAGGAAAGTCACTTACCAGAAAAAGGCATACATGACCAAGGCGTTCCCAGTAACACCTACTGTTCCAATCACCAAGACAAAGAAGGCAACGATGTAGTGAGCGTGGTCCTGGACATCCACCTGCCGATAGAATCCGTGATCCACGTCCATTTCTGTGACAACAAACATGCGCACACATGTTCAGCATCAGTGGGTCTTTGTTCGTGCAGAGTAGAACCAAGTGGCTTTCATGCAAACCCGATCTTCTTCACTCCCCCCCTGACCCACTAAACTCTCAAGCATTATGTAAGAGTTTTTTATGATGATGAGCAACTTAAATGTCTGGGGGGCAAAATAAGTAAAATTGTGATGGTATAGTCTGCAACGCTGCATCTTTACCATCCCTTCACATTCTCCCTGTCAGCATTTTGATCAGTTGAGTCAGGTTGCTCATTACATTATGTTAATAGTTTTTACATTACATTAGAACTCAACATCTTTAAATTCATCTTTTAATTTTTGATAACGTCAGTTATTGTTTTGTGTGTGTTTGTTTTGTGCTTTGGAAATGTACCAGTTCAGTGCTCATATTTTGAACATATCCACTATTTCCCTTTAGGAAATCGAAGGAAATCCCCACATTTCCTCCCAGCTCACTGCTGATGTTTTGAAACTCAGCTGTGAACTTTGTTGAGTTTTCAAACGGGAACTTTTGGGGTTTGGGGGTTACTGTGAGACACTGTAACAGAGAATCTCTGAGTTTTGAGGGAAAGTCCGTGGCTGTTCTTCTGATTACACCACTGTATGTCCATTTGGTCTGGTTTGGTTGGACTTTAACGGACTGTCTATCTCGCCATATTTTAAGCTAGGTAGTCTTGTTAAAGGCATGGTTCTTTGTGTGGTAATGTCAGTCTGTTGGGAGGTTCAGACTAAAATTTCTCAACAACTACTGAATTAATTATTTTTGAAATTCTGTACAGGCAGCAATGGCCCAAAATCATATCAATTTCGGTGATCCCCTGACTTTATAGCCATTTATATATAATAATCTATAAAATCATACGTTCTTTTCCTTAACAGTGAATGGTGGAGTAGGCAGAGGTAATTATATGTATATGTGGGAACATTTTGGTTCCACAAAAACAAGCCAAAAAAATCAAGGTACAACTTGAACCATGGATTTGGAGAATTGTTACACACCTAACTGCAAAGGGTTGATGGCATGCCTACATATCTCTGTGACCAACCATGGGAGTGGAAATGCAGCTCATGGACATGCTCCCACAATGACTGAGATTAACATATATGACAAAAAGAATACATATGCATCTCACTGTCAGTGTGTTCAGAATTTTAGTCACTAATCTTTTACACATCTGCCTCCAGATCTCTTTTTCTTTCTGATTTAGTCCCCGTTTAAGCTTCTCAGTTCAAGTCTTCTACCTTTGCACAAATGACAAGAAAAATCTACAGTGTCTACTATTGCATTTTTTTCTTCCTCAATGCCTGACGCAAAATTCATTACTGTTCCAAAAACTTTCAACTCCACACTGCATTTTTCTGGACTGAAATGCCCCCTAGAAGGTCTTCTAGTCCATCTAATACACCGACATGACATGAACAGATTAGAAGTGATTTGACATTTTCCTGGGGTTCTCTTTTAAATGGGTTACATGTGTTATAGCTTATAGAATTGGAAGGATTATAACAGTCTGTGCCTTTTAACATCAATTATTAACCCTTGCAAACTGTAAAATGGGATGGCTGAGTATTAATCACGATAAGAGTTGAAGAGCAGTGAAGCAGCCACGGCCATGGCCAGCCATGGAGGAGATCCTCACTTAGTGTTATTGAACTGATGTGCTTTAACAGTTTTTATGAGGTAATTCTTAGGACAGCCAGCAAATGACACATAGCATTTAAAAATGAATGGCAGTGTGACAGGTCAGACATCTATTGTAGAAGTGCTCTAGCAAGTTTTTAATCTGATACAAATGGCCAACAATTGCTGTGCTGTAAATGACTGAGAAATATTAAATAAAGAGGTGATTAAGTGAAGGCATTTGTGATAATGAAAATGGCTGTATGGACTTTCCTGTTCCCTGTGGCCATTGCTCAGCTGTGACTATAAGAGGATTTCTATGTTTTGTTAATGTGATGGAATCAGGAGTGCACATTGAGTCACGTAATATTAACAGCATTTATCCTATGTAAACCACTTCCTGTCTGCCTCTGATTTGCATTATAGAAATGACTTAGGTGCCAGTGCAGCACAATGCTCTCTGCCACATCAATTTCAGAAGATGCTGTAAAACATCTGTCATGTATCACATTAATAATTTGTTTGTTCGAGAACAAAAGCATGATATAAATCGTGTCAGCTGTTGACTCAGTGCACCCTGATCCAAAATTAGGCTGAGTGATTATACTGTACTTAATCCAGCAGAGCAGTGGTGAATCTGACGCACAATACATGTACGTGAGAAGCATGTTGCTGTGTGTATATTGTGTTATATTGCATTAAAAAGAATATTATATACAGCATGTACTACTATTAAAACATGAATTAAACTAAATTCTGCAAATTGATAGTGCAGCATTATCTGGTGTGGTGTAAAACAATAAATACATAAGGATATATGTCTATATTACAGCACAATGAGGGGAATACACGTGAGTATACAGTGTGCCAGGTCCACACAGGGAGCTCTTGCTGTGCTCAGTGAAGTCTTGTGCGTCAGAGGAACCCTCAATCACCTCTTACTTCCCTTCACTGGGCATCAGAGCATTGTCTCAGTATGCAAGGCTAAAGTCACATAAATCAAGTAAAGATCTGACAAGGTGCTGCTGTGTTTACACTAAAGCTGACATGTACCCTTTTTACTGTCTTTAGCGAACGTGTCATAGCTGGGACAGGGGCACTGAATGCACTCATGTTCATTCAAAAATTGCGAATATGAAGGTCATGTTCATGGAAAGCAAATGGACAGTGGACAAGCTTTCATAGAGGAGAGCATGCCCTGTCTGCTCCATGTACTGTTTGAAGTAAATTATTTAAATTTATAAAAACCACTAAGTTGATATCAAAATACATGCAATTTTAAAAAAAAATGTTAAAATAAAACTGCAGATCTCTTGGTGCAAGTGCACTGGTGAGCATGGTTTGAATCAACAAGTGTGTTTATCAGAGATCTTCCATTTTATGAGACCGGTCGGTTTGTAATTAAAGTTCTTGCACTGCATTTGTCAAGGAATCTTCCCTTAATAAGACACAAGCATGAAACTGGTGCAACAATTAAGTTGAAACAAAAAATATTTTTGCAAGAATTTGGAAACCCCTGAAGTTTCTGCAGATGCTTAGTTTTGAATAACCCAAGGTAGAAATTATTACATGAAATACATTCTTGAATTGAATGATTCTTTTTTTTCTTAGATAATGTGTTCCATACTATTGTTTTTATAACAGATTTACTCTAAAACATGCTATGGTTTACATATGAGTATACAACAGCAAAAGCACAGAAACAGGTTCCCATCAAGTCAAATTAATCACTAGTCAAAACTTAAAAAGTCACTCCATATTACTTTACCTTATTCAGACTGTGAAGCCCCTCTCCCTCTCCAGGGCACCTCTGTGTTTGCAGAGTGGAGTGGTAAAGAGGATCAGAGACACTGAGGCTGTACAGCATGTAAAAACTGGTGAACAATCCACCACGCTGACGGTTTAAATAGATAAGACTGATGACTGCTTCTCTAATCCCTGAGTTACATGGAGACTCTCTCACACAGAGCAGCAGTAGTAAGCTGCTGCTATCAGAGCTTGAGAGAATATGAGAATACACAGAAAGGCAGCTAGAAAGCGAGCAGCAGCACATTGACCCATCCCCCTGCTGGCTACCCATCACACACAGCTCTCATATGGCACAATGCATCGATCAAGCCAGTGTGTGGTGCGTGTGTGTGCGTGTGCAAGGAGCTGTGTGTGCGTTACTGTTTTTTTTTTTTTGTGTGTGTGTGTGTGTGTGGGAAGGTGGTAAGAGTCTGGTCTAATCCCATTAAAGACATTTTGGGTAAGAACTTATAAAACCCAAAACTCTTGTAAATGCTCTTCAAAGAAGAATGTGCTTTATTAGAGAAATATTTTTGAAACACAAATTGCGTGTTTAACCATCACAGCTTTCCCTAATGGATCAAATTTTGCGTTCTGCAAAACAGTTTTCACGAGTATTGATTTCTGTCTACCTAATGCCGATTACCAGTGGCACAATTGTATGTAAGCACCAGATGTTGTTGCTGATTACATGTGAGGTGAGAAAGTGGCACAGCCCCTGCATCCAATTGGGAGCTTTGAGAATTGCGGCTTGCGGTTTCTTAAAAGGCACCAATCCTTTTACATAGTATGAGACTTGTTCTTGTTCATCCTTGTGTAAGGAGAATCTTGAGAAAAGCACTCAGGCAAAAGCCTCCCAATGTTTATCATCTCATGCACAACTGAGCAGGCAGCACCTCCTCTGGCCCTTAATATTGCCCCCGCCTCTGTTTTCAGCACTGAAATCTGGCCTCCCTGTTTGACTGTTGTGGCTCCTGGGCAGGTGTGCACGGGTTCAAGACAGGTCAGAAGATGGGGTGACTTATAAAACGGGCTTTCTCTGTGAAGATTCAGCCTGGATACCATCTAGCAAGGGGAGGATAAGCCTTTACACTTACGGATCACTGCACTTCCAAGGGAAACAGACCTATCAACACAGACTCCCTTCCATCCAGTTAGCTACACTGTAATGAATTATGACATAGTATCGCAGGGAGGCAGATATTAGTTATTTTGTTGATTCATTTTCTAGGTCATGTGTAGTTTATTGGGTCTTGTCCAATTGTTTACTGGGTCAAACAACAAGATTGTGATGACCAGCTGATTCACTGGGTACAAGGCTTAACTGTTTTCTGTATGTAGCTCAGACAAAGAGAGCTTTCAGTAATTCTGTATATTTCATCAGAAAAGGAAACCCGAAATTCTTCCAGCGGAAGCATGTACAGAGGATGAATTCAAGTGCAATAAACAAGTAATTTAATGCAATCCAGCACAACAACCCAACAAGACCAACATGACCTCACTGAAACCTGTGACATTTGGTTTTCCTTGACACACTCAGACAGGTGTTAACTTGACTCTAGTAATTCTTATGGTAATTTTATGCTGTTGCATTGCATTATGCATAGAGGAAGCATATTATTACAGCTACGTAATGGATGACATTTTACCCATTATAAATACAGTAAATGCTGACATGCTTGTGGTCACAGGACAGAATTGTGTAGGCAATTCTGTCATAATGCCACTTTGTCTGATTTTTTCCATAGCCTGGACAAAGACAGTGCAATTAATGAGTTGAGGATGTAAGGATATCCCCGTGTGGACCAGAGAGAAGCGATTGTGGCAAATGGCTCATCACAGTTAAGTAGGATGATGATGCTGGTGGCTCCACAAGAGCTGCGGTGGCTCCACAGTAGTAGATACTTATGTCAGTTGTTTTAGTCATGCTAGAAGAGTGGGTAAGAGTACTGTCTGTCTTGCTTCTTTTGCCTAAAGTGATCCCAGCACAACAATCAACCATCCAATTACTGTCAAAACGGTCTGTCACCTCTGTCACTTCTTGTAAGGTGTGAAAAGGACAAATGCATCCTGCAAAATAGGTTTCAATAAAAAAGCTTGGACTTGAGAATTAGTCTGGCCTTAAGGGGTTTTAGGGATGAGCAGTGGTCTACAGAATAAGAATCTGTGGGGCCATCAGCATATATACAAGGTCACATAATGCACAGGTATAGATCTGAGAGAACAGTGTGGATAAAGAGTGTCTCAATGATGAAAAACAGTCACATATAACTGCATTTGGTTGACACATACTGGGATTAGCATTCAAAATCTTTTTTACTAATGACCATAATATTTCAAATGTGAAATATTAGGTGGGTCTACCCATTCCCTCTTCCTGAGGAGCTGTTTTGAGGCATAGATTCTTCTTGATTTTATCCCTGGGCATAGTCCAAGTGATGAAATTCATTTAGTCAGATTTTTAACGAACATTAACACAGTTGGTGGGGGTGAAGTGCATCTTGTAGCCCTGGACACTCCCTTCAGGAACTAGATCACATTTTAATTTATTTTAGGTTAATAGTCCTTCCTTGGGCATTGCTTCCAGGCACCAGAGGTCAGTCTCCCAGTCAGTGTGTCAATATGCTGACAAGGTGTGACATTTAAGAATTGCCTCTGACTTCGGGAGATGTGGTCTAAGAATACGGTTCAAATGTCCACAGGAGGCATTTCTGAAGTCTAAGCAAGCTGTTCAGCATGTGAGCTGTTCAGCTGTCAGCTGACCTTCTGTACATAGTCAACTCCACGAACAGGCGCGATCGGTTAATTCCCATTCAGCATCCCAACAGGTGACAAATGGTAAATAAATGACTAGTCACCTTCACAGTATGCTATTGTTCATTTTTAATACCCTTTATATTGATTATTTTTTTTTACATTACATAAGAATGTCAGCTGCAGCAGTGAGGCAGAAGATGGTGGCGCACTCTGAATCTAGGGCCGTCATTAGGAGAAGAGTATTATCTAATGGCACAGAGGATCAACTACTCACTTATATTAAAGGCTCCTGCAGACCTGTCTGTATGGATTACTACAGATTTAGTTATAGCAAGTGGCACAGCAACTCACAGGAATGAGAGATTATCAATAAAGCTTACCTCAGTGACACAATGAACTGTGTCAGAGGCCGTGATAGACCTTTACTGAGACATTAAATAATCATGGCTGCTGGTTTGCTGTGGCATTTACATAAAAGATCATATGGCTCAGGAGAATGCTATAGTTCCCAGATTAATATTTTAACAATGCAGCAATGATGTCCAACAAACCCACAACTGGGCTTAAAAATGTGCAGTTTTGTTGAAACAGGTCTAAAACAAGTCTGTTCAACAACAATTATAATGTGGAAAAATATTTTGTAAACTGTTCCTGTATCAGCTGTTGACGAGACTAAATTAGTCTGATACAATATGTTGAAGACTTGTAAGTCGTGATACCCAGAGGATATGCGTGGTGAAGCTGAGGTGATGACGGCACATCAGCGGTTGCTCCAGTAATGAATCAAGATGCCAAACACTAAGCTTCCTTCACCTCACACTTTTGCAGTTCACGCATTATTCCTTCATAGTTTAAAAGGTTTGTGACACACCTTGCTGTTTCCTCTCTGTGATGCATGTGCTCCACGTCCTCTTTCACTTCCTGTTCCCTAGCACTGTTGTATTGTTTCACACAGATTTATTTGTACCAAGACCTCCACAACCCTGCTCTACTTGCACCTCTGTATGATGTTATTATACCAAATAACATGCACTGTGACCCACTTGTCCCTCTTGCAGGCCACTACAACCATCAGTACCAGAGCTTCTTCTTCTTCACCATCACACCTACTCTAATACTAATGTTACATACTATGTTACATTGTCAAACTTAAATATGTCCTTATCTTCTCTCATTTTCAGTAGAGTTTAATAGTGAATGTATTTTTGTGTTTATGTGTAGGCAAGTGTGTGAGACTAAAGTAGTTATCACAAACTGTCATTGTACAGCTGATACCTTCAGGTTTTGTCATTTGGTTATATCACATCACAGACTGGCAAGTTCAGCACTAATAATTATCTATTTTCCATCTCAACATTAACAAACACTTCCACTGAGATATTAAAAAATACCAGTAAGTCCATTGCTGTATGTATCTAATCTCATGTTGCATTACATTTCAGGTCACC
Source organism: Lates calcarifer (assembly GCF_001640805.2). Lineage (NCBI taxonomy): Eukaryota > Metazoa > Chordata > Actinopteri > Centropomidae > Lates > Lates calcarifer. The sequence continues at coordinate 10,654,430 of NC_066841.1, read as the reverse complement.
CACTTTCCTCGGACATTTGCTCATAACCACCAGAGGGCACCATGTTGAGTTTTCATCCTAGGTAGGAGACATTAAAATGCTCTAACTCTCACGCACGCATCCCCAGCAACAGAGGAACATTTCCATTTCTGATATTGTGCAAACATCACTCTGGTCCCTGTCTGGAGTGTGGGCTCCATACATTTGGAATAGTTTATTTTGTTTGTGCTGATAAACTAGCCTTCTTATTCAAACCATTTTATATCCGGCAGAGTACTTGGTTGTATTTTAAGGTTTTCAAGTCACAGTAAATGAGTTCCAGCAGGACACAGGGTGTTTACATAGTGCCTATAAACCACTGAAAATAATTATCTATCTGATTTATATTTGAGGGTAATTGGACAACACAATGATTAACTCAACACTTAAATGTGACATATAGCAGATGGATGATGATTTTTTTCTTTTTTTCTCCACTATAGTGCAATTTTATTAATTACTGTTATATACAGTTTAAAAATATCATTAGTTATCAGTAAATCTGATAATTATTTACAACTGTATATTATGAATGTTTATCGATCCAGTGGTTGTCTTTTTAATTTCAGCTGAACCTCTGCTGCACTTATTACCCACTGTACAGGTTTTACATTTAGTCAATTTTATTTGTTATAATAAGTGCTAAACTTTTTTTAAAGGCTGTTCTGTCATGTTGGCATTTATATAAGCTCCATGTGAGTCATCTACTCTGCATGTGGCTGTAGCTTGCAGCAAGTTCTTTAACCGAACATGGCACTGGAAGACTTTGACGAGTGTAATTGTGTATGATGATTGGACACAGATCAGGGATTGAAAGATATTCACGGCGCTGCAATGAGAGATGATGCTCTCACATTGCATATAGAGTTTTGTTCTATTTTAAATATTTGAATAATAAATTTAGTAAGTCTGCCTCATTGCTGGAGACAACCACTATGCATTCCAATACTGTTAGCCACGCTCCGACTCTGACCTGCACTTCCTTGCGACCTTGAACAAGAGCCCAAAGGTTATGGAGCCGTGTCAAATTAAGGACATAGTTATGCACACACATGCATGGCCACTTATGCATTTGAACCTGTATCCAACTACACTTGTGGTTTCATTTCTGCAGTAAAAGGATGTCTGTGTGTTTTCTCAACTCCTCATGGTTTTCCGATTACATAGCAGAAGATCAGAGTTCAGACATATTACAGATACACTATCACCTGACTGATGATAAGAGTCATTTGTGTCAGGATGTCCTGATAAACACATAGCGTATATGGAGCTTTATCACCACCTAGTGGATCCTGAGGCACGGCACCTCCTACAGATGTACAGTATTGTGGTAGAAGTAGGTGGTCTGAGGTGGGCCTCTCCAGTTGTAAATAGTGTTCTGACACGTGTGTGACCACTCCGGTGTCTGTGACCTCTCACCCCTGAAAGCTTAGCTTTACCACCTGGGGGTGGACTGTTCTTGATCTCGCAGCACCTCTAGCAGGCTGGCATACAACTCTCTCACTCTCCCTGTAAAGAACCTCAAGGTCCACTTATATAGTGCACACACGCACAAATACATGTGCATATGTGTGTGTGTGTGTCTGTGTGTGCATGGTCCTTTTTAGAAAAACAGCTCCATTACAAAGGTATTTGACGTGGAGGTCTTTGGGACTGTGTTACTCATTTCTGAGCTCTGAGTGGCTCATGTTTCTAAGTGTGACTTTTATATCCTTCCTCGTTACAGAGTTTGTTTATATTGTAAATACCTCAGTCAAAACATCGTCATATTCAGAGCTGAAGTATACGCAGCTCTTTGTAAATTATGTGTATTATGGTTTCCATTTGTTTTGATTTTTGCAGTGTATCTGGTCAGCTGTCTTGTGTTTCCACCTCCGTTGTTTGATCTGTTTAATTCTGAGGATGCACAACTTTCTACGCAGTGCAAGTAAATGCTTGCCTTTACATCAGTGTAAATAGGACTCAACACAGTAAAACTGGCTTTAGCTGTTGCTTATTTTGGGCTTAAGCACATCTGGGGTGTGTTATGACTAAGACACTCTCTTCTACTCAGATCATCACATACTCTCTCTCTCTCCCTCTTTCTCTCGCTTTCTCTGGCACTGTGTGAAAGCACAACAAAGTTGTCATTAAAGCTATGAAATGTCTTGATGTCCCACATACAAGTGGGAGATTTAGTGTGCAGCTACTCTGAATGAGACAGATGGCAACTGACATCAGGTGATATAAAAACACAGTCCAGGTGTGGCATTCAGTCCTCAGGTGCGTCTTTTCAAGATCTACGTGATGAAGTATGATATCACTGTCAATGAGCTTCATCATCTGCACCGTCATTTGTTCCTCCTACATGTGGCACCTCAACCCCCCCCCCCAACCACCCACTCTATTCACTCTCACTGCCCTACCAGCTAATGACTCTGAACACCCACCAGAGCAATCATATACATCCCTTTGATCAGCTTTATCCCTCACTTTACTACTGTTTAAAAAAAAAAAAAAGATACAGCACCAACAATAGGCCCAAACTGCGGCTCACTCCCACTGCCTAACTTACTCTCTTTTTCATTATCCATCCTCTATTATTCCCTTGTCCACACGCGGTACAGAACAATACAGCACAGGCGGACCTGGTGGAGGCTCATGACAGGTCTGGTAACACGATGACACACCAAAGGCCAGGTGAGTAAAAAATCCCCCTCCATGGCGGGACATGTGTCACAGACCAGCCGCGTCGCCAACCTTTTTTGTGGTCTCCCCCACGCATCACCACCAACCACCCACCCCCTTCCCCTCCAGCCATAACGATAAAGCTCCCATCTGCTGTGGGGACCCGGGTCTGTCTGTGTGTCTCTCTCTCTCTCTCTGAACTGATCCCTCACAGCAGTTTCCCCTTTGTCAGATATGCCGATCGTGTTTCGCTTTTGACACCTCTCTGTTTTAGGCTTGCGACAGGTACCAAAGTTCTTCTGTTCTCAGAAGAAATGTATTGGAAATACGATAGTCGTCTCTTTCCAAAGCCTTGCCCTTTGTGGCCTTGTCCCCCCGGTGAAAATAGTATTTTTTAAAGAACAGAAAAACAGTTCTGAAGGAATGTATGAGTGTGTTGATCCTCACTAAGAGTTGGATAATTGACCCCTCAGCTGACCTGTAATTTACCACAAAGGGTGCCAACACTGAACTTGTATTGCATTTTGAAACCTTTTACATTCACTGAATTATATTACTTTTTAGCATTATACAGTCTGCTATATTGTAGCATTCACTTTGATATCTAAGTATGTTTATATGTAACTATCAGGCTATCTATCTATCATCAGTCTGGCCATACATACAGCTATATATCTATCTGTCACATCCATTCATGAGGCTGTTGTTCATCCATAGTGTTCTCAGCTGTTTCAGCGCGTCAGCGTTGTTGCTGGTGATTCTACACACAAACTCGCACATGCCAATTGTTAGTAACATGAACCGACTGAGCATCCTAACCTGCAGTCAGACCGCCTGTCACAGGTCAAAAAGACAGCTGTAGTGTTTTCAGACTCAGGCTTAAACTGATAAAGTGTCTCGGAATGGGAGTGATGTGTGATATGAGGCCATATTATCTTGTTACAGTCATGATAAAGTTCATATGTTGTCATGTGTCTCACCAGCTTCTAAGAAAACTGATCGCTCATCACCGCCCTTAGCTTTGATTTGATGAAGAAGAAATTATAGTTGAACTATTTTATGGATTGTTTAGGCCTCTTTAAATTCCTCAGCTTGCATTCAAATGTGTTTTATGAACTTGACTTTTTTTTTTTTTTTGGTCAAAAACATTCTCTTTTAGAGGCTGAGACAAAAGCATGCCCAGAGCAATTCAACATCTGACACCTGAACCTTGACCTATGAACCAAAGTGTATGTCTCAGGCAGACTCAAAACAACAAATGAAAAGAGTCTGAAATTTTCTCTCCGCCCTGAATGACTCACTTTCTTGTTTGCTATACACTGCCCTTAGCCTTGGAGCTGAGCACCTCTGTGATTACCAAATAAACCTGACCTCCATATTCTGATAAAGATGATAACATATGTGATTATCCCAGCACCCTGCTTCCTAATTGTCTGTTCTTAATCAGCAGTTCACACTCAACAGTGTTGTCGGTAATCCCTGTAAGGTTCACCACTGTGACTAAAATATATACAGATTAATGTGAGGTCCTTTAAAGGGAGTCAGTGTAAGTATTAAAGGGGTTTATCTTGGAGCATGTTTGTTCTCTTTTTAGAAAGATACAATATTCACCACGGTTAAATATGCTGTTTAATTAGTTAATATCTGATGTTTAATTACATCTGTTTTAATGTGGGATCTAAGGATCCACCTATACACTCAGTAGCTGTCACTAATTCATTTGTCCTTGGAAGTAATTTAACACTGCACGTCTACTTTCCCATAACCTCTACTCCCATGTGAACTGATTAGATTATCATGGCATTACATCCAATTGTCTCCATGTAAGCTCCATTCCGTTTGTTATTGCAAGCCACTTGTTATGTACTATTCAGGTAACAAAGTTCAAGGTTGCCAACTCATTTGATACACCCCTCTTTTCATTACAAGAACAAGTGAGAAGTGTTTGTCTATGGTATGATAGAGTAACAATGTGCGCTAATACTCCTGCTATACTAAAGTGTTGGAGCGGTAATGCAATTTAATAGTAATGAATAATGAAACACAGGGAAACACCACATCCTGTTCAGCATAATCATGAGTCATATTTCTCAGGGCTGGAAAAGTTCACCTCCCTTTCGCCCACATCTGTCCTTAATGGATTTCGACCGCATGGCAGCAACAGGAGTTCATACATTTTAACATGGGTGGCCCCCAGTTAAAAACCTGAACTTCTAACCCTAGCAGTGTGAGACTCACAATCGACACATGGAGGGGTGTATTTGTGTGAAGTCAGCTTGCAGCACTGGAGCATGAGTATGTGTAACTGCATGTTTGCAAACCTTTCAGTACAATGCAGGATTACAACTTCTTCCTGGAGTGCTGGAAGCAATCTATTAATTGGAAATAGTTACTTTAAACCAGCACCTGGCCAAAAATAACCAGATTGTAATGGGTTTGTGAGTATTACAATCCCAAAAATTATGCTTACAATGATATCTGTGTTTCATGTTGCTATTCTAGTGATACACAACTTAGAATGGGCACTCTTTAAACCAATGTATCACAGATTAGCATTAACAACACCCTATTAATGAGTAGAATCATCACAGAATCATTTCACAAAAAAACAAAAGAAGAGGTGTGAGCCCATGTATCAAGTGATTAATCTAAGAGCAAGAGTCCTATTTCATATTTACAATTCAAGCAGTTCTCAAGGTGACTGCGCTACGTGATTTACATCAAAGCAACCACGTGGTCATGCTGCTCTGATCAACTGTCCAGTCTGCTGAGAGAGATATAATATCCCCTGGGTATTACTGACAGGGAGCATGATATGTGTGTGCTTATGCCTCAGTGTGTGTGTGTCTGTGTGTCACTGTATGTCTGTGTGTGTGTGTGTGTGTGTTACAGTGCCTGAGTGAGCGTGCACACTTACACACAGGTCCACACGTATGAGTGTGAATGCATATGTGTCACAGTGTATTTATGCAAGCGACTGACATAAATACATCAAGGGGAACACACAGCTGTCCAGTGCCATGTTTCTCAGGGGTTAAGACCTGAAGTGGACTGTGGGACGCTTTATGTTGGGTCACTTCATTTTAAGTTTCCTTCAGTGAACCTGGCTCCCCGCAGCGAGCCTGTGCCAGACTGTCGTCTGGTGCTTTCTTCAGCAGCAGAGGAAATAACGGACTTAGCAAGTCCCACTGCGCAACCACCGGATGGCTGCAGTGAAAGGGACCTGCTCTGATCCCAACACATACCAGGCTGGATTAGAACAGGGAACCAGAGCAGAAACAGGATCTGACCCTCTCCACTATCACTCTCTAACCCTACCGCTCGTTCCCAGAGACATCCTCAACACTTCCTCCTCCAATTAGTGTGACCTTGTTACATTGGAGACAAGGAAGCTTTGTGAAAGTCAAGACCTGGCTTCGTGCACCACACTTTTAGCAAAGCTGCCCGGCAAGCAGCCTTGAAGACTAGAGGTTACAATCAAAATAGCTCAGTTCAAATCTGTAAACTGATACAGATACATAAAGCAAATGGACAACAAGCAACGTAATCGTGCCTCCTCCCCGGGGAGCTTTTCGTCTTTGCCCAGTGGTTGTGATCAGCACTTAGCCGGCCTTGTTTGTTTAGTAACACAGTAGTAGGAGGCCCCCAGCGGACTCTCTTTGAATGCTAAAAACTGTAAAGCCAGCATAGAGTCTGACACTGTGCCACCTCGGGGAGGAGCACTGGTATCCCACGTCCCCTCTTGGATGAGGGGCACCGCTGACAGCTGATGAAAGTCAGGGGTCAAAGTCACGGCAGGTAGATATCAGCAGTCAGCATTACAGGCTGTCGACGGTGAAGGGAAAGAATCAAGCAACTTTATCAGTTTAACCACAGACACCCGTGCTGTGTTTGTAGGTGTAGTGTCATGTGTGCACATTTGGACATATAGTCCACCATACAATATACAATACATATATTCATTTCCTCTGAAAATTTGGTCTGAAAATTTTTTCAGACCAAACTTCTGACAGCTGAACACAGCCGCCGGAGGTTTTCAGGATTTGGGCAGTAGCCAGGACATCCCAAGTGCATCTCATAGAGTTCATCTATTTCACTGCAGCATTCTTCTACTCAGGGAGAAATATTCCCTAAGTCCTGCATTAGTATTTGTGAATAGTCAAAAAAACAAGAAGGGGGCATTGTTGTAAATGCTCACACATCAATAACTTAACTTATTGCAGCTTTCTCCTCCACTCGACCCAATAAAGCCACTGGTCCACAGGACAGAGGTTACTGCATTCCCATTTGCTCATGGGGTGATAATTCACCCTTGACCAATAATAAGCTGTTCACACAGCACGCAGCTATAGCAGGCTGTGTATTAATAGGCTAAACCTTCATGTAGATTTTACACAAAGAGGAAAGCAAACTTCTTTGATATTTATTTTAACTTTTCAAATCAGATCATGTCGTTGACTAAAAAGCTGAGTTACTATGGTTACATCACTCCACCATCCGCACTGTATAAAAGGAGTGCACCACAAAATGAACATAATGTAAATATATATAGTGAAATGGGTCTGAAAGGACATGTGGGTTTTTAAATGGCTCACCCTACACTTTTAGTATCTGTGTCTGAGAGATTTAACCTTCCTTACTTCCTCCCTTCTATTTATAAGAGTGTCATAGTCCTGCTGCACTTTGATAGTACCAAGTGATCTCATTTACACACACTCGCACACACGCGCGCACACAGTTAGACACACAGAGACATACTCATGCTAGCACATACTTCATATATCTATGTGTGAATGATGCCAACAAATACTCACAAAATGTCTGAGCAATGAGCGAAACAGATGGAAATACTGTAACGAGTGCCACAATGGCTGGGCATTTGGCAGCGGGCCAGAGCTGAATTGTAGCATGTCCTAATGGATCAGCTGAAAGCTATGTGAATCCTTCAGTATCTGCCCTGACTACCTGCTCTCTGTCTCTCCATCTCCGTGCCAAGGGCTCGGTGCCCGCTGACAGCTGAGCTGCTGGTTGGCAGGCAACCGGCACTTCTGATTGAGTGAATGCACTTATTTACATTCCGCAACTGTCAAATACTAAAATCCTAAACAAAATCAACTACACACAACCCGGCACGAGGAATTGACTGTTTTCCACCACATGTACCATTTACCCGTTCAATGCAGTACATCTGGTTTGTTTTTTTTTTTGTTCTCCTTCAAGCAGGAGTCCAGCAAGATGCTGGAAATGTTTCATGTGGGTCACGGTCTAATTTTACTCAGTAGCTACAATAACCACATAGAGTTCCTACAGGAAACTGTGCAGAGTGTTGGTATACAGTAAAGTCACTGTCTTTTTCCAAGAGCTAGTTTTGACACGATGTGTGCTCATGACAAAGTTATTATCCAGCTGGATTTTTCTCCATAAAAACATAGTGAACTTTGTCAATTAACAAAACATGTCCATGTGTTGTATTTAAAATGATGCTCACTTGGTACTTGGCCTAACACGTGCAAGCAAAAGATGTCCCACACCAATACCACCAACCTGCACCATGCATGCTGTATTAATCTGACCCAGTCCTCAACAGAAACATTAAGCTTAGAGGAGATAACCCAGCATGCACCCATCCATTATTCTGTTTTTGTAACTGGGCCTTATAACACAATATTTTTAAAAAATTTTTTTTATAAAACTGACTTGCAAACTACTGATGAAGTTGTATTCTTCTTACCCATGTTCAAGTTGTGTTTGTGTGTCAGACAAAAATTTCTAAACACTAATCATCCAAACCACAATAATGCTTTAAATGAATATGTCAGTTTGTTGTTTGTCTGTTGATTTGTTCGCCGAGTCATATTTATTGCATCGTCTTTGTGCATTGTGTGATGCAATCCATCAAAGAAGACGTCGTTAAAAGTTGGAATGAAATATGTTAAACAAGCCTACAGATGTCCCACTTTTATTACATGCAACAGTGACTCATAGAATCAAGAGGCGGAACACATTAACATAACCATGAACAGGTTGCCAGTTGTTATCATATCACTATGACCTTAAATAGACAATGATTTAAACAAAACAAATCATTATCAAGGGATATAATACGCACAAGGAGACAGCATACTCAGAAATGTCTGGGGAAAGAATAATGATTGGCCATGTGTGACATTTGTTTCACATTATTTTTTTACAATTCTATATTAAACTAAAACAGCTGCAGCGATGTGGGTTGTTTGTGTGAGTGTTGTTATATGTTCATATAAACTCCATGGGGAGTCATTTCCATCTGAGAGCCTGTCAGCGAGAGTCCTGATATCAAAAATTGAGGTGCCTGTCCCATCCAGTGGCACAAATAATGAAAAGAGAGCTCTTCTGTGGGAGTGACGAGTCTCTTCCTCACACCCCATGTGGTGGTGATTCGTTCGGCTTACTCATGTTTCTCCTCCAAACAAATTAATATTTATTATAGTCACTCAAGTATTCAGCTCAGGGGATTTATGACCCCCCCACCCCCACCCCCCAAAACTGTGCAGCGCTCTCACATAAAGGAACTCTCTAAGATTGTTCTATTTTCAGTGACCATTATCTTCACAACTCTGTCTGTATGAGACAGAGGAGGGTCACAGAGGAGTCACTTTGGTGACGCTGCTGCAGATATCACCAAACAATACAGCCTCTGTCTGGCCATATCTCTGAGCAGGCTGTGTCCTACGCTAGCGTGAGATGTCATATGCAGTGACATGTAAATGTATTTCCTATGTGTAGTCAACCAGTCATTAATGTAACATATTTCATGGTGTCATAAAGAAGAAACTGTCACAGGGTATGAGTCAATGGACCAGTGTAAATGATCCATCACTGACTTTTGGGATCTCATCCCCAATAAGTATGTAAGATACATCTACTGTCACAGAGATGAGGCTGAATGTAATTGGGATATTAGAAGCTAGAGCCAGTGAATTTGAAACATTTTGCTTAATTGACTAATTGTTTCAGCTATAATGTATAATGTTATTTTAAAATATATGTATAAATGTATATATAATGATGCTTAGCATATACTGCAATATATTGTAATTTCATACATTTGCCATTCGAATGTGACAGCAGATGTTGTATTATCACTATCTTATTGGAAATATTACATTTTTTCACATTCTAATATGTTTGATATATAGCCAGCATTGTACATTAACATGAATTAACATTAAGCACATAAATAATAAGATTTTTTTTTTTTGATCTGATTGTAAATGTAAGATCAGATCAGATCTACATAACATAACTTTCTTGGTTCTGCTTGAACTAAAACTCTCCCAATGAACTTAAAATAACCTTAAAGAACTGCACAGAGCACTGACAGCACTGGCTCTGCCTTCAAATGACTCAGTCTTTTATTATAATTGACTGTGCGCCTGTTCAAATTACATTCATGCATTTGAGCTTGTTTATATAAGCACTGATTTCCTTTCATTCATTCTCTTTACCTGCTTATTCCTGTTCAGACTAATGGGAGCCTGGAGGCTATCCCAGCATGCACTGGCAGGGAAACATCACAGAGTGCCCGTTTCAGAACAGTTTTATATTATATTAAACCGCATTAAAAACAACATTTTGATTTCAATTATAGAAACAAGTGGAGTGATGGTGTTACAAATGTAGCTGTGGTGCACTGTGTCCACTTTGTTTTCAACTTACCCTGAACTGGTGTGATGATTCAGCAATCAAGAGGGCAGGGGGAGAATTATGACCGCTGATGTGAAGGATCGCCACAACACCTAAATCACAGGGACCAGGCTCAGTTTCAGTTGTGACAGAGCAGCTTATACACACAGTACATCAGAGTCACATCTCAATATCAGAAGTAAAAGTTCTTACTTCAGTCAACATGATTTTTGACAAGTTATGTCTGGAACTTTCCTGACATGAGACCATCTTTGTTTTTTTAAAGGAAACAGCATATTAAACCATGTTTAACAAGACAGTAATATTAAAACTGCCACCTGTGTACATTAGAGCATTTCTATTTAAAGACATAATGTCCCATTATAGAGTGGGAGAGGGATTTTAAGGGGATATAGTCCTTTGAACAGCAGGACAATGACAGGGGAATGCCACCAGTGCAGCTATACTGAGACTGTACTGTACTTGAACCTGAGCTTATTTAAGTCAGATTTGTGTCATTATGTAAAAATAATTAAGCTCAGTGAAAGTAGGGAGATGGTAGAAGTCTGGCTAAGATACCATCAAGTTGCAAACAAAAACAACTTATATGGATTCAGAAGGTTGTGTCATGATAAATGAAACATTAATAGCTGTCAGTCAATACAATGAAACCATGTGAGAACATGACTGAAAAGAATCCATACAATGAGGACTTGGCTCAGTACCTTGTGGATTCTTTAAGGATGGGTAGGGCGATGCTTGAAAGAAAACATGTATTGACAAGAAGTTTCAGCCCATGAGCAAACAAATAGGAGCCTTAATACCACAGAATAACAGATAAGTCAGAGAGGATTTTAAATGTCAGCCGTCCTTTTATTCAACAGCCATCTTTAGTAGCTTTTTCACGTGGTAAATTAAAACCAGAGTGGCCGTCTTGGAAAAAGCAAAGTGTTCAGTTGCTGGAAGGAGCCGCTCTCTTCTGGCAATGATGCACAAAATTACTCGAGACTGTTAAAGGACTGGGTAACTTGTGGAATTCAGATTTGCAGGAGATGAAAGGCGAGTGTAGCTTGTAAATCATGAAGGGTGATGGAAAAGGCTTTCTCAGGTGCCACATCTTAGCTGCCTCAGTCCTCCTTTTGTGGTCTCTGTGGTGTTGCCCCGGGCTCACCTTGACAAGATAGTGCTTATTGAATGACCAGATGATCTAAGGTGTGTGTGAGTAACATATGAATGCCATGCATTTGAAGTGGACTGCATTGCATAAGCCAACATACATGCTAATATAACAAACCAAAGTGTGCCTTGTGCCCTAAATACTCGTCTCGCCTATTAACAAATATGTTCTAGTAAATAGCAAGTGAAGTGGGACTCTTGAATTCGAGATGTGTGTAGCCATCAGACGGAACCTGACACCGGTGCGCACAGGAGATCAGGTTAGAAACATGCATCGCAACAGAACATCTCCAAATCGCATTCCGCATACTGAAATCTAATCCGGGGACATCAGGATGTGTGACATAATCCTCAAGACATCTGAAAACCGCGCTCCTCCAAACGGGGCTCCAGGGGTGGTTTGGAGAGATATGTGGACCTCTTGTTATTCACTGTTTGCTCTCGCAGGGATCTATAAAAGAGGGGCGGGACACCAACTACCCCAACACCACCCTCCACCCCACCACCCACCCCCAAAACGTCACGAGCGCACTTAACTATAAATCTCTCCAAACCGCCCTCTGCGCCCGGTGCGGTGTTATGCGCAGACATCTGTCCCGCTTCAGTCCAGTATGAGGCCAGCGCGTGCGGAAACCTTTCGAGCCGCGTAGATTCTACCTGACCTGGAGAAAAAAATGGAAAATAAACACCCCTATCTGTGTTGTTTACCATGTCAAGATGTTGTAAAATGTTGGCGATTATGAATTTTTAACGCAGTTGTGGATATAAATATTTTTCTAATATATAAATCAAGACGCAGACAAGAGCTTGTTGCACTCTGGGAAACAGATATCGCGCACCTTTTTGCGCCTCGGCTTATGCGCCTCGGAGACGCTGATGTCTTCATTGGAGTCCTTTCAGTCGTAGATGGTGGATCTCTCTCGGATTTCCAACGTGGAAACGTAGCATCCAATTAATCAGCGACTGCAACTGTACCCCGTAAAGGCGCAGCGGCACTCGGGTCGGCTCTCTCCAACACCTACCTTTGGACTCCTAAGTGTGGAAAGACGCGTGGATTTTTTTTTATTATTATTTTTCTTTTTTGGTCGGTGCGCTGGATCGGGAGTATGAAAAACACACCTGGTGTGATATTTCAGCTTTTCCCAGCTTTCCTCTATTTGGACACAGACTGAATTTGAACACTTTTTTAAAAATTGGGCTCGTAGCTGTTTAAACGATTCATGCAGCTGAATCAGCTCGGGACAATAAATGAGTCGCGTTTTGTATTTGGATTTTACTACAAACAGCCAAGCGAGTTTCAGGTCTGCATGGGCCATATTTAAGGTAAGTGAGTGATTCTCGTTTTTTTTAATAACTTGAGAGTGTGACATAAAATATTTTCGTACTTTCAGATCATCCGTGCGCAAAGAACTTACGAGATTCACTCCAGTTATTTTAGGTGAAAACAACGAACCAAAACTGGGAAAAAAATGCAACTTGCGCTTGTGTGAAGACAGTTGTTAGGACTTTTGCATAGCATGTTTAAGCCCAGTATTTATCCATGCATAGCTGTTTAGGTTTACTGCAGACTCAACATGCCATTAGAGAAGAGTCACGTAAGCTTTGGGGAATCGCCATCTGGCCAACTCACACCATTATTTAGGCTATCGTTGCCAACACGCTTTGGTGCGTGCTTTAACCAACGCATTTTTGTGTCTTGCTGTGTGTGTGTGTGTGTGTGTGTGTGTGTGTGAAGCATACCCTCCCGATATCACAACAACGGCAATGTATCATCTTATAATCCTAATAGGTCTGAACATCAGTGGAGAGTAAATAAACAGAAGGCTGCTGGTTAATCATAAATGTTGCTAGTAATTTGAAAGCAACGTGGTACTTTTACGCACAAATTTACGCATTATTTTGTTCTTCCTACATTCCGTTTCCATAGTCTGTATCCTGTATCCTGACATTATCAAGTCCATTAAAGGCTGTTTTCCCACTATGATTCCTTTATTCAGAATTATGTGGTAGCTTTACTCTGATATTGATATTTACAGCAAACTCCACTATGAGAGTGAGGATCAAAGTCTCTTGACATGATGACACATAGTTATTAATACAGACTGAGTCAGGGTAGGTCTGGCCACAACACTGCCTCAAACACTTTGCTGACTTCACTATAAACACAAGTTGGCCCACATTCTGAGTCTTACTGTTATTCTTTTGTTTGCTTCTAATCAGATTTTTTTATTTCCCTGTTTCAAATAAAATGTCCCCTTCTATTTTTTTTTGCAGCTTTCTTCATAGGAACTGAGTCTAAGATGAAGTTATGGGATGTTTTGGCCACGTGTTTGTTGCTCCTGAGCTCTGTTGCTACACGGCCTCTCTACCAAAACACTCAGCCAGCCAAGAGGACTTACTTTCCCAGCAGCTACAGTGATTCCGCGTCCCTGTCTGTGGAGGACGAAGAAGAGCCGACGCTCCAGCACCACAACCAAGACCGCAATCTGCAGGAGATCTCTATGGAGAATCAATGTAAGGACGCATGCAGCAATGTTTTGACAAAATCCTTTTGTGATGTGCAGCCGCTGAGATGATCACCTGAATGGTGGATAATTGGCCCATATGAAGGGGGGTCATGTTGTAGATCTGCTGCTGCTTGGGCAAACCCCCATTAAACTGCATGCTAACTAGGCATTCAGACATAAAGGGAGAAGTGAAATCTAACATCTTGTTAGGCTCGATGTCATGCACAGCCATGTGTTGGCTCTTGAGAGGAGCTTGCAGGCAATACATGCAGTATAGCTCATACTATAGGTGGCATTTTGAACTGGGGCATGAATGTTACACAGTTAGTATGCCAGCCAAGTAATTTAGCCTTTCCTGTCTAATTACACTTGAGAAACAGCATGTAAAGTGATATCCAGTGGGCTGAGCCACCAACGGAGAGGCCTACATTGATAAGGCTCAGAGACAGGCAGGTTATCAGATGGAAGATCTTAATTTGTGTTTTATTGCTGCTGTGAGTTACATCACACTGATGTCAAAACAAGCAGGCAACATGAATAAAAGCCTGAGCAGCTCCCATTCCAAACAGGAGGTCTCTCTCTCACCATTTACCCATTGTTTATGTTCACCTCTGCCTCTCTGTGCCTTGACTTGACCCATCTGCCAAAAGTCAGAATTCATGGCACGTTATAGAGAAGGTACTGCAAACCAGGTTGTAGGAATTTTCTCGGGAGAGGCCGGACAACGCCAGGAAGTTAGAAGCATGGAGCGAGAGAGTTCTGTGTTTATGTTCATTTTAACAACAACAGTGGGCAGGAATTTATTTTGTTTGGATCATTGTGACACTGTATCATCTTCACGCCGAAGTGAAACTCTGCCAAGACCTAGATAAGGAATGGAACATTTGGACAAATGCTTGTCCTGCCACCTCATACTCTTGTTTGGGGCCGTGGTGACATCACTGATCTGCTGTGTAACCCAAGACCATTAACTATGCACTAATAGTGTAAACAACACTGTAGCTCCAAGAGGGGACGGGTCCTTTGTTTTGCATGCAAAGTCAGAAAAGAGGGGGGGGGGGGGTTCTCCTACGTTTTGATGCAAAAATTGATGACAACTGCTGCACAAGTAGACTCTGATATCGTGATACTTGGCCAACAAACGTGCCAAGATGTGTTTTTAAATAAATTAGTTGTAACTCTGCAAAATGATAGCACAATTTGCATCATGAATCACTCCCATTTGTTGCCGCCAGTCCAGTCTGTCAGCAGGTGTACACTGTAGCCACCCTGCCCATCAGCTGACATACAATAGGAGGTGTCTAAATCAAAGGGCAGGTGTGTCTAAACAGATTGGCCCCAGCTCACCTGATACACAAGCGGTGGGCCCAATCAGCTGTGGAGCGCAGGGCAGATCAGGTAGCCTGCGCTCTGCCAGAGGAGCAGGTACAGAGAGGTAGATAGGTGACACTGCAACAGAGAAGCCGCGTTAACCACAACACCACCTGCCAGACATCGCACCTTGCTGCTCTGACTTCTCGACACACATGCAGCCTGACCGCACACAACCATACATTCACACTGGCACGCATAAGACACAAACAGGTAATGTAATCGGAGTCTAGGGTAATTGATTCATTTCAGAACAATATGTCTTCATGATCTCCATACGTAGGTCATTGTTGCCAGACCTACAGGCGTTGGGAGTAGGAGCGACGTTTCTCCATAATAGAATCAACATGTAACAAAGGAGGGTCCAAGACTTCCAGTCAGTCCTCATCGCTCCTCGCAGCAGATGGTGGAGGGCTGTGCCGGTGCATGTTTTGAGTTTCGAGCAGTCTGCTCCATCTAAATGACTCAAAGCGTATGATTTCTTTTTATTTGGCCTTTGAAGTCTCCGCATTCTAAAATTACATCCGTCAAAGATTTAAATGGCTGAAAAACAATGTCACACTGCATGTCTCTTGGTGGTTTAATTGGCTTGCGCCTACTGCAACATTGCAGGCAACTGCTGTGTGACATAGCTGAAAAAGCCTTTAATGACTTTAAGAAACCTGATGAAGGCAGCATTGTCTATTATTGATACATTACTAAGTGTGCCCACATCTCATCGCTACAGATGTAGATATTTCCTCTCTCTCTCTGGCTGAAGTGAATTTCAAAATGGACTTGATAACACCCTCTGACCTTTAGCCTCCAACTCATCCTCCCAAGAGCCATCTTAGAGGGAGTTAAAGCAGGGCACCTGCACGTCCATATGAACAACTCTGGACTCCTCTCTGCATTCCTCTGCCCGAGACTAATCTATAAATCAGCATGCACTGTTTCTGATTTGCAGGTTTCTCAGTATTTATGAGCATTGTCTGCATTTGTGTCAGCGCATATTTTTGAACACTTTCACCGTGCATATGCTGGCTGACCATAAGCATGCTGCATGTCAGTCAAGAACAATGTACGTCATTCTTTTCTGCACAAATGGAACTTCAGTATGCCAGAGCAGTTCTATGTGTTATATACAAATCTGCATTTCTGCATTTAAAGGACCATTTTGTTAAATACATTGATTTGCTTTCTGGCAGAGAGTTGGATGAAAAAAATCAATACTACTGTCCTATCTGTCCATTAAATATAAAGCAGAGCAGTTGCCAGGTAAGCAAAAGAGATAGAAAGTTACTGCTCAGAGCGAAGAAATAGTCTGCTACATAACTGTCTGTAAAATAGCAAATAGTTGTCATTGCACTTAAAAAAAAAAAAAAGATTTGTTGAGGTGTTGGAACGTGGATTTTTCTACCTTTAAATGGAGCTAGGCTAGCTGTTCTTGTTTCCAGTCTTTGTGCTAAGCTGGCTGCAGCTTCATATTCAACAGACAGATATGAGGGTGGTATCAATCTTCTCATTCAACTCTCCATCAGAAAGCAAATGAGTGCACTTCCCAAAACTATTCCTTTAAGTAAATACTACTTAGTGTTAATGTAGACCGTACTTATTCATTTTTTGTATTTTTCCCATTATGTGATTTTGCACACATAATTTCTTACTTAAATGCGTACTTGTTTTTGTTTTGTTTTTTGGCTGAAACTTGGCATATTAAAGGTTTGAATTAATTATTAGTCATTTTATAGATATGATGAAATTATATTTGCCACTCCCAGTGGTGCACACCATAATACAAAGGTTACACCCTCAGCAATAACATAAAAGTTAAAAAAAACCAAAAAAAAAACCCATAAGCAATAGAGATGTTTGTTGAGACATTTCAGAAAGCTACTCTTTAGTGTCCCTGTCCATGTGTTAAAAATATTATTTCAGTACTATCTTTTTAAGTGACTGTTCCTTCTGTATCTTTCAGATGACATCCCAGATCCATATCCAGAGCAGTTTGATGATGTAATGGATTTTATCGAGGCTACCATTGGCAGACTGCGGAGGTCGTCAGAGCCCAACGGGGGTTCCAGGGGACGGAGGGAGCAGAGACAGAGGGGAGCAGCAAACACGGGAGGGACGAGAGGCGAGGGGAGAGGCCACAGCGACAGGAGGCGGAGTCGGGGACGAGGGGGAAGCCGAGGTGGCAGGGGAGGCCGAGGCGAGAAGGGGAGGGAGAGGATATCGGTGCAGAGCCGGGGCTGCTTGCTAAAGGAGGTCCACCTCAACGTGACGGACTTGGGGCTGGGCTACCAGACTAAAGAGGAGCTGATCTTCCGGTACTGCAGCGGCCCCTGCGTGGAGGCCGAGACCAACTATGACAAGATCCTGAACAACCTCACACACAACAAGAAGCTGGACAAGGACACACCCTCTCGCACCTGCTGTCGACCAATCGCTTTTGACGACGACTTGTCTTTCTTGGACGACAACGTGGTGTATCACACGCTGAAGAAGCATTCTGCCAGGAAGTGTGGCTGCGTCTGAGGAGGTCACAGAGACGTGACAAAATGACAGACATGTCGTGCCAGCATCAGCGGACTAAGGATCATCTTTACAAACTGGTGCTGCAAAGGCAAGGATCGCTGCTTGGAAGTGGGCATACAAGGTCGAAGAGGAAGTGTATCGTCTCAGTTGTCATCAAAGGAGACGACTGTACATTTAACCATGACAGTTCCTCCAATCCCCTGACCAGTATTTGATGGTTCAGTCAGACACATGCAGAAACGTATCAGGTGTGCACCACTTTGCAGAAGAGTCCAAACTGTTACACTTCCAGATCTGCTAACTGTACTGTCTGAAAAGGTGAGAGTGAAGCAAAAACTCGTGACTTGGAAGAATTTTTTCTGGAAGAATTCATTTTCAGTTTTTCCATAGCTGGCTCCTGAGACTGCAAGACAAACGCAGAGATTTGAGGAGTATATTCAGCTGCAGTCTAAATCACCTCCACCGCAGTCTGGTTGTTGACAGTTAAATTCAGAGCCAAGTGATGAGAAATACCACACTGGGGGTTCAGCAAGGACTTTTTCTGGTACAACGCATCTACATAAAATTCAATCATATATATACACGTGTGTGTAAGAGGTATATTTATTAAGATGGAATTAACTTATTGTTATTTATTTCAATCCATTTTATGAAAGAAATTGTCTTTTTTCTTATTTATTTAAAAGCTTTGTTTGTCCTGGATGGTGCCAAAGTGGAGCATATTCTCATGCAAAATCTTAAGGTGACCCACAACTGCTAAACACTCACACACACACAAACACTACACACAAGCATTAATAATTAATAATGCTTATTGGCTTCACTTAGATTCCAGGGTTTCTCAATTCATGAGTCCAAAAAAAAATCATCTTTAACTATCAAGTCAAGGGAGTGTAGAAAGAGACACAGAGGAGGGGACCAATAGAAGATTTTGGATTGAAGTGATCTGTTGTTTTGGAGTGTTTTGAGGGACGGAAGGGTAGTTTTTTTTTGTTGTTTGTTTGTTTTTTGTTGTTGTTGTTTTTTTTTTTGGACAATTCACCTCATTTTCACAGATGTGACCACGCTAAGTTGGGGGACTTCAGATGTTGCTCTCTCCTCACCGCACCTTGGTACGGACTAATCCAACTATGACATCATTTTACTGTATGTTTACAAGGAGGCAAATGACTCTTTGCTGCTGTTTTAATCCAAAATAGATTTAATGTCACTCCAAGCAGGAGCCATCACTTTTTTTTTATTGAAATCTAAAATAGAGAGCAGTGGTCTCTCTGAGGATCTGTAGGTGCCTTTGAGGATCTATCCTTTGAGTCACAGAGTACAGAAGCTGCTAGAATGCCTGCCTATCACCATACGTTATCCGAAACCTCACTCTGGCCTCGCACCAAGTCTGAGCAAAGGCTTTGCAGTGGTTACTGTCCCAATAGGCTTTAAAGTTCACGGGACTGCCTGTGTTTCTGTCTCAGCTCTGACAGACAGGTCTTACTCCCTGAAAGGGGATTTGAAAGTGATCCTCTAACATGAGTCTTAACCAAATATCCCCTGCTGGCAAAAAGGCATTTTGGTGAAGGCAGTTAAAGGATGATCTAGGTACTGTAGTAGCTGTCATTGTCAAACTGATGTAAATATCTGAAGACTAGATGTTTCCACAAAAGAATATGAAGAGGATGGGTAGGCTCGGCATGCTTTCTACATGTGATGACTCGTTTGGCCGAGTTTATTCCCAAGCTATAGCAGAAATGTACATTCAGGAAAACAGGATCTTCAAAAAGCATGTTGCTGTGCTCATCAAGACCCCTGCGAGGGGATCGTTTTAAGTGGAACAAAGAGAGCCCTCGGGTAGGTCTTGATGTTAGCACGGATTAGGGACCAAGGTATCTGTGCCCACCCAGCAGCAAGCAAGCCAGCTTTACTGTGTAATCCCCCCTGCACACAGAACAAATCCACTGCATCAAGCTGAATTTAGGCCAAACACTACACAGAGAGGAAAAAAAACTCTTTTATCACAGCATACCTCATCAATTGGATCATCTTCCCCTTTAACAACTGATTTCTGCATAAGCCTTTCCAGATGAGAATGTGCAGTTAGGAGACTTCCCAGAAGCCTCGGAACGCTCCGCTACTCCTCGATACCATACATTAAAGTGTGTAAACTGTGACCACTACCCCCCCCACCCTATACATCTATGACTGTTTGCCCGACTGTTCCTCTGCGGTTTAGTACTTCCAGTTTTCATCCAAAGGTAAAAAAGCAAAAGGTAAAGATGCAAAGGAATCCTCAGTGTTAATATTAGAAGAAAGGATCGCATTTGTTTTCACTCCTCATTGTGTTAACATCTCTGTGAAAGAAAAACCCTGTCCTGTCGTCTCACTTGTTTTGTGTTACAGAACCAAAGCTCTCGGCAAACTTTATTTTTGTACAATATTCATTTTATAACTTTTTACAGAATTAAACTTGTTTCTATTAAATCAGCGTGTCTCCTGGTATTCTGCCATGTACAATAATCCACCGGTGCCAGATGGTGCTAATTTGCCTGGGATATGTTTACACAAGCATCATGTAAAATTGGGGATGAAAATTTGGGTTAAATGGAGGGATTGTGAGGATGGTTTCGAGAGATGGCCTCTGCAGTGTGTGGCATCCCCTCCTCTTCTGCATTCCTGAACACCAGCCCAGGGTCGTACAGTAAACAAAAGCTAGCAGTAAAG
Organism: Lates calcarifer; assembly: GCF_001640805.2. Lineage (NCBI taxonomy): Eukaryota > Metazoa > Chordata > Actinopteri > Centropomidae > Lates > Lates calcarifer. Next base: position 10,633,800 of record NC_066841.1, on the reverse strand, counting down.
CGCCACCGAGCTGTAAATCAAGGCACCCGAGAATGTTTCCACTGTGCAGAGAAGATATGTAAATGCTGATGAGAAGATGGCAAAGGTGAGGTGCAGACAGTGAGTCATTAGGCGGGGGCTTAAGGTGTGTATACAATGTATAGCTGAAGTACTACATGAGCTGGTTTGGGAAAAGTCCATGTTGAGTGTCAGTTTCTCTTAATAGCGAGTCCCAAGTCTTCTGCTTAATTTGCAAGTGTTTCAGGCCTCAGAATACTAATTATCAAAATGATGCAGCATTTAAATATTTAATTTTTACAGCTGTTCAAAATGGCTCATTTTTTAAACTGAGGCCAAGTCGCTTCAATGGTGAGGCCTAATAATTAAATATTAAAGGGCCCCAGAGAAACTGCCTGTGTTCAGAAATGTTACCAGGTCAAAAGAATTTGTTTTTATCCAGTCATTTGTGGTTATATTGTGTATTTTTCAACTGTCAACAAATTCCATTCAATTCAATTCTATGGACACTGGCACTTTATTGGACACTGTGGCTTGTTTTGACTCAAACCCGTATACATGATCCTGCTGCTGTAAATACTACTGGTCTTTTTTAATGAAAGAATATGGTTTTCCCTGTTTTCAAAGGTTGTGTCTTCAGTAGGAAACGATGGAGGAGTTATGAAGAGTTATGGACAGGTTGGGAAGTGCAATGTTGGACTTGGCATTTTCATGCGATTTTTTGACAATAAGAAAATAAGATCATTTGGGCAACCTTATCCTCAAACTGTTACTTGAATGTAATTAATTATTTGAGCTGCACAAAAACTGGTTCTAATCTTGTGTGTATTTGAGACAGATATACTATCAGAGGCATTGGGAGTGAGAAAATGTTTTTGTAATTGGGTGAACTGACTCTTTAATAAGTGCGCTGCTTCTTAAAATGTGCCTGTATCTGGAGGTCAGCGTCTCCTTTCCTTTCATGCCAACTGGTTCATGGAGAGGAGCTTGACGTCAGCTTCTCCCCCATGAAGCCAACCTTCGCTCCTCTCTACTTTCCTTGCTCTTTAAAACATCACTCACGGTTTTAGTCCTCCCATATTTCTTATCCTAGTATTTCTGTGTCTCATAGTGATTTTATGGCCACAGAATGTTTGCCAGGACACTGAGAAGTTCAGTTGTCTGCTTGTAATTTTGGTTGGCTAGGAATGACAGGCTACAATTTCACCCATTGTAAGTCATTGAGTATAAACACCAGCTAAATGACAGATACAGGGCGTTAAGACTTTGCAATAGAAGGTAACATCAGATATCAGTGGAAGCTTTTGTCAACGTGTCAGTAAAATTCAAAATTTGAGCAGTGGCACGAACTGTTTGACTCAGAATTTCTTGTGACAAACAAGTTGTACTTGAAAAACAAAGAATGTGGGCAGAGGTTGCATTCCAGAGAGATGTGTAAAGAACACAAACATGGGTTTCATTAGATCTGTATGTTGCGGGTTTCTCTGTCAGTTAAAATATGTACTGAAACTGTACAGGTCATTCAAGGGATTCAAATAGAGAATGATGAAGTTCCAGACAATTATTACTGTTTTTGCCAAGACAATGAAACAAACACATCATGTGTGGTTTGCAGCCACACCTATTATTAATCTTAAAAATATGGGCACAATAGCAACTGGACTCCGTCTGGTCTCACAGTTTTCATCAGCAAATTAAAGCTGTCAACAAGGCAAACTTCACTTTGCTAGGGAAGACTGTGAGATGTGGTTGAAAATTATAGAATATGCTGGTAAGTCGACCTCAATGTATTTTGAATTCCAAGTATTAGAATTAAAATTTTAACTAAACCCTGATTCACCAGTAGCCTGTAAATAATTTATTTAAAGCAATGAGTCAAAACACCAGCTTTGATTAGATCTGGATGTACTGCACTGTAGATCTGCAGGTCTGAGTTGGTGCCTTATAAAAAAAGATATCTGGCAGAAGAATTCCTTTGATCAGCTCTGGTAAAAAACAGATCTGTCACTGTAGAATTTACTTTGGATGAAATTTATCACTGTTTGACAGGAGAATACAAATTCCTTTATGTAGTTCTCAAAGTGGAATATAGTTTAAAAAAAACAAACAGTGAATTAGCAGATAACTGGATGAAGTTCTGTATATCACATCCAGCAAAAACTATAAATCCTCAAAAACATTAACAACATTCCAAAGTAAAACTGGCTGAATTTTTTGTATTTCTTTGCAATTTACTTTTTACACACTAGTGAACTGTACTTCATAGTTGATGAACAGAACCAGACCACAAAATCTGGAGCCGATTTATGAGGCATTAGCAGACTCTGGAGATGTGGGAGGAGGGGACAATAGAAATGATGAAAATAAAGTCCATACAGTAGAAACAGACAGAAAAATTTGAATTCTTCCAGCAGTTGCTGAATTGCAATGAGAGGCAAATAAACCTGTAGAAAATTATATATGCTTGCACAGTTAAGATGCCTGCACATTTATGTGCTTCGCCTTAGCACAGAAGCATGTGTATAAAGCCATATATACTTATACTATACAGATTCCCAGAGGGAGGACACAGACTGTACAATTTACTAATTTAATTGATGCTCCTACACAGAGGTTTTGACAGTAACTCAGTATCATGGGATTGATCTTGAGACCTTGTGGTTACAGTGCTATATATCCAACCACAAGCTCACCCTGTCAACTACCCTATATAAAATGAGCTGCCGTTGGAGCCTCTCAGATCTTACGTTTCTTCCACTCTGGTTCCTTGTCAGCTTCTTCATCCTCCTCTGATTCCTCTGCAAACACAGGCTCTGGCTGAGTCCTAAAGGGATTTACAAAAACAAGCAACGATTTAACATTCTTTTCAGACAACTTCAGAGCAAAGCAAAGAATTGTAAATAAAAGAAAATAACCACATGACAGAGCTTTAAGAAGTTAGATCATATAATTTAACTCACACCCTGGACCTGCATTTCAAAGTTTTTGTTCCTTAGCAGAATTAACTTAATGTTTAATGTCTCTAAGCCAAACTGCCTAAGAGAGCGCAAGCTCTGCAACTAACGGCGTGAATGATCTGATTTATCTACTAGAATGTACATCACTAATAAGTTGAACTACAGATCGTTTGCTTGCAGCACTGTATGTGGAACAGACTGGTTGATTTGGCTCACAGCTTTGTTCCACGCTTACATAGCTGTCTGAGTCTGATAGTGATCTAAAGCTGTCCATTACTCTTGTGTTTGCAGTGTGAAGTGTGTACCTGTAAAACTGTACAGCTCTTTAAACATTTATGTGTCACACGGCTAGGAAGAAACAATACACAATACAATAAGCAGCGCTCCCAGTGCTCATCTTACACTGTCTGCTAATGAGAGGAAACGCAGACATGAGAGAAGATGAGTAATGAGGAGGAGAGAAACAGTGAGGGCCGACAGGGAGCATGTGAATGATTCATATTTTTACAAATTAAGATAGCAGGTTTTCTTACTGTTTGTATGCTGGGGCAACCCAGTAAGGGTTCTCTGAGGCATCCTTGGCGTGACGTAGGATGGCTTCTCGTGGGTTACTGTCATCTGTTTTATCTAAAGCAATGTTCTTCACGATGAATGAAGACAGAGTGCCACCATGAGCTGCTACTCTGCCTCCACGACCTGTCAGGATACATGGTTACTGGATTAGACCTTTTCCATGTTGGATGAAAGAATTTTTCTAGTATTGAAAATGTTAAAATTTTCAACATTGACAACAACATGCATGATTTCAGTATGATGTGCTATTCTGGCAACTCACACTAAAATACACAAAATGTAACTTAATTTAAAATGTGATTTTAAAAAAGCTCTATAATTAAAGTTGTAGTGTAGAGCTTAAAAAATCCTGATTTTGATGCCCCACAGTATAACTACCACATTGACAGACAGCAATACACACAGCTGTACCACTCTAAAACCTCATGATATAATTAATAAAGTAAACATTAAATATTATCCAAAGCCAACTCAGTGCAAGACCTGACATCTACTAGTAAGGACTGACATAGCAGCCTGCTATTGGCCAGTCTTAGCTGCCAAATGATGTCATCATCAGTTAATCTACCATAATCTACTGCTCTCTGCAGACAGTCACATGACTAAGCATCAAAGGTGAAAGTGTTGAACAATTCTTTCAACTGTATAATCACATGAACAGATGGACTACTGAAGTCCACTGAAGTATTTTATTTTAGTTACATTACATGACATTTTTTCATTAAAATGCTACTCATACCTTATACTGTGGTGGGCTGTGCAGTTATTCCATTCTTGTTTCAGAAAGCATAAATGTTAAAATGATCTCTGCTGTAGTTACAGTGCATCTGTGCTGTTGGCTGGACTTGACTGCACTTAATAAACCTTTTTGGGGGAAAAAACTTCCTGCTTTCCAGAGAGGACATTATTACGGCTGTCTTAAAAGATCAAGGATAGGATAGACACACACACATATATTCACATACTTAAGCACAGAGGGATTTCCTGCTGTAGTTGGACAGTGGGGTTGTTTGGGGATTGAGAGGCACCTCTTTCCATTGCTTGTAAGCATTCAGCTAACCACCAAGCATTACCTTGCACTTATGCAAGTGAATTCACACAAAGGATAAACAATATAAAGACAGCCTGTCATCTAAAAACCACTGGCCTGCTATCAAGTAGTCAAACTCACTTTCATGAAAGGGACCTAAATTTTAATTTGCAGACTGCCATTCTCTCAACCCCTGTGACTCTACATGTTTTCATACTTACTATACAATGCTGCTCTAACAATTTTGATTAGTGTCATTTAGCTGTTTTTAAAGTCTTTATTATGTTAGTACAGTGTGTTTTTTTAACCACCAAGACAACTTAGAACAGTGAAGTCAAACACAGAAAAATTTATCAGTCTTAGGAGGATGCTATGGCTTTTTTCTTTTGTTGTTAATTTCTTACTTCATAAGAAACTTCATAACCCCCTTTTTAAAATGTGGCTACCATTGGTGTGTTAACGCTTTAAACATGTTTTTCAATCTGAGAAAAAAGCAGGCTTCATTACACTGAAGAACCATCAGATTGTTGTAAGTACATCGTACTGAAGGATTAAATGAAAAAACAGCGAAAGTTAAAAGACACAACCAAACACATCAGCACCAAGCCAGCTGGAATACAATAAAGCAGGAAATGTTGTCTGGCACCTTGGCTTATTGGAACGCAGCTTGAACAGTATCCATGATTACGCAAAGGTGTGGCATTTGCGGATGTGTGTATTACAGTAAAAATATAAACACATCGAACGTGGGCTCCAGGGAAAGTTCACAATGCATCATTATGTCCCAGCAGTTAAAAAATATGAGGCAACAGCAGGCTAC